>NC_060145.1:136063423-136702590 GCF_021461385.2 Schistocerca piceifrons | reverse complement strand
GATATCATTAAATTACAAAGTTAGTTGCTTTACGTGTACATAAGGAAAATATACAAAAATCTGTCAGAACATTTGGCTATATTCTACAACAAAAAATGGTTCAAATGGCTCTGAGCACTATGGGACTTAACATCTATGGTCATCAGTCCCCTAGAACTTAGAACTACTTAAACCGAATTAACCTAAGGACAGCACACAACACCCAACCACCACGAGGCAGAGAAAATCCCCGACCCCGCCGGGAATCGAACCCGTGAACCCGGGCGTGGGAAGCGAGAACGCTACCGCACGACCACGAGATGCGGGCTATTCTACAACACCATACTAGACTACAGACAACGCTTTCTGTATGTGAACTTTAGAAAATGCATTGCAGAACGTAAATTATGTACAAACTACGGCGGGTACAAACTTTATGCACCATGTAAACGTTACTACGGATATTCGGATTTAGGTTATGACAGGTTCGGTATGCCTGCCATGATGTGGCGCAGACGAATAGCGAAATCCTGTATCCCGCTGGAGTGTAGGAACATCGATGCTATCGATGGCCTCCTGATTTGCTGTTATCAGCTCAGCAATGGTTATTGCTGTACACCTTGTCGTTAATATAGCCCCACAAAAAGGAGTCGCACGTGTTCAGATCAGGAGAACACGGCGGCCAATCGAGGCCAATGCCAGTGGCCTCTAGGTACCACAGAGCCAGAATGCGGCTCCCAAAGCGCTCCTCCAGGACATCAAACACTCTCCTGCTTCGATGAGGTCGAGCTCCGTCTTGTGTGTACCACATCTTGTCTAAATCAGGGTCACTCTGGATAATGGGGATGAAATCATCTTCCAAAACCGTCACGTATCGTTCGGTAGTCACGTGTCATCAAGGAATATCGAACCCATTATTCCTTGACTGGACATTCCACGCCACACAGTCACCCATTATGTGTGGAGACTTATTGATCGCGAAACGCGGATTCTCAGTACCCCAAATGCGGCAATTTTGCTTATTGTCGAACCCATCCAAATGAAAGTGGAATTCGTCTCTAAACCAAACCACAGAGCATTTACCAATTTCCATCAAGTCCCGTGGCCAACCGTGCAGTTTGAACGACTTAACGTAAACCGCCCAGAAGTGATGAGGATTTTATTTCATATAGTTCAGTAATTGTCACCCTGTATCAGTGACTCAGATTTGTAAATGCATTCAAAGTTAGCCATCCATTCAATACACAGGAGGTTCAAATGGTTCAAATGGCTCTGAGCACTACGGGACTTAACATCTGAGGTCATCAGTCCCCTAGAACTTAGAACTACTTAAACCTAACTAAACTACAGACATCACACACGTCCATGTCCCAAGCAGGATTCGAACCTGCAACAGTAGTAGTCGCGCGGTTCCGGACTGAAGCGCCTAGAACCGGTTGGCCACCGCGGCCGGCAATACACAGGAGGAACTACATACATTATGTGATAGAAAAAGTGAAGAACTCAGAAGGACAGAAGCAAACAAAATGAAACTTCACGAGTCGAGAGAGTTTGTGATGTTATTTCAGCGATTAGAATATCGACTCAAATCAATAGTGAACTTGGCAGTATGAACCATCTTATTAGTCGGACGTTGCACCCCATCTGGCCTCGATGTATTCGTTTGTGGCGGTTGTCATAAAGCTTTTGTATCCTCTTCTGAGGCATGCGGGTTCCAACTGTTGTAACTGGTCCGTCACACCCGAGTTTCGCCGGCCAGTGTGGCTGAGCGGTTCTAGGCGCTTCAGTCTGGAACCGCGCGACCGCTACGGTCGCAGGTTCGAATCCTGCCTCGGGCATGGATGTGTGTGATGTCCTTAGGTTAGTTAGGTTTAAGTAGTTCTAAGTTCTAGGGGACTGATGACCTCAGATGTAAAGTCCCATAGTGCTCAGAGCCATTTGAACACCCGAGATTCTAGCACTGGGACGAAGTTGACGTCCGAGGTGTTCTGGCTCTTGTTCTATCGGTGACAGATCTCCGGATCTTGCTGGCCACGAGAGTAGACACTGTTCACAGAGACACGTGCCACGTGCACCATAATTCTGATTTACGAGAGATAACATTTGAGCACGCAGGATTCCATGACGTGTAGCTGTGCCGTCAGGATTCACTGAATCACTACCGGCTGTGACCTGAAGTCTTACCCGATCACTCTCCACACCATCACGTCAAGAGTAACATCACTGCGTCTCTCCAAACACTGGAAGAATGGGACCTCTTCCCAAGTCGCCGCCATACGATGACATCCGAGAGCCTAGATTCATCACTGAACGTAATGCAACTCTATTCATCAGCAACTTATGGCTTACCGTTACGAAACCACCACAATCTCTGTCGTTTGTGTTGTGGTATTACCGGCAGCCCACGGCTGCTGCTGGTTTCTGAGTAGTCGTTTGGGGTGACATAGAATATTGCAGGGAGTCCATTATTTGTTCGCAGACGGCAAGCGCGGATGTGAAGGTGTTACAGTGCGTGCTTAATGCACAATACAGCGATTCACCCTTGAGATGGTCAGGCGTTGTCGATCAGAACCTTGACGCCGAGTGTACCTGCTCTCACGTTCTCATGCAGTCAAAAATCGGGCTACTCTCACATCCGAATACCCCACAAATCTGGCCACTGCACGGACTGAGCAGCCAGCGAAATGGAGACCCACAATGAGGCGCCTTTTAAACTCTGTCAGGTGCTGATAACGCTGTCTCAGACGAGTAAGTGTCATCTCCATTTCTTAACACTGGTCACTTATACCTGACGGTGTTCACACCTGTAATATAATGTAATAATGCTAAACACAGACAACACTAATGCACTCTGATGGCTGTTCTACCTGTCACAGAGTATTGCAACTACTGTATAATCATTTACATACCCGCCGTTTGCGAGTACGCGTCGAAATCACATTGACATCCGAACCTCTGCTGCCTTTCTTTTTTGTCAGGCTCTGTACACGGGGTGTTCTGTAAGTATTGTTTTGTATTGTATGTTAACCGGGGGCCTAGAAACGACAGAGGGGCTCCGTCCCCGCCGCAGCCGCAGTGGTCCACAACCCCACGACGACTACCGCAGTCCACTTCACCCCTCCGCCGCCCCACACTGAACCATTCTTTCAGGGTTATTGCGCGGTTCGGCCCCCGGTGGACCCCATACCACACGAGTGTAACCCCTATGTTTGGGTGGTAGCGTAATGGTGGTGTACGCATACGTGGAGAACTTGTTTGCGCAGCAATCGCCGACATAGTGTAGCTGAGGCGGAATAAGGGGAAGCAGCCCGTATTCGCCGAGACAAATAGAAAACCTCCTATAAACCATCCACAGACTGGCCGGTTTACCAGAACTCGACACAAGTGCGCCGGGGACCAGGCGCTCCTTGGCGGGCATTCTATAAGTAAAGCGACATATTTTTTCCTCCGTCAGTTTATGTTCAGAAAATGCGGAATTTGTTATGGGAAATTACGCAATATTTCCGCTTCAGCACTTACAGTTCCATGAGGTTCCGACAGGTGGCGGGCTATACGTAGACTTCAAAACTGCGTCTCTAACAGAGGTGCGTTCCAAGCAGTGGGCTGTTTCTTTTCGCAGAAGATCAGAGAGTCGCAGATGTTCACAGGCGCTTGCAGAATGTCTATGGAGACCTGGCAGTGCACAAAAGGATGTTGGGCCGTTGGACGAGGCGTCTGTCTTTATCGCAACGAGATCGTGCAAACCTGTCCGGTCTCCCGCATGCCGGCCGGCCGCACACTGCCGTGACCTCTGCAATGTTGGAACGTGCGGACACAGTCAAACGCCTCGCTGCACAATTGGACGTCATCGGTTGATAGCGTTGACTCGCTCGTCCACCAGTTGGCGTACTAGAAGGTTTGTAAGGTTTGTGCCAACTAATTTCGTCCCCACCCCCCTCCCCCTCAACCGTAAAGAGCAATGAACGACCATTTGTGCGGAATTCCTTGCGTGCTTTAAGGTTGCTGTGACAATCTTTTGCCGAACACCGTCAACGGCGATGAAACAGGGGTTCATCACTTCTGGCCAGAAACAAAACGGCAATCCACAGAATGGCACCACATCACTTCTCATACAAAAAAAAAAGTGTAAAAACCGCACCGTCAGCCGGTAAAGTTATGACGACGGTCTTCTGGGACTCTGAAGGGGTTATTCTCTATGAAGCAACAATCAACTCTGAAGTTCATTGGGCTACACTCGGGAAACTGTAGAAACCACTTCAGCATCTTCGTCGTAACAAAACTGCAAACAAACTTCTCGTTCTCCATGACAGCAGAAAGCCTCACTCAAGTCTGCACACCACAGACGAAATCAGAAATCTGCATTGGACTATTATTCCTCATCCACCCTACAACCCGGATCTCGCACCTTCCGACTTCCACCTTTTATGGCCAATAAAGGGTGCACTCCGTGGGAAACAGTACATGGGGGAAGTTATTGATGCAGCAAGACATTGACTCCTACGTCGACCAGTAGAATGGTACTATGCAGGTATAAGGATTTACCAGTAAGGTAGCGTAAGGCAGTCGCATTCACCGGAGATTATGCTCAAAAACAGGGTTTTGTAGTCAAAATAGTCGGGGAAAACGTGGTGTATTGGAATCCTGAATAAAACCAATCTGCTTTCGGAAAAATTATGTTGCATTACTTATTGAACGACCCTCGTGTAAACGTCAGTTCCAAATCATTTGAAAGAAAGAAGCTGTTATAGAGATATGGTCTTTTTCTTCTGATTCGCCAGATAAAGGCGTGTGTGATTGCTCCGTTATGGACTGGTTTTATTTTTATGTGGTAGTTATTGTTATTTATTTATCATGTTACAAGTCAAATACACATTCCTGTAAATTTCAATACCACACAGCAGTTAGTGAAATACTATATAAACTGCAGAGCCAAAGAAACTGGTACACCTGCCTAATATCGTGTATGACCCCCGTGAGCACGCAGAAGTTCCACAATACGAAGTGGCATGGGCGCGACTAATATCAGAAGTAGTACTGGAGGGAACTGACACATGAATCCTGCAGGGCTGTCCATAAATCCGTAAGAGTACGAGGGGTTGGAGATCTCTTCTGAACAACACATTGTAAGGCATCCCACATCTGCTCATAATGTTCATGTCTGAGGAGCTTGGTGGCCTGCGGAAGTGTTTAAACTCAGAAGAGTATTCCTGGATCCGCTTATAGCAATTCTGGGCCTGTGGCATGTCGCATTGTCCCGCTGGAATTTCCCGACTGAATTTCCCAAGTCCGCCGGAATTCACAATGGGCATGAATGGATGCTTACGTCCGTGTCACCTAACAGAGTCGTATCTAGACGTTACAGTTGTCGACACCACTATCACTGCCCACGCGCCACACCATTACAGAGCCTCCACCAGCTTGAACAGTCCTTTGCTGACAAACAGGGTCCACGGATTCACGAGGTTGTCTTCATATCTACACACGTCCATCCGCTCGGTACAATTTAAAACGAGACTCGTCCAACCAGGCAAGATGTATCCAGTCATCAACAAAGCAGTGTCGGTATTGACGGGCCTAGGAGAAGTGTAAAGCTTTATGTCGCGCAGTTATCAAGGGTACACGAGTGGGTCTTCGGCTCCGAAGGCCCTTTTCGATGATGTTTCGTCGAATTGTTCGTACAGTGTCACTTGTTGATGGCCCACCACTGAAATCTGCAGCAATATGGGTAATGGTTGAACCTCTGTCACGTTGAACGATTCTCTTCAGTCGTCGTTGGGGCCATTCTTGCAGGATCTTTCTCCAGCCGCAGCGAGGTCGGGGATTTGATGTTTTACCGGAATCCTCATATTCACGGTACACTCATGAAATGGTCGTACTGGAAAATTCCCACTTCACTGCTACCTCGGAGATGCTGTGTCCCATCGCTCTTGCGCCGACTGTAACACCACGTTCAAACTCAATTAAATCTTGATAACCTGCCATTGGAGCAGCAGTAACCAATCTAACAATTGCGCCAGACACACTTGTTGTCTTATATAGGCAGCGCCGTATTGTGCCTGTTTACATATATCTGTACTTGTATACACATGTTTGCACCAGTTTCTTTGGCGCTTCAGTGTATTTAGATGTTGCCGACCACAGCGCTGTATTCTGCCTGTTTGCACATCTTTGTATTGGAATACGCATGCCTATATCAGTTTCTTTGGCGCTTCAGTACAATTGTCGTATCGGAGAATGCTGTGACTGATTTGATAATTCTCTAATCATTTGTCTAAGCAGATATCAATAATTCGCTTTACTCGCACTATTACAGAATTGAGCAGTCATCTGCAGATCCAGTATTGCAGCATGAACCTTTTATTTCTAAGGCTCACGAGTTGTCCTACTGCCCATGATAACTTGCGTAAGACGTTACCTCAGGCAGTATGACGTTGCAGCATCTGTGTTACCAGGCTTCCTATGCCGCAACACTGTACCTGAAGATAATTATTCAAAAAAAGTTGAAATCGGCAATTGTATGAGTAAACCCTGCGATTGTTGTATGGTTCAATAGAAGAAAAAAGAAGTTTACTATCAATTTCAAACGGCACACAGCATTGTTTTTTCAAAACGTCTACCAAAAACTTTGAGGAACGTTTTTACTCTAAGGACAATATGTTACATTGCTTGACCTTGTACATCTCCAGGTCTGCAGCAGTGCGCGTAATAAAACCTAGCAATAGATCTCACACATCCACCTTTTATTTGTACACTTCTCTCTTAATCGAGTCATATAAATAAATATTCAACGGCTTTCCGTCCTGGTTCCTACACAATAATACTCCCACGAGAAGACCACTGGTTATGTGATTCAGATGCTGCTCACAGATTTGGGACGATGTGGATGGTCTTCCAATCGTCGTTCCTCGTTACATGTGCTTAGTTATCCAACACCATGTAAATATGGCTTCCTCAGCAGTTGTAATAAAAGAAAAGAAAAATGTCTCGCTCGCATAAGACAACAGGCAGCGCTCTAACTAGCGGGACAGGGAGGTGAACCATCTACATCTACACCCATACTGTGCAAGCCACTGTATAGTGCACGGCGGAGGTTCAAAAATGGTTCAAATGGGTCTAAGCACTATGGAACTTAACATCGGAGGTCATTAGTCCCCTAGACGTAGAACTACTTAAACCTAGCTAACCTAAGAACATCACACACATCCATGCCCCAGGCAGGATTCGAACCTACGACCGTAGCAGCAGCGCGGTTCCGGACTGAAGCGCCTATGACCACTCGGTTACAGCGGCCGGCTCACGGTGGAGGTTAGCACGTACCAGTACTGGGTTTTTCCTTTACTGTTCCACTCGTAAAAAGAGCAAGCGAAATATGACTGTTTAAAAGCCTCAGCACGAGCAGTGTTTTTTCGCATCTTCGTGACCCTTACGCAAAACGTACATTGGCAGCTGTAAAATCCTTCGCTAGTCGGCCTCAAACACCGGTTCCCAAAAATTCCGCGAACCATGCCTCGCGAAAACAGCGTCGTCGTCCTTCCAGGCATTCACATTTAAGTCCACGAAGCTTCTCCATAATATTTGTATGCTGGTTGAACCTACCGGTAACAAATCTAGAGCCTGCCTCTGAACTGCTTCGATGTCTTCCTTTAATCTGAGCTGATGGGGATCCCAAACACTCGAAAAGTACTCAAGGATGGATTGCACTAGCGTTCCATACGTCGTCTTCTTGATAGATAGGCTAGACTTCGCAAAATTCTGCCAATAAAACGAGGCCGAGCATTCGCCTTCTCTACTACTAACCTAACTTGCTCATTCTGTTTCATATCGCTTTGCAACGTTACACCTAGACGTGTCTGTATCAAACTGCACCCAGCTAATGCTGTATTCGAACATTACGTGATTGTTTTTCCACCTCTTCAACGTTAGCTTTCATTTTTCTGCATTTAGAGCAAGCTGCTTATCATCACATCAACTATAAATTCTATTTAAGTTATCTTTTATACTCCTACAGTCACACAACATTGACACTCTCCCATACACCATAGTGTTATCAGCAAACGGCCCTAAATTACCGCTCTCCCTGACGAAAACGCTGAAATCGGCAACTGTACGAGTGAAGCTTGTGATTGTTGTGTGGTCAATTAAAAGAAAAGGAAGTTCGGTATCAATTTAAAACTGTTAACATCGAATTTTTTTTCAAAATGTCCACCAAAAGCATTGATGCACCAGAATCAACCCCCCTTGGTACAAGGTGCGCCATGGCCGGCTCGCATTGATGCCGTCTGTTAATTGGCATTTTGTCACAACCGAATGGTGTCATACTTCTCTCTGAGCTACTACCATAACGAGTTACTGACTTGCCTACGTCAGTGGCAGAAGCAGTGCTTATCGATACTGGTACTGCTGTACCATCTTTGGTGTGACCGCTATATTTTCATGTGGTGGTTGTGTGTGGCAGTTCGTCGGTTGGGACAGAGCAGCGAGGAAGTCTCCGCAGCACGAAGTCAGGCTGGGACCACTGGCGATGTGCACGCTCGGTCGGATTGTGAAGGGCTAGCTGCGAGAGGTACAAAGTTCGTCGCCCACCGAACTTGGACACTGAAGCTGAGTGATCAGTTAACCTGTTATGAAACTTTAACTGCAGTGACATCTGTTCGTTCATTGCCAGTTGTTGCTTCCTGGGCCGCTCTGGCTAGCAGCAACATAAGTGTTGCAGACGGCGAAATTTAGCAGCCGTCTTCCTGTATGGGCTTTAACTATTAAATTGTTTGTTACTTATCAGTGAAGTGCACCAGCGGTATTTTCTGCCTTGTGGCCGTTAACGCCCCAATTACCTGCTCTGGTAGTTAGTGTAGTTATCCGTCAGTGTTTTTTTCCTCGCTGTGTTGATGCTGTCCAGCACGACGTGTAGTTCGGCAGCCTTTTAGTTGTTTGTTCATATTCTTTTTCTTAGAGTGGTTATTGTGCCTTAGCTGTTTTTAGACGACAATTTTGAAGACGTAGTGCTGCTCGTATCTTCGTCCTCAGCTGATACTTCCTGTTGTCGTTCCATTGGTCGGGCGGAATGGAACTGATTAGGTTGTTGGTCAGTCCTTCAGCCGTCCCTGGGTCGGATTGCATACAATTATTTAACCTCACCTTACATTAGAGCTACCTCCACAGGCCGACCCTTGGAACACTTCTGAGCACCACTGTTTTGTTGGTTTTAGTTTGTGATTTTCATTTTAGTCTAAAATACTGTGCGAGGCCTTCAGCTATCTATTAATTCAGTTTGTTTTAATTTTAAAGTACTGCCTTCAGCTGACTAAAATCAAAATTTAAAGATTCATTTGTTTAAAATGAACTTTTTTTTAAAAATTTGCTCCATCTGAAATTCTTTTTATCCAGGCCCTAAGGCCTGAGTTGTTCAACGTCTTGTGCGTGGCCTTCAGTCGAGTATTTATGTAAAATACACTACTGGCCATTAAAATTGCTGAACCACGAAGATGACGTGGTACTGACGCGAAATTTAACTTACAGGAAGAAGATGCTGTGATATGCAAATCATTAGCTTTTCAGAGCATTCGCACAAGGTTGGCGCCAGTGGCGACACTTGCAACGTGCTGACGTGATGTAAGTTTCCAACCGATTTCTCATACACAAACAGGAGTTGACCGGCGTTGCCTAGTCAAACGTTATTGTGATGTCTCGTGTAAGGAGGAGAAATGCGTACCATCACGTTTCCGACTTTGATAAAGGTCGGATTGTAGCCTATCGCGATTGGTCGAGATCCAATGACTGTTAGCGGAATATGGAATCGGTGGGTTCAGGAGGGTAGTACGGAACGCCGTGCTGGATCCAAACGGCCTCGTATCACTAGCAGTCGAGATGACAGGCATCTTATCCGCATGGCTGTAACGGATCGTGCAGCCACGTCTCGATCCCTGAGTCAACAGACGAGGACGTTTGCAAGACAACAACCATCTGCACGAACAGTTCGACGACGTTTGCAGTAGCATGGACTATCAGCTCGGAGACCGTGACTGCTGTTACCCTTGACGCTGCATCACAGACAGGGGCGCCTGCGATGGTGTAGTCAACGACGGATCTGGGTGCACGAATGGCAAAACGTCATTTTTTCGGATGAATCCAGGTTCTGTTTACAGCATCATGATGATCGCATCCGTGTTTGGCGACATCGCGGTGAACGCACATTGGAAGCGTGTATTCGTCATCGCCATACTGGCGTATCACCCGGCGTGATGGTATGGGGTGCCATTGGTTACACGTCTCGGTCACCTCTTGTTCGCATTGACGGCACTTTGAACAGTGGACATTACATTCTAGATGTGTTACAATCCGTGGCTCTACCCTTCATTCGATCCTTGCGAAACCCTACATTTCAGCAGGATAATGCACTACCGCATGTTGCAGGTCCTGTACGGGCCTTTCTGGATACAGAAAATGTTCGACTGCTGCCCTGGCCAGCACATTTTCCAGATCTCTCACCAATTGGTGGCCGAGCAACTGGCTCGTCATAATATGCCAGTCACTACTCTTGATGAACTGTGGTATAGTGTTGAAGCTGCATGGGCAGCTGTACCTGTACACCCCATCCGAGCTCTGTTTGACTCAATGCCCAGGCGTATCAATGCCGTTATCACGGCCAGAGGTAGTTGTTCCCGGTACTGATTTCTCAGGATCTATGCACCCAAATTGCGTGAAAATATAAACACATGTCTGTTCTAGTATAATATATTTGTCCAATAAATACCCGTTTATTATCTGCATTTCTTCTTGGTGTATCAATTTAATGGCCATTAGCGTATTTTTTTAAGTAAGGCGTTCAGCCGTGTGCAATCTTTAAAGCAATGTTTTATAACTTGTGTTCAGGCCTCCAGTCGTTCTTGTTTTTGGTGTGGTTTTGGGCCTTCAGCCCAGGAGATATCACAAGTTTTATTAACTAGGCGTTCAGCCATATTTTTTTTACTTTGATCCTTTTAAGGCAATGTGTAATTAAGTGGTTCTTAGGAAAATAAAGATTTGAGTGTTTTGTGCAACTGACAGTAGCTGATTATGGCCCCCTCCACAACCATATCCTGATACGCTCTATCCTACAAAACCATATTTCAACTGGCAGCAGAGCTTGATTATGATTGTGATATTGCCATTCCAGTTACTGTTAATTTGAATTTTATTTCTGTTAGTGTTGCATCATATTGTTTTGGTTGTTGATTGTTTCAGGTGACTTATTTCAATGGCGGTCAGGCAGTGCCCGGAGATCAGTCTGTTGAGGAAGAACCACCTTGTTTATGATTTGGCGATGAAGTGCCAGCCTATTGAGGGCAGTGTTCCGGACTTAATCGCCTGCTTGCGTGCTACCATTCTTCACCCTGTTGACGTCACGCCGGAGGTGATGGGTGAGACAGAAGTAGCCTTTGAATTTTTGTTTAAGGCTATTAAGTGCCTTAAGGACACCATTTGTGTTTTAGAAGGCACCCAACATAGTGACAGTCAATTGGACAGGGTGCGGGCACAGTTAGTACATTTAACCAATTGGATAGCGGATTTAGGCATGTTAGGTTTGGAGGATAGTCATAAAAAAATTAACCCTCGAACTGGGGTTTTTGGCTAATGCATTGCAGTTTAAGCTTACATGTTTAGAATTGGATGGGAAGAGGACTGAAGAGCGGGACTTGCTATATCAAGAGGGAACAGGGAGCCAGCGCAGGGGTGGTGTTGTTATATCCTCTGTCAAATTAGACGCATCGTTTGCCAATTTGCCTAATCCTCTGGAGTGTTTCTTTCGAAGTATTACTGAATAAGTTGTAGATCTACTGGAGCAGGTCGAAAACTTGTTGTGGGTATTGGTTCATCTTGAACAACATGTTGCTGCCTTTCCTGTTCCACACCAAGAAGTTTTGTCGCTATTGTACCTGTTAGCTAGAGGTGAGTAGCGGAACCTCCTATCCCAAGCAATGGCAGAAGGGTTTTTCTTACCAGAGACTGGCCACCATAGTTCGGAAACAGCTTGAGTGCGGTTGCATTTGGGAGATGCAGCAGGATAAAGAGTTACATCAGTATGTCGACAGAGTTCAGATGTCTGCTTGGACTTGTTGATAGATTTGAAGTTCTACTGTCACCTCCGTCAACATGTTAGTTATCTAATAAGTGGATCAAAGGATGCTGGGCTGTGATGTCATCCGTGCGTCTGGGTAAGACTACGCATTAACACGGTCCATCAGGTGATAGATAGCGGACGAAACGCGAATGAGGGTAGCAATTTGAAGAGCAGAGGAAAAAAAAGTGCCAAGGCTCGTGCCGTGGGAAAAAAAACTCTGCGACAGTGGGCTGGGTAGTAAGAGCAGTAGCGGCTTACTAGCTGCGATACTTCATGCAAGGTTGGGTTTGTTAGTATGGGTAAGATTCATCATTACCATGGCAGGCGATGGCGATGTATCCCAGTTTGCTGCAGCCACTGCATTCCTAGAACAATCAGGATCGTTATATAGTAGTGGGAGATCGGCCATAAATCATCTCACTGTGTGGGGCGTGTGTGGAGCTTTTCTGCATGCAGTGTACGGTACGGCTTCCCTACGTGGTGTCAGTTATTCGGCAGTGTGTTCCAGCTGGATATCCAGTAATGGCGTCTGATTAACAGGGGCTCACCTGTACCGTTGTGTTTCCGTGTACTTGGCCATAGATGTTAGGTCCTTACAAGTATGTCTTTTGGTCTCTTGTGTTTCCATCTATGGTTGTGGTCGTAGTTCCCTTGATTCAGAATAAGTGGGTTCTGCGAATGTCTGGAGTTTCTGTATAGTCTTGTGGTGAGTTTGTGGATTACCTCCGTGTGAGTCTCAAGTCGGTATTCCCGGTGAAGGTCCGCGATGCGTGTTTATCGTGGAGCATTGTTTATGATTTTGAGCACTTTGTTTTGTATGAGCCGCAGACGGCGCAGGCGTATAGGCGCAGCGTATCCCCAGACAGGAGTTGCGTACGTCATCAGAGATCGAATAAGTGTCATATACATGGACCTCGACACTCTTCTGTTCAGTGTGCTACGCCTGTTGAGCATAGGGTAGAGCTGTTTGAGCCTCGCGCTTACTCGGTTGTGTTGTATGTGGTCCCCCCAGGGTAATTTACAGTCCAGCCAGACACCGAGGTATTTGACTTTCTCACGGAAACGTATTGGGCATGTATGTAGAGTTATTGGTCTGCAGTATCGGTGTTTGCGCAGTTGCTTCGATCTTCTAGTGAACAGAACGGCTTCGCACTTGTCGACGTTTACTCTAACACACCATTTCTCCAACCAAGGCTCAGCCACTCTGAGTCCAGTCTGTAAGCGTGACGTAATGTTTGATGGTTTCCAATATTGCGCGAGGATGGCTGTGCCATCCGCGTAGATTGCCATCGTTGTGTTGTGTGTGGTTGGGAGATCGTTTATGTAGAGGTTAAACAGTAGGGGCCCTAGGATGCTTCCCTGGGGTACTCCCACGTGTATACCGTGTCGTGTTGATTGTTTTCCCTGCACGTCAGTGCTGAAACTCCTGTCTGTGAGGTATGAGAGTATGAGACGTACGAGCCCTTCGGGGAATCCCGCGTCGCTGAGTTTGCGAATGAGGCCGTTGTGCCATAGACGGTCGGCAGCCTTTTCGATATCCAGGAACACCGCCCCTGTTGCTTTGTTTGTGCTGAAACCATGTGTTATATGTTCAACAACCCGTAAGAGTTGTGTTGTGGAGTGGTGGTTCCTGAAGCCGAATTTCTCCGGTCTTAGGATGTCATTTGTTATGCAGTGCCTAGTGATGCGTTTGAGAATCACCTTCACAACAATCTTGCTGAGCGAGCTCAGAAGGCTGATGGGTCAGTAATTTTGTGGGGGGCTGTGGTCTTTCCCCGGCTTCCTGAACATCAGGACCTTGGCCGTCTTCCAAAAGGCGCGGAAGTGTTGGTGTTTTAGCATGGCATTCGTCATGTGTGTTAGATATTCAGTGGCTTTATCCGTGAACTCCTGGAGGACGTGGTTTTGAATGCCATCATGACCAGGGGCTTTCCTAGCGGCGGAATGCATTACAGCCCAGGAGACTTCGGCTATACTAGCATGTCGAATGTCATCCCGCGATGGTTGGGCTACAATGCGTGTAACCTCTTGGTCAGTAGCAAGTGTGAACACTGGATCTGATGGTACCAGGTTCGATGTGAATGACGCAACTAGTGTGCGGGCCATTAGTTCTGCTTTCTCTTCCGCTGAGTATGCAGGTCCGTCAGGCCCTTGAAGCGTTAGGGTGTACATTTTCTCCCTGGTGAAGTGTCGGGCTAGTTGCCACACGCCAGGTCGAGTGGTTCAAATGGTTCAAATGGCTCTGAGCACTATGGGACTTAACTTCTGTGGTCATCAGTCCCCTAGAACTTAGAACTACGTAAACCTAACTAACCTAAGGACAGCACACAAATCCATGCCCGAGGCAGGATTCGAACCTGCGACCGTAGTAGTCGCGCGGTTCCGGACTGAGCGCCTTAACCGCAAGACCACCGCGGCCGGCAGGTCGAGTGGTTTCCAGTCCTTCGAGTTTCTGGTTCCACTGTTGTGTTCTATGTGTTTGTATTTTGTCGTGTATGATGCCCTGTTTATATGCCAACTAGCTCTACAGATGACGAAGAAATTGAAGAAATGTATGATGAAATAAAAGAAATTATTCAGATTGTGAAGGGAGACGAAAATTTAATAGTCATGGGTGACTGGAATTCGAGTGTAGGAAAAGGGAGAGAAGGAAACATAGTAGGTGAATATGGATTGGAGGACAGAAATGAAAGAGGAAGCCGCCTGGTCGAATTTTGCACAGAGCACAACATAATCATAACCAACACTTGGTTTAAGAATCATGAAAGAAGGTTGTATACATGGAAGAACCCTGGAGATACTAAAAGGTATCAGATAGATTATATAATGGTAAGACAGAGATTTAGGAACCAGGTTTTAAATTGTAAGACATTTCCAGGGGCAGATGTGGACTCTGACCACAATCTATTGGTTATGACCTGTAGATTAAAACTGAAGAAACTGCAAAAAGGTGGGAATTTAAGGAGATGGGACCTGGATAAACTAAAAGAACCAGAGGTTGTACAGAGATTCAGGGAGAGCATAAGGGAGCAATTGACAGGAATGGGGGAAATAAATACAGTAGAAGAAGAATGGGTAGCTTTGAGGGATGAAATAGTGAAGGCAGCAGAGGATCAAGTAGGTAAAAAGCCGAGGGCTAGTAGAAATCCTTGGGTAACAGAAGAAATATTGAATTTAATTGATGAAAGGAGAAAATATAAAAATGCAGTAAGTTAAACAGGCAAAAAGGAATACAAACGTCTCAAAAATGAGATCGACAGGAAGTGCAAAATGGCTAAGCAGGGATGGCTAGAGGACAAATGTAAGGATGTAGAGGCCTATCTCACTAGGGGTAAGATAGATACCGCCTACAGGAAAATTAAAGAGACCTTTGGAGATAAGAGAACGACTTGTATGAATATCAAGAGCTCAGATGGAAACCCAGTTCTAAGCAAAGAAGGGAAAGCAGAAAGGTGGAAGGAGTATATAGAGGGTCTATACAAGGGCGATGTACTTGAGGACAATTTTATGGAAATGGAAGAGGATGTAGATGAAGATGAAATGGGAGATATGATACTGCGTGAAGAGTTTGACAGAGCACTGAAAGACCTGAGTCGAAGCAAGGCCCCCGGAGTAGACAATATTCCATTGGAACTACTGACGGCCGTGGGAGAGCCAGTCCTGACAAAACTCTACCATCTGGTGAGCAAGATGTATGAAACAGGCGAAATACCCTCAGACTTCAAGAAGAATATAATAATCCCAATCCCAAAGAAAGCAGGTGTTGACAGATGTGAAAATTACCGAACTATCAGCTTAATAAGTCACAGCTGCAAAATACTAACACGAATTCTTTACAGACGAATGGAAAAACTAGTAGAAGCCAACCTCGGGGAAGATCAGTTTGGATTCCGTAGAAACACTGGAACACGTGAGGCAGTGCTGACCTTACGACTTATCTTAGAAGAAAGATTAAGGAAAGGCAAACCGACGTTTCTAGCATTTGTAGACTTAGAGAAAGCTTTTGACAATGTTGACTGGAATACTCTCTTTCAAATTCTAAAGGTGGCAGGGGTAAAATACAGGGGGCGAAAGGCTATTTACAATTTGTACAGAAACCAGATGGCAGTTATAAGAGTCGAGGGACATGAAAGGGAAGCAGTGGTTGGGAAGGGAGTAAGACAGGGTTGTAGCCTCTCCCCGATGTTGTTCAATCTGTATATTGAGCAAGCAGTAAAGGAAACAAAAGAAAAATTCGGAGTAGGTATTAAAATTCATGGAGAAGAAATAAAAACTTTGAGGTTCGCCGATGACATTGTAATTCTGGCAGAGACAGCAAAGGACTTGGAAGAGCAGTTGAATGGAATGGACAGTGTCTTGAAAGGAGAATATAAGATGAACATCAACAAAAGCAAAACAAGGATAATGGAATGTAGTCGAATTAAGTCGGGTGATGCTGAGGGAATTAGATTAGGAAATGAGGCACTTAAGGTAGTAAAGGAGTTTTGCTATTTGGGGAGCAAAATAACTGATGATGGTCGAAGTAGAGAGGATATAAAATGTAGGCTGTCAATGGCAAGGAAAGCGTTTCTGAAGAAGAGAAATTTGTTAACATCCAGTATTGATTTAAGTGTCAGGAAGTCATTTCTGAAAGTATTCGTATGGAGTGTAGCCATGTATGGAAGTGAAACATGAACGATAAATAGTTTGGACAAGAAGAGAATAGAAGCTTTCGAAATGTGGTGCTACAGAAGAATGCTGAAGATTAGATGGGTAGATCACATAACTAATGAGGAAGTATTGAATAGGATTGGGGAGAAGAGAAGTTCGTGGCACAACTTGACCAGAAGAAGGGATCGGTTGGTAGGACATGTTCTGAGGCATCAAGGGATCACCAATTTAGTATTGGAGGGCAGCGTGGAGGGTAAAAATCGTAGAGGGAGACCAAGAGATGAATACACTAAGCATATTCAGAAGGATGTAGGTTGCAGTAGGTACTGGGAGATGAAAAAGCTTGCACAGGATAGAGTAGCATGGAGAGCTGCATCAAACCAGTCTCAGGACTGAAGACCACAACAACAACATGATGCCCTGTAGCCTGTTAATGTGCCGTTTGAAGTACTGACGCCTGGTAAGCTGCCATTGTCTCCTGAGGCGATTCCTCATTGAGATTAGGCCCCGGATAACCTGTGGCAGGGCCTCACTGTGTTGTTGTGAGCTGCGATCAGGTATGGTGCCCGCCATTGCGTCCTGGACGGCGTTAGTGAGGGTTTCTACCGCCTCGTCAATTTGTGCTGTTTCGTTAATTTCGTGTATGTGTGGGATGTAGCTGTCGAGCGTTTCCTTGAACTATGTCAAATTCGCACGCCCGTAGTCCAACATCCTGCATTGTTCCATGTGCTGCAGTGTTTCCTCAATGTATAGTATTACAGGTTGGTGGTTTGAGGGCAAATCGTTTTCAGCGGCAACGTTTAGTGTCGATGTAATGCCCTTGATGAGGGCCATGTCTAACACGTCTGGCCTGTGTCCCCCCTGATAGGGAATGTGCGTCGGTTCAGTCGGCGCTAGTGTAATGTAGTTTCTGTCTAGTGAATGTTCATAGAGTTTTTTGTGATTTCGTATGCGTGAATTCCGTGTTTTGCGTTCAGATCTCCAGCGACTATTACTCGCGGTGAGATGTTGAGTAGTGTGCTGATATCGCCAGTTGAAATGCCTGCAGGACTGTTGTATACCGATATCAGTGTGGTGTAGGCTCCGTTGAACTTGACTCTGACGGCCGTAGCCTCGATTTTTTCCAGTTCAGGGAGCTCTATGTTTGTGTACTCAATGTCTTTGTGTATGACGATTGCAGTTCCACCTGCCAGGCGTCGCCCGGTCGGTCGGTACGATAGACGCAGTAGGCAGGAAAGTTTAATTGTTTGTGCGGTTTAAGCTTAGTCTCGCTCAGTAGTGCGACAAGGATTCCCTTGCGCTCCATGAACGCAGCAAATTCTGCCCTTTTGTTGTAGATCGAGTCTGCATTCCAGAACAGGATCCGTGATAGTATGTGTGGGTTTGCGTTACGGGCCGGGTGTGGTATGTTATTCATGTAAGATTGTGAAAGAGTGTTCTGATGGCAGTGTGTATGACAGCCCAGTATTGCCCGGGTTCGGCGCTCATGAGCTGGGTGATGAGTGTAGTGACGGCCGTCAGCACCTTGGTAAGGATTTGAACGGTAGTGTGTCGAGGGAATAGTGTTTCCAGTATTCCCCCAGATGATGTGTTGGTGTTGGGTGTGACAGCCAGAGGTGCTGTTGTAGAGTTAGCGGCCGCTTGTGCGGGTATTGGTGCGTTGTTATGAGTGGCATTTGTGTTTATGTTTTGTGGCAGAGGTTGTGGCACCTGTGTTACTCCTGTGGTGAGGGGGATGGTAGTGCGGGTTACAGTCTCGATGCAGATAAGTCGCTCTTTGTTTTTTGTGATCGTCCTTCAACCTGGGAAGCGCTCCGTGTCGCTGTTGTAGTGATATTTGCGTTGCCACTTGCGAACGATGTATGTCGTGAAGTTAAGTGTCATGCCACGGGTGTTAAGATTCCGAATTGCCTACATCGGCTGAGGCTGTTAAAAGGGAACCCCAGCGTTGCTTCAGGTGCGGTATCACGGCTCATTTGGTGCACTCTTGCTTTCAACCACAAGTGCCCAGAGCCAACAAATGACGCCGAGCTGGGCAGCGACCTCGGGATCGAGCCTTTAAACCTTGGTGTACCCATGTTGTCGCTCCCTCATCACTTCCCTAGCCTTATATTTGTTCTCGAGTAGGTGGGAAACCAATTTGTGCTCTTTTGGATTCTGGCAGCTCCCTTTCACTATTGAGCTTCGAATGGTTTCTTGAATTTGGTCATCTTATTAAACTTCGGCCCGTCCCTTCTCTGGTACAGAGATGTCAGATGGCCAATGGCAAGGTGTTGCCTCTGCGTGGTTGGGTCTGAGGGAGTATATCGGTTGGGGATTTCTCCTGGCTCTTGTCATTAGCCTTGGTTAAGAAGCTGCCGGTCGATTTAATTTTGGGGTGTGATTTTATGAATAAAACTGCTTTAGTCTTGGATTATTCCGGGCACACCTCCTTCTTTAAGTTCGCTCCTGTGGAGAAGTTTGCTTTCTGTGAGAGTGCTAAACTTACTGTGCATCGAAATGAGTTCGATCTGGTCCATCTCTCCCACATCAGGCCCCTCAACTACAGGATTTTCTACACAGGTTCCCTGACCTTCTTTGTGATAGGTTGGGCGTTACTAGTGTTCTTATTTGCCATATCCATCTATCTGACGATATTCCTGTTAGGCAGTCCCCATATCGCCTCTCACCCACTAAGGCGAAAATGTTGTTGTTGTTGCGGTCTTCAGTCCTGAGACTGGTTTGATGCAGCTCTCCATCCTACTCTATACTGTGCAAGCTGCTTCATCTCCCAGTAGCTACTGCAACCTACATCCTTCTGAATCTGCTTAGTGTATTCATCTCTTGGTCTCCCTCTACGATTTTTATCCTCCACGCTGCCCTCCAATGCTAAATTTGTGATCCCTTGATGTCTCAGAACAAGTCCTACCAACCGATCCCTTCTTCTAGTCAAGTTGTACCACAAGCTGCTTTTCTCCCCAATCCTATTCAATACCTCCTCATTAGTTATATGGTCTACCCACCTTACCTTCAACATTCTTCTGTAGCACCACATTTCGAAAGCTTCTATTCTCTTCTTGTCCAAACTACTTATCGTCCATGTTTCACTTCCATACATGGCTACACTCCATACAAATACTTTCAGAAACGACTTCCTGACACTTAAATCTATACTCGATGTAAACAAATTTCTCTTCTTCAGAAACGCTTTCCTTGCCATTGCCAGTCTACATTTTATATCCTCTCTACTTCGACCATTATCAGTTATTTTGCTCCCCAAATAGCAAAACTCGTTTACTACTTTAAGTGTCTCATTTCCTAATCTAATTCCCTCAGCATCACCCGACTTAATTCGGCTACATTCCATTAACCTCGTTTTGCTTTTGTTGATGTTCATCTTATATCCTCCTTTCAAGACACTGTCCATTCCATTCAACTGCTCTTCCAAGTCTTTTGCTGTCTCTGACAGAATTACAATGTCATCGGCGAACCTCAAAGTTTTTCTTTCTTCTACATGGATTTTAATACCTACTCCGAATTTTTCTTTTGTTTCCTTTACTGCTTGCTCAATATACAGATTGAATAACATCGGGGAGAGGCTACAACCCTGTCTTACTCCCTTCCCAACCACTGCTTCCCCTTCATGTCCCTCGACTCCTCCAAAATGTTTGAGCAAGGAGTTATCAGGCCTTCGACATCTGCCTATGCTTTCCTCATATTCCTTGTCCCTAGGATCATAGCCTGTTGTTGACTACCGGCACCTGAATGCTAAGGTTGTCCTCGAGTCTGTTCCTCTACCTGATCTTCATAAATCCTTTACTTGGTTTGCCAGTGCTAATTGGTTTACTGTCCTTGATTTGAACCAAATCCTATTATCAGATTCCCTTAGCTGAAGAGTGTAAACATGTTACTGCATTCTGTACTGATTGGAATCTGTTTGAGTTTAATAAGGTTCCCTTTGGTTTGGCTGCTGGTGCATAGCGTTTGCTGGATAATATCCTTGGGGACTTGAAATTAGTCTTTGTGAACAATTATTTAGGCGACTTAGTCATATATAACCATTCGTTTCAGGACCATTTGGATCATATCCAGCAAGTTTTTATGAGGTTGCAAGAGCCGTGTTAACTGTTAAACCCAGTAAATTGACGTTAGCCAGGCAGCAGGTGTCCTTCTTGGGTCACCTAGTATCAGGTCAGAGTATTCCCATCGACCAGAAACAAACTAAGGCATTAAGAGCTCTTCCTTCGCCTACTGATAAACGTGGAATTGCTAAGTTCATAGGCATGGCGAATTATTTTAGGCGTTTTGTCCCTAATTTTGCTCAGTTGGCGGCTCCCTTAAACTTCTCCACAGGAGCGAACTTAAAGAAGGAGGTGTACCCGGAATAATCCAAGACTAACCCAGTTTTATTGATGAAATCACACCCCAAAAGGAGTGCGGTTTGAATGGGGACCTGCCCAAGAGGCCGCGTTTGAGCACATTAAGGCAGCTATAGCCAACCCTCCCGTTCTCGGAGTACCGGACTTTAATAAAAGGTTTATTGTCCAAACTGACGCATCTAATGCAAGTATTTCAGCTGTCCTTCTCCAGGAGTTCGAAGGTCAGAGGCAGCGATTAGCGTACGCGTCTCGTCGATTAACCAGTGCCGAACTTAAGTATTCCATCTACGAGTGCGAGGCGTTGGCTGTTTTGTTCGCGCTGGAAAAGTACCGCTTTTACGTTGATCATCGGGTATTTAAGGAAGAAACCGACAGTCAGGCATTGAGCTGAGTGTTAGCCAGGCCACGTAAAACTGGCCGTATGGCTAGGTGGGCAGTACGCATTTCTGCATTTCAATTTGAAGTTAAACACGTAAAATGCACCGAAAATGTCCTTGCTAATGTCCTCAGCTGGATGTTCACTGAATCTACACCTAGTGAGGGCACACGGGAAACAGAGAGAGGCACTCTTAGTTGTATCGTATTAGATGAGATTCTTCTTTTATTTGATGATGTTGCTGAGCATCAGGATCAGGACCCTACTTGGGCGCCTGTTAAGCGACACCTGTTGGCTGGGGAACTGCTGGATTAGGACGTTATTAAGAAGGGAATTTTGCGTAAAAGGGTGGAACGTGCTAAGCCATTAAAGATCTGTTTGCCAGTAGCTCTGGTGCACCCTGTTTTTCATTATTTTCATGATTCTTTGGTTGGTGGACACTTAGGAACTTATAAGACCTTGTAAAAAATTAAGAAGCATTTGACTTGGCCCTCCATGGACCGTGACGTGAGAGAGATGGTTTCTCGATGTAGGTTGTGTAATATAGCCAAAGCTAAGAATGCTCTTCAGGTTCTTTTGAGTTCTGAGCGCCAATCCTATCCTATGCACAAACTCTACATCGATTATGTGGGCCCTTACCTTGTACTAAGAGAGGTCAACGGTACGCATTGGTTATTATTGATGCGTTTTCAATTTTTACCTGGCTCCTTCCGAGTTGTAACGTGACTGCTACTACCCAAACGAATCATTAGTGATAATGCGCCCGCATTCCTTTTAGCTCCCTTCAAGGCCTTTCAGAACGCTGTCAAGCATGTCACTAATGCGCCATATTATCCGCAGGGATTTTTTTGGGGAGTGTCACTCGAAATCTTAAATCTGCATTGATTATTTACCATCAGAAGATGCCTAGTAAGTGGGATTCTGGTCTTCATTGGCTTAGTTTTGCTTTCAATACCGCCAATCATAAGGCCTTGAAAGATACTCCAGCCTCCCTGATCCTTGCCTATCATGTTAATTCCCCCCTTCCGAACTTGTGGGGAATTCAGGATCTAATTCCGGGAGGTCTTACCCCTCGAGTCCTGTAAATTATCCCCTTTCGAACTTGTGGGAAATTCAAGATCTAATTCCGGCGGATCTTACCCCTCGAGTCGTAAAGAAGAGCTAGAACTGTGCCAGACATAATATTCTCAGAGCCCATAACAAACTTGCTGAGCGTTGCAACAGTAATCGGTGAGCCTTTAGGGGAAGGCCAGGAGATCAGGTCTATGTCCGTAATTTTCCCGGGAGGCAGGTGCATGTCGGAAATCTTAGAAAATTCGCTCCACGTTTTATGGGACATTGCACCATTGTGCGTATTTTAGGCCCAGTTAATCTGCTAGTTAAGGACAGCTGCACCGGCAAGCAGTACCGGGTCCATCTTAGCCAAGTTAAATTTGGTTAACCCAATTGTTGAACTACCCCCTGGCTTGGTGTTTGAGGGGGTGAGGTTGAGCTGTGGCGGTCTCGCGTTGATGCCATTTCTTCCTTGGCATTTTGTCACAATCGAGTGGCGTCTTATTTTTCCCTCAGTTACTACCATAACGAGTTGCTGACTTGCCTCCGTCAGTGGCAGAAGCAGCACTTATCGATACTAATACTGCTGTAGCATCTTTGGTGTGACCGCTATATTTCCGTGTGGTGATGTGTGGGGTAGTCGGTCGGTTGGGAGAGAGCAGCGCGGAAGTATCCATGGCGAGAGGTCAGACTGGAACCGCTGGCGGCGTGCATGCGCGGTCGGATTGTGAAGCGCTAGCTGCGAGAGCTACAAAGTTCGTTGCCCACCGAACCTGGACACTGAAGCTGAGTGATCAGTTAACCTGTTATAAAACCTCAACCGCTGTGACATCTCTTCGTTCATTGCCAGTTGTTGCTTTCTGGGCCATTCTGGCTAACAGCAACATATGGTGTGTTGGAGTTGGCGAAATTTTGCAGCCGTCTTCCTCCATGTTTTTTAACTATTAAATTGGTTGTTACTTATCAAGTGAAGTGCGCCAGTGGTATTTTCTGCCTTGTGGCCGTTAACGCCCCAATTACCTGTCCAGGTCGTTAGTGTAGTTTTCCGACACTGTGTTTTCAAATGGTTCAAATGGCTCTGAGCACTATGGGACTCAACATCTTAGGTCATAAGTCCCCTAGAACTTAGAAGTACTTAAACCTAACTAACCTAAGGACATCACACACACCCATGCCCAAGACAGGATTCGAACCTGCGACCGTAGCAGTCCCGCGGTTCCGGACTGCAGCGCCAGAACCGCTAGACCACCGCGGCCGGCTCTGTGTTTTCCTCACCGTGTTGATGCTGTCCGACACGGCGTGTAGTTCGGCAGCCTTTTAGTTGTTTGTTCATATTCTTTTTCTTAGAGTGGTTATTGTGCCTTAGCTGTCTTTAGACGACAATTTTGAAGACGTAGTGCTGCTGGTATCTTCGTCCTCAGCTGATACTTTCTGCTGTCGTGCCATTGGTCGGGCAGAAGGGAACTGATTAGGTTGTTGGTCGGTCCTTCAGCTGTCCCTGGGTCCGATTATTTAACCTTAGTCTCTCACCTCACCTTACATTAGAGCTACCTTCTCAGACCGGCCCTTGGAACACTTCTGAGCACCACAGTTCTGTTGGTTTTAGCTTTTTTTTTTTTTTTTTTTCATTTTAGTCTGAAGTTTTAAAATAAGGCCTTCAACTGACTTAAATTAAAATTTAAAGACTGATTTGTTTAAAAACCAAATTTTGAAAGTTAGTTCTATTTGAATGTCTTGTTATCCAGGCCTTAAGCCCTGAGTTGTTCAATGTCCAGTGTGTGGCCTTCAGCCGAGCTTTTACGAGAAATAATTTAAAGATAAGGCTTTCAGCTGGCTTAAATTAAAATTTCAGTTTGTTTTAATTTTAAAATAAGGCCTTCAGCTCACTAAAATCAAAATTTGAAGATTCATTTGTTTAAAACAATTTTTTTTTTTAAATTACTCTATCTGAAATTCTTGTTATCCAGGCCCTAAGCCCTGAGTTGCTCAATGTCCTGTGTGTGGCTTGGGCAGAGTATTTACGTGGAATATTTTTTAAGTAAGGTTCAAAAATTGTTCAAATGGCTCTGAGCACTATGGGACTTAACGTCTGTGGTCATCAGAACTACTTAAACCTAACTAACCTAAGGACATCACACACATCCATTCCAAAAGCAGGATTCGAACCTGCGACTGTAGCGGTCACGCGGTTCCAGACTGAAGCGCCTAGAGCCCCACGGCCACACCGGCCGGCTTTTAAGTAAGGCCTTCAGCCTCGTGTATTCTGTAAAGCAATTTTTTATTACTTGTGTTCAGGGTTTCAGCAGTTCTTGTTTTTGGTGTGGTTTTGGGCCTTCAGCCCAGGAGGTATCTCAAGTTTTCTTAACTAGGCCTTCAGCCATATTGTTTTACTTTGATCCTTTTAAGGCGATGCGTAATTAAGTGGTACTTAGGAAAATAAAGGTTGAGTGTTTTGTGCAAATGACAGTAACTGATTACAGCCCCCTCCAAAACCATAACCTGATCCGCTCTATCCTGCGAAACCATATATCACACTGACCAGCCTAGGTATGGTTTTCAGACGGTTTCCGACGCTAGTTTAGTCAAATGATATTTTGGTCTTCAAATTCCGCCTCTGAGACTACGATATACAAACATTTAAAATACCATATAACACAGAGCAAGGTTTACACGATTCCCAGATGGCACCAAAACCTTAGCTCCCTCAAGTTATTTTGGCGACTGTGGCGACAGAAGTAGCATCCGGACACAAAGTTAAATAAGAAACTAAAATTTGCCAAATCCTACAAAATCGTACTTCGTGCTATATGGGATAATACGCTAGGGTAAAGGAGAAAGAAGATACTAACGTAAGAAAATCATATTTAGTGTTTAGTTTCTAACAAATTCAAGTCGCGCCGCGCAGCCGCAGTGTAAGGACATTGTACGGGAAATTGGTATAAACTTCCATAAACACAGTGCTCAAGTTACCCGTATTCGTACAAAAATCAGGGCGTCTAACACTAGTCATATGAGTGCACTTGACGACGTTAACAATATTTTGCCAAACTTCTTTATCGGGTGAAACATGCAGGTGAAACATGTGCCTTGAGCAGTCTATTGCTTTCATGGGAAGAAAAGGGCGGTACAAACGGAATGATACTGAAAAGAACGTGTCGAAAGCGCCGACGATATTCTACAACAGTAGCAGGAACGCTATAGTCAGAGAAGGAGTAGAGTCACACCATTTATGCATAGCACGCATTCGTGAAATGCAATAAATTACACACTGAAAGCCTTACCGGACACTTTAAGACCGCTTCACACTGGAACTCAACGGTACTTCGAGGATCTAACGGGACGGCAAACATTAAACAGTACTGTGTTCACACTAGAGAGAACGTCAACATAACGTACCGTTCGCTCTACTGCATAGAGAACGGCATAAATGAGGTTATGGAATATCGTCGTACTTACAGGACAGAAAATACATAACTACACAGATGGCAGACTCATCACGGAGATTACTAAAGGAATTAGATGTCATAGCATATAGCAGAGTCCAAAATACATGTCCTCCACGTAACTGTTTTTTTTCTTGAGTCATCAACGTCCTCACTGGTTAAATGCGATTCGCCACGAGTTACTCTCTTGTGCCAACATCTTCATGTCCACCACATGTCTTAAACTATTTGTTGGATGTATACCAATCTCTGTTTTCGCATAGTTTTTACATCTACCGCACCCTCTAGAACGATGGAAGTTATTCCTTGATATCTTAATATACGTCCGTTCATCATGCCCATTCTTCTTGCAATGTTTTCCATATATTCCTATGCTTGCCGGTTCTTCGGAGAACTTCCTCACACTCGCCTTAACACTCCATCCTAAATGTCAACATTCTTCTATTTCACTGCATGTCAAGTACTTCGATTTTCTTCTCCGCAGTCGATGGTTTACTACAACACGATTCTGTGCTCCGAATTTATAACCTCCGAAATTTCTTCCTCAAATTACGGCTAATGTTTGATACAAGTACATCTTTTTTTTGGACAGGAACGCCCTCTCTGAGGGTGCTAGTATACTTTTTATGTCCTCCTTGCATCGTAAGTCTTATGTTATTTTGCTTCAAAGGTATCAGAAGTCCTTAACTCCGTGTACTCTGTGCTCACATATTTTGATGTTAAAGTATATCACTAATCTGATTTCGCTGCTC
This sequence comes from Schistocerca piceifrons, assembly GCF_021461385.2. Taxonomy (NCBI): domain Eukaryota; kingdom Metazoa; phylum Arthropoda; class Insecta; order Orthoptera; family Acrididae; genus Schistocerca; species Schistocerca piceifrons. Next base: position 136,675,882 of record NC_060145.1, on the reverse strand, counting down.
CTGATTACTTTTGTCTTAATTCTGGTTATTCTCGGTCAATATTCTGCAATCATTAGACTGTTCGACAGGTTTTGCAATTCTTCATCACTTTATCTGAGGAGAGTAGTGTCATCAGCGAATATAACCATTTACATCTTTTCACCCTGTATTTAAATTCCATCTTGAACCTTTCTCATATATCCGTCATCGCCTCTTCGATGTATATACTGAATAGTAGTGTCGAAAGACTGCATTCTTGTTTTACACACTTTTTAATCCGAGCACTTCTTTCTTGGTCTTCCGTTCTATTGTCGGCTCTGGGTTCTGACACATATTGTATATTACACGCCTTTCGCAATAGCTTACATATTTTTTTCAGGGTTTCGAACGTCTTGCACCATCTTACATTATCGAACACTTATTCTGAGTCGACAACTCCTTCTAATGAGTACTGATTTTTTAGAAATCATGATTTCATTATCAAACGCAACGTATAAACTGCCTCTCTCGCGCCCTTACCTTTCCATCAAGCCAAACATATCGCCATTTAATAGATCTTCAACTTCATTTTCCATTCTCCTGTATATTATTCTTGTCAGCAACCTGCAGGCGTGATCAATTAAGCTGTCTTTGTGAAGGTTCTCGCACTTGTGGGCTCTTCCTATCTTCGATGTTTTGTGGGTGATATTTTTCTGGTGGTACGTCTTCAGACGCATAGATTTTATTAACCAACGTAAATTGTAGTTTAGTTCCCACTTCTCCCATTCATATTAGGGGGAATGTTGTCCATTCTTTCTGCCTTATTTATCATTAAGACTTTCCAAAGCTTCGTGGAATTCTGGCTCTATTAGAGGATTGCATATGATTTTCATACCGATTCCCTTTACTTTTTCTGGCACATAAAATGATAGTTTCTTCTCCCTTGTTAAAGCTTTTAATGTACATTTCCAATCTATCTTCTCTTCCCTCTGCACGTAATTTCTTTTGTACTCTAAATCCTGACGCCCTCGCCTTTAAATTTATCGAATGATGTTTTGATTTTTCTATATAGCGAATCTGTCCTACCGATTACCACCTCTTTTTCAATTTCCTCACATTTGTCCTCCAGCCATTTCGTCGTGGTTTTCATGCACTTTTATTTATTTCATTCGTAAGTGACTTATAGTGCTGTATTCCCAACTTTTCCCGAACATTTTTGTTCTTCCTTCTTACGTATAACGTCTGTTAACAAACGTTTCTTTGCAGTTAGATTCCTGATGCCTGCATTTGTCTCCCAAACTACTGTGATTGCCATTGTCAGTGATTCCTTTTGCTCTTCAACTTAACTGCCTATTTTGGTACTCATTATCGCACTATCTACAGCCTTATAAGTCATCAAACCCATATTATCATTCCTCGGTATTTCAGTATCCCACTTCTTTCCACATTAATGTTGGCAGACGATCCACTTAAGCATCAGTCAACTCTTAATAACTACTAAACTGTGATCTGAGTGTAAATCTGCGCGTGTAGTTGCCTTACAATCGAATATCTGATTATTTAACTTTAGAATTTCTGCCTGCTCATGGTGTAATCCTGGTCGAAATTTTGGACGTTTCTAGGCCTTTTTTCAGTACACCTCATCACCTTGTGATTTTAGAGCAGTATATTCGCTATTACTTGCTGAATTTACTGTAGAACGTAATTAACTTTCACCTTTTCCATTTCTCCTACCAAACCCATATTGTCTCGGAACCCTTCCTTCTATAGCTGCCCTTTAACCACATTCCAATCCCCCATGATTATTAGATTTTCATCTCCATATACATATTGTGTTATCTATTCAGTATCCTCATATACTTTCTCTACCTCTTTATCTTCTCCTTGTGATGTCGGAGTGTATGATATTTAAACTATTTTTCTTGCCATTGGCTTTTGGTCGATTCTGACACAATAATAGAGTCAATGTAGTGCCCACAGTAACTCAATCCCTATCGTTCTAGTATATGACGAATCCTACTCCCATTATACCATTTTCTCCTTCTGTTGATGACGCTGATTGCTGCTGATGAAATGGTCGTGTCGAGGTGGATGTACCTGTTCCTGTCAGTGCACCAAAGTTAAGCGGCTCTGGTCATAGTCAGTACTTCGGTTAGTGACCGTCCCAGAACGCCATGCGCTGCGGACAAGTTTCCCTTTGCCTTTTATGTAGAGTGGCGAGGAGTGGTGGTGGCATAAAGTCCTTGATCACAAGTCTATGCCCCAATATGCTGGATTAAATTTCAAACCTTTCTGTAGTGTCTCATGAATAGAAGGCATGCAACACTGTTGATCGTGATCTGTCTGTCAGATGGGAACATTAAGCTCGGCAACCATCGCGGTGCTATGTGAGAGGAAAAGGCTATGTGCTGGTACTGGGATTCACCATTTCCCTTCTCTCATCATCACCAACACTAGAACATGACACTAGACTGCACACACTTCCACACACATACATTACAGTCACCAACACTAAACACATACACTTAGCCACAAAAATTTCACACTTAGTGAAGGAAAGGTACCTGTGAGCATGAAAGACATTGAAAACATTTGCACTTAGGTGGCTGAAATTGTCTTCTGGGATCTCACAGCCATACGACTTAAGTTTATTTGCTTCCCAAGCTATAATTCAAGAGGACGTTGCTGTTCTGTACGTTATAGCAAGTCCCATTTTACCAGTGTGATGGTATGTCACACTAGTATTTATAAAACAAATCGTGGGAGCCTGTCTTGTAATAGTACCTCCTATGAGATTTTACCACATCTCTCTTCTGATACACCAAAAACAAATACTGCCTGCGTGCTTACATTTGACATTTTTGCTGAATAGCTCCCCTCTACCAAATTGCCTGTAAAGTTTCTGTCAAGCAGCAGACAATCATTCATAATAGCAGCAGATTCTTGTGTTCCAGTCTTGTAAGTAATTTGATTATCACAGCATGTTTCATGCAATCTGATCATTCATTTGGAAAAACACTATCATTTCTAGGATCCACTACGAGCTACATTTCAAGTTTTGCCTACTTTATAGTTAGAGTTTATGGATTATAAAATAACGCAAGTCTTGTGGTAACTCCTATTTTTTAACATTCAATTGTGTCAATAATAACAGAAACAGTCATTATCCACGACAATAGATATAGGCGATTTCTATTAGTTTTATGAGCAAAATTGGTGTAATTTTAAGAGAACTATATGGATCTCAACTTTAACAACTTATTCCAATCGTTTTAATAGAATCTCCTATAAGATATTACCACATCTCTCTCTCTCTCTCTCTTCTGATATATCAATAAGAACTAATACCATCTGCGAATTGACACGAGCGTATTACATATACACGTATCACTTTACTGGAGCAGGTGACCAGTTATCAAAGTCACTGCAAGACCGGCGAAAAGTTTTGTCGACTGTACTGGGGGAAGACCATATCCAACAGACTATTAATCACAAGAAACAGTTGATGTGTTGTTCATTGATAAGCAGTTTAATACAGTGGTTTTATCAGCTTAACACATCCACTGTGGTTTACTATCATGACCTCGAGTCCTCTGTCAGGTGCTAAACCGACATTAACAGATTTCGATCCATTGACTCTCACAGCTAGGTCAACATCAGATGGTGTTAACTATGCACCTTCCACAACCCACAGGTTGGCAGGAATAAAACACAGAGGCGATGTTTCTAGTTGATAAAAATGTGGAAGACATTGAAACATATGGGAACTGGAAGAGTTTGCGGCACTGAGGGCATTTAGAACAGCTGTTGAAATGTGATGACCTCTATAATTGTTCTCATCTTCCACAGTGATGAGCTAGCATAAGTTTCAGAGTGCTGTATTGAAGAGCATTGTTTCCTCATTTTTCAGTCATGTACATGATTACTGTTCCAGTACTGATCATCGTCAGAAGGTGCTGTTCACAACATGTGTGAGATATACAAATAAAAGAGGTACTGTTATCATACTGGTGAAAAAAATGTGGAGGGCGACATGCCATATAGAAATGGAACGAGTCTACAGCATTGAGGAATGATTCCAAACGACTGTCTGAATATGATGACCTCTAGATTTAATCCCATGCTCCACAGTGACAAGTAGAAGATATCCAGTGTTCTGCCAATTCTCCCTCCATCTCAACCAAGTGATGTCAGTCAATCATTATGTAGTAATCAACAGTGTATCAGTGGACAGATAGGATGGGAACGACACCATTGATATAGGATGATGTACATTAATATGCACCACAGTTGACAGCGGAATCAGTTGCAGAAATTTTGCCAGATGTTCAATAATTTCAACACCAGTCAGTGTCACAGCTGAATGCCTTCCAATTTCTATTTCTGTGTCATCCCTAAATCACTCTCCCCCGACACTACCATATACCATAAACTAGAATGTGAGTGCAGGTAGATGACTGTGCAGTATGGCCATTCAGCCATATACACCAAAGTATACCAGACATCTTACGATACCGATGTAATTAGGTTATCTACTTATTTCCAGTACATCGATCATAGTGCAGAATTTCGGATTACGACAGCTGATCTTTCCCTGCGTGGATGTAAGCCACAGAATATTATCGGATTCATAGGATAAAGTCGGAGATTGACAGATACCTCTCACATTGTCTTTGGCCAATCCTCTCTGCAACATGGTCACCAGTTTAGTCTGCAACTGACCAGCAATATGTTCCTCCCACATGCATTACATTCCACATATGCCCGTAACTGCTGTTCAACGAAGACTGTTCCATACCAATCTTATCCACGGTACCCATCCAAATGCAAAAGATCTCTCCAGATGTAAGCATGTCGGCGAGGGTAGTGCCCCTTACTGGTGAATAGTAGAGATGAGAGTGTTGCAGTGATATAACAGATGGTTAAGAAGAAACATGTGGTCTATATATGATGGACTTTGAGACAGATGTAGTTTGAAAGATTTCAGGTAAAACAACTTAAGTATTGTTCCACTGTCTGGAGTCAGAATGAGGAAGGTACCAGCATGAGAGAAATGATCGTAAAGCATAAACACACACTTCTATGGCTACATGGTACTGTTAAAGCCATATGTTTTCTGATGTATTACTCATGGGGAACGAAACGCTTTTAATACTCTAATGCCTGATATATTTGTTGAACATCTCACATAGAACCACACTGCAGTTTAAGTAACCCAATTACTATGGTGACAAACTTTAAAATGATAAAGCTACTTCCTTCTACACTACTCTGGTGTTCTAGAAAGTCATCGTCAGTGTATATCCACCGGTCGAGCTGCTTAGAAACAAACTAAAACGGAGTTACGAGACTGCTGATCTGTCTCTAAGGAAATTAATGAATGTTTTGTATCTTTTCAGTTCAGGAACGTATGTACCCTCAATCATACTTCCCACTTCATTCATGCTTATCATTAGTATTAGTAGCGGTTTTGAGGGATGCAGTTATCTCTCCCTAAGAAACAGAGTGAGGGGAGAACGACATGAACTTTTTCGACAGCTGATACATGCTGCAAGGAAATGTACATGCAGAATCAGGAACTTCTTACGAGGGAGTAAGCATAACTATCAGTATGATGTTATGGAGGTTTTCTCGTGTGTAGGATAATATACCAATTTCGTCCTAACACTAAATCTCTCATGTTTAGCCCCCCCCCCCCTTCCCCCATATTATTAAAGGTGATATTTGTAGCATAGGTCCACTCTGCTACAGAGCACTCTAGAGAATGGTTTAAGTCTGGTAAACGCATTGATTCTTCTTCTTAATACTTAAGGAATAACGTTACTTGTGAAAACCAACTGCAATTCGGTAACATATGTATTCGACGGCATGTGTGAGAACACAGTTATGGATTGTGATACATATGTTTCGCCTGATTTAATATGGCGCCTCTTTGTAATATTCATATCGCCTCTGTTGAAGTATTCGTTACGAAAACCCACATAGTTTACAAGGGCGGGGGGAGGACGAAAACTGAATCCAGCCAGAGCATTATTTTTAAGCATTTCTCGGTCTTTAGTGCCCGGGTACCCCCAACCCACAATACCGTCCAACAAATGTGCTGTTCAGTCTTGTACATGACAATAATACTCTCGAAGGACAGTCTCCATCCGACCAACAGACATCTAGCACAGAAAATATAGGAATTGGGATGAACGTGTGCTGTAAGGTGTGATAGGCGCAGCAGAATGCTTTGGTTTGTTACCGCAGAATATAGACAATACTGTTACGAAATATCAGTAATATAACTTGCATCGAAAATAGTATGCTCTTTAGTAGAATGAATTTAAATGTGCTTACATCTCCTTCAGAATTGTTTTGCAAAGAGGTGCGGGGGGGGGGGGGGGGATAGAGAGAGACAGATGCAATTTGTATCCTACAATCGAACATGAAGCCTGTGCCGATTTTGCTCATAAACTATAAGAAAATGGGCTGTTCCCCTTTTCTTGGAGAGAAAACATTTGTTATCGTCACTACAGTGTTTCCGCTTCTAATAAATGCTCGCTTGTAAGTTAAATAAAAGTATTCTTCATTGCTGGAGGCATTGGGGACATACGTACTGCATGTGATCGCCCGATGCAGCTGCACTCTGACCAGAGCGGCGTCGGGTGTGGTGTGATGGAGGCAGTGTGGTGGGGCTACAATTTAGATGAACAAGGGAGCTGCACTTGAAGTGGTCGTCATTTACCTCACATTGTTTAGTTGGCATTACGTCCTTTTGTGTATGTGAGGCACCATTGCCTGAACCATCGCCCAAAGGCAGGCTGTGTGCAGCTAGCGATCTTGCGCTTGTCCACTGATAGGAAGGCAGTATGCTGCAGAAATGCTGCGGTGTGTGGTAGCAGTCGACAGTTTGAAAAAGCCATGTGCCTACTATAGCTGAAGGGAGGGAGGGAAGGACAGAGGGAGTGTGATCGTAACTGCCCCCTGCTTCACGTCTGCTGTGCAGCGAGCTACCTTAATTTAAGTATTAACTGTATTCTTCTTACTTGTCACTTCTTCTTCCGTCTGTTTTTGCTTTTAGGAAGCTTTAATTGTCGAGTGCTAGTAATAGTGTTCCATAGATTTCGTGTTTGTTTTGAATACAGTCAGAGAGAGTCCCTTTAGTCAACCATAGTGCCATTAGTGCTAGTGTTTGTTTCCAATACAGTTCAGAGACAGGTAGTGCTATTTTCATTGTATTCTACAAGAAGTGGATAGCAACCACAGTTTCGTCAGCCGCCTTTAATGAGTTAGCAGTCTAGTTAAAAGTTGATTAACTCTCTACAGTACATTGATTTCTTAGGATGGATAGGATGTGTGACTGCTGTGTACGGACCCAGGAAGAGCTGGCCACTTTTCGCGAACTGCTGAACGTGTTGATGGCCGCGGTCAGCCGTCTTCAGGCTGCTGCCTCAGAGTGTAGCGGCAGTGGGGAGTCTGGTGCGTCGCATGGTACACCCCAGGTGTTACATGCTTCACCCACTGTCCCTGCTGTCGAGACATCTTGGCGGGTACCGGGCGCGGTTGGGCAACCCCCTCCCCAAGGGGAGTGGCGGGTTCAGCGGCGTTCACGGTGCACGAGGCGGAGGGTCAATGTGGAGGCTGGCCGTGTGGCATCGCCCGCTCTGCCTGTGAGTGGACATGTGGCCGCTCCTTCAGCAAGGTCCGAGCAGGCACACGGGGGGAGGGGTTTATTAGTTATTGGGAGCTCCAACGTTAGGCGGGTGTTGGAGTTCCTTAGGGATATAGCGGAAAGAGCGGGGAAGAAGGCCAGTGTTCACTCTGTCTGCTTGCCGGGGGGTCTCATAAGAGATGTGGTGGAGGGCCTGCCGGCGGCGATAGAGAGCACTGGGTGCACCCGACTGCAAATTGTTGCTCATGTCGGCACCAATTACTTCTGCCGTCTGGGTTCAGAGGTCATCCTCAGTTCGTACAGGCGGTTGGCGGAATTGGTGAAGGCGGAAAGCCTCGCTCGCGGGGTGGAATCAGAGCTAATTATTTGTAGTATCGTTCCCACAACCGATCGCGGTCCTCTGGTTTGGAGCCGAGAGAAAGGCTTAAACCAGAGGCTCAGACGATTCTGCGGAGATCTGGGGTGCAAATTTCTCGACCTCCGCTATCGGGTGGAGAAATGTAGGGTCCCCCTGAATAGGTCAGGCGTGCACTACACGCCGGAAGCTGCTACAAGGGTAGCGGAGTACGTGTGGAGTGCACATGTGGGTTTTTTAGGTTAGAGAATTCCCTCCCTAGGCCCTACAAGACACCTCCTGAGACGCGGCAAGGTAGGAGTAGGCAAAATGCAACAGGGAATAACAATATTAACGTGCTAATAGTAAACTGCAAGAGCGTCTATAGAAAGGTCCCAGAACTGCTCTCATTAATAAACGGTCACAACGCCCATATAGTACTAGGGACAGAAAGTTGGTTGAAACCAGACGTAAACAGTAATGAAATCCTAAACTCAGATTGGAATGTATACCGCAGAGACAGGCTGGACAGTGAAGGGGGAGGCGTGTTTATAGCGATAAGAAGTGCAATAGTATGGAAGGAAATTGACGGAGATCCGAAATGTGAAATAATTTGGGTGAAGGTCACGGTTAAAGCAGGCCCAGATATGGTAATTGGATGTCTCTATAGGCCCCCTGGCTCAGCAGCTGTTGTGGTTGAGCACCTCAAGGATAATTTGGATAATATTTCGAGTAGATTTCCCCACCATGTTATAGTTCTGGGTGGAGATTTTAATTTGCCAGTTATAGACTGGTAGACTCAGACGTTCATAACGGGTGGCAGGGACAAAGAATCCAGTGAAATTTTTTTAAGTGCTTTATCTGAAAACTACCTTGAGCAGTTAAACAGAGAACCGACTCGTGGCGATAACATATTAGACCTTCTGGTGACAAACAGACCCGAACTATTTGAAACAGTTAACGCAGAACAGGGAATCAGCGATCATAAAGCGGTTACTGCATCGATGATTTCAGCCGTAAATAGAAATATTAAAAAAGGTAGGAAGATTTTTCTGTTTAGCAAAAGTGACAAAAGGCAGATTACAGAGTACCTGACGGCTCAACACATTAGTTTTGTCTCAAGCACAAATAGTGTTGAGGATCAGTGGACAAAGTTCAAAACCTTCGTACAATATGCGTTAGATGAGTATTTGCCAAGCAAGATCGTAAGAGACGGAAAAGAGCCACCCGTGGTACAATAACCGAGTTAGGAAACTGCTGTGCGGTAGCGTTCTCGCTTCCCGCGCCCGGGTTCCCGGGTTCGATTCCCGGCGGGGTCAGGGATTTTCTCTGCCTCGTGACGACTGGGTGTTGTGTGATGTCCTTAGGTTAGTTACGTTTAAGTAGTTCTAAGTTCTAGGAGACTGATGACCATAGATGTTAAGTCCCATAGTGCTCAGAGCCATTTGAACCATTTTAGGAAACTGCTGCGGAAGCAAAGGGAACTTCACAGCAAACATAAACATAGCCAAAGCCCTGCAGACAAACAAAAATTACGCGAAGCGAAATGTAGTGTAAGGAGGGCTATGCGAGAGGCGTTCAATGTATTCGAAAGTAAAGTTCTATGTACTGACTTGGCAGAAAATCCTAAGAAATTTTGGTCTTATGTCAAAGCGGTATGTGGACCAAAACAAAATGTCCAGACACTCTGTGACCAAAATGGTACTGAAACAGAGGACGACAGACTAAAGGCCGAAATACTAAATGTCTTTTTCCAAAGCTGTTTCACAGAGGAAGACTGCACTGTAGTTCATTCTCTAGATCGTCGCACAGATGCCAAAATGGTAGATATCGAAACAGACGACAGAGGGATGGAGAAACAATTAAAATCGCTCAAAAGAGGAAAGGCCGCTGGACCTGATGGGATACCAGTTCGATTTTACACAGAGTACGCGAAGGAACTTGCCCCTCTTCTTGCAGCGGTGTACCGTAGGTCTCTAGAAGAGCGTAGCGTTCCAAAGGATTGGAAAAGGGCACAGGTCATCCCCGTTTTCAAGAAGGGACGTCGAACAGATGTGCAGAACTATAGACCTGTATCTCTAACGTCTATCAGTTGTAGAATTTTGGAATACGTATTATGTTCGAGTATAATGACTTTTCTGGAGACTAGAAATCTACTCTGTAGGAATCAGCATGGGTTTCGAAAAAGACGATCGTGTGAAACCCAGCTTGCGCTATTCGTCCAAGAGACTCAGAGAGCCATAGACACGGGTTCCCAGGTAGATGCCGTGTTTCTTGACTTCTGCATGGCGTTCGATACAGTTCCCCACAGTCGTTTAATGAACAAAGTAACAGCATATGGACTATCAGACCAATTGTGTGATTGGATTGAACAGTTCCTAGATAACAGAACGCAGCATGTCATTCTCAATTGAGAGAAGTCTTCCGAAGTAAGAGTGATTTCACTTGTGCCGCAGGGGAGTGTCATAGGACCGTTGCTATTCACAATACATATAAATGACCTTGTGGATGACATCGGAAGTTCACTGAGGATTTTTGCAGATGATGCTGTGGTGTATCGAGAGGTTGTAACAATGGAAAATTGTACTGAAATGCAGGATGATCTGCAGCGAATTGACGCATGGTGCAGGGAATGGCAATTGAATCTCAATGTAGACAAGTGTAATGTGCTGCGAATACATAGAAAGATAGTTTCCTTATCATTTAGCTACAAAATAGCAGGTCAGCAACTGGAAGCAGTTAATTCCATAAATTATCTGGGAGTACGCATTAGGAGTGATTTAAAATGGAATGATCATATAAAGTTGATTGTCGGTAAAGCAGATGCCAGACTGAGATTCATTGGAAGAATCCTAAGGAAATGCAATCCGAAAAGGAAGAAAGTAGGTTACAGTACGCTTGTTCGCCCACTGCTTGAATACTGCTCAACAGTGTGGGATCCGTACCAGATAGGATTGATAGAAGAGATAGAGAAGATCCAATGGAGAGCAGCGCGCTTCGTTACAGGATCATTTAGTAATCGCGAAAGCGTTACGGAGATGATAGATAAACTCCAGTGGAAGACTCTGCAGGAAAGACGCTCAGTAGCTCGGTACAGGCTTTTGTTAAAGTTTCGAGAACATACCTTCACCGAAGAGTCAAGCAGTATATTGCACTCTCCTACGTATATCTCGCGAAGAGACCATGAGGATAAAATCAGAGAGATTAGAGCCCACACAGAAGCATACCGACAATCCTTCTTTCCACGAACAATACGAGACTGGATTAGAAGGGAGAACCGATAGAGGTACTCAGGGTACCCTCCGCCACACACCGTCAGGTGACTTGCGGAGTATGGATGTAGATGTAGATGTAGAGGGGGAGGGATGAGGCAAGGTAGGATTGCCTATAATTTCGCTAGTTTCTGGCTGTACATGAATGGTCATCTGCCATCACTCTCTCCTGTTACAATCTTTTGGAACGACATTTTCCCCCAATACATGAGTTGCATTATGACCCATTGATTACGAGTGATGACTATATCGATGAGTAATTAGAACAGTGAATCAGTTTTCATCAGTATTGGTAGACTGTCTTGGTTTCGATATCCTTGACTGCAGGGTGACTATCGAGCAATGCAAGGGGAGGCGACTGTAACAAACCTCAACATCAACAGCGGCAGATACATTCCTCAGCAGTATGGTTAAAGGTAATACACTTATTAAACTCCTTTCTGTCCAGCACCAGAGTCTCATCAGTTGAACACAATTCTCGCCAAAAGTAAAGATAGAGCCTTACACTCCTTCATTTCTCCAGAGAGCATGTAGGTGAAGAGTAGAGTTTGAGATCATCTGCCACTGGTTTGGAGTGGTATCGTTCATTTTTTTCCCATCAGGGTAAGACTGGTTGTATGTCATCATCAATTTTTGAGTTATGTTGCAATTTTAGGAACTCCTTGAATAGTGCTATGAACATAGTTGTGTAATTATGATCGATCTTTATAATTAATTACACAGTTAGGACCGATATTTACTTCAGTTTCCCAACCAAAATGAAAAACTACTCTAATCTGACCTTCCTGTCCTGCGTATGTACAGATTCCTTGTGTTGGTGGTGCACTTGGGCTTCCTGTCTAGAAGGACCAGGGTTAGAGTTCCAGAAAGGGCGCTGTTATTTTTAATTTCCAGCCAGTTCCCAGGTGGGGTTGGGGTGGAACGTCGGTACAGTTCTGGGTAAAAGAAATTCTCAGTAACATTCGAAATTCCCCCAAAAATTCAGAATTATTGACAAAATTGGAATCCCTGCGAATAGTTTAGGTGTGTGATGGGAGAGGGAGGGGAACAGGTGGAGAGGGGAAGGGGGTGGGTACCCACTTGTCGGCTGAGGAAAACACATGATGTAGCCCATCTGGGGGTTGTGAGTGGTGGTGGTGGGGGTGGATGTGTAATTAATTGATCAACTTAATTAAATTGCATATCAATTTGATATCAAAATTGCGCTTGGAACCTCCTTACCCTGCTACGCTGATGTCTGCAACAAAACAAAAGGAGGTTATTGTTAAACCTATAAACAATGGCCGACTGTTGGACAGTATAGACTGTGGCAACTAAAATCAATACACACACGACAATATGGACATCCGAAGTCAGTCATTTAAAACATGCAAATACAAAACACCATCAACAATACAGAGAAGCTACTGAACAGGAATTTCTGAGAAGACAGATGAATCTCGTATCAGAGAATTACGAAGTAAATGAGCTCATCCTGCCCGTAACACACTCAACGAACTCACAGGATAGGTATATCAATATGACAGAATATGTAGATGATATGACAGTCAGTGGCTTCACCCTCTACGAAGTGCCACAAACAGGAGAAAAGATATGGGGGGAACCGTACAAAATACTGACAGAGAAGGTAAAACCCCATTTGTTCTGGGAACGCTAAAGATGACAGCACAATGTCGCGGGGTTGGAGGATTAGAGAGGAGTTTCTGCTGTATAAACTGCTCCCTGAGGATATAATCGATACAGACACACACCTCACTGATAGAAGACCTACACACACCACACAACACTGCAACTGTCACCTGTCCATTTGCGCAAGAAGAGGTTTCGCTATCAATCTCAGAGCCCAAAAACAAAAAAGCACGTGGACCAGATGGTATCAATTTGGAAACACTGAAAAACTAGCACTGCAGATTATCCAGTTCCTAGTAACGCTACTGAACGACGCCTTGCGGCTGAGTAAGGTACTTACAGTATGGAAAACATCCAAAATAGTCGTTATTAAGAAATCAGCATGCCCCTGCAGATTCTAGCAGAGATTCAGGAGAAGCTGCTGTGTGAGCATCTGCAAACTCACAGAGCTCTCAGGCATAGGAGCCAACGCCAATTCCGATTCAGAAGAGACAGCTCAATAGATGAAGCCATCAACCACATCCTACACGTAGTTAGTACCACAACACAGAAACACATCATTTCAATAATGATTGGCATTGCCAGGATATTCGATAAACTCTGGTGGCTATCAGTGTTTCAAAGGTTAGGAGATCTGGAGGTATAACAATTAATATATAATAGTTACCTAGACTACTGTAAAGGCCGAGTAGTCGAGTGGCAGATAGTTACCCAGAAACTAATTAAAAGAATTACCAAAGGCTGTCCTCAAGGGCTGATCTGTGACCTCATCTTATGTGACATAAAAATCGAATCTCCTCTACAACTTCTCGATGGAGATAGCATGTCAGACGGAATTGTCGCCTACGCAGATGACATACTAGTTGTAGTCACTGCAAGCAACAAAACTGGTGAGGCTACATTCAAAACAGTGCAGACGACCACTACCAGTCATACGAACATAGTACTTTGCGTCCTTTGAATCAGTACTCAGCTTTGCAGCTAGCATATAGGCACATAGACTGAACGTGGTCACCAACAAAGCATCAGTCAGACAAGGGCACAGAAGTGTCCTACTTAGGCTATCTGGAGCCTTTGTCATCACCTCAGTGGATGCACTGTGTGGTGCTCGAAATATGCCCCATAGATATCACTATCAAATACAGAGCTGCAAGGTACTGGTTAATGATATGGAGACTAGGTAACGTACACACGTAATTGGTTTACCGATACAGACAGCACGTCACCTTAGAAGTTGGCATTTGAAGACATTGCAAGGTGAGTGGGATGTAAGGGAAAAGGAACATAAGTAGGGGGACAGAGCTGATTCTGCCCCACTCTCCATTGTTGCCAGATATAACCAAGATGACGGCGATGACATAATCCAAGATGGCGGCGTGTAGGCTTGGCAACAATACATGATGTCATCCAAGACGGCGGCCATGGCATCATCCAAGATGGCGGATTTTGGCGGAAAAGTGCCACACCCCCTTGCCAAGCCCCCTGGTGAGAAGTTAAAATTCCAACAGCAAAATGCATCACACTATGGTTATCTCTACTAACCAAAGAAAATTGCAAGAAGATAGGTCAATTGGGCTACCTCCACTAACCCTGTCACCCGACCGCTACATCTTCCTACGGATTCGTGGGTAAAGGACTCTACCAGTGCTGGGCTGCTTTATAGAGGAGAGAGAGTACTTTATTTATTTTGGAACAATTTGTTTAGGGATGGAGTATATTTATTACACTGGTACAAAACACGTGCTCTGACATGCTTGGAGCCATGCCACACAGCCTACAGACATGCAGACCACTAAAAGACTCTGAAGACATGCTTGCTAATTGTCAACTGTAAAAATCATGCACCAGTCTTTCCTTAAACAATTTGAGGAACTACAGCCATCCAGTGTCTTTGCCAAGAGGCCCAGAACCCAACTGACCTAGTACACAGTGCCAATGTCAGAGAGCACTGTCATCCCTTCCATGATGTAATCCAAGATGGCAGCCATGACATCAGCTGATGAGGCCAGTACCATTATCCAAGATGGTGGCAAACACTGTGTTTGCCATTAGGTCTAGTACAGAGTAACACCACCAGAGAGTGCTGTAATCCGTTCCATGATCTAATCCAAGATGGTGGGGGGAAATGGCGAAAAACAGTGTAGTTGCCATGGAGGCCAGAGTCCAACTAACCTAGTACACAGTACTCCCACCAGAGGATGTTGTCATCCATTCCATGATGTAATCCAAGATGGTGGTCTGGAGGAGGAAAATGGCGTGAAAATAACCTGTGCTGGGCTGGTGGAGGGAGTAAGGAAGGAGTGTACTTTATTTATTTTGGAACAATTTATTTAAGGATGGAGTATTTTTATCACACTGATACAGAACACACGCTCTGACATGCTTGGGCTCGCACCACACAGCCTACAGACCTGTTAATTACTCCTAAATAAAGCTCTGAAGACACGCAAAAAAACTCTAAATTACCGAAATAATTTCAGTACAGACTTGCAATCTCCTCCTAAATAAGACGGTGCACAGATGTGCAGACACGAAATCAACTTGTAAACTGTCCAAATAGCGCATAGCACAGCCTACAGACCTGTTTGCAAAATAATCCAACAGACATGCAATCAACATGCACAAAAACTGTCCACCACCCCCTGTCCAGTAGACCGCACCTTGTGAAGTGATGCAGCTGTCAGCTGTCAAACCATGCACAGGAGCCCTCAAACATGAGGTGGCGACATCCCTTTCATACTTGGTACCTGCGAAATTCCTCCTGAAATACGTGTTCACCTAGGCACAGTTGCTGACTCAACTGGATGGTAGTGCAGACACTCCAGGGGCGTGTGCACCAACACAGCTGTAAACCACCGCCAGATGCAAGCCATTGCCACCCATTGCTCTCACGCCACTGCAAGTGAAAGTTGCTTCTATACTCGAGTGTACAGTCAGTGTTATACTGACATCACAGAACTCCAAGGCGCGCTCTCGTTGCTCCCATACACAAGACAACTCTGGGCGGCACGTGTGTTTACCGTTTATAACAGAGTAGCATAGTGTGCATTTTTCCTAGCCGGACATGCGAGCTGTGTCTAACCATGCTTAACTGCCCAACGTGACTGATGCAACGCCACGAAGTGTGCTCACATAGCTACAAACCGTCGCAAGCACATCTAAAAAGGTTCTCAATCTTATACTGATGTCATGTGGCTATGCACAATCAGAACCGAGTCGACCTCTCGGAAATTGTATGGTGTCCCGGAAATAGTTAACGGTCACTTTCTTGATGTCTCAGTTTGTATGCAAGGAAATTCTTGCCCTAACAGAACCTGTTTACGAAAATAGCGTGGAATAACATCGAATGCGGTCTTCCTAGTGATCCTAACGTAGCATCCCCTCCATCACCTGTTACCCTCCCTGTTTTCAACACATACACAAGCGTTTCCTCCACTATGTAGAGACTCCTATATCCCAGGACAAAAGAATGTCTTGCAAATGAATCGAGTATTATGATTGGCTCTTATCAAATTTACCTTCCAAATTATTGATGCCATCGGTGTGGAAGCACAGTTTGCCTTTTCTTTTTCTTTCTGCAGACGAGACTTTCAGTGGTAAAATTAAACCCTGAAAAGTGTCCTACATATCGTCAAATATGGAAAGACTCATGCTCAGTTACAATGCTTTCCCAGTGAGGACAGGAGCTTGAATATTAGAATGTGAAACCGATGTCCAAACCCTCAATATATCACCATGTACTGAGTCGCTGTAGTAAACATACAATTCCTACCCCGTGCCATACAAAGTCAGTCCTTTTACATCATTCATACATGTACCACAAAGGCAGACAGCACAGTACGTATACTCACATCACTAGATATTCCCCTGTGAGGTCAGGAAGGCATCCACCCCTGACAGGTGACCAGAGTGCCTTCAGTGGATCGAAGTCACTCTCAGATCTGTTCTACAAATTCTGGCTCGTTCCCCTTGGCATAAACGCATTACTGTTTCTGGTCCGAACCTGCTTGCTTGTTTGCATTTTTCTACACCCATCTCCAGACTCTGGGATTAAAAGAATACAGGTATTTTCACATGGTTTGCACACAGCAGTAGCCTACCAATCGCTTGCACAACATAATTCCGAAGCTATAGACTGGAAATTCTTTCTCTAGAAACTCAAAATTTAAGCACTTATCCTGTCTGCGAAGACCTTTACGTAGGAACTCCAAACAAATTGAGGAAAATGTTATTTCCAACTCGCAAATACCAATGTAACAGATTCCAAATCATCCTTATAATTTAGAAAGTCAGCTAAGATGTTTCTCATGTCTAGAGAACAAGCAAACATCTCTTTCATCTGCTAGATGCATACACCACAATTGATGTTCCCTCAACTGAATAAAGGCGCGAAATGTGCAGAAGCAGTCAACCGAACAGTTTACATGGGAGGGAACAACAGTCCAGGACAAACACAACTCCATATTCAATCTTCTCAAATTTCCACGTGATCATGAAAGCTATCCAACACATACTAAGTATTAGTTCAAAGTTAATTCATCTACATTCCTGCTTTCCAACAGGCCATTGCATTCGGACGGCTGCTGCTGTTAACGGGATAAGTGAATCATTCACGTCACCTGCGCTGCATACTGAGTGCACATAGGCAGAATCACGACATTCGACAATGAGCGAAGTATCGGCTCTGGAAATAGAAATATCGGTACCCATTCTTATGACTTGACATACTCTTCCCTCTGACATCACAGTACTCTATGTCAAATCCATACCTAAATTACAACTGGACATAGTCATTTCCTTTGCACATATCGGAACACAAACACATACTTTATAAGCCTGATGCTCAAGGTGAATCTATCATACATCCCCTACTACTAAGTATAATACTTGGCCAATAAATTATTCCAGGCAATACAAAATAATACTGAGAGAAAATCAGCGATGGTTGGACATGTCTCATAAGTTTTTCTTGAGAAGAGTCGTAATCGGCCAGATGTTAAAAGACCTGATCCCAACAACTACTGTATGTTACTGTCACATGTGGTCTTGGTTCTACAGGTGCACACAACTATCCATGTTAAAAGCTTTACCTGCTTTATAAATCGAGGTATGGCATTACCTACGAATAGTGTGGTTTTTCCGGACAAAGAGACGGTGATCGCTGGAGCGTATATTATCAGAGCAGCAGTCCGATTACATGTAGTCCACAATGCAACCTCGTGACAGAACCGCTGAATTTTGAAAGTGATTCGGCTAAGGAACGTGGTATGTAATGTGTATTTGCGAATCCCTCACGCCACCGCAACTGCATATTTTTCCAGTATGTGTAACGTATTCTCGCTCGATACTATGCCAGAGGTCGTGCGCTATATCCACTGAATTATAGGCGATGACTGATTGAGAAGATCACAAACAGCAGTTGATGGTGTGCTGATTAAGGCTGTATCGAATAAACACCAGATTTTCAGATGTCTAGTGCTACGCTATCCGCTAGAAACGACGCCTATGATTTGGAATCAAGTCCACCCTTTCAACCAAATACCTACGTTGGGTCACAGCCACAAGTGAATCATATTTCTGGCACTTTCATATCTCGAAACGAGACAGCTTTCTATAACCTGTCTGCTACAGTAAAATTCCAACCTGGTTTTAGTCAGCCCCTACGCATCTTGCAACCGATCCAATTTCTACAGCTTAGCGCATGTGATCATTCCAATTTAAGTCGGTCCTGAGCAGAAGTAAGAGAAAGCCATATACACCACTTTCTGCAACCCATGTAGAAACAAAACGACCTGAGTTACTGCAACAGGACAATGCTTTGACCATTCAGTGGAAATGCGCCCATTGTGGCGCGTCTCCAAACTAGATACTGATACTACACTCCAAAGCAGATCCGCATCCATTCTAATCTATCGTCTAGGCACCGTTGCTGGCGCGGTGACGCATAGCTTCGGTGTAGTATAGTGCGGATAGAGAGATTTCGCAATGCTTCCCAGAATAACACAGCGTGCATCCCTCCTAGCATTCCTAACGGAACACCCCATCTCTCACTGAATTTACCTGTCAAACTGCTGCTGCTACCTATGCAGGACTATCCTGTTAAATACACAGCTTTTGATCCATTGCAGAGGGCAGTATAAGGTTTCATCACCCATACTGTAGGATGATGACCGTATCCAACAGACTATACTGTAACTCGCAATAGACGCTCTCTGTAACCCTGTGTTGTTTGATACATTGTTTTCTAACACACTTTGTACACTGCTATACATCTTGTTTTTCTGCCACGACTTTGAGGTCTGTGTCAGGTCCTAAACCGACATTAAGACGCTCTGATCCACGGCCTCTTGGAGAAAACTAGGCATCGCATCGTGTAAATAATTTTGTTGCTGCGGCTACCATAACACGCGATACACGGTGGATGATTTTAAATAAAAGACAGTTACAACATAAGGAAACAAGAAGAGTTTTACAGCATTGGTGTAGGTCTCCAAACTACATTTAAACTCATCTGTCATTGTCATTGAATAGCTGATGACTCTACATTCCGTTTCGTCTGATTCATCATATTGCAGTCATGTGCACGATCAGTGTTTCGATTCTATCCACCCACAGAAGGTGCTGTCCATCCACCAATACTCTTTCTCCAACTCAAACAAGTGATATCAGTCAATCATTATGTGATACCCAACAGCATACCAGTGCACAGATGTGATGGAAAAGGCACCATCGATGTACTCTAATAACAAGCGTCACAGTTGATAGTGCAAACAATTTTAGCAGTCTTACAGTAATTTCAACACCGACCAATGATGTGACACCATGTTTCCCAATTTCAGTATCATAGCTAAACGACCCCTTCTCTACTTTGGGAGTATTGTTGCGAACGTGGATAGATGACTGCACAGTACGTCCATTCATTGGCAATTCTTGAACACATACACAATCAAAGTATATCAGACAACGCTCTACATATTTCTAACACCTCGAGCATAGTGCTTAATTTATTATCTATCTCTCTGCGTGTGGGAGCCACAGAGCATTCCCGCTGACTTAGGGTAAAATTAGAGAGTGAAAGACCCTCCTCACACTGTCATTGACCGACCAGCCTTGCAACACCGTTACTGATTTAATCTGCAACCGACCAGAAGAAGGCCGCTACATTCCACGTCACGTGAATGAATGGAGTTTTCCGAGTCCTCACCCATCCAAGTGCACAAGATTTTTCGAGATGCACCAATATCGAAGAGGTTAGTATTCCTTATCGATGTATAGTAACAAATTTCAAAGTGTCGTGATGTAATAGCAGACGGTCAAGAAGAACAAGAATCGAGTGATTTTTATGTGCGCGATCGAGCTCCTGACAGATGGAGTTCGACACATTTTTACGTAAGTCAATCAAGTTGTCAACTCTAAAGTATTGTTCTAGAGTCTAGGATCAGCAGCTGGAAGGTATTGGTTAGAAAGAACACAAACACATGCAATCCTAAGGCTACAACGTTCCGCACTTAAAACGGGCTATAATGCCAGATCGCTTGCGTTTGCGACCTATCAGTCGTATGGAATGTAGCGCTGTTAATATTCCAATGTATGAAATATATTTCAAGCTGATCACATACATCCTTCTTTCCGGTTTCTCTACGATAAACGATGTTATCGAACCGTAAAAGGAAAAAACTACTTCCTTAAAGTATGGGCCCTGTGTGATAGAGTACAATATAGCTTTCCGGAGATGTATAGCGCCCACTGTTCACATCCGATCACGGTTCGGAAATTATACTATATCTGCATCAGCCCTATATAAAATGATCGTTAGTAACAGCAAATAGCTCGTACAAGGAAACAGATAAACGCATAGCAGCAGTATCCGGCATGTGAAGATTACAAGTCATTCCGTCACTAACTCTGTAAACAGCACATCTGTCTAGCAGCAGCGTCCGACATGTGAAAATTACAAGTCATTCCGTCACTAACTCTGTTAACAACACATCTGTCTAGCAGCAGCACTCGACATGTGAAAATTACGTCATTCTGTCACTAAGTCTGTAAACAGCACATCTATCAGGCAAATGTATACATGGGGATTCCAACGCGTCACAAGCAACTATCGCTAACTTAGTTATGAAGCTGAAGTCCTGATTTTACACCCAAGATGCGACAGGGGGATGGAGTACATCACATAAATCGTAATTCGCTTAGGGGAAAGTGCCACGTTTCATTACACGTGAGATAGAAGTCCTCTGATGATCAACAGGTTTACCGTTAACGATCGCAAGTAGACAGTGCTTTAAACCATATACAGAACTTGTGGCTATATACTAATCTCGAACGCAAGCTAAGTCACGCGACTGATGCATCCTGACAGAACAGGGGAAAAATTTACCTGCAGCAACTTCCCGCTCCCTATAATGCATCATCAGTCTACCATTAAACCGTACTTTGATACAGCTCCATCTCAATCGGTCAACGCGTCCACTCTCTCTTATCCTTTAACACAGATGCAAGTAAGCTTAGAGGCGGATGGTTCTCCGTCTTCCTGAAAAGCTTCAAATACAGTAGTCAACTCGCGTTTATCACTGGTACATCAATAGACATACAGTATAATGCCACCTCGACAGAGAAAAAATCGACCGCTTCCCTGATTCCCTTCGATTCCATGTCGACGTTTCCTAGGATTCTTCTTGATGCCGCCTACTCACCCGATGCACAAATTCTTCTGCGCGAACCAGAAGATATGCAAGTACTTCCTCAATTTCCCCGCATTTCGGTGTATATTTGGTCAATTTATACCTTTCCCCCCGCCCCCTCCCCCTCATTTTTCGCAATTCTATCGATTTTTCTATGTCAGTTTTATCCGTACGATCATGATGTACCCTCTCGTTCTGTGCTATAAAATTACTTGTAAATGTAGCACAGATACCAACACCTAGCCCAAATGCACTGATCGGGGGGTGTAGTATAGCACAGTGTAGTATAGCGAATGTGTCCAGTCACCTCCACATTTGGAGAGAGTTTGCTCTGTTTTCTGTATGCCTGTGTATTTGCATGTGTTCTTAGAACAACAAAATTTTATTTATCCTTAAATTGTTGTTATTTTCAAAAGAATATTATTCTTTATCAAATGTGTAGATGAAAATAAAAACAAAACAAAAAACTGCATAAAAGATGCAAAATGGAAACGGCTTGTTTTAAAACATCAGTTAATAAGTCTTTAATTTTGTAATAAATAAATAAACAGACATAAACACCTCCTCGTCCCGGAAGCGATCGCTTTGATGCGCACTGTCATCCATTTCTTTTGATATTAGCCTACATTTGTCAGACCAGAAATTCTTATCTTCTTTCCATTTAATTTCACTGGCGCCCTGTATATCGCCACTGGGTCTTCACATTTTATGGCTTCCCAACCACATTGAATGTTCTGACTGTTCTGACATTCTGGGTCCTGATATGTAGAATGTTGCCCTTTCGTTTCTTACCCAATCTTTTCCTCATGGTTACCATCCTCTTGGAATATCCTGCACTGAGAAATTCGAATGAGGTACTAAAGCAGAATCTTTCGGCAATGGAGTTATCATCACGACACTTCTTCAGTTGCAGACCACGTGTCCTGCAGCCGAACACACAGAAACAGCTCGCGTAAGATAGACCAATGCGTTATTGACTTTCTCACTTTGTCAAGCTCTTTTTCTTGCATAAATCATCTATTTATAATTTTCTTGTTGTACGTGTACATCATATCTAACGCTTTCCATTCCATTCGGATGATTCCTTGGTGCCTCGTTTTTTTGTCTTAGGATGCACCTAACATATGTGTATTAACTCCCATAAAAGTGTAAAATATAATTTTAGTTTGTCATTATACTACGTATTTTTAAAATTAATTTAGTAATGTGGTATGTTTTTAGACTTGCATATGAGAACATCCGAAACAGCGGCGGATATTTGTCATAGTAGTGTTCTTGTATTACATTGTTTTACATTAGGCTTCATGAGGTAGTTTCAACCAAATTGCGTATCGAAAGGGCTTTGACTCGCACAACAAGAAATGTTATGTCTTGCAGTTTAACCTTAGAATATATCTCACCAGAGTTTACATTAATTGTACACAAGTAACTTACTCCATTTTATGTACGACTGCGGCACTAAACACAGACCGATATTTGTAAAGTTTGGTCCTCAGCTACGTAATGCAAGTTACCACAGTGTAAATGTCGTGGACTAGGGCCTACCGTCGGGTAGACCGTTCGCCGGGTGTAAGTCTTTCAAAATGGCTCTGAGCACTATGGGACTCAACATCTTAGGTCATAAGTCCCCTAGAACTTAGAACTACTTAAACCTAACTAACCTAAGGACATCACACACACCCATGCCCGAGGCAGGAGTCGAACCTGCGACCGTAGCAGTCCCGCGGTTCCGGACTGCAGCGCCAGAACCGCACGGCCACCGCGGCCGGCTGTAAGTCTTTCGATTTGACGCCAGTGCAGCGACTTGCGCGTCGAAGGGGATGGAATGATGATGATTAGAACAGCACAACACCAAGTCCCTGAGCAGAGAAAATCTCCGACCCAGATGGGAATCGAACAAGGGCCCTTAGGATTGACATTCTGTCGCCCTGACTACTCAGCTACCGGGGCCGAAAGACTCGCACCCGGCGAACGGTCTACCCGATGGGAGGCCCTAGTCACAAGACGAAAAAAAAAATGGCTCTGAGCACTATGGGACTCAACATCTGAGGTCATCAGTCCCCTAGAACGTAGAACAACTTAAGCCTAACTAACCTAAGGACATCACACACATCCATGCCCGAGGCAGGATTCGAACCTGCGACCGTAGCGGTCGCGCGGTTCCGGACTGAACAGCCTAGAACCGCTCGGCCACACAGGCCGGCTAGTCACAAGACATTTACATTTTCAACAGTGTAAGTTGAATCTGTGAATGTATCTAATTGTATGGCTGTGTAACACATTTTATTTCCACACTTCTGAAGATCCTCGCACTGGTCGAGTGAAACATGTAAAAATAAAGAAACGGTTACACGCGTCTTGTAGCTGCTCTGTTTTATTTACTAACGGTCGCTGTTCCCATGCAGCCAAATGCCTGCGCTCGCTATATATAGAGTTATTCAGCTGCCCCTAGCGATGTCGTTTCATGCAGCCCACAATGTTACATCTGGCCTTCAAAATCTATGCGTAAGATTTTCATATCCTCTCGCTCGCTATGCGCAAACTACTAGTTCTACAGAAAAAATGAACAGGACCTTTTTATAAGAAATTTAATGTAGTTAAGTTTTGTACAGGGATACGTTTCCACAAGTGGCCTCAGTTTTCGAGTTACTCAAGAAAAAGGTATAAAAGCTACCTTCAAACGCGCCCCCACTCCCACCCACGGTGACCAACCGATCAGGATTTCCAGATGTTGTTCATGGCACTCCCTCCTGGCACTGTACAAATTTTCACGACTTCACGAATTATTTCCCACATTCGGCCTGTTTTTGTCTTCACTGACTTGCCTTATTACGCCACCGGCTTAGCCGGGCACTTACAAATTGTAAAATAGAAGTTTATGTAAATTTTGTCGGCCGTTGTGGCTGAGCGGTTCTAGGCGCTTCATTCCGGAAACGCGTTGCTGCTACAGTCGCAGGTTCGAATCCTGCCTCAGGCGTGGATGTGTGTGATGTCCTTAGGTTAGTTAGGTTTAAGTAGTTCTAAGTTCTTGGGGATTGATGACCTCAGATGTTAAGTCCCATAGTGCTTAGAGCCATTTGAACCATTTTGTAAATTTTGTGAATTTTAAAAGGATAAAATAAACAGTTACATCGTCATATTCGTCAGGTCTTCTGGTTACGAAACTATTGTGCTTGTAAGGGCTGAATTTGGATCGAATTAGTTTTAGCGTAATGTTTAAAAAAGTCGGTTTTTATTTCATTACCCTCACGGGAACGTTTAAATAAGTAGTGTTGACGAAATGCCCGATCATGCTGCTGGCGTGGTAGCCCAAAATCGGGAATAGTCCATGCGGTCGGAAACTTTTGTACAGTGGTAGGAGGGAGCTCCACAAACAACATACTAGAATTTCTGATTGGTGAGGGATGAGTGTGAGGCTGGAGAACACTTTTGTACGTTTTTCTGCACTAATTCGAAAACTACGGCCGGCCGAAGTGGCCGAGCGGTTAAAGGCGCTGCAGTCTGGAACCGCACGACCGCTACGGTCGCAGGTTCGAATCCTGCCTCGGGCATGGATGTGTGTGATGTCCTTAGGTTAGTTAGGTTTAGGTAGTTCTAAGTTCTAGGGGACTTATGACCACAGCAGTTGAGTCCCATAGTGCTCAGAGCCATTTGAACCAACTACGGCCTCCAGCGGAAACGAACATGAGTAAAAAATTTAACTACACTGACACCAAGAAGGTGCTGTGGGACACAAACGGAAGTTGGCAGGCCTTGCTTCTACATTTGAAAGATGATGTGTGTTCAGATTTCACGCCAGCTGCGTCTCATTGGCGCTAGTAGCGCCACAATGAGGATGTAAATCAGGTTTGCCAATATCAATGCCTCACTCAGTTTGAACAAGGGCGTCTAGTAGGACTACGAGGAGCTGTATGTTCCTTCTGCGATGCTGTAGCAATACTCAGCAGGAATGCACCCACTCTACATGACTGCTGACAACGGTGCTCACGAAATGTACAGTCGCAGGAAGGCTGGGCTTTTTATGGTCAAGTGGGACTATCGAGAGGAAAGACCATCGTTTTCGGCGTATGACTTTGGCGCATCGCACAGCTTCTGCAGCAGCAATTTGAGCAGCAGTTGCACACAGTGTCACAACGAACTGTTACGAGTCAGTTACTTCAAGGACAATCACGAGCCACTGACTCCAAATAGCTGCCATTTGCGGCTTCAGTGGTGTCAAACTAAATTCCGTCCAGCAGGCCTTGAAGGCCCAACGGTACCGACCGACTGCCGTGTCATCCTCAGCCCACAGGCGTCACTGGATGTGGATATGGAGGGGCATGTGGGCGGCACACTGCTCTCTGGGCCATTGTCAGTTCTTGTGGCCGGAGACAATACTTGACAGTCAAGTAATTCTCCAACTGGTCTCACAAGGGCACAGTTCATCTCGCTTGCCAACAGCGCTCAGCGTATCGAAGAATCAACGATCGAAGGTCTAGCCATGACCAACAGCGCTTAACTTCGGTGACCTGACGGAGACCGGTATTACCACTGTGACAAGGCCGTTGGTTTCAGTGGAATCAAGAGAGATCTTATTGAAGGACAGGATGGAGCTCTATTGTGTTTCCTGATGAAAGCTGGCTCCGTCTCGGTACCAGTGATGGCCGTGAGTTGCTTAGTATGAGGCTCATTGAGAGCCTGCAGCCGACCTGTGCTACACACACTGGACCTATAGCTGGAATGCGAATTCGTATGACAGCAGGAGCACTCCCGTGCTTTTGCTCCGCACCCTGACAACAAAATCGTTTGTCAGTCTGGTGATTCGACCTGCTGTGTGGCCATTCATGAACAGCATTTCAGGGGGTGTTTTCCAACAGAATGACGCTCGCCCGCATACCGTTACTGTAACCCACAATGCTCTACAGAGTGTCGACAGGTTATCTTGGCTTGCTCGATCCTCAGATCTGTCTCCAGTCGAGTACATATGGGACATCATCTGACGACTACCCCAGCGCCATCCTCAAACAGCATTAAAAGTCCCTGTATTGACCAACTAAATTCAACCAGATGTAACTCCACAACAGAAACTTACATCTGGCATCTGAACAACACAATGCATGCACATTTGCATGCTTGCATTGAACAGGCGGGCAGTTACACTGGCTATTACACTCGTTAGTAGTGTACCAGCATTTCACATTTGCAATGGCTTATCTCGCACTTAACCAGTGATCTAGCAATGTTAATCACTTAAATTTGTTACCTAGACAAATGTATTCCTGAATTTTTATTACTCGGCATTGA
Source organism: Schistocerca piceifrons (assembly GCF_021461385.2). NCBI lineage: Eukaryota > Metazoa > Arthropoda > Insecta > Orthoptera > Acrididae > Schistocerca > Schistocerca piceifrons. Next base: position 136,649,065 of record NC_060145.1, on the reverse strand, counting down.
TTAGTTTTTGATGTCGCGATTTTTTCCACCTCTGTGAATTAAATTTCCTTCAAAAAGTTCCTGTACATTTTTTTGTAGTACTAGTTTTTTGCGTGTAGCGAACAACAGAATATGAAAACCTCAGGCGTGGTTTTTGAAGGCCAGATACTGAATTGCGGGCTGCATTAGACGACATTGACAGGGACAGCTGAATCATCTCGTGTACGTTAGTGAAAATGTTAACTTTCGATGTTAGCAAACGAAGCCACTGTCGCTAAGGACAATGTCTAAACCTTCGACCCAAAGTCGTTGGCGTTCAGGTTCTGTTTCGTAGATGGCCTGTGTTAATGATGCCGTCTGAAATGCATTGTTGAATACCTTGATGTTTAGTTTCACGACGTTCAAATTTATGTTGATCCAGCACAGCTTCTAGCAAAGATACAACCGCAACAAACTTGAGTCAATTTCATATATTCATCAACTCGTTTTTGTGGTAACAAAGATATTGCAGATGTCGGCGTCAAAAACGAAATGTTCAAATGTTTGTAAGTTCTTAAGGGACCAAACTGCAGAGGTCATCGGTCCCTAGACTTACACATTACTTAAACTAACCTATGCTAAGAACAACACACACATCCATGCCCGAGGGAGGACTCGATCCTCCGGCGGGAGGGGCCGTCAAAAACGAAGAGTATTGCACGGCACTACCAGAAGAAAGAGAACAGGGTGCATTAAATGTGTTCTGTGTCGGTAACTGTTCAGAGGAAGACATACGTTTTGTCAATAATTTTGCGTCGTGTGACACGTGTTTCCATCTTATAACCCATGAAGAGAAGGCGGACAATATTAAACAATTCTATGACTCTGATAAACGGAAATGAATTTTGTTTTCTTTTGCTCTTTGATCAATAGTCTATCGAGAAGAACTAATAAAGAAACTATTGAATGAATGTAATCTTTTTGTAGATTTTATAAGAATCAATACGTATGAAGATTGCTACCTTGTAGCTTCTGAGACGGCCAGGAGGCTCACCACGACCATGAATTATTCGAGATGAGACAGCGGCTGTCCAAGATTACTGTCTACGCCTTAATTGCCTCACTGTCGATTGAGAAGGTCGTGTGAAAGCACAGCGATAAAACAAGTTGTCCGCTTGACGAATAATGTCTGGCAAGTATCTCGTCCTGTCTAAGTCTCCTGCATCGGCGAGTTCCACTCGTTTTTTTGTCGCGTACCTTCTCTTGACTTAATACCATGCTGTTTATCTGAAACCTGCTACCAGTGAAGCGAGGAAGGAACGTGTCAAACGCGCCTCGTCGAGCACCTCTTTAGTTCCACGCCAATGCAATGAAATAAATTTGATATCGATGTACTGAAATCGAAAACAATGCTGGTCTAGGAAACGTTGATGATGTGTACCGAGTGACTAAATGTAATTTCTGGTTGCTGACGTATGAAGGCGTAATGTTTAGATTGAATAAAAACACAAAAGGACAGTTAAACGCCAAGAGAATAATTGATTTATTAATTCAGTCAAAATTTGACATAGCATCGGAAGACTGAGACTCAAACAAGTAATCAGAATTATATGCTCTACCATCAGATTTGCTGGAAGTAATAACAGCTAAAGAAAATAAAATAATACTGTATGTAGTGTCAAGAATTTCCGAAACCTGTAAACTAGCCATCTGTTATAGACAAAAACGTCGTCATCACGCTATGGTTGTCCAAGGATAGCAAAGTTACGCATGTTGTCAGTAAGACACCTTATAAACGTAAATCAATTACTTAATAACATGCAGAAGAATAAAGAAGTAAATTGACAGTGTATTAGATGAAACAGACTAACGAGGCACAAATTACAGTTTCGATTTTAGACTTACTAACGAGATGACGACTAAGAAAAACTAAGATGTCTTCATTTTAACTATGAGACACAGAGAAAGCCATAGATGATATAAAGTGGAGATTTAGGGCGACAATTATTGAACTATATTAGTTACAAACTACGGAGTGCACACACATTGTTCAGCATGTAAACGTCACTACAGATGTTCGGATCTAGGTTACGACGTGTTCGATATTCCTGCCATCATTGACGATGATTGACGCAGACGAATAGCGAACTTCTGCGTGACCCGCTGAAGCGTTGGGACATCGATGTTGTCGATGACCTCCTGTATCGCTATTTTCAGCTCAGCAATGGTTTTGGGGTTATTTCTGTACACCTTGTCTTTAAAATAGAGCCATAAAAAGGAGTCGCATATGTTCAGAGACGGAGAATATGGTGGCCAATCGAGGCCCATGTCAGCAGCCTCTGGGCACCCCAGAGCCAGAATGCGGTCCCAAAGTGCTCCTCCAGGACATCTAACACTCCTGCTTCGATGGGGCCGAGCTCCGTCCTACATGAACCCACCTTGTCGAAATCAGGGTCACCTTGGATAATGGGGATGAAATCATCTTCCAAAACCTTCACTTACCGTTCGGTACTCACCGTGCCATCAACGAATATCGCACCGTGACTGGACATTGCACACACACAGACACTCGTTGAGGGTGAAGAGACTTCTCGACCACGAAATACGGATTCTCAGTGCCCCAAACGCGCCAGTTTTGCTTACTGACGAAGCCATCCAAATGAAAATGGTCTTCGTCGCTAATCCAAACCATAATGCCCACAAATTCCCACCGTGTCTCGCGGCCAACCGTGTAGTTTGAACGTTCTGACGCAAACCGTTCAGAAGTTATGACGATTTTATTTCATACAGTTCAGTAATTGTCACCCTGTATATGCGCGAAATCGTAAGAAACGGGGTAAAATACGGAGATATGCGAATAATCTACAGTACCAACAGAAACGAAAGTACAAAATCATTGAAGGTAGGTACAGATAAAGAAACGTGTAGCGCTAGCTTCCAGATACTTGATGTTATCCTTTACCTTATGTATGACGAAAGTAAAGAAAAGTTTGAAAGAACATTTCAGAACAGTGTAACAACTACACAGGGATTAGTTCCAGACGACGACGTTAGCAGATTAAATGATCTCATGTGAGATGGCGGCAGACGTAAAATAAAGGACACTGGAAACACGAGTAATAGTCTACATAGCACTGATTTCAGACGAGGATAAGTAAAGTGCAATGCAAAGTGATGAAGAGTTCTAGTAAGAGTATTCGAGATTTGCTAGACGTCAAAACTTAAAAAGGTATAATACAGTAAGCGAAATAATTCTCCAAGATTACACAAGTTGGCCAAATAATGACATTGGGCTGGTGTTGCAGAATAAGAGTAGTTTACTGAGACCACATATTAACGTGAAATAGAAGGAGAGGTTTCTCAAACTGCACGAATAATAAGACAGAATTTAAAAAGGGACAGTATGAGAAACGGACAAGGAGAAACTGTGAGCATTTGAAGTAGTGTGCCACGGGAAAATGAAACAAGATAAATAGGCAGGTCAACAACGAAATTTACAAGCTTTATGGCGCATAGAGGACGGCAGAAGTCTAAAGAAAAGCCTTACCAGAAAAATGCTGACAAATCAATAGAATATGTAATGATATCCAGGGAGACAGTACTCCTAGAGCACGTTGGTTCCACACTGTCTAGCCACATTAATGTGGCCGGCCGTTGTGGCCGAGTGGTTCTATGCGCTTCAGTCTGGAACAGCGCTACCGCTACGGTCGCAGCTTCGAATCTTGCCTCGGGCATGGATGTGTGTGATGTCCTTAGGTTAGTTAGGTTTAAATAGTTCTAAGTTCTAGTGGACTGATGACCTCAGATGTTAAGTCCCATAGTGCTCAGAGCCATTTGAACCATTTGAACATTAATGTGACCACCGGTCAAAAGACTGAATAATGACCTTTCGAAGAGCGGACCGCTGCAAGACGTGCAGGAAGAGAGTCAATGAGGTTGTGGAAGGTACTGACAAGTGTGTAGGGCCATGCCGTGGCCAACTGCGCTAGGTTTCTCAGCTGATGGTCCATAGCACGTACAGCCAGATCACTTTGGTCCCGACCGCCCGTGGTAGCTGAGTGGTCAGCGCGACGGAATGTCATACCTAACGGCCCGGGTTCGATTCCCGGCTGGGTCGGAGATTTTCTCCGCTCAGGGACTGGGTGTTGTGTTGTCCTTAATATTTCATCCCCATCGACACGCAAGTCGCCGAAGTGGCGTGAACTCGAAAGACTTGCACCAGGCGAATGGTCTACCCGACGAGAGGCCCTAGCCACACAGCATTTCCAATGTGGTCCCACACATTCCCGATTGGATTTAAATCCGAGTAGTCTGTTGACCATTGTAGTACGGTAAACTCATTCTGGTTCTCTTCCAACCACGCACGTACACTACGAGCTGTGAAGCACGTTGCACTGTCCTGCCGGTAGATTCCACCATGCTGAGCAAAAGTAAATTGCATGTAGGGGTGGACGTGGTTCCCAAGGATAGATGCATACTTTTGTTGATCCACTGTGTCTTCAAGTCAGCCGGGGAAGGCCAGTAAAATATTCCCCAAACCACAATGCTCCTTCATCTGGCATCGAGCCTTCCAACGACTATAGCAGGGTGTCGGTCATATGTCCGATGGTGCATAAAACACGATATCTGAAAAGACGACCTGTCACCAATCAGCGGACGTCCAGTTGCGGTATTGACGTGCAAATTCCAGCCTTCGTCGCCGATGAACAGCGGTCAGTATGATTTTATGGGCCAAGTGTCTGCTGTTGACGCCCGTACACACCAACCGTCGCTGGACGGTCGTTGAGGAGACACTGCTGGTAGCCCCTTCGTTCATCTGAGGGGTGAGTTGCTCAGCTCTTGCACAGCTATTCGCCCGTACTCATCTTCGCAGCCCTCGTTCACCCCTCATCTACGACCCGTGCTGAGTCACAATTGCCACAGCACCAGGATTGGCTACCGCCATTTTTCTGTGCATGGTAAACTTTATCCACGTCACCACGCGAACCGTTTACAAACCTAGTCGTTTCGCAAATGCTTCCGCCCTTGGCCAAAAAGCCAATGATCATGCCCTTTTTGGACGTCAGATAATTCGCTCGATTTATGTATTGTGCCAACGACTGCACTCTTGGCGTCTCCCCGACATGTACATCCTCCACTGCTTGCGCTGCCACCTGCCATCTGTGAGTGTTCACCGGGTGCAGAAGTATGAAACCGGAACTTGATTGCAATAATTACACGTCTATTGTTTGAGACTGTAAACTATTCAAAATAATCTCCATTGCTGTTTACACATTTATCCCAGCTCCCCGGCAGGCTATGATTGCCTCGCCAAAAAATGCAGCTCTTCTTTTGAAGCGAACCAGTCAGTGAGCCATTTTTGTACATTTTCATATGAACTGAAATGTTGTTCAGCGAGAGCGTGTCCTACTGATGCAAACAGATGATAACCGGACGGAGCCAAGTCTGGAGAATAAGCCGCATGCCCTAGTATATCCCAAATGAAAGCCTCGATCGTTTCCCTGAACAGTTTTACAGTGTGTGACTTTATCATGGAGCAATATGACTTTGTGTTGTCTTTTTCCACATTCCGGTCGTTTTTCTCGTAATGCTCGATTTAAATCGATCATTCGCTGTTGGTAGCGATCAGTATTGACGATTTCACCAGGTTTTAGCAGTTCGTAATAAATGACGCGCTTCTGATCCCACCAAACACACAGCATTACCTTCTTTCCAAAGCGATTTGGTCTTGCAGCGTTGTCAATGGTTTGCCTGGATTCACCCATAATTTACGACGCTTAGGGTCCTCAAAATATTTCCATTTTTCAGCATCTGTTACTATTCGATGGAGAAACGAGTTTTCTTTTGTACCTGGCGAGCAGCATTTCACAAATGGTCTTTCAATTTGCTTGCTGTCTTTCATTCACTTCGTGCGGAACCTATTTTCCCACTTTCTGCACCTTTACCGTAGATTTCAACCAAAGGGAAACGGCTTTCTGTGTCACATACAATTTGGCCAAGCGGTTCTAGGCGCTACAGTCTGGAACTGCGCGACCGCTACAGTCGCAGGTTCGAATCGTCCCTCGGGCATGGATATGTTTGATGTCCTTAGGTTAGTTATGTTTAAGTAGTTCTAAGTTCTAGGGGACTGATGAGCTTAGAAGTTAAGTCCCATAGTGCTCAGAGCCATTTTATGTCACATCCAATTGTCCCGCAAGTTCCTGTTGAGTTTGAGTATCACCTTCATCCCATTAAAGTCTGCAATTTGTTGTCTTCGAACTTTGTCGATGGTAACCCGCGCTCGTCATTTCTGAAGTCAAAATCATCACTTCTGAATTTTTTGAGTCACTCGAAACACTGTGTTTTCCCAAGAGAATTTTCACCGAAAGCTTCAACAAGCCTTCGACGCAATCATGCATCCGTTTTCTTCAAATGACACCAGAAAAACAATGCTGTCCGTGAATTGTAGTTCTCAGGCACCAAACTCGACATGTTTACGGGTTTAGAACAGATACTGATGTATGGAACTTGGCTTACTGTGTGTTGACATTGGTCGTCAGCCGTTGTAGAAAGCAGATGGCACTGTAGACGCGGTGTCACGAGCCCTATACTGACGGCTACCACCATCTATAGCGAAATTCCGGTTTCATACTTCTGCACCTAGTATTGCACCTTGACGTCGAACGTAAGCAGTGGTCATACTAACGTGAGTGGACAGTATAGTAGGAAGCAGAGATGCCACTAGAAGCACACGATATAAGATACAAAAGAGGGAACGAAATAAACGAAAAACGAAATAACTGCTCTGTCTGTATTGTCTTGCTCCTCAAAATGGCTAGTTTAAAAGTATGTAATCCTCTGTAGTTGCCGTTTGATACTTAACTTCAGTTACTATAATGGGCAAGAGCATTCAGCTTTCATAATTTGACTACCACTCCGCGTGTTGCTTAAGTGGCACAGTACAACGCTGGAAGATGTATACCAATTCTATTGAAATTTATTTGTAACTCACAATATACACTGTTTCACGAAAACAGTGAATCACCCAGAAGGGGCGCAGTAAACGAAACTTCACGGGTTGTGACGGTCTATGTCGTTATTTCAGTACAGTATCGAGACAAATTTGCAAACAATTTGGCAGTACGGTCCCACTTATCAGTAGTTTTCTGCATCCCCTCACGCTGTTCTATCGTCTCCTGAGGCAATCGCGCCCACGACTGTTGTAAGTGGTCCTTGGTATGCTGCATACTAACATTGGAGGAGTTGACAACTGAGATGGTCCCACACATGTACTACTGGTGACAGTTCTAGATATCTTTCTGGCCACGGGAGTATCTTAACATGAAGCAGACGTTTGATGGAGATACGCATGTTGACGAACATTGTCCCGTAACAGCACCACGGTGTTGCCAGTGTGAGAAACGGAGAAGGAGAAACTGTAAGTATTTGAAACATGGTGCCACGGGAAGTTTACGCAAATTAACCCTTTCAGACCCGAAATTTTTCTGGAGGAATAAAAATTTTTCTTTATGCGGTAGTGGCCTTAGGTGATTTTTTTAATGATTTTAGGAGCAAGATTTATACAAAAATATGTACCCGTTTCCAAAATGTAATTTGTTCACTTGGCTACACTTTAAGGACTAAAATAACTAATTATCAAATATTCTCTATTGTAATAAATAGTAAAATGATCATTCAATAATTTCCATGCAAAATAACAACAACAGTATTCAGTTATACGCTGGAATATAACGAACCGTGTATTCTGGTGGTCACGAGTTGCAGCGCACTGCTGCACTGACTTGCTGATATTTTTATAGTGATGCCCAACGGCTGGCTGCACTTGAGCGCGATGAAAAGGTTGAACACTTACAAGTGTGTAGCTCAGGTTCGCCTAGGGAAGAAATACTTTTGTTGCACCTAACAGACTGTAAAAGTTAATGTACACAATTGTAGCCAGAGGGTCTAAAAGGGTTGAACAGAGAAGTGAATAACAAAATTTAGAAGCTCTAGGAGGACCGTGAGTTCCGTTGTGCCGTTAGAGTTACCACAGTCACGTGTCATCTTTTCATCCCTGATTGCTCTCCACACTGTGACGTCAGGAGTGACACCGCTGTGCCTCGCCAAAGCATTGGAAAAATGGGACCCCTCCTCAGGTCGTTGCATAATCGCCGACCATGGATACATGGGGTCGTGCAGAACACAATGCGACGCCATTCACCGTGAGCATCGCTCCAAAAGCAGCCGTTTGTGTTGTGCTCTTAACGGGAGTCTGCGCATTCGACTGTAGTTCTGCTAGCAGAATTACTATTCTCCGGCCAATGATATGGGATGACGCAGGGACTCTCCTATTTGCTCCGTATGGCAGGCGCAGATGTGAAAGGATTACGATGCTCTATGTGCACAATATGGCGATCCTCCTTGTGGTGGCCACACGTGGTCCGCCGGAACCTTAACGGTGACTATGACCCCCTCCGCCTCACGTTCTCGTGCAGCCCGAGATCGGACCACTGTCACATCCAAATATCCCGCGAATCTGGATATTGCTCAGTTCGAGCAGCCGGCCCAGATAGGGACCTACAATGAAGCCCTTTCAAACTACCATGTCTTGTTAATGCTGTCGCACTCGAATACTCGGCACCTTCGTGTCCTTTACAGACATGAATCAATATCTCACCCCGTACACGCCCTTTATGCACCCTCCCCGGTCAAGCAACAACGCTTCACAAGAACAACACTAATCATCACTGGTGGCTGTTTTACCTGTCCCAGAGAGTTTCAGCTCTATGGTCATTTACATACCCGTTGATGGTGTGTACGTGTATGAATTTCCATAGACGTCCGACCATGTCTTCTGCTTCCCTTTTTTTATAAGCTAGTGTAAAATACTAGCTTTCCTATCTCACTAATACGAACAATCATCATCACACTTTCTTGCACATCAGAACAAGACTCTCAAAACGGCATTGATGGCCAAGCCATACCAGAGCCCTCCAGATGTATTGTTTGAAATACCCCATTCCTACTTCCTGTATCTTAATGTGTGCTACTGCAAATTAAGCGTTACGTCATCTTCGAGAACAATTAATCTGTGCCACTGAATAGAACAGAATAATTCAAATTATGAGTGATGGGAACTATGATGTTTTGCGTCCAATGGTACACTGGCAAAGTTTTAGAGAAGCTCAAAATTTAGCGCGATCTTCAGTGCGAGATGCTTTTAATAGTATCCACAACGAGAAACTCTGTCTCGAAATCTGCAAGAGAACTCAAAGAGATTATGGTCGTAAGTAAAATACACCACTGGCAAGTCGCAACCAATACCTTCGTAGGTAGGCTGTTGGGTTTTTATGTTGGTAACGCCACATAGCGCTCTGTATGAAAATCACTGACTGTGCTGTATGCAGTCTGTGGCTGGTTGGCATTGTTGGAATATTCACTATTGTAGTGTTGGGCAGTTGGATGTGAACAGCGCGTAGCGTTGTGCAGTTGGAGGTGAGGCTCCAGCAGTTTTGAGAGCGGACGATCTGAACGTGTGTCCGTCAGAAAGAGGAAATTTGTAAAACTGGATATCATGAACTGATATATATGATGACTTTTGAACATTATTAAGGGAAATACATTGTTTGTTCTCTATCAAAATCTTTCATTTGCTAACTGTGCCTATCAGTAGTTAGTGGCTTCCGTAGTTAGGAACTTTTATTTAGCTGGCAGTATTGGCGCTCGCTATATTGCAGTAGTTCGAGTAACGAATATTTTTGTGAGGTAAGTGATTCATGAATGGTATAGGTTATTGTTTGTTAGGGCCATTCTTTTTTAGGGATTATTGAAAGTCAGATTGCGTTGCGCTAAAAAAAAATATTGTGTGTCGGTTTAGTGATGATCAGAATAGGTAAAGAGAGAAATGTCTGAGCACGTTCAGTTTTGCTCAGCTGTTTGAAAATCAAATAACTTAAGAGGTTTATCAGCACAGTCATTCATGATTTTCCAAAGGGGACGTTTCACCTTCAATGCACGATAACACTGATGATGTCACCAATGACAGTGTCACTAAGGCAGAGTTACTTCACCAAAGAAGACGAAGTAAATATTTCATGATTCGAATCAAGGACAACTGGCAATATGAGTAACTTAGCAGATATCCTCGGTGTATCGAAGCAACTTAAACTACTTACAGGCAAGGCCTCTGGTCCACATTGTATAGCAGTCAGGTTCCCAAAGTACGCCGATACAACTGCTCCATACATGGCAATCATATACAACCGCTCGCTCGTCGAAGGATCTGTACCAGATCACACCAACACCCAGGAAAGGCAATAGGAGTAATCCGCTGAATCAAAGGCCCATATCACTAACGTGGATTTGCAGTACGATTTTGGAACATATACTGTGTTCCAACATTACGAATTATCTTAAAGAAAAAGATTTATTGACAAATAGCCAACACAGATTCAAAAAATATCGTTCTCGTGAAACGCAAGTAGCTCTTTATCCTCACGAAGTAATGAGTGCTGTCACCACAGATGTCAAATTGATTTCATATTTTTAGATTTCAATAAGGCTTTTGACACCGTCACTCACAAGTGGCTTCTAATCAAACTGCGTGCCTATGACGTATCGTCTTAGTTGTGCGACTGGATTTCTGATTCCTTGTTCGTAGTAAATGACGGAAAGTCATCGAGTAAAACAGAAGTAATATTGACGTTCCCAAAGAAAAGTTATATCACGCCAGCTCCTACTGGTCTTCATAAACGGCACAGGAGACAATCTGAGCAGCAGTTTTGAGTTGTTTGAGGATGATGCTATCATTTACCATCTAGTAAAGTCATCAGATAAAAAAAACAATTGAAAAATGACTTAGACAAGATACCCGTAGGGTATAAAAAGTGGCAATTGACTCTAAATAACGAAAAGTGTGAAATCATCCACAGTAGTACTAAAAGCTAAAATTCTAAACTCAGATTAGAATGTATACCGCAGAGACAGGCTGAACAGTGAAGGGGGAGGCGTGTTTATAGCGATAATAAGTGCAATAGTATTGAAGGAAATTGACGGAGATCCGAAATGTGAAATAATTTGGGTGAAAATCGCGGTTAAAGCAGGCTCATACATGCTAATTGGATGTCTCTATAGGCCCCCTGGCTCAGCAGCTGTTGTGGCTGAGCACCTGAAGGATAGTTTGGAAAATATTTCGAGTAGATTTCCCCACCATGTTATAGTTCTGGGTGGAGATTTTAATTTGCCGGATATAGACTGGGAGACTCAAACGTTCATAACGGGTGGCAGGGACAAAGAATCCAGTGAAATTTTTTTAAGTGCTTTATCTGAAAACTACCTTGAGCAGTTAAACAGAGAACCGACTCGTGGCGATAACATATTAGACCTTCTGGTGACAAACAGACCCGAACTATTTGAAACAGTTAACGCAGAACAAGGAATCAGCGATCATAAAGCGGTTACTGCATCGATGATTTCAGCCATGAATAGAAATATTAGAAAAGGTAGGAAGATTTTTCTGTTTAGCAAAAGTGACAAAAAGCAGATTTCAGAGTACCTGATGGCTCAAAACAAAAGTTTTGTCTCAAGTACAGATAGTGTTGAGGATCAGTGGACAAAGTTCAAAACCATCGTACAATATGTGCCAAGCAAGATCGTAAGAGATGTAAAAGAGCCACCGAGGTACAACAACCGAGTTAGAAAACTGCTGCGGAAGCAAAGGGAACTTCACAGCAAACATAAACATAGCCAAAGCCTTGCAGACAAACAAAAATTACGCGAAGCGAAATGTAGTGTGAGGAGGGCTATGCGAGAGGCGTTCAATGCATTCGAAAGTAAAGTTCTATGTACTGACTTGGCAGAAAATCCTAAGAAATTTTGGTCTTATTGAAAGGGTATAGTACTGCCCGACATTGAAAATAGGTACAACATACTTCATTATTTTTGTCAGAACAACACATTTTTTTGGTAAAATAACTCAATTTCAATTAATACAGCGAAGCCAGATACCAGTGTGGGAAAGAATGACAATTTATTTATTTAATTGATCACATGTGCACTCCCACAAAATAAATCCCTACATCCAGTTTGGTGAGATCTGTGAAATGAATGAATGTATGGTCGTCTGCTAACTGCAGATAGTGAATGTGAATATATGATCATCTTTGAGACGATCCTTTGGCCACCTTTGGTGGGACCAAAGAGATGAAATTTACCTGAGCTTTGAGCGCCTGAAATGTGGCTGACCAATACGGTAGCAAGGTGCTCCCCCACTTCGGCAGAGGTGCGAGAGAACATGAAGAATGGGCATGTTTCAGCACTCTGCCGCTGGATCTTGTGCTGTTAAGACCTGTCTTAGGTGTGCTCCGTAAAGACAAAAGAGTGGAGACATGGTATGCATGTGGAATATTTAAGAGTAGTTTGAAATAATAATTTCTCTATTTCAGGAACTTTTGTCGGGAGAATTAATTGTCAGGCAGGTAATATTAATGGGATCGTAGTAATCTTCAGAAGTGACCAACGGTCACAATGAAACCACGTGTAGCAATAAGTTGAAATACTTCCGTGTGCTCAAGTTAAGCTGAATTACTAGCGTGTGTACTATAAGTTGAAATATTTAACGAATGGCGTGTGCAGGACTTGAAATTAGAGACGAGTACTTCCACGTGGTGAGTACCGTGTGAGTCTCAATCTGTGTATGAGACAAAGGATAAAGAGAAGTACTCGTTCATGGTATCAGTTGAGGACTCGCGTGTGTGATGAATATGCTCTTAATATTACTTTGCATGTTATGTTTCCGTGTGACGCTTGATTCAAACTATAATACTCTGAGAGAGAAGCAAGGTGAGTCAGCCGTCTATCCAGCAACGCCACTTGGCTTGCATTGCACAGGAAGACGTGCATGTATCTCCAGAGTTCATAGTAGGAAAGAAGAATTACGAAGTGGGGCAGTGTCGTGTGAAACTGGGATAAATACTAATTGAAGTGGGAAAGCTGAAACTGATAGTGTTGTGACTATTTATTGTGTTGTATTCCATGTTGTAGTGTGGTGTATGTCATGTAATTTGGGTATGTGTGGTTTGCATGGGAGAGTAGCTAGGTAGTTGCAGAGGTAGTGGGTTATGCATGTTCCTTTTGTACCTCTCGGTCTGGAGGAAAGTTTCGTGATGATGGTTGTGAGAGTCGAAGTGTGAGATATAGCAAAAAGATCCACCATCCTATCCAGAAAGTGCATTGTAGCGTTGAATAGTTACGAGACCATAAGATAGAGAATCACCAATGTAAAGCCAAGCCCACTGGGCGGAATTTCTCATGTGTTATTGTTGTAGGTTATAGAATTTGTGTGTTTAGGTTATAGAATTTATCGGAATAAATAAGATAGTGAAAAGAAAAAGATTGGTGGCCTTTTCCTTCGAATTGTATGTTGTCATGATATCCAGAATTTATAATGTGTGCGCCACTCATATTCAGTGCGATGGCCACGTTTTGATAAAAGCCGTTAAATAAAAAAAAAAAGAAAATGTGGTATTGTCAGTGCGTAGTGAACAGTCAGAGTTCTGTAAATTACTGATAGTCAGATGTGCGTTTCCGTTGCGCATTATTCATACAGGAGGATAATTTGTAACTTTATTGTGAGTACTAGACTTCATGTTACTCGACAGATAACAATGAATCCACTCGCTTGGCAGACCACTCATCGTGCAGGCCTGACTGCTTGATGCCACAGCATGAGCAAGGCATGTGGGTGCCTCTCATTATGTCAAAGCGGTAGGTGGGTCAAAACAAAATGTCCAGACACTCTGTGACAAAAATGGTACTGAAACAGAGGATGACAGCCTAAAGGCCTAAATACTAAATGTCTTTTTCCAAAGCTGTTTCACAGAGGAAGACTGCATTGTAGTTCCTTCTCTAGATTGTCGCATAGATGACAAAATGATAGACATCGAAATAGACGACAGAGGGAGAGAAACAACTAAAATCGCTCAAAAGAGGAAAGGCCGCTGGACCTGATGGGATACCAGTTCAATTTTACACAGAGGACGCGAAGGAACTTGCCCCCCTTCTTGCAGCGGTGTACCGTAGGTCCCTAGAAGAGCGTAGCGTTCCAAAGGATTGGAAAATGGCACCGGTCATCCCCGTTTTCAAGAAGGGACGTCGAACAAATGTCTAGAACTATAGACCTATATCTCTAACGTCTATCAGTTGTAGAATTTTGGAACACGTATATGTTCGAGTATAATGACTTTTCTGGAGACTAGAAATCTACTCTACGAATCAGCATGGGTTTCGAAAAAGACGATCGTGTGATACCCAGTTCGCGCTATTCGTCCACGAGACTCAGAGGGCAATAGACACGGGTTCCCAGGTAGATGCCGTGTTTCTTGACTTCCGCAAGGCATTTGATACAGTTCCCCACAGTCGTTTAATGTACAAAGTAAGAGCATATGGACTATCAGACCAATTGCGTTATGGGATTGAAGAGTTCGTAGATAAGAGAACGCAGCATGTCATTCTCAATGGAGAGAAGTCTTCCGAAGTAAGAGAGATTTCAGGTGTGCCGCAGGGGAGTGTCATAGGACCGTTGCTATTCACAATACACATAAATGATCTTGTGGATGACATCGGAAGTTCACTGAGGCTTTTTGTGGATGATGCTGTGGTATATCGAGAGGTTGTAACAATGGAAAATTGTTCTGAAATGCAAGAGGATCTGCAGCGAATTGACGCATGGTGCAGGGCATGGCAATTGAATCTCAATGTAGACAAGTGCAATGTGCTGCGAATACATAGAAAGAAAGATCCCTTATCATTTAGCTACAATATAGCAGGTCAGCAACTGGAAGCAGTTAATTCCATAAATTATCTGGGAATACGCACTGGGAGTGATTTAAAATGGAATGATCATATAAAGTTGATCGTCGGTAAAGCAGATGCCAGACTGAGATTCACTGGAAGAATCCCAAGGAAATGCAATCCGAAAACAAAGGAAGTAGGTTACAGTACGCTTGTTCGTCCACTGCTTGAATACCGCTCAGCAGTGTGGGATCCGTACCAGATAGGATTGATAGAAGAGATAGAGAAGATCCAACGGAGAGCAGCGCGCTTCGTTACAGGATCATTTAGTAATCGCGAAAGCGCTACGGAGATGATAGATAAACTCCAGTGGAAGACTCTGCACGAGAGACGCTCAGTAGCTCGGTACGGGCTTTTGTTGAAGTTTCGAGAACATACCTTCACCGAGGAGTCAAGCAGTATATTGCTCCCTCCTACGTATATCTCGCGAAGAGACCATGGGGATAAAATCAGAGTGATTAGAGCCCACACAGAGGCATACCGACAATCCTTCTCTCCACGAACAGCACGAGACTGAAATAGAAGGGAGAACCGATAGAGGTACTCAAGGTACCCTCCGCCACACACCGTCAGGTGGCTTGCGGAGTATGGATGTAGATGTAGTTGTAGAAAAGCAATCCGCTAAATTTAATCTACACAATAGATAATACAAATCTAAAGGCTGCAAATCCAACTAAACACTGAGAGATTACAATTATGAATAACTTAAGTTGCAACCATCACATATGTAAAGTTGTGGTGAAAGCAAACCAAAAGATTGCGATTTATTGGCAGAACAATTAGACAATGTAACCAGTATGCTATGGAGACTGTTTACAACACGCACTGCAGTGCGGTATGGGATCCGCACCAGCTAGAATTGACGGAGGACGTCGAAAAATTTCAAAGAAGAGCAGCTCGTTTTGTATCATCACGAAATAGGAGAAGCATGCCACGAATATGTTACGCGAATCTACATCTACATTTATACTCCGCAACGGTGTGTGGCGGAGGGCACTTTACGTGCCACTGTCATTACCTCCCTTTCCTGATCCAGTCGCGTATGGGTCGCGGGAAGAACGATTGCCGGAAAGCCTCCGTGCGCGCTCGAATCTCTCTGATTTTACATTATTGATCTCCTCGGGAGGTATACGTAGTTGTAAGCAATATATTCGATACCTCATCCAGGAACGCACCCTCTCGAAACCTGGATAGGAAGCCACACCTCGATGCAGAGCGCCTCTCTTGCAGAGTCTGCCACTTGAGTTTGCTAAACATCTCCATAACGCTATCACGCTTACCAAATAACCCTGTGACGAAACGCGCCGCTCTTTTTTGGATCTTCTCTATCTCCTCTGTCAACCCGACCTGGCACGGATCCCACACTGATGAGCAATACTCAACTATAGGTCGAACGAGTGTTTTGTAAGCCATCTCCATTGTTGATGGACTACATTTCCTAAGGATTCTCCCAATGAATCTCAACCTGGCACAATTAATTTTATATGATGATTCCACTTCAAATAGAAGTGGCAATCATTAAAACAAGAGTGTTTTTCGTTGCGGCAGGATCTTCTCCTGAAATTTCAATCACCAACTGTCTCCTCAGAGTGTGAAAATATTTTGATTACGCCCACCTACATCATAACAAAATAAGAGAAATTACAGCTCGCACGGAAACATTTAAGTGTTCGTTTTTCACGTGCGCTATTTGAGAGTGAAACTGAAGAGAAATAGCTTGAAGTTGCCTCGATGAATCGTCTGCCAGGCACTTAATTCTGAATTGCAGAGTAATCATGAAGATAAAAATGTAGAAATCAGAAGAGACGAAATAATTACTCCACTCACGGTCGTTCGGTAATTTGAATGTAAGGCGTTATACACTGAAGAGCCAAACAAACTGGAACACCATCCTAACTTCGTGTAGGACCCCCGCTAGCACTCAGAACTGCCGCAACACGGCGTGGAATGTACTCGACTAATGTCTGAAGCAGTGCTGGAGAGAACTGACACCATGAATCCTGCAGGTCTGTCCATCAATACGTAAAAGTACGTGGGGTGGAGAGCTCTGAATTACACGTTGCAAGGCATCATAGATATGCTCAATAATGTTCATATATGGAGAATTTGGTGTCCAGCGGGAACGCCAATATTACTTCTGATTCATTCGATGACTTTCTGTCAATTACTACGAACTATGCCATTTCCGACAAGAAATCAGAAATCCAGTCGCACAACTAAGACGATACGTCATAGGCACGCAATTCTGGAGGTGTGGGGTGTCGAATTTTTCAGCGGGAATTGCTCAAGTTCGTCGGAATGCACAATGGACGTGAATGGATGCAAGTGATCAAACAGAATACTTACGTACGTGTCACTTGTCAGAGTCGAATGCAGACGTATCAGGGGTCCCATATCACTCCAGCTGCACAAGACCCACACCATTACAGAGCCTCTACCAGCTTGAACATTCCCCTGCTGACAAGCAGGGCCCGTGGATTCATGACGTTATCTCCATTCCCGTAACCCGTCCATCCGCTTGATACTATTTGAAACGAGACTCGTCTGAACAGGCAACATGTTTCCAGTCATCAACAGACTAACGTCGGTGTTGACAGTCTCAGGAGGGATGCAAAGCTTTGTGTCGTGCAGTTATTAAGGGTATACGAGTACCCCTTCGGCTACAGAAGCCCCTATTTTTCGTTGAATGATTCGCATGTTGACACTTGTTGATGGTCGAGAACTGAAACCTGCAGCAGTTTGCACTTCTGTCACGTTGAACGATTCTCTTCAGTCGTCGTTGGTCCCGATCTTGCAGGATCTTTTTCTGGTCGCAACGATGTCGGAGGTTTGTTGTTTTGCCTTGCCGGATTCTGATATTGACGGTACACTCGTGAAATGGTCGTACGGGAAAATCTCCATCTCATCGCTACCTCGGAGAAGCTGTGTCCCATCGGTTGTGCGCCGACTATAACACCACGTTGAGACTCACTCTAATTTTGATAACCTGCCATTGTAGTAGCAGCAACCGACGTAACAACTGTGCCAGACACTTGTTTTATATAGGCGTTGGTGACTGCAGCTCCATATTCTGCCTGTTCCCATATCTCTGTATTTGAATAAGCATGCCTGTACCAGTTTCTTCGGCGCTTAAGTGTATTTGTCATACACATAACCTATCTATAGCGTGCAATGGCACAAATCGAGTGTAAAATAGTATAACAAAGGAATTAACTTAACAGAATATAGAGAAGCGTAACTGTGGACCAGTTCACAGGAAATGTAGATCGGATTTCTGTTACCAAATTAAACCATGCTTACGGCTAGTGTTGACTGAAAAGCTTCTACGACCACGTGCCTTCATCCAAATGCTCCTTTGACTCTATTACAGTAAATTCGGTCCCTCCAGCTGATACATCAGATAAAAAAGCAAAGCTGGAGAAACATATGTATTTCACCCGAAGAAACTGAAGAACGTAAAACTGACGAGAAATGACAAAATAAACTTCAACGCATAATCAGTAATAATAACACAGTGTACGCAAAACATATTTCACTGTTAGTTTATAAAAAGTGACTTTTGCTATGACTGTTCATATTGGTTTCTGCCTCTGCCAGAAATGGCATTCACGTTTTCATTTCCTAAGATATATTTTTGGAGATACACTGATTTCATTGCCATTACTAACAGGCCTGCTACTGCAAAAATGACAGCAGTAACGTGATTAAATGGGCACTTGTCTTGCAATGGTCGTGAGCCGCATCTCATTGCTTGGGGCCAAGCGACGACCTCAGCCGCTGTAGGACGGGAGTTAGGCCGTCGTAGCCATCTAATACGCCCCGGTGCCCCTTCAGCTGACGTCAGAATCGTGCGGCGGTGCAAGTGCAGGAAAGCGCAGGTGAACGTACTGCGTAACGTAATTAATGGCGCTGACATTTGGCGCGTTTGTCCGCTAGACAGCATTGCTGCGACTCTGATGCGAGCCATGGGCATACCTAACCGGGTACTGACAAGCTGCTTTCTCGTAATAGATCAACAGAAAACATACACATCTTGCGTTTGCTCAACAATAAGAATACATTTATACATAGATACATCAGAAAAAGTTTTGCATCACCCAGGTTCCTAGAACTCCTGAAGACAGCCGTTGACTGTGGATGTTGTATCACAGACACAGTCCCTCTGACTGTTCAGAGATGTAACTAAACTCGTCCAAAGATTTAAGCAACAATGCATGAGCAGCCCCTATTAGACGGAGGGGCCCGACAGCCAATCACTTCCAGTCATTCGACCAGGAAGGAGGTACACGGCTCGTGTTGTTTGTAGTTCATCCATGCCTAGACGGTCAATATCGCGGTTCAACCGCGTCCGCATTGTTACCAGGGCGATGTTGTTCGGGTATAGGGGAGATACTGAGAGATAGGAACTGTCGATGACATGCCTCGCTCAGACCACCCAAGGGCTACTACTGCAGTGGATGAACGCTACCTATGGATTATGGCTCGGAGGACCCGTGACAGCAACGCCACCATGTTGAATAATGCTTTTCGTACAGCCACAGGACGTCGTGTAACGACTCAAACTGTGCGCAATAGCCTTCTTGAGGCGCAACTTCACTCCCTACGTCCATGGTGAGGTCCATCTTTGCAGCCACGACACCATGCAGCGCGCTACAGATGGGCCCAACAACATGCCGAATGGACCGCTCAGGATTGACATCACATTCTCTTCACCGAGGAGTGTTGCATATGCCTTCTTCAGACAAACGTCGGAGGCGTGTTTGGAGGCAACCTGGTCAGGCTGAACGCCTTAGACACACCGTCCAGCGAGTGCAGCAAGGTGGAGGTTCCCTGTTGTTTTGGGGTGGTATTATGTGGGGCCGAGGTACGCCGCTTGTAGTCATGGAAAGTGCCATAACGGCTGTACGATACGTGAATGCCATCCTCCGACCGATAGCGCAACCATATCGGCAGTATACCGGTGAGGAGTTCGTTCAAGGATGAGAATTCGATCCCTCTTCGTGCACATCTTGTGAATGACTTCCTTCAGGATAATGAAATCGTTAGACTAGAGCAGCTAGCATGTTCTCCAGACATGAACCCATTGAACATGCCTCAGATCGATTGAAAAGGGCTGTTTATGGACGACGTGGCCCACCAACCACTCTGAAGGATCTACGCCGATTAGCCGTTGAGGAGTGGGACAATCTGGATCAACAGTGCCTTGATTAACTTGTGGATAGAATGCCACGACGAATACAGGCATGCATCAATGCAAGAGGACGTGCTACTGGTTATTCGAGGTATCGATATGTACAGCAATCTGGAACACCACCCGCGAAGGTCTACATCTATATTTATACTCCGCTAAGCCACCCAACGGTGTGTGGCGGAGGACACTTTACGTGTCACTGTCATTACCTCCCTTTCCTGCTCCAGTCGCGTATGGTTCGCGGGAAGAACGACTGCCGGAAAGCCTCCGTGCGCGCTCGAATCTCTCTAATTTTACATTCGTGATCTCTTCTGGAGGTATAAGTAGGGGGAAGCAATATATTCGATGCCTCATCCAGAAACGCACTCTCTCGAAACCTGGACAGCAAGCTACACAGCGATGCAGAACGCCTCTCTTGCAGAGTCTGCCACTTGAGTTTGCTAAACATATGCGTAACGCTATCACGCTTACCAAATAACCCTGTGACGAAACGCACCGCTCTTCTTTGGATCTTCTCTATCTCCCCTGTCAACCCGACCTGGTACGGATCCCAAACTGATCAGCAATACTTAAGTATAGGCCGAACGAGTGTTTTGTAAGCTGTCTTGTTATGCTGTATGGTGTTACAACATGCAATGTGAGGTTTTCATGAGCAATGAAATGGACGGAAATCATATTTATGTTGTTCTCTATTCCAATTTTCTGTACAAGTTACAGAAATCTCGGAACCGAGGTGCTGCAAAACTTTTTTTGATGTGTGTATTTAAGAAAAATGGTGCACCAGAAGGAATTCTCAAAATGGGATGGAAATTCGTAGATGTAATGTACATGTACAGATGAAAAAATTATTACAATTTCATAAAAATTGAATGATTTATTCAAGACAAACAGCTTCAAGAACTGAACAAGTCAACAAAGCGTTGGTCCAACTCTGGTCCTTACATAAGCAGTTATTTGGCTTGGCATTAACTCGCAGTTATTGAATGTCTTCTTGAGGAATATGGTGTCAGTTTCTGCACTATTAGTGAACTAGATTGTCAAAATCTCGTGCTTGTTGAAGGGCCCTGCCCATAATGTCCCAAACGTTCTCAGTTCTGGAGAGATCTGGCGACCTTGCTGGCCGACAAAGAGTTTGGCAAGCACAAAGGCAAACCGTGCGCGGAAGCGCATTATCTTGCTGAAATTTAAGGCCAGGAGGTTTCACATTAAGGCCAAAAAACGGGGCGTAGAATATCATCAACGTACCGGTGTGCTGTAAGAGTGCCGTGGATGAAAACCAAAGAGATCCTGCTTTGAAAAGAAATGGGAACCAGGACCATCACTCCTAGTTGTCGGGCAGTATGACAGGCGACGGTCCCGCTGGTATCTCACAGCTGACCCGAGCTTCTCCAGGCACATCTTCAGCCTGGAATCTCACTGACTGGTGTTAACTGTCTTCAGTGATGAGTAGCGCTTCGAACTCAGCCCCGAAGACGAAGTCAGACGTGTCTGAAGCTGTCCCGGAAAGCGGTACAATCACAAGCTGACTGTCGCCCGCGGTATGAACAGACAACCAGGACTGTTAGTCTGGAGTACCATTTCATTTCACGGCAGGACGTCTTTGGTTGTCATCCACGGCACCCTTACAGCACAGCGGTACATCGGCGATATTCTACGCTCTGTTTTTTTGCCCTTTATGGCAAGCCATCCTTGGCTTACATTTCAGCAAGACAATGCCCACTCGCACGCGCCGAGAGTTTTTACTGCTTGTTTTCGTGCTTTCCAAAGGGTACCTCGGTAGCTAAGTCACTGAATCCCTCCGAAATTGAGAACGTTTGGAGCATTATGGGCAAGACCGGTCAACAAGTTCGAGATTTTGACGATGTAATGCGCCAATTAGACAGAATTTGGTTCGATAGCCCTCAGGAGGACATGTAACAACTCTATCAATCTGTGCCAAGCTGAATAATTGCTAGCATAAGGGAGAGAGGCGGACCGACGCATTATTGACTTGCTCTGTTTCTGAAGCTCTTTCTCTTGAATAAATCACCCAATTTTTCGAGAACTGTAATCATTTCTTTCTGTTCAAGTACATCGCGTCTACTGATTTCCGTCCGATTCGAATAATTCCTTCGTTGTACATCTTTATACACAATTCTTGTTTATTGCGATCTATTACCGCGCGGGATTAGCCGAGCGGTCTCGGGCGCTGCAATCATGGACTGTGCAGCTCGTCCCAGCGGAGGTTCGAGTCCTCCCTCAGGCATGGGTGTGTGTGTTTGTCCTTAGGATAATTTAGGCTGAGTAGTTTGTAAGCTTAGGGACTGATGACCTTAGCAGTTAAGTCCCATAAGATTTTACACACATTTGAATATTTTTTTTTTGCGATCTATTTCTATGTTTGAAGAACCTCCAGGTAACTGTACGATGACAAAACAGACGACAACGTAGCATATCATCAGAATAGAATGAGAGGTCCTTTGAAACAAGCAATCAATTTAAAATTATTACGAAAAAACAGACTCACTACACCGCATGCAACACACGTCTTCATATGCGAATAATAAACTAAACATAGTCAAAAATAAGTGTAAAGCCGGCCGCTGTGACCGAGCGGTTCTAGGCGCTTTAGTCCGGAACCGCCCTGCTGCTGCGGTCGCAATTTCGAATCCTTCCTCGGGCATGGATGTGTGTGGTGTCCTTAGGTTAGTTAGGTTTAAGTAGTTCTAAGTCTAGGGGACTAATGACCTCAGATGTTAAGTCCCATAGTGGTTAGAGCCATTTGAACCATTTTTGAAATAAGTGTAGAATTATCGGAAGTTTCCAGTATTAAATGAAATGGCAATGTTTAACATAGGATGAAATTGAAATGTTTTTTTCTGGTATATTAAACAATATGTACAATAGGGACATTTTATTTACATATGTGTGGCATAACAACGTAATATGCAAAATTACAAACTAACTTTGTAACAAAACACATTTGTATTTATAAGGGATAAAACACGAACAAAATCAAAGAAACCTGGTAATGCTTCATAACTGAAAATGTATTACCTTCAAAATGAGTGAGAAATAAAACATTTAAGCTAAAAATCCCATGACATGTAATTAATCAAAAAACTATTATCTAATAATTCATGAATATAAAAAGGGGATAGTCAAGATACAACACACAGATTCTCATCTCATTATGTCATGAAGCACAGGATGTCTTAAACCATGCTTCAATACAATATGAAAACAAAACAGATATGTCACAAGGAGGTTCGTCATTTAATCCTACATGAGTTCTATATAATGGAGCCACATTAAGGAATGTAGTAATAGCTCTAACGTCCAATATTTCTAGTGTAACTATGCTTGCAAAGGTGTTACAATAAATGAGTCATTATATACTCGTTTAAAAGTGATTAATAATCCAGAGCTATATGCTAAAAAACTGTCGTTATAAACCAAATCGACGATGGTCATAGACCGAAACCGGTCGGAAGAAATAAGAATTACAAGACATCGTTGTGTTATGCATCTTTCCAAGTTATGAAAGTTGGAAAAGTAATTTGATTGGCTAGAAAGAGAACATGAGCTTGGCAATTGGGTACAAAACCAGGCTAGGAGAGAGATCTCTGTAGAACGCAAGGACAGAGAACGTCCTAGTTACCTGCGGGACGTCAAAGGAGACGCTTCCCAGCGAGGCTCGACTGTGGAGACTGCACTTGGAGACACCAGAGTAGAAACATCGATGACGGCGTTCATGAGACTTTTCTTCTAAGCATTACTGCCATTAACACCGAACATCCATCTCTGGCCACTCTCTAACCGTTGCATCCACGCCGTCACCAAATCCTGCCACCCAGACTCCAGCGTGCCGGCCGCGGTGGTCTAGCGGTTCTAGGCGCTCAGTCCGGAACCGCGGGGCTGCTACGGTCGCAGGTTCGAATCCTGCCTCGGGCATGGATGTGTGTGATGTCCTTAGGTTAGTTAGGTTTAAGTAGTTCTAAGTTCTAGGGGACTGATGACCACAGATGTTAAGTCCCATAGTGCTGAGAGCCATTTTTGAACCAGACTCCAGCGTGCATTCAGCTGCGGTGCCAGCAGCATAACCGTCGCCATCAACCATCACCCAGGTTTGCAGTAAGCACTCCTTTCCAAGTTCGTCTACCAGTTCCGTTTGTCTCTTAGCAACCACGACTTTAATCGCTGCTAACGATCAGGGAGCTTTTTAAATTTATCGTGGACGTATTATTTTATTTTATTGGTAATAACAAGTATAGAACCAAATGGCTCTTCGCTGGAGTGGAGGTCGTAATTATGGCAGTAATGAAAATTAAATGGAACTCCGTGGGACTTGGACCTTGGCGAATGGATGGTACTGGACCGTGTGCCACCCTTCTGGAATTAACAGAAAGCCGTCTATAATTCTGTGTGTCTTATATTTTATATGTAAACAAGAGCAACCTATGCCCTCTCCCAGCCAGGCAAGAAAATTCGCTGCGACAGATTCTCGATAAATACTCTGCAGTATATGACGACCTTACCCGCTTCTAATGCATAAAACAACCGATATACCAACCTGTGAAACGACATTAACTGTAGTTTAAATGAAGTGCACAATGTTAGCAATCGCAACGCTAGTGTAGCGCAACCAAAATGTCTGAGAAATAATGTTGCACAACAAAAATTTTATTACTCCCCTCTTTGTTGTGGCTCCCCAACGAAAAAGTGGATCGCTGAATGAATAATTTGCGTCTAGGTAGTTTGATGCAGGTTTAGATTTTCAGACAAGAACACCCAGTGGTTAAAATGTATTCATTTCACATTTCATTTCATTATTCCACCTTATCTTCAAATTCAGAGCTTTTTCATCATGCAGTTATAAGTGTTCAGAAGGGCAGTAGGTGGCAACAACTACGTCTCACTGTTTCTAACACACGGCTTCCAACTACTGACCAAGAAGAACTTCCCTAAATCGCTTAAGGCAAATTCCACATGATGGTTCCTTTCAAAGGGCTTGGCCGCTTTCCTTTCCCATCCTTCCCTAACAAGAGCTTGTGCTCCATCTGTAACGACCTCGTTATCGACGGGACGTTAAACATTAATCTCTTCAGTCCAAGAAGGACAAAGATTTTATGGCAAACAATTAGCTCGCAAGATTTCCTGCAAACGTGACGTTATTTTGATGACAGATAGACAATCGATGTAGCAGGTGTCATATACATGTTGGTATATTTGACTGTTTTGCAGTAACTCGTTTCAAGTCAACGACGCGTTGAAAACGTATCACAAACACGTAACCCTTATCATTAAGTGTCAGTTAATATCGCAGCAAGGATACAGGCCTTCATGAGGCACTATGATAACCTAGGTATGAATCAAGAACAGGTGACTAAGCCGTGGTAGGGTGGATAATGTCGTGTTTTGTGGAGTCAAAGGACGTAGGTACGTATCTCCCTATATACTAATAACTTTTCATTACAAATTAACATTATTAACATATTTGAGGAGTTTCTTATGATTGTAAAACAAATGTGTTCTGCAGTGTTTGATGTTATTTAACGTATCAGTTTGATTGCAGAACGAAGGATGAAATAAATATTTTGCTGTTTACTACCGAGTGTATGGTTAGGCTGTAAATTCTGCGGCTCAAACGAGCAAGCAAGAAATTCATATTCTTCCCTGTGAGAAATATTTCGCGGCTAACACTTACCTAACAAGACTGCCTGCAAACCATAGACACTTCCTATTTCTGTCGCTAACGAAGTGTTTGAGATTCTATGACCTCAAAATGACGTCACCTTTCCGGAAACTGTTGTGAAGTAAGTGTTAAGGAGATTTGACATTTGTCAAAGAAATTCTTCTACATAATAAACGAGTTACTTGCCAATGTTCTTTTCTTTGAAGTTATACTGAAAATTTACAAAAAAAAAAAAAAATGGTTGAAATGGCTCTGAGCACTATGGGACTTAACTTCTGAGGTCATCGTACCATAGAACTTAGAACTACTTAAACCTAACTAACCTAAAGACATCACACACATCCATGCACGAGGCAGGATTCGAACCTGCGAGCGTAGCGATCGCGCGGTTCCAGACTGTAGCGCCTAGAACCGCTCGGCCACTCCAGCCGACGAAAATTTACAAGTAGTAAATTTGAAGTCGATGGCTTAAAATGGAAATAATATCGAAAGGACAAATTTCAAAATAACGTCAATATATATGGTAAAATAACGTTTTTGAAAAATAATTAAAATAAGTATTATTTACGCCACATTGATCATTTGAACACATATTTTGTGTACAAGTATATAGAATTATGTTGTCGTCAGTAAAATTATACTAAATGTTAAATTTGAATTTTGACCTTGTTTGTATCGCATATTGAATTTGTGAAGTATACAGAATACTCCACTTCCTTAACTGTATCGAGAAGTAATATATGCAGTAAAAGATGAGCTATTAGTCAGTTCCATTACAGCCATGTACAATGCAAAATGTAACTGGAATTACGTCAGGCCCTGATGCCTTCTTCGCTTTGGGTATAGTCTCGACTGTTTTTCAATCATATTTTTCAGTGATATGGGTGGTGCTCTGATAGCCGCGCACCTTAGCGCGCAACTTCCGGACTTAGGGAGACGCGCCGCTACCGGATCCAATCCCCTGGCGGATTAAAGGCGAGGCCTGGTGTGCCTGCCAGGCCAGGTGTGGCATTTAGGCGGTTTCCCGCAGCCGACATTTGGAAAACGTTTGCGCAGTTTCACGTGGGGGAGTGGTTAGGAGTGGAGGGTGGTTTGGGGGGGGGGCGACGGGAAGGGCATCGAGCCACCCTCTACCGCTAACATTGACAATTTCAGTAATTAACATGCCAATCCTTTACTACACGGGACAATGGCTAGGAAAAAGAATAGAAAGTAGAGTCCCCTGTATGCTAACGTCAGCATCTCTCATTTGTGAGTCTGCACTGAGGTCAGACGCTGGTCAATAGGTCGCTACTTCCTCGAATACTTTAGCAATTGCTGTAATGCACGCGACGGAGAAAGGTATAAATACACGGCAGCGCCGCACGCGGACCGTGTTACTGCACGTCGGGCAGTCCCCGCACGCGGTGACTGCTGCCGAGAATAGCCCCTCGTCCTTGTGGGCTCTGCCTCAGTGGGCGGACCGCGCGCCTTCCGCCTCTGGTCACGACGACACACCGGCGCACGCCGCCGCACCGCCGCTTTCTCCCCGCTTTGCATCTCATCTGTAGTTTATACTGCGTGTAACGAATTTCAGAGGCGCATCTCAGCAAAAGGACACGGTGCGGCCGAATGGGGTTTAGAGCTGAGCGTCCTTTCGACAGTGAGGTCCAAGTCTCTATCTTCAAATTTACTCAAAATGGTAATATGTAGAAAATGCTCGAGGTAACGAAGAACCAATGTCACATACTTTCCCTCCTGCTTCATTCTATCATATAGTAAAGGAAAAACAACACATTGCAAGCCTTTGTATGGGGGATGGTCGATATTTGACTACTACCACAACAACGTTGCTAAATTGTACCTATTTTGTAAATAATAGATTATATTCTGACCATTTTTAATTTTTTGTGCGCCACGTGTAACTACAATGAAGACTCAAAGAAACTGGTACACCTCTGTAATATACTGTAGGGTCCACCTCGACCACGCAGAAGTGGCGCAACACGATGCAGCGTGGACTCGACTTATGTCGGAATTAGTGTTGGAGGAAACTGACATCATAAATCCTCCAGGGCTGTCCGTACATCCTTAAGGGTACAAGGGGTTGGAGATCTCTTCTGACCTGGCCGAAGTGGCCGTGCGGTTCTAGGCGCTGCAGTCTGGAACCGCGATACCGCTACGGTCGCAGGTTCGAATCCTGCGTCGGGCATGGATGTGTGTGATGTCGTTAGGTTAGTTAGGTTTAACTAGTTCTAAGTTCTAGGGGACTAATGACCTCAGAAGTTGAGTCCCATAGTGCTCAGAGCCATTTGAACCATCTCTTCTGAACAGCACGTTGCAAGGCATCCCAGATATGCTCAATAATGTTCACGTCTGGGGAGTTTGGTAGCCAGCGTAAGTGTTTAAACTCAGAAGTGTTTCTGGAGCCACTCTGTAGAAATTCTGGACGTGTGGAGTGTCGCATTGTCCTGCTGGAATTGTCCAAGTCCGTCGGAATGCACAATTGGCATAAAAGATTGCAGGTCATCAGACAAGAAGCTTACGTACGTGACACCCGTCAGACTCGTATCTAGACGTAACAGGGGTCCCATATCACTCCAACTGCACACGCCTCACACTAATACAGTCTCCACCTTGAACAGTCCTTACAAGATAATATTGATGGAGAACATCCCAAAAGTTCAAAGAAGGGCAGCCCGTTTTGTAGTATCGTCAATTATAAAAGGGAGAGGAAGTTACGGTTATGATAGACGAAGAGGTGAGTCAATCATTAAAACAGAACCGTTTTTCGTTGCGATGAGATCTTTTTGCGAAATTTCAGTCACCGACATTCTCCTGCGAATGCAAAAGTATTCTATTGACAGCCACCTACGTATGGAGAAATGATAATCGTAATAAAATAACAGAAATCAGAGCTCGTACGGAATGATATAAATGTTCATTTGCTTGCGCGCTTTTCAATGGTGGAACGGAAGGGAACAGTGTGGAAGTGGTTCGACCAACCCTCTTCCAGGTAACTAAGTGTTAATTACAGAATACTCAAGTAGGTGTAGGTGTAGATGTAATCAGAGTATTTAAGAAAAACATAATGATCTGAATAAAAATTGTAGCATGGAATTTTGTCTGAATTATCATTATCAAATGAAGAGGAGTGTCAAATTGGCCGCGTGAGGTCTAGGTTTGCAAAAGAAGGTTTAATTGCTTCAAAATAAGTAGTGTAATGAGAAAACTTAATTAGTTATTTGAGGGAAAACTGAAATGTTTCACGAACAGCTGCTGCAAGCTATGCCACTTAAGTGTCAATAAATTCATTTCTTCAAGGCCCATCCACCTATAAAGTGGGTAAAAAATCACGTTGGTGTGATATTTAACTGTCAAAAAACATCAAACAAAAAGTCAATCAGTCAATTATTTTTTGATATAATATATCTAAAACTAAGAAATAAAACATTATAGAAAAGTTGAAATTGCCTTTGAATGATACTCGAAATCCTGCTTCGCAAATCAGACGCCGACTGAGAAACTGAAGTTCAGTATTTAACTTAGTATCTTGGAATTTTAAAGAGTGCCAACGGAGATTTCTCTGGTGTTATATGTAGACCGTACAGACGGCTTTCTTTGACCTTGTCGTATTTCTATCATCTATTCCCGAAGGTGTAAAAGAAGTTCAAATCACAATGTCTTCTTTTTCTTGTTGGTAAAATTGCAGTGATTTTAAACAAATCAGAATTGTACTTAATGTCTTGTAACATGTCGGTAATATCTTTCTACAGCAGTGCACCCAGAATGCGGAAGTACATACGCATAAAACTCAAATACGATCTAATTTTTTATTTTTATCAACATTTATTACTTGAAATAATAATACCAAATCTTACAGTCTTATCACAGGTATTTTTATTTTTATATAACATTAGAATAAAAAGGTTGTGCGATTTATGTGCAATATTTAAGAATGGCCAATATACTACGGTAGTAGAAACGTACATCTGCTTCTTAGTCTATAACTTGAATTCAAATATCCCTAAAATCACACCAATTACTCGTGATAAAACTGACACAGACGAAATAAAGCTGCACAATCATCTTCCTAGACTTATTACGATCTTCTGGCATACGTCACGGCTGTCTTTAGTTTGTTATTGGAAAGACATTCTGATGACCAGTTAGTTGAATGTAGTCAATTACAGTCATTGGAAAAGGAATGGACAAGGTACAGGGACACAGTGCTAAAAGTGGCTAAAGAATGTCTTGGAACAGTAGTGTGTAAAGGTAGGATGAAGCAAACAGCTTGGTGGAATGACACAGTCAAGGCAGCCTGTAAAAGGAAAAAGAAGGCGTATCAAAAATGGCTACATACTAGAACTCAGGTAGACAGAGAAAGTTATGTTGAAGAACGAAACGAAGCCAAACAGATAATTACAGCATCCAAGAAGAAATCTTAGGAAGACTTTGGAAACAGGTAGCAGTCTTCGAAAGGGAGGTAACAAGGAAGTGACAAGTATTTTGGACAGGTCAGGAAAACCGCTTGTGAATCCTGTGGATTCCTTGGGCAGATGGAGGGAATATTTTGAAGAATTGCTCAATGTAGGTGAAAATACGAACAGTAATGTTTCAGATTTCGAGGTAGAATGGTATAGAAATGATGATGGAAATAGGATCACATTTGAGGAAATGGAGAAAATGGTCAATAGATTGCAGTGCAATAAAGCAGCTGGGGTGGATGAAATTAAGTCGGAACTCATCAAATACAGTGGAATGTCAGGTCTTAAATTGCTACACAGGATAATTGAAATGGCCTGGGAGTCGGGACAGGTTCCATCAGACTGGACAAAAGCAGTAATCACACCAATCTTTAAACGTGGAAACAGAAAAGATTGTAACAATTAGAGAGGTATCTCTTTAATCAGCGTTGTGGGTAAAATCTTCTCAGGTATTGTTGAAAGGAAAGTGCAAGTATTAGTTGAGGACCAATTGGACGAAAATCAGTGTGGGTTTAGGCCTCTTAGAGGTTGTCAGGACCAAATCTTTAGCTTACGGCAAATAATGGAGAAGTATTATAAATGGAACAGGGAATTGTATCTATGCTTTATAGATGTAGAAAAGGCATATGATCGGGTTCCTAGGAGGAAGTTATTGTCTGTTCTACGAGATTATGGAATAGGAGGCAAACTTTTGCAAGCAATTAAAGGTCTTTACATGGATAGTCAGGCAGCAGTTACAGTTGACGGTAAATTGAGTTCATGGTTCAGAGTAGTTTCAGGGGTAAGACAAGGCTGCAACCTGTCTCCACTGTTGTTCATATTATATATGGATCATATGTTGAAAACAATAGACTGGTTGCGTGAGATTAAGATGTGTGAACACAAAATAAGCAGTCTTGCATATGCGGATGACTTAGTTGTGATGGCAGATTCGATTGAAAGTTTGCAAAGTAATATTTCAGAGCTAGATCAAAAATGTAAGGACTATGGTATGAAGATTAGCATCTCCAAAACGAAAGCAATGTCAGTGGGAAAGAGATATAAACGGATTGAGTGCCAAATAGGACGAACAAAGTTAGAACAGGTTGACAGTTTCAAGTACTTAGGATGCATATTCTCACAGGATGGCAACATAGTGAAAGAACTGGAAGCGAGGTGTAGCAAAGCTAATGCAGTGAGTGCTCAGCTACGATCTACTCTCTTCTGCAAGAAGGAAGTCAGTACCAAGACTAAGTTATGTGTGCACCGTTCAATCTTTCGACCAACTTTGTTGTATGGGAGCGAAAGCTGGGTGGATTCTGGGTACCTTATCAATAAGGTTGAGGTAACGGATATAAAAGTAGCTAGGATGATTGCAGTTACTAGTAGATGGGAACAATGGCAGGAGGGTGTCTACAATGAGGAAATCAAAGAAAAACTGGGAGTGAACTCTATAGATGTAGCAGTCAGGGCGAACAGGCTTAGATGGTGGGGTCATGTTACACGCATGGGAGAAGCAAGGTTACCCAAGAGACTCATGGGTTCAGCAGTAGAGAGTAGGAGGAGTCGGGGCAGACCAAGGAGAGGGTACCTGGATTCGGTTAAGAATGATTTTGAAGTAATAGGCTTAACATCAGGAGAGGCACCAATGTTAGCACGGAATAGGGGATCATGGAGGAATTTTATAAAGGGGACTATGCTCCAGACTGAACACTGAAAGGCATAATCAGTCTTAAATGATGATGATGATGATGATGATGAGACATTCTGATAAATATTGTTTTGTGATGCTACCAATATTTCCATCACCGTATCAACTACATTCAAATCAACCTACTATTACATTAATATTTATACTTCGTTTTGCATTATTCAGTTAGGGTCCCTCTACGCTGTCCTTAGGCATTAAATTGTGGATTGAATTGGAGAACTTACATTCTGAAAAGTATTATTCGACCAAGAAATCTTGTCCTTGCTGTCACGAATAGCTTGCTTGACAAGCGATCAGTGGTGTCACAATCAGCGATAGACAGAACAGGAAGTGAAGCTGTACGCTCTCTTCGCTTGATCGTGCTACTTTTGAAAGTCGTCTACATTACATTAGATATATTTTGTAAATACAGTGGAGAGCCATCTGTGGGATGTGGTTGGAAGTCAAGGGTTTGTATTTTATTTAAGTGCATTAAAATGAGATGTGTTAACGTTATGAAATATTGTTTTATTACTGTCTAATTAATTATTTTTAAATTAATCTAAATTATTAATTTTAGGTATTACGTGAACATGCTCTTCAGCTGAGTCGACGGTTTTGCCCAACAGAGTTATTTAATTCATTCTTTAACTTCAGAAAATTGTGCATAACACATTTAATTTAATCTATATGGTTGCTGAACATGAATGAATTCAAGTTCCTGAACCATGTCTGAAATAAAGTTAACCGCTCACAAACTCTGTTGGTGTTTTCTTGGTCCCAATGGATTTTGCAAGCGTGATTGTTCTACATACATGTACATATAAACACTTAGGTTTAGGATAAATTTATTCATGAACTTTTTACAGATGTTCAGTGTGCGCTTCACTGGACCACAATAAGCATCCACAGAGTCGCCTCATTCTGTTGCGAGCACGTCTAGAGATACCGTAATCGTTGCTGCTGCTGTTTAGTGTCACAGTGCACCACGAGTTGTTGCTATGCGGCGTCACAATTTGCACAAAGTTGTTGGAGTGGTGGGCAGTTAGATGGAATCTTTCACAACTCCCCCATCTCTAACAAGGGAACCTCCCCATCGCACCCCCCTCAGATTTAGTTGTAAGTTCGCACAGTGGATAGGCCTTGATAAACTGAACACAGATCAATTGAGAAAACAGGAAGAAGTTGTGTGGAACTGTAAAAAAATAAGCAAAATATACAAACTGAGTAGTCCTTGGGCCACATAGGCAACATCATAAATGTGAAGCTCAGGAGCGCCGTGGTCCCGTGGTACCGTGAGCAGCTGCAGAATGAGAGGTCCTTGGTTCAAGTCTTCCATGGAGTGAAAATTTTACTTACTTTATTTTTGCATAGTTATTATCTGTCCGTTCGTTCATTTACGTCTCTGTTTACTGTAATAAGTTTAGTGTCTGTGTTTTGCGACCGTATCGCAAAACCGTGCGATTAGTAGACGAAAGGACGTGCCTCTCCAATGGGAACCAAAAACATTTGATCGCAAGGTCATAAGTCAACCGATTCCTCCACAGGAAAACAGATCTGATATATTCTATACGACACTGGTGACGGCATGTGCATCATATGACAGGAATATGTTGTCGACCCACCTAACTTGTACACTTGGCGAATGGGTAAAAAGATTCTTCTACCTTGCCCGATTTAGGCTTTCTTGTGGATGTGATAATCACTCCCAAAAAAGTGATGAAAACATAAGAGTTTGTCACATAAACTGAAAATAAAAAATTAAACTTTTCACTCGATGGAAGATTTGAACCACGCAGCTTTGGTTCCGCAGCTGCTCACGTTACCACGAAACCACAGCGCTCCAGCGTTCACAGTCTCCTTGATGTTGCATATCTTGCCATGAACTACTCAGTTTGTATATTTTGCTTATTTTTTCACAGTTCGACACAACTTCTTCCTGTTTTCTCAATTGATCTGTGTTCAGTTTTTCAAGGCCTATCCACTGTGCCAACTTATAACTAAATCTGAGGGGGGTGCGATGGGGAGGTTCCCTTGTAAGAAGAAAAGCACATACCGTGAAATCAAGCGACGTTGGAGGCTAATGTTGCGATGCAAGATATATACGCCACTTACGGCCGACCCACTGTTGGCAGCTCATTGCTACGACATGCTGTTATGTCCAGGTGCCAGTGTAATCGTGCACTGCACTGTTGAGAAACGAAATTTTATGCATGTTCTCATAATTATGGAGGAAGCTCCATTCAACATTTCTAGGTATCTGGTTCCCGTAATCAAACAAGATGGAGAGGGTTTATTTGCGAATAAAAGCTGGTGACAAGGAAACTACACAGTCGTACAAAACGGTAGGAAGGAATTTAACTTTCCCATGATCTGTCATTGCCAAGTAACCTAGCTCGATGGAACTTAAACCATACATAGAAAGAACTGCTACAGTATAGTACAAACGACAAGTCAAAGAAATACGCAATGAGACGAACGGAAACAAAAGTTTTATTCAGAGACAATAATTACACCGAACTCACCGCAATTTATTATGATCCCCAGGACATTACAAAGGGCGAGATATTGTTCTTAATACGGTGGGTGATTACCAGGGACGCCAATTAATGGTTTGCACCGTGCTTCCACGCTAGTGACGCTGTTGATAGAGCGTTCCGCTCCTCTAACAGCGCGGTTACTAATTGGTGAATAGTCGCCGGTGCCGTGAACGTGGTACTATATATCTCCGCAACATTGTCTATGAGTGAGCTTGCGAGTATCAAAATATGTGACATAAATGACCGTAACTTTGATTGCATTGAATATTACATTTTTTACACTGCCAAGGGACCGTAGACCTACCTAATGTCGTGTAGCGCCCCCGCGAGCACCCATAAGTGTATCTCTTTAGTGAATTTTTGATTACAGATTGCCTAAACTTTTTTCTTTGACATGTAATCTTGATGGTCTGATCCTGTACAAAGCGCTATAATTCCAATCACCTTGGCGGATTTCAAAAGAACCGTAACTGTGCTACAGGCGGGTTTCCCTGACAAACAATTCCCAGTAAGATAGCTGCCAAAAGCAAACAGTATTTTCCTCTGTACGGCAGTTTTTCTCACGACACACGAGAACAAAGCGAGAGACGAGATCCAAAGGGCAGGTATTGTTTCCCTGCTAGTTTATGCATTTGTTGATCAGGCCGGTTGCAAGACAAGCGCTGCGTCTTGGGAAAGATGTGGCAGTGGAAGGTCACGTCAGACGGACGCGTAAAGTAGGCACGCAGGCGCACGCCAGTGATGAAACCGTTTCCTACATGTGATTGGAGCTTATTTGCAGTCGCCTGCACACTGACAAGCTGCTAATGCAACACAGCCATCAGTTGCATATGTTAACGTGTCAATGGCATGCATTTTCTATCTGCGGCCGAGTGCGTGCTGATTTAAAGCTTTCTGGCAGATAAAAGCTGAGTATCATATCGAGACTCGAACTTCGGAGTACGTCCAAGGTCGGACACGCCTTACGACTCGTCCACACACATTTACTTTCTTGTTTTGGCGATAGTTTATTTTCCGATACAATCACAAACAATTTCAAAGAGAAATTACACGCTTCGGACACTACCAGCCACATTCAGCTCTACAAAACAATTAAGTTTAGAAGTGGAATGTGAAGCTACGCTAATTACATCAATACTAAAACACAGCCATAAACATTACGTTAATAGGAACACTGGGCATATGCGAGAATTTTCGTGATGCAGATGATTTCGCTTCTGACCGATAGAGAACGTGGAAGCTTGGCGTCCTGCTTAGCGGTGCGTGTGAACACGCGTTTTCATGAAATGATAATTAAATCAGGACCCTAAGCTGTCGACAGGTTTTGATAAACAGCAACGGGGTCAGTTGAAAATCTGTGCCCCGACCGGGACTCGAACCCTGGATCTCCTGCTTACATGGCAGACACTCTATTCATCTGAGCCACCGAGGGCACAGAAGACAGTGCGTCGGCAGGGATTTACCCCTTGCATGCTCCCCGTGAGACCAACATTCCCAATTTAATGTCCACACACCACATTCGTAGTGCCCCTGCACATTACACTCATTACTCGAGGCAGACAATCTTACCGAGTCCTGTAAGAATTCGGGCAATGCGTGTGTATCCAGCACAGAAGGTCAATGGCCGGTTAGCCTCAACTATATGAAGATGTTATCTGTTAGGACATGTCCGAAAGAACAGTTACCATCTTCATACACGTTTTTCTTGTTGACATGCTCTGTTCCCAGGCCTTCGCGCAAGGCAGACGAACTTGTGACGTCACTCTAGAAGCCTTGCCCGTCATATACCATGAACGCTGGGCCACGACTGAAGGCAGACAGGAAATCCGTATGTCATTGAAAAGGTACCCAACAAAGGCTTTAACTTTGTCATCGAGAGTGTTAATTTTTTTAAAATGGGAAATTACGAAATATTAAATTGTAACTCACATCCTGCTGGAGGGGGTCACTGCAAATCGTAACACCTGCAGAGTCAAGTGCTGTGAATAACGGCACGGAGCCTATACTTCGCGTTGGCTCTGTGCGACAGTCAAGCGACGTTACAGCCCGACTGTGACAGCTATGCACAGGTTTAGGATTGATGGCACAATAATTTCAAGGTGCGATTTCTATTGTGATATTTTGTTACAAACGTATAAACCATTATAGATTGTGCATATCACTCAAATTATAATACTTTGTAAAAGGAAGTGAGAACAGGAATAAAAGAGATAAACACACTTCAGTAATATAACTTTATACAACACTAACCTTCAAGGCTTGCTTCATCTGTGAGCTCTTGTGAAATGTGCAGCCAAGGAGCTTCAGTTGATAAAAGAAATGAATCTTTTACATCACGCAGCACAAAAAAAAATCGTAAGGGGAAACCAGGAAGAAACTAGTAAGAAAAACAAATACAAGTAAAAGAAATATGTACTTAGTAGGAAAATGTAAGTAAATTCCACCTGCTGTTGTTTATAAGGACGTTGTTCGTTATTTTAGAATATTTTTTCCTGAAACTATATCCCAAAATGTGATATGCTATTATAGCAATTTCTTACTCCTCTTTACCACAAGTGTTATGTCATGGAAATGCCAGTATAGACAGCTGTCAGTTATAGAAGCTCTGTGCACTCTTCTCTACGGCTTTCAAAGTCTTAGATATAAATGTGGGAAACGTCTGGTATCCTTCAACGACAATTTGAAATATTAAACCAGACGCTTTCTTCAAGGTACGTCTGCAGGTATTAAATAAATGTGAGTTAGAGTCAGTGCCATTGTTTACTGCACTTGTAGTGATGTCATAACCACAGGCAACAAGTGCTTTACATTTATCACAACTTTTCATGGATTTTAATAAACAGTGTGATATGTAACCTCCTGTGTGGCATAATGCACTTAAGCCATTCTGTGACGTTTATGTTTTACTTGCATGTTCATGAACAATGCAAACCCCACGGTGATGAGTTTCCTTTAACTCTCTATCATTAGTTGTAGGCAATCCATATCTTTAAGAACTAACCTCTAAATATTTGTACGCAAAATGAAATGGATAACGCGTAAATTGTGGCCCGAGGCATAACTCTTAAAGAAGCTAATTTCCAAAACAGGCATCTAGCTCTGACTACCGCTATCTGACTGCAGTAATATGCTGATGACGATTTTGAGCTCATCGCTAATATCTTCCATATTAAAAATTAGAAGTCTACAACATAATGTATGTGAAAGGATCGAACAGAAACAGCGATTAAACTCAATATTCACATTTTCATAAACATTTTATGATACCAACAAGTTGTTGTTGTTGTGGCCTACAGTCCTGAGACTGGTCTGATGCAGCTCTCCATGCTACTCTATCCTGTGCAAGCTTCTTCATCTCCCAGTACCTACTGCAGCCTACATCCTTCTGAATCTGCTTAGTGTATTCATCTCTTGGTCTCCCTCTACGATTTTTATCCTCTAAACTACCCTCCAGTACTAAATTGGTGATCCCTTGATGCCTCAGGACATGTCCTACCAACCGATCCCTTCGTCTAGTCAAGTTGTGCCACAAACTCCTCTTCTCCCCAATTCTATTCAATACCTCCTCATTAGTTATGTGATCTACCCATCTAATCTTCAGCACTTTTCTGTATCACCATATTTTGAAAGCTTCTATTCTCTACTTGTCTAAACTATTTATCGTCCATGTTTCATTTCCATACATGGCTACACTCCATACAAATAATTTCAGAAACGATTTCCTGACACTTAAATCAATACTCAATGTTAACAAATTTCTCTTCTTCAGAAACGCTTTCCTTGCCATTGCCAGTCTACATTTTATATCCTTTCGACTTCGACCATCATCAGTTATTTTGCTCCCCAAATAGCAAAACTCCTTTACTACTTTAAGTGAGTCATTTCCTAATCTAATTCCCTCAGCATCACACGACTTCATTCGACTACATTCCATTATCCTCGTTTTCTTTTTATTGATGTTCATCTTATACCCTCCTTTCAAGGCACTGTCCATTCCGTTCAACTGCTCTTCCAAGTTCTTTGCTGTCTCTGGCTGAATTACAATGTCATCGACGAACCTCAAAGTTTTTATTTCTTCTCCATGGATTTTAATACCTACTCTGAGCTTTTCTTTTGTTTCCTTTACTGCTTGGTGAATATAAAGATTGAATAGCATCGGGGAGAGGCTACAACCCTGTCCCACTCCCTTCCCAACCGCTGCTTCCCATTCATGTCCCTCGACTCTTATAACTGCCATCTGTTTTCTGTACAAATTGTAAACAGCCTTTCCCTCCCTGTATTTTACCTCTGCCGTCTTCAGAATTTGAAAGAGACTATTCCTGTCAAGATACCAACATATCAATGAATAATCAAAACCTGTGATAATTAGCTCTACGCAAATGTACAAATAGATTAAACGGAAATCAGTATCACTTCCCTGTCACTTATTACTTCTCATCCTTCTAAGAATTTATTGTCTCTCGCTGTTCAGCGGTACCCAACAACTATTAAATCCGGTAATGCTTGATTGCAACAGTGAATGGAAGTTGGTCACTGAAATCCAAAATATCACACATTCATTTCCAGTGCAAAGATGAGAAAGGTGATCGTCCTGGTTTCCCCAAGTGTGAAATCAATTTAACTGCTCTGCTGGTGTTGCCAATTATGCTCACTGTAAGTATAACTGTGATGCGCCAAGCTGCGTGGTGCAGAAGTGCAATTCCCTTTTGTGTCGATCCGGAAACGTTCGCGTCCTACCCGCAAAAGCTTCTCCGTCGCGGCCACCGCTGTGTCCTACCAGCGAGTACTTCTCATGCTCGCTTACTTACACCATGCGTACTCCTTGCCACGAAAGCGGTGTCAGTAACAGAATTGTGAACCACTGTGGTCCAACCACGAAGATTCCCTCCAACAGAGAATCCTGTCAAAAATTGCGCTTCCTTACCAGTCTCCAATTACTATATGAAAACTCTCCCCTACCACAAGAAAGCATTTGTTTCAACGCTGCAATTTGTCATCAAATGGTTCAAATGGCTCTGAGCACTGTGGGACTTAACTGCTGTGGTCATCAGTCCCCCAGAACGTAGAACTACTTAAACCTAACTAACCTAAGGACATCACGCACATCCACGCCCGAGGCAGGATTCGAACCTGCGACCGCAGCGGTCGCACGGTTCCAGACTGTAGCGCCTAGAACCGCTCGACCACTCCGGCCGGCCATTTGTCATCACACCTTTTTATACCACCCTCGGACAAAATCAACAAATTATCATCTATAACATTGGTCAGCATCGGCAGAATAAACAAGAGCACTAACCTCAATTCAAATACCCCACAGCAAATTTATAACTCAGCATCTTTAATGAGTACTGAAAAATTAGTGCAACTCATGATTGGTTCTAGTATTTCATACCTTACAACAGCCCAACGACATGGTCAACTCGAGACATAAAACTTATTTCTTCAATGGATACCCCTCCTGCAACATTTATTGTCCATACGTGTGAGTGTCACTGCCAATTCTACCACACATTGTACCTTCTGGGCTTTCTTTTCCACGCTGAATTCCGACGTATTTTAAATACGAAAGTTCTTCTTTTTGTATAGCACGCATTGGTCATATAACGTGCTCCGCTTCCAGTCTGCAGTAACCTCTCAGATCTTCATTTGCTTTGCTGTTATCCCCGACCTTACTTATACAATAAAGGGTTTGGTGTGGCAGATATGATGCACACCGATTGACTTTTCCGTCTTCGTGGTTTCCAGAAGTTAGAAGGAAGATTGAGTTTAACGTACCGTCGACAACGAATTCATTACGGATGGAGCACAAGCTTGGAT
Organism: Schistocerca piceifrons; assembly: GCF_021461385.2. Classification (NCBI taxonomy): domain Eukaryota; kingdom Metazoa; phylum Arthropoda; class Insecta; order Orthoptera; family Acrididae; genus Schistocerca; species Schistocerca piceifrons. The sequence continues at coordinate 136,608,921 of NC_060145.1, read as the reverse complement.
TGTGTCACGGATGGGGAAGGAAATTGGCCTTGCCCTTTCAAAGGAACCGTTTCAGCATTTGACTGCAGCAACTTAGGGAAGTCACAGAAAACCTAAACATGGATGGCTGGATGCGGATATAAGCCGTTATCCTCCCAAATGTGAGTTCAGTGTGCTAACCACGTCTATGGTTTCCATCTCATATGCATTAACATGTGTGAGTCTGCATATACATAATGATTCATTGTACACTGAAAAGAACTTGTGCCAGAGTTTGTTCTGTTTATTTAACAGTTCGGAAGACTTGACCAAGACTTTGTCCTACATGTTACTTCCTCACTCATGCCGGTTTCATCAAATACCATATTCAAAGCGTCATCATGCTAATTACGTAGGCAAGGCTGGGTCCAGTTGACGATGCAGGTGTTATACTTGCCTCCACCTTCCTATCCAGATGTTAATTTCTAGGAGGGCTGTAATCACATTGATGGGTTTGTGGGTTCAAGCCTCGTTTTTACACGCTCTGTAATCTGTTTTGGCCTTCCACACCACCTCTGTTGTTATCTTCAAACCGTTCTCGAGGTTGATTATTCCCTGGGCTTCGCCATCTGTTGTTTTGTTGTCCCCTGTTTTAGGTTTTCTGGTTGTTCCAACACCCGATGCGGTATCCGTTACCATTTCTTCTTCCACCACTCCAGTCATCACTTATTCAGGCCCTGATTGTTCCTGCAACCTGTTCCTCCTGATGAATTACGGTGTTGGTTTCCATTTCCTGAATATCTGCTCGTATTACGATAAATATGGTTCAAATGGCTCTGAGCACTATGGGACTTAACATCTGTGGTCATCAGTCCCCTAGAACTTAGAACTACTTAAACCTAACTAACCTAAGGACATCACACACACCCATGCCCGAGGCAGGATTCGAACCTGCGACCGTAGCAGTCTCGCGGTTCCGGACTGAGCGCCTTAACCGCGAGACCACCGCGGCCGGCTACGATAAATATATTTCCACTGCTGTTGTAGCAGTCTGCCAACGTGTCTTTCAAAATCATGTCTCCTTCGTGGCTTTACTGAGCATTAAATGCACATTCCAGTTCACGTGGCATGTCACAGCAAGTATTTAGGTCCAAGTTGCATTTTCAGCTAAAACCTGATCGCAACGGAGTGGAAATTTCGTATAGCAGTGCCTGATTATTTTCTCTGGTTCTCATGGCACGTCCAGGAACTGATTTTTCTTGATCAAGGATTCTAAGAATTTTACTGGGCTCTTGAATCGAAACCCTACATTATCTTTGGCTACGATCATTTCGTATTTTTTACATTCTTACTCGACCAGTAGTTCTGTAGAAATGCATCACAAATTCTTCGTAAGAGCAACACATTGTGACAGTTCAGCACATCTTTTCCACTGCCATTCCTCTAAGTGACGGAAGATAAAATCAAGTTTGTACATTAATGGCCAGGAAGAAAGAAACTATACATCAAACCGAAAATTCCAAGTTTTGAGTTGAAGTGAATTTCCCTCATCCTTGTACGTCTCGATATTTCGAACTTCCAGAAAATGTTTAAAATCAAATCGTACTTTTGATGGTACATTCGTCTGCATCCTCACCTTTATCCAGTCCACGTCTTCTTAACTCAATATGTCCTCAGAACTTCCCCTAATATCAGTACCGAAACTAAATTCAGTATCATTCTGATCCTGGCATCTGCGCAGTGGTACACAATTTTATAAACCGTTTGAAATTTCTTCTGTATTGAATGCCCTTTTATCTTTTCCTTGCTGTCAGATATAGCGTTTGAATTGATCCTCCACCCTCTTCTCCACCTTTGAATTAATTAGCTCTTGTCGATCCTTAAATGTTGATTGTGCAGGTATATCTTCCATTTCTACAATTACTGTCAGATTTGTGATCTCTGTCCCACAATGAGCTCTTCAATAGCGCTTTTAATTCTCCCTCTGGTTTCATTGCAAGAACATTAATAGATTCTTCCAATATTTGGTCGATAAGCTGCTCTGTGGTCTCGACTCTGTAGTCTATTTTTTTTCTTCATGGCTGTTCTTGGCGGTTTGTTTGCTAGCTGTTAACGCGTCATCGCTACCCTTTTAGTTTCCTCTGCTTTGTTTATAGCCTGATCTGCTTTTACTGAGATTGCTCTGTCAAATTGCTAATTTTTTTCCTTTATTCCCTTACATCTGGAATTTCGTTCCTTAGGTTCTCTCAGAGCATTATTTTCTAGTCTAATCTTTTCCCTTATATTTTTAATTTATTGTCTACTATCCTCCCCCCCCCCCCCCCCAGGTCTTTAATTTCCTGTGTACGTTCTCTGTCAACTCTTTATTTTGTTTCTTCATGCCTTTATTTCCCTGGTCAATTGCCGTATCTGTCCATTAGTTTCCTTTAAAAGATATATTAAACTGATTTCATTAGCTCCTGCATCTGGTGAAGACGCTCTGGAGTGTAGTAAGTCAAAGCTAGTTGCTCCTAAGTTCGATTCTCATCTCTGTTACGGATTAGTATAATTACCACTGACGAGACATGTTATCGTACAAATTCTTCCATTTCCTCTCGCATATTCTCATGCACTGAACTGACATCTTTTGCTAATTGACGGTAATTTGCAACATTAATGTCATGGTTGTACCCTCATTAGACCTGACTGCTGTGTGGGATAAATTGTATGTTCATCTCCTGACTTACAAGAATTCATAATCTCATTACGTCCATCATATTGTCAATTTTGAAATATTCTGTTCTGATTTATGGGGTGTCTTTCCACTTGTTAACATTCAACATTTAATAAATCTTATCCCTAACATACAAATTGATACACTTCTCCTATCATATAAGAATTTTTTTTCTTTTTTACCCCACGGTGATGAATTTCTCTTAACCATTGAAAATTAATTTTGGCCACTCCACCTTTTTAAGAAATAACCTCTAAATGCTTGTGAGGAAAGTCAAATGGATAATAGGAAAATTATTTCCGAGCTCTTAAAGAGGGTAATTTGCAAAACAAACATCTCACCCTGACTACCGCTATCTGACTGGAATAATATGTTGGTAATGATATTAAGCTGACTGCTAATATCTCCAAGAATATAGATTGACTACAACGTATTGTATGTGAAAGGATCGAACAGAAACAATCAAAAAATTCAGTATTCACAAACACTTTTATAAGATCGACATACTGGTGAATTAGCAAAACCTGCGATAATTAGCTCTGTCCAAATGTAAATAAAGCTTGTATTGAACGCATAATCACTCTGCTATTAGTAATTACTTCTTGCCGTCCTAAGAACTTACTCTCTCCCCGTGTTCACTTTAAACAGAAACTATTAAAACCTGTAATGCTCGCTTGGAACAGTGACTAGAAGCTGGTGACTAAAAACCAGATGATGCATATTCATCATCAGTGCAGAGATGAGACAGGCGATGGTTTTGGACTCCACAAGCATGAAATCAGTTTAGCTGCTCTGCCGGTGCTGCGAATTAAACTCACCGTATATACGACTATGATGTGCCGAGTTGCGCGGTGCAGATGTGCAGTCCCCTTCATGAAGATGGAATTGTCAGCTCCTGAGTAGAACTCCAAGATGTGGCACCATCTACTGCTCTGCTGCGCCAAGTAGATCCGGACAGTTTCACGTCATACTCGCTAGAGCTTCTCCGATGCAGACACCTCCGTGTTTTACCGGCGAGTACTTCTCAAGCGGCGCTCACTTACAATCTATGTATTTCTTACCACCAAAACTGCGCAAATCGCCTATCGCAAAATTACGAATTCCTGCGATCCAACCACGATGATTCCCTCCTACCGAAAGTATGGCATCTTTTTCAGGATCCAATGAGAACATGAAAACTTTGTCCTTCCACCAAAAAGCATTCATTTCAACGGTATGATTTAATATCACACTTCTTCAAGCCAACAGCACCTTCTGCTGACGGTGTCCATTGCCTCACAACAGGATTAGGGAATTTAGGGAGGACTACTAAGAGTCTAGAGGTTTCTTCCCGTGGCCTGCACTTTCTATGATCAGTGTCTTCTGTCCCTCAAAAATCTCTCAAAAATGTCAAAAAACATAGTGACCCTTATTCCGGCATGCAGCGGCGTGCCACCCATGGGTGGTCCCTAGCCTCCAGCAGTAATTGTGCAGGAACAATACTATCGGCCCTCTGGGGGTTTTGGCACGCCCTTACGTATTGGAATCTCACGCTAGCCGACTGCAATAGTATTCACCAGTCACCCAATTGTTCACCAAAGCATTTCCTGTCGCTCTGTCTCGAGTTCAATACTCTACACATTAGCACACGCCTCATACATTCATAAATCATTAAAAAACGTCACCGAGTTAATAAAGAGAGACATGCAAATTTCACATGGCATCTTACTGCCAGTCACCATGTTTCATAATTTCAGTAACGCTTTCCACTCCAATTTTCCCTGTTGTCAGCTTCAGAATGATATATACGAGTATATGAAAATTATTAATGGAACCGGCATCCAAAAGGGTTACCACATTTCAACTTGCTTTGTATGCCTAACACCCATTCGTTTATCAAGCTTTGCAAGAGAACACTATGTGACGTCTTTTGCACACAATGTAACTTATCTTTTCCTGGCCGACTATGCGTGTTAGTCTTAATGAAAAAGTTGTAACATTCTTGTTTTATATTTTTAATAGTGTGATGTTTCTTCATAACACTCTGGGTGGAACTTATACGTCTGTACTTCTACTGTATAGCTATTTTAGTGTAGTCTACTGATAGTGTAACGTTTCTGCATGATATTCCGACTGTAGAGTTGAAGATTCTAATAATTATAACTGCTTTGTTATCTTTAACCTATTTAGCCAGTATACTTTGACATGAACATAATACGACTGAGAAACTTTCTGAATATAAAACGTCACTATGCAACACCATGAATATAGAACGCTATGGAAATTTTCTAAAAGCATAATTCGAAAATGCAATAGGACCTGTGAATTAGGATCTATGACTGATAACTTTTTAACAATAAAGATCTTGTTATTAACCATCGTGTAGAACGAACATGTGTATTGAATGCTATGGAGACAGATAAATTCCACTGTTCCTTAAATGCACCAAATAACTTTTTGTTATAGCTATAACATCAGTTCTTACTTGCACAACAAGACAACGAAGCTCAGTTCTGTTCTGCTCCCCTACTTGTGATTTAAAACTCTGCTGTAAGATATCCTGAAAGAAATCACACAGGATTACCGAAAGTGCTAATCCTTATATATTAAACAACGCGACATGCAGTGCACATGGGCATGCTACAAATCACTCAATACACCAAGGCGCGAGACCCTAATTGTAAAAAAGTTTTCATACATCAGCCAGAAATTTGAAGGTCCAGAGTTAATTAAATCTTATTTCAGTTCATTTACTGTATTTCAAACAAGAATTAAGAGATTGGTTTTTTAATCTGTGAACATATATCTGTGAAACACTGTTGAACTAACAGTCGGTTGGACACAAGCATTGAAATGTAAAACTGTTTTAGAAAATTGAACAAATTTTATTAGATCATTCCCACATTACGTGCATTTAGAAGGGTGTGGAGTGATGCGATGTTTTCCTGAGTTTATGAACAGTAATAGTGAAATAACTGTTCAAACAATGTTCTGTTAACAATGAATGGAATTTTGACATAATGATTCATGAAATAAAAAACCTTGTCTAATACACTCCTGGAAATTGAAACAAGAACACCGTGAATTCATTGTCCCAGGAAGGGGAAACTTTATTGAAACATTCCTGGGGACAGATACATCACATGATCACACTGACAGAACCACAGGCACATAGACACAGGCAACAGAGCATGCACAATGTCGGCACTAGTACAGTGTATATCCACCTTTCGCAGCAATGCAGGCTGCTATTCTCCCATGGAGACGATCGTAGAGATGCTGGATGTAGTCCTGTGGAACGGCTTGCCATGCCATTTCCACCTGGCGCCTCAGTTGGACCAGCGTTCGTGCTGGACGTGCAGACCGCGTGAGACGACGCTTCATCCAGTCCCAAACATGCTCAATGGGGGACAGATCTGGAGATCTTGCTGGCCAGGGTAGTTGACTTACACCTTCTAGAGCACGTTGGGTGGCACGGGATACATGCGGACGTGCATTGTCCTGTTGGAACAGCAAGTTCCCTTGCCGGTCTAGGAATGGTAGAACGATGGGTTCGATGACGGTTTGGATGTACCGTGCACTATTCAGTGTCCCCTCGACGATCACCAGTGGTGTACGGCCAGTGTAGGAGATCGCTCCCCACACCATGATGCCGGGTGTTGGCCCTGTGTGCCTCGGTCGTATGCAGTCCTGATTGTGGCGCTCACCTGCACGGCGCCAAACACGCATACGACCATCATTGGCACCAAGGCAGAAGCGACTCTCATCGCTGAAGACGACACGTCTCCATTCGTCCCTCCATTCACGCCTGTCGCGACACCACTGGAGGCGGGCTGCACGATGTTGGGGCGTGAGCGAAAGACGGCCTAACGGTGTGCGGGACCGTAGCCCAGCTTCATGGAGACGGTTGCGAATGGTCCTCGCCGATACCCCAGGAGCAAGAGTGTCCCTAATTTGCTGGGAAGTGGCGGTGCGGTCCCCTACGGCACTGCGTAGGATCCTACGGTCTTGGCGTGCATCCGTGCGTCGCTGCGGTCCGGTCCCAGGTCGACGGGCACGTGCACCTTCCGCCGACCACTGGCGACAACATCGATGTATTGTGGAGACCTCATGCCCCACGTGTTGAGCAATTCGGCGGTACGTCCACCCGGCCTCCCGCATGCCCACTATACGCCCTCGCTCGAAGTTCGTCAACTGCACATACGGTTCACGTCCAAGCTGTCGCGGCATGCTACCAGTGTTAAAGACTGCGATGGAGCTCCGTATGCCACGGCAAACAGGCTGACACTGACGGCGGCGGTGCACAAATGCTGCGCAGCTAGCGCCATTCGACGGCCAACACCGCGGTTCCTGGTGTGTCCGCTGTGCCGTGCGTGTGATCATTGCTTGTACAGCCCTCTCGCAGTGTCCGGAGCAAGTATGGTGGGTCTGACACACCGGTGTCAATGTGTTCTTTTTTCCATTTCCAGGAGTGTAGTATCACTCAAACATTTGTGATCGCAGAACATGTGAACATTCGAAATGAAGAGAGTGATATTCCGAAAGTAAAAGTTTCGCGCCATCACCTCCAACAGTAAACGCCATAGCAAAAGCGCGTGCGTGACAGAAGCAAGACAGCCACCAGTCTGATGTCATCTACCCAACTGAACATTAGCTCTGCTACTTCAAACAGATCTCAAGACACGTACGCAGGGATCAAGATGAATAACATTAACTCTGGCAGACTAAAGAGATCACAAGACTTGTAGTCAGGGACCAAGCTCCCAGTGGCAAAGGTTACAGAAAATTTTGAGAATAAAATGGTTACCATGTACAATATTGCATTGTTTTGGTGCCATATACACACAGAAGTAAGCTGTATTTCTGTCCATATGTACCAGCGATGTATTACAATGTAAAATGAAACTGGAAGCTTAAAATACATGTTGAAAAAGATTCAAAGTTGACATTGCCCGATTGCACAGATACTAAAAGTAATACAGCCTACATGGACCACGTTTTTGTTCTCAAAACATGTTGGAGCTGTGGACACACACAAAAATAAAATTTTAAAATCACAGAAAATAATGACACTTCACATACATCAAACTTACATCACCCCTGATCCAATGTGACAGAATAACAAAGAATATTTCTTGCTAAGAGAGATAGCGGCGAATATTCAAAAAATTCTTTTATATTGTTGTTGTTGTCGTGGTCTTCAGTCCTGAGATTGGTTTGATGCATCTCTCCATGCCACTCTATCCTGTGCAAGCGTCTTCATCTCCCAGTACCTACTGCAACCTACTCCTTCTGAATCTGTTTAGTGTATTCATCTCTTGCTCTCCCTCTACGATTTTTACCCTCCACGCTGCCCTCCAATACTAAATTGGTGATCCCTTGATGCCTCAGAATATGCCCCACCAACCGATCCCTTCTCCTAGTCAAGTGGTGCCAAAAATTTCTCTTCTCTCCAATTCTATTCAGTACTTCCTCATTAGTTATGTGATCTACCCATCTAATCTTCAGCATTCTTCTGTAGCACCACATTTCGAAACCTTCTATTCTCTTCTTGTCCAAACTATTTATCGTCCATGTTTCACTTCCATACATGGCTACACTCCATACCAATACTTTCAGAAACGACTTCCTGACACTTACATCTATACTCGATGTTAACAAATTTCGCTTCTTCAGAAACCCTTTCGTTGGCATTGACCGTCTACGTTTTATATCCTCTCTACTTCGACCATCATCAGTTATTTTGCTCCCCAAATACCAAAACTCATTTACTACTTTAACCCTTTCATTTCCTAATCTAATTCCCGCAGCATCACCCGATTTCATTCGACTACATTCCATTATCCTCGTTTTGCTTCTGTTGATGTTCATCTTATATCCTCCTTTCAAGAGACTGTCCATTCAGTTCAGCTGCTCTTCCAGGTCCTTTGCTGTCTCTGACAGTATTACAATGTCACCGGCGAATCCCAAAGTTTTTATTTCTTCGCCATGGATTTTAATTCCTACTCTGAATTTTTCTTTTGTTTCCTTTACTGCTTGCTCAATATACAGATTGAATAACATTGGGGATCGGCTACAGCCCTGTCTCACTCTCTTCCCAATCACTGCTTCCCTTTCATGTCCCTCGACTCTTATAATTGCCATCTGGTTTCTGTACAAATTGTAAATAGCCTTCCGCTCCCTGTATTTTGCCCCTGCCACCTTCAGAATTCGAAAGAGAGTATTACAGTCAACATTGTCAAAAGCTTTCTCTAAGTCTACAAACACTGGAAACGTAGGTTTGCCTTTCCTTAATCTATTTTCTATGATAAGTCGTAGGGTCAGTATTGCCTCACTTGTTCCGACATTTCTACGAAATCCCAACTGATCATCCCCGAGGTCGGCTTCTACCAGTTTTTCCATTCGTCTGTAAAGAATTCGTGTTAGTATTTTGCAGCCGTAGTTATCAAACTGACAGTTCAGTAATTTTCACAACTGTCAACACCTGCTTTCTTTGGGATTGGAATTATTATGTTCTTCTTGAAGTCTGGGGGTATTTCCCCTGTCTCATACATCTTGCTTACTAGATGGTAAAGTTTTGTTAGGCCTGGCTCTATCAAGGCTGTCAGTAGTTCTAATGAAATGTTGTCTCCTCTGGGGTCTTGTTTCGTCTTTGGTCGTTCAGTGCTCTGTCAAACTCTTCACGCAGTATCATATCTCCTATTTCATCTTCATCTTCCATTTCTATAATATTATCCTCAAGAACATCGTCCTTGTATAGACCCTCTATATACTCCTTCCACCTTTCTGCTTTCCCTTCTTTGCTTAGAACCGGTTTTCCATCTGAACACTTGATAATCTGCAAGTGGTTCTCTTTTCTCCTAAGATCTCTTTAAATTTCCTGGAGGCAGTATCTATCATACCCCTAGTGATATGCGCCTCCACGTCCTTACATTTGTCCTCTAGCCATCCCTGCTTAGCCATTTTGCACTTCCTGTCGATCTCATTTTTGAGACGTTTGTATTCCTTTTTGCCTGCTTGACTTACTGCATTTGCAATTTTTCTCCTTTCAGCAATTAAACTCAATATCTCTTCTGCTACCCAACGATTTCTACTAGTCCTCGTCCTTTTACCTACTTGGTCCTCTGCTACTTTCACTATTTCATCTCTCAAAGCTACACATTCCTCTCCTATTGTATTTCCTTCCCCCATTCTTGTCAATCGTTCCCTAACGCCCTACTTGAAGCTCTCAACAACCTCTGGTTTTTTCAGTTTATCCTGGTCCCATCTCCTCAAATTCCCACCTTTTTGCAGTTTCTTCAGTTTTAATCTACAGTGCATAACCAATAGATTGTGGTCAGAGCCCACATCTGCCCCTGGGAATGTCGTACAGTTTAAAACCTGGTTCCTGAATCTTTGTCTTACCATTATGTAATCTATCTGAGACCTTCCTGTATCTCCAGGCTTCTTCCTTTTTTCATATTAATATACAAATGCTGTTGAAAAGCGAGCAGATGTTGAACAAAGGCAAAGTTATTCGTTCACAAATCATATGTATTGTTTATTGAGATACGGGACATGTCACACTATATAAGATCTGCTTATAGAGTCCAAAATATACCGAAGCAAACCCAAACTGTGAGCAACGTAAGGAGAACAATTACTAGCAAATTAACATAGAAGGGTAATGATTGAAAGAATTACTTAATTGTTATCATTCATGTGTGGGCTTAATGGGACCACGTGAGATACAATGTCTCTTCTTTTCGTCAGACCATGGTGTTCCAGCCCGTTTTCTAATTTCCCTCTGACCAACTTCGCAAAATCTTTTGTCTGAATGTTTTTTTTTTTATCCGTGACGTGTACCTGAGTTATACCAGCTACATCAAGATCCTCCTTAATTGCAGCAACCCATTTTAATGCCTTGGTTTTGGCCTTATTTCTGTATTCGTAGAATTCTGATATTGGTTTTACAACCTGGTGGGTGCCATTCTTTTAATATGCACATAAAATTTAAGTCTCTGTTTTCTCTTTTACCATGTATGTCTATGTATTCTTCTATTTTCTTATTACTTCCCAGCCTATAAGTTTCTCCATAAGTAATTTTGGGGCCTAATATATTCCAAGTTGCTTTCTTTCTCTTGAATTTCTTCAGTATCTTTCTTTCTATTTAAAACTGAATTTTCAGGTCCATTAAGACATTCAGGGTTAATTACAGTACTGTGAAGCCTAAGTTTACTGAATTAAGAGAGTGATTTCTTTATTATAAATATTTTGTGTTAATCCGAGTGCTGTTGTCATTTTTTGACAGAGAACTTCGATTGCAGCATTTCCAGACCGTTTCCTTGTATGATTTCCTCCATGTATTTAAATTCAGAAACCCTATTTATTTTTCCCTATTTCATGCTCAAAAATTTTGGTGATTGTTCGTTGCATGTCACATATTCTGTTTTTTCTTGTGATATTTGTAGTCGTAGTATTTTCGCAATTTAAGAATTTTAATTTGTTTTGAGTTGTGGTAATATCCCTGGTTAAAATTTCCACATCAACTGCAAAGACGAGGCATTATACTCTAATATTACTTCTACCTATCTTGACTGAGTGATCTATATTTTCATTCGACTTTTACTCTCACCATTCTGTAACCACCTTTTCCAAAACACAGTTAAACAGTAGTAGGAAGGGTCCATCTCTCTGTCTAACACCAGTCCTTATATCAAATGATTCAAAATTGTCTTCCATGAATTTAACTTAACAGTTAGTGTCGGCTGACGTTTCCTTAATCAGCGTTAGAGTTTTATTATCTAGCCCTTTTTCCTTAAAAAATCGTAAAAGAGATTCACGATCAGCTGAGTTGTAAGCCTCTTTAAAATCACAAATGTGCATACAATATTGTTGGTAGAAATCCTTTAGTGCCTAAAGACTAGTTTTAAACTAAGAATTTCCTCTGTAAGGGATATGTTTGATCTAAGGGCTGTGATGGCATTCACCATTTTAGGTTCCAACTGTTCTTGGTGTAGATCAAGTAAACACTGCAGGACAATTTTGTATGTAACAAGGAGAAGAGAGATTCCTTGGTTCTATCCCATTTTTATGTAGTTAATGAATTAGGGCAGTTTTCCAGTCCTCAGGTCTTTTCTCGTTTTGCCACATATCTCCTATTCCTTGAGTCATCTTTTTGTAGTGTTATGGCACCTGGTTTTAGCAGTTTTCCAATTATACAGCCTTATCTGAATGCTTAATTATTTTTAAATCTCTTAATTTGTTTAGTTATTTCGATTTCGTCAGGTACATTAGAGTTAGGGTTGGTGCTATTAGTTTGCTGGTTCTGGACAGTTTAATAATTTTTCAAAATAATTAGCGGGTACTTTACAATTTTCCTGGCTGTTAAGAGCCAAACTGCCATTTTCATTTTTGAAGCAAAGATTTTGAGGTTGGTAGCCAGTTAGTTTTGTTATGAATGTTTTATAACAGTTTCTTGTTTTATTCTTTTGGAAGTATTTTTCGATTCCTAAATAGTAGTTTCTTTTAGTCTGTCAGATTTATTTAGACATTGTTTCCTTACAGTTAGAAAGATGCAAGACATATTTTCAGTTTTGTAACTATTCCAATTTTTGAATGCCTCATGCCTACACTTAGCTGCTATTTCACAATCTGCATTCCACCAAGCATGATCTTGTTTCTTTCGAAGCGAAATTCTATTTTGTGCTGTTTTGATGAACTTTCTTTTGGGCTTTGCAAATTGTTGGATTATTTCTTTTAAAGTTCGATTGTTAGAGCTGGGGTTATTTTATCAGTGTCAAATTTTGGAATAACATTTTTTGTTCAAAAAAATATTCAAATGTGTGTGACATTTTATGGGACTTAACTGCTAAGGTCATCAGTCCCTAAGCTTACACACTACTTAACCAAAATTATCCTAAGGTCAAACAATCACACCCATACCTGAGGGAGGACTCGAACCTCTGCCGGTATCAGCAGAACAACCCATGACTGCAGCGCCTCAGACCGCTCGGTTAATCCCACTTGAGCATTTTTTTTCCAAGATTTTTGCTGAGGTCCTTTCCTAACTTGGGCATTTAAAATTTTTTGTAGATAGAGTATGAAACTGCTGCATGATAGATTTAAAATTCCCTAATAAACGTATTGGGTGCCTGCCAAGTTTTTGTTAAGAAGAGTTCTTTTTAAAGTGTGTTGACATGATTTTAAGGTTAAAATTTTTGCACCTTTCAATAAGTCTTTGGCCATTTTGATTTGTCCATTTATGTGCAGGAAATCCACCCACTGTTTTCCTATATTTTTTCTCTTTATCTAATTCAGCATTAAAATCACATATTACAATTCCACCATGGTTGGAAGTAATTTTCAGGATGATGCTTTCTAATGTTTCCCAAGCTTCATTATCTTTCTTAAGGTTTTTTATGGTTGTCCTAATTGACTGGAATGGGGGCATTAATTAAAGTGCATACTTTACTTGTGAATTTAGGAGAAATTTTCATTTGTCTGTTATTGATAGGTTCTACCACTATTATTGAATTTAAAATATTTTTAGAGACTGCAAAAGCAACTCCCAGGTGTGGTTTACTTTAGGTATTCTTTTATCAGTTTTACCTTGAGAAAATCCATGGTGTTACTGTCCATCATTCATGTTTCTTGAAGTGCTAAAATTTGAATCTTCTGTAATTTTAATGTATCTCCAAAGTTATGAAGTTTACTTGGCTTCAAAAATGTTTATATGTTAACTGTTCCAGAAGATGTACTTGTTTTGGTTTCAGTTGGTCAGAGGACTCCAGCTCCCTCTGTTGAATCACACTGCATTTTAGCCTGGCTGCCGCAGAATCCGAAATACCAGTTATGCCAGTAATACTGGTGGTCGATTAACCACATTATGTAATACTGTGATTATCAAAATGCTCCATGATTGTACCTGGAATCAGGTGGGGTTGAGCAGACCTTCTGAGTGAACTCAAAGTGTTAAGGCTGGAAGGGTTAGTTTCAGAATATAAAATTCAGCCACACCATTGGTGAACAGACGATGACCACTTTGCCACTTGCTACAAAACAGATGCAAAGTTGATTTGGTTTTATTTTGCCTTCGTCTTTGGCTGTTTATTCTGTATTTGTAGCTGTCCACCATATCTTCTTGGACTTGTAGCTACAAAATCTTGAAGCCCGGTGATTCACTTAATATTAATAATATGTCATTGGATGATCTGAACAGCGACAAAAATTATTTCTCTAAACTAAATATAAACTGGGAAATTGCTGTGCAGTGTGGGATCCGCATCAGGTGGGACTGATGGACGACATCGAAAAAGTTCAAAGAAGAGCAGCTCATTTTGTATTATCGCAAAATAGGGTAGATAGTGCCACCGACATGACACATGAATTAGAGTAGCAATCATTAAAACAAAGGCGTTATTCGTTGCAATGGGATCTTCTCATGAAATTTCAATCACGAGTTTTCTCCTCCGACTGCAAAAATATTTTGTTGGCCCCAACCTAAAGAGGGAGAAATTATCGTCACTATAAGAAAAAGAAATCAGGGCTCACACAGAAAAATTTAAGTGCTCGTTTTTCTCGCGTGCCGTTCGAGAGTGGGACAGTAGAGAGACAGCTTGAAGGTGGTTCATTGGACCCTCTCCCAGGCACTTTATTGTGAATAGCAGAGTAACCCCATAGATGTAGATGTATGACCGGCTTAAAAGGCCAAATTCAAAGGAAAAGAAGGTATATAGGGGCATACTACGAGTACACAACATTAAGGTAGCAAATATTATTGTCAGAGAGATATGAAAAATATTGGAGAAAGGATAGATACTAAACAAATCAGATGAAATGGCTGTATGATGTATATCTTTAGGAAGTCACAACGCAACCAAGTTTGTTGACCCATCAAGCAAACTGATAAATTAATAGAAACATGGCTTGCAGTACAAGGGCACATGAGCAAAACCATGTCACATTGTTTTACAACCAGAACCGTAAAAATTGTTACAGTGGATGATACTGAATTCAACTACGTGGCAATAACGATAGAAACGTCGCAGCTGCATGGAGTTACATTTATTCTAAGTAAAAAAAGGCAGATTGTTTTATCACAATAAATCTGATATTAAAAGTAGCATTTGCCCTGAGTGCATTTTCAAAAATGTCAACAAAGTACACCAAACTGTCGCATAGCCACCCAGTTCAGTTTATTTTTAAAACGTTTTTCAATGACTATAAGGATTACTGAATTACTGTTTTCAGACATTTTCAATGTCACCTATACTTCAAAAATGAAAAGAACGTTCCCTTGACTCACATCACGCTAAAGTAAGAAAATAGACTTTCGGATTTCGCAAAACAATTGATACTATAAAATTCAGAGAAATTCTTCTCGAACTTTTAATTAATAGCTGGTGATAACAGAAAATGGGACAGTTTATTGCAAGCATAACCATCTGTATTAATCACATCATGTGTTACAAATAATTGGTTGAATATGGTACTGTTAATCAAAGATTTAATGAAAGTCTAACTTCTTAAGAACACAAAGGGGAAGATAATAAGATTGTTTAGTATGTGTGTCGAAGTGGTTAACGAGGTCGAGTATCTATTCAATATTCAACACTGACAGTGCCTGGGGATATGGAATATGTAAAAAATTCCTTAAAGGTTTGGATGCATGTTGGCCTTTACCTGCGGTTCATGGTATGATTGGCTGAGGTTACAATTCTGCATTCTGTCACAATGGGAAAAAAATGCGATTGACAGTGCTGAAAACTTCTACACGCTACCAAATGGCTCTCATGGAATTGGGTAGATATACTTCTGACACAGGGAATGTATGCACTGTATTAGAAGAATTCCTGTGCAGATTATACAACATCAAAAAATTTATGGTATCGATCCAGTTAGCTTACACATTTTCACACAAACATATAAAATGAAATGTGAATGTTCTTCTACAGCTCTAAATATTGATTTATCTAATTTTGTCACCTGCCATCTACCATTGTGTAAAACATAATTGGAACAATGGAACATTTTTTATTGAAAACAAACTACTTTTCGAAAATAATGGGCAACACTCATATGAAAATTCCAACAGATCTCTGTTACATTGAATATTTGTATTTGTTTCCCAGAATAAGAAATTGGGAGTGATCTGATGAATAATTATTGATGATGATGATGATAATTTTGATGTGGCCAACAGTGTTTAAAAACTTTCATATGTTTTCTCTTTAAATAAAATGTAAGTTTTCAAACTTTATCCCACTTCCTTTCTGTGTAGTTTATTCACAAAATCCTTTAGTGCGATGGTTTAGGTTGAGCTCTTTATTAATCACGTCGGAATTTGAGGGTTATGGCTTGTATTCATTGGTTTGCAACAATATGGCTCAGTAAAATCTTGTAATGATTTTTGAGTATCTAAATGTTGTCTGTTTAGTAAGGTGCTGCAATAAATTTCTGTAATTTTTTTCTGTCTCTGGCCAACTTATTTTATCATACCCAACAGTAATTCTTAATCCCAATCAGTAAAATTTTTAACGTTTTCATGATGTTCTTAAAATTTAAAATGCTTGAATTTTCTTCTGATAATGTTTTTTATGCATTCATTGACCCAACTCTACTAGATTTTTGGAAAATTGCTATGATTTTTTTGTTTAATTTTTTATTCTTCAAATGCTTCCCCAAGTTTGCACTACAATGCAGTCATCTGAAAATGTATCATTCAACTACTTTCCAAAAATCAGATGTATAGCTAAGGCAAATTTCAGTAAAATTTTTTAACACATTTGCAAATACTGTCACATCAGATGTAACGAAAAACTTCTGAAAATATTATTTTTGATTTAAAGTGACTGAACCGGTCAATTCAATATGGTAATGGCATATAAGTCAAAAATCTTGGTCAGGGTTCTCTCAGCCTACTATTAGCAAACTAATAAACCAAGTTTAATTTTCTAGGTTAAAAGAATAATAATACCTTAACGTTTTGATGACACAAGGAGTGATGTGAAACTGGATTGCGTTCTCATTTCACACCTCTCTCTCATCATTTGACTTACATGATGACTGTAGCCAATCCTCTTCTCTGGATAATCATCCATCTCCCAAAAGCTTCTGCTCCAAAGACTGTCACTGCATATAGGAATTTCAAAAGACTCTTCTTTTGAAATAATTGGATACTCATAGAAAACTTTCAGTTCAGTTCGTATATTTTCACTTCAACAGGAAATCACTTTACCATTTCTTGTAGGTCTCGCGGTTCTAGGCGCTCAGTCCGGAACCGCACGACTGCTACGGTCGCAGGTTCGAATCCTGCCTTGGGCATCGGTGTGTGTGATGTCCTTAGGTTAGTTAGGTTTAAGTAGTTCAAAGTTCTAGGGGACTGATGACCACAGATGTTAAGTCCCATAGTGCTCAGAGCCATTGCCATTTCTTGTATAAACATTTAAACTCTGTTAAGCCAACTGATAATGTTAACAGTTACATTGCAGACCCATACACAAGGAATAACTAATCTGAAACCTAAAGATCAAGCAGACTCAGCAAACCCAGCAAAATATCGCCCCATAACATGCCTACCAACAATATACAAAATATTAA
This sequence comes from Schistocerca piceifrons, assembly GCF_021461385.2. NCBI lineage: Eukaryota > Metazoa > Arthropoda > Insecta > Orthoptera > Acrididae > Schistocerca > Schistocerca piceifrons. Next base: position 136,591,691 of record NC_060145.1, on the reverse strand, counting down.
CTTCAGTCAATACACAGAAATTAATGACACATACAACACAGAACAAAATTATAAATGAAGAACAAAAAGGCTGCTGCAAAGGAGCATGAGAATTTAAAAAGGGCAACTGATAATAGATGCAGTGGTGACATATCAAGCTAAAAATAAACAAAGGTCGCTATACTACACATACATTGATTACCAAAAAGCTTTTGATAGTATACCCCACTCATGGTTACTACAAATATTGGAAATATACGTTAGACTCTATTAATATGTATTTCTATCATGGTTGGTTTAATAATCACCACAAATTATTAACATGTCTCGCCTCTAAAGGTCCCATACATGAAATAAGTAAAAGTCTCTATTCAATCCATGCTTCATGTGTCTCTTTAACAATTATTACAGTACCATAAACCACAGAATATTATACAAACACTCCTTGTCCTTTTAATACAGCTTCCAAGGCGCGACCCGCAAATACTTGTAAGTGCAACTCGTCTGATGCATTTACTGTCCTCCTACGAAAAACGTCAGTCCTGCACACACAGACATGTGTTACACAGTAAATAGGCTCCCTCACAGTTATCTTTAAAACATCGAGTCTTCGAGGCGGCAGAAGGCCGAGTGGTTCCAGAATTTACGTGGAAATTCTCGAATCACTGTAATACATATTAGATTATGCAATGAATGGACAAGCCTGGCAAAATAAACGAATAATGAATGAAAAACTGTACATTATGAGAAAAGAAAAAACACTGAACAAATTAAGTGTAGTGTTGTATAACAACAAATGTAAGTAAATACAATGAAAATGTAAATAGTCCAGAAAAATAGAAGACAAAATACATAGAACACTGTCACGCAAGAGGAAGTAAATTGTTCAACTCACTGAAAACTGTCAAACAACACACACAAATTTGATTCTGGAATGTAATTCCATAACTTTTATACTTTTGAGAGGATGGACTATGAAGCACACTTAACTTTGGGGATAATGCACTGAATCATAGACATAGTCACAATAAGAAGTGGTTAAGTTTTGCCTCAAGTTGGTGGAAGGGGGCATAACTTATGGTCGTGGGCAGACTATGGGAACTGATGATGATACTCAGGTGTATCATCCTCTGACAATCCAAAGGCACGTGCAGATGATGTAACAGCAGTAGCATCACCATCGTGATTCACTGCGGCCTGTGCTCTGTTACTGTCTTAGACCCAGTCAATTTTGAAGAAATTGCAGACACCGAGACAAAATAATGAGCCATCAACACAATAATGTCACTATGACCCAGCTGGGAGACACTTCACCACCCAGACGCAGCTTAAGTCTTATCCACTGAAGAATTCTTATACCTGCAGCATCAACAGTCCTGGTTAAATACAGCTGTAGTCACTTAGCAAATGAGTCAATCCTTACAAACCTCTACTAGTCGATATCTGGCTGAAAATCAGGCTTCTGTCTCAGTGTCTATTCTAATGGTCCTCTCTATGTGCATGGTTCATGCACATATCTGTGGATGCAAATTTGTCCCTTGCTTCTCCCAGTATAATTACGTTAAACACAATGAAAAGTACATCAGTCTAGTCTCAGTAATGAAATTTCGTAATTTAATCCATATAGGCGAACAATGCTCAAATAATATAACGCTAAGCTCTTAATGTAAGAAGAGTGTTGGTGGAGCAACATTACAAATTTAATTACCATGCTGATTCCATCTGCATTTGACAAGTTTAGATTGAAATTCAAAAGTCTGGAGAGTCAGTTTCATTCCCACATTCAAATGATAACTACTCGTACTTCATTACGACTGTCCAGAACTACTCTACTACATACCACAACCAGCTACACCAACTGTGCAACTATTTAAAAACTATAGCTTTAGTTTAAAAGTGAAAGGATAGGTATCAATATGGCATTGGTGTTAACCAACAGACTTGTGCACACAAATTAATTCTACTCATTTCTCATGTCATCATTTTTACTGTCCAAAAAAGGTGGCTACCATTGATTATTCGTTCTTAATTAGTAACACAACGCTGATCACAATTTTACAACACTTGGTGCACTGAGTTAATGACGCACTGCAGAAAGAAGTAGCAACAGTGGATTTCAAGTAAACCTGGTGATCATACTTCTTTCCCAACAGCTATAACGTTAACAGGGTAGTACACACTTTTAAGATAGCTTGTTACATCAGTCCCTAACTTACAGACCCAAATTAATACCCTGTTCTCATCCCTTGTGTTTTTGTTATTATCTCTATTCTAATTTCTGTTCCAGCTAGTACCATGTTCCCTTCTGTTGGATTATTATTTTGCGAATTTTGAGTACTACCTATTTAAAAATGTGTCTGATTTTTGTGCTTGTATTCCCTGCTCCTTTTTTTTCAGGACTCTATCTGCTTTATCTACATGTTTCAAATACTGGTGTATCGTATTGTATGGTCCATAGACTAGGTCTCACCTGGTAACCTACTTTTTGAAGCATTGATTTGGGTATGTTCATGGAAAGATTTCCTCAAATGAGCTAACTTCTTAAGTTGACTTTTGCGAAACTGTTTCATTCTAATATGTTCTTCCTTGTAATTTTTCATTCTTTTCTTCTTCCTGTTTGCGAACTTATTTTGCTGTTATTGTTGCTGCCTTGAAGCTGTGGTTCATACCTGGCTGCTAGGTCATGTAATATTGCCACAGCATACATACCTTTAATCTGCATCATGGAAAATAGTTAAACACACTATTTGCATTTTACTTTCAGAAGATCCCAGAAGATACCACCATATTATAACCGTCACTACCCTCTTATAACCCATAGTCGATTAATTAGTTTTGAAGTAAATTTAGATTTGTGCATCTGGTAACAATTTCACAGCACTTGGCACACTGAGATAGTGACATACTGAGGAGAGAAGTAGCAATGGTAGAATTTAAATAAACAGTTTTAATAGTAGTCATCCATTATTGTTCTGCATTGTTGTTCAAAGTTGTATCTCATAGCCAATTTCCATATTAGATTCTGGAAAGCAACGTTAGATACAGGTCTAGAGAATGCTCAGCTTCATTTCCTTAAATAATATGAACAGTGGTTGAGCTTCTGTTGTTGAATAGATGTATCTTTCTGTTATTTCACTTCACAATCCACACCAACGAACACATACGTAACTCACATTCTGAACTCATACTGAACAAGAACAAAGATTTATCTATAGCAAAATGTAGCAAAGAAAACAATATTGTATATAGATCTATTCATGCAAAGCCAACTTTGGAACATACATCACAAAAACAAAGCACAAGTAACTATATATCATTACCTATATTTTTAAGAATTCCATAATAATTATAGAAATCACATAAAGTGTTTACGTATGTTAAAACTCATACATTTTTGTATAGCTTTTTGGCAAAGTATCTCTGGGTTTTGAGTCTAACTCGAGAATCTGTCTTTTCATATTATTCGAGATCGGTTAGTGCATTTACCTCATGATAACTAGTTTTATTACAACAGTAGTAACACTCCTATTGCATAAAAAGGACAAAGATCATTTTATAGTCAGTGGAATTCTTCAGTACACTTCACAGGTAGTTTTTGACATAACTTTGGAAATAATCAAATTTGCTGATTTCTGTATACCTCTTAACACTTTCTTTGCTTCCAAATAGCTATCTTTTTAAAATTGGCATTGTGGAGAAATAAATGTAATAATTATACAGACAAGCACATCTTCACCCTTCACTAATCTGTAACACTCCATGGGATTTCAAATGATCAAAACTTTATTTTAACGAAATCATTTACGTTCAGAATTTAATATAATCTTGTTTTAATCGAAACTATCCTTCACTTAAGATACAAGTAATAATATTAATCTGAGCTCGATCACACAAAAAAACAATGGCATTTACTACAGTCATCTTATATATATCAGTGTAAGGGAGTAGTAAGTGGTAAATAAAAGGCGAATACAGGCAATTTATTAAGGAATATTTAATTCTTGTTTTATCGACCTATGGAGCTCTTTATTCTCATGTCTCCACATAACGTTCCAGATCACTATCTCAGTATTGTGCAATAAATTACAATAACACAAGCAGTAATAATTGGTATCGTAAACACTGAAAGATAATAATGACAAAGAAAGAACAAGCTTAGAATAAACACAAAGTTAACTGTCATCAAGGCAAAAGAAAGAATGTTCACTATAAAGTGTCTCCCCATATAAACAACAATATTTCGTTTAAAATGATCACTCCAGTTCTCCAGTATCTCCATCCTGTATAGTTGTCTCCAAAATAATAATAATAATAATAATAATATTTCTATATACAACTACAGAAATCTGTAATTATTGACACTTGTTCAATTACCCGAAAGTTCCTAAATGCATTGTAACATATACCGTACACTTAAAAGGAAGTCACACTTGATCAAGGTCCGTGTCACCTTCCATTTTTAACCAGACATAACGTCTGAGACAAGAAAGAAATAATAATAATAATGATAATGTTAACAGTTACATTGCAGACCCATACACAAGGAATAACTAATCTGAAACCTAAAGATCAAGCAGACTCAGCAAACCCAGCAAAATATCGCCCCATAACATGCCTACCAACAATATACAAAATATTAACTTCAGTCAGTACACTGAAATTAATGACACATACAACACAGAGCAAAATTATAAATGAAGAACAAAAACGCTGCTGCAAAGGAGCACGAGAATGTAAAGGGCAACTGATAATAGATGCAGTGGTGACATATCAAGCTAAAAATAAACAAAGGTCGCTATACTACACGTACATTGATTACCAAAAAGCTTTTGATAGTATACCCCACTCATGGTTGCTACAAATATTGGAAATATACAAAGTAGATCCTAAATTGATACAGTTCCTAAACATAGCAATGAAAAATTGGAAAACCACACTTAATATCCAAACAAATTCAAATAATATCACAGCACAGCCAATACAGATTAAGTGTGGAATATAACAAACGAGATTCATTAAGTCCTTTCTGGTTCTGCTTGCTCTGAACCCATTATCCAACATGCTAAATAATACAAATTATGGATACAATATTACTGGAACATACCAACACAAAATCACACATTTGCTATACATGAATGATCTAAAACTACTGGCAGCAACAAATCAACAACTCAACCAATTACTAAAGATAACAGAAGTATTTAGCAATGATATAAATATGGCTTTTGGAACAGACAAATGTAAGAAAAATAGCATAGTCGAGGGAAAACACACTAAACAAGAGGATTATATATTGGATAACCACAGCGACTGCATAGAAGCGATGGAAAAAAACAGATGCCTATAAATATCTAGGATACAGGCAAAAAATAAGAATAGATAATACAAATATTAGAGGAACAAAATGAGAAATATAGACAAAGGCTAACAAAAATACTGAAAACAGAATTGACACCTAGAAACAAGACAAAAGCTATAAATACTTATGCTATACCAATGTTGACCTACTCATTTGGAGTAGTGAAATGGAGTAACACAGACCTAGAAGCACTCAATATACTTACACGATCACAATGCCACAAATATAGAAGACATCACATACATTCAGCAACAGAAAGATTCACACTAAGCAGAAAGGAAGGAGGAAGGGGATTTATCAACATAAAAAACCTACATTATGGAGAGGTAGACAATTTAAGAAAATTCTTTATAGAACGAGCAGAAACCAGCAAAATACACAAAGCAATCACTTATATAAATACATCAGCTACACCATTGCAATTTCATAACCACTTCTACAACCATTTAGATTACATAATATCGACAGATACGAAGAAAGGAAATTGGAAAAAGAAAACACTACATGGCAAGCACCCGTATCATCTAACACAGCCACACATCGATCAAGACGTATCCAACACATGGCTAAGAAAAGGCAATATATACAGTGAGACAGAAGGATTCATGATAGCAAAACAGGATCAAACAATAAACACCAGATATTACAGCAAGGATATTATTAAAGATCCCAATACCACAACAGATAAATGCAGACTTTGCAAACAACAAATAGAAACAGCAGATCACATCACAAGCACATGTACAATATTAGCAAATACAGAATACACCAGAAGATATGACTAATAAAACAACATGTTCCCACATACAAGTATGCACCACAAAACGTACTGGAGAATGATGAATACAAATTATACTGGAACAGAACCATTATAACAGATAAAACAACACCACATAACAAACCTGGGATCATGTTCACCAATAAAACGAAGAAATTAACACAACTAATCGAAGTATCCATACCCAATACAACAAATATACAGAAGATAACAGGAGAAAAAATTGAAAAATACATCCAACTGGCTGATGAAGTCAAGGACATGTGGCATCAGGATAAAGTGGACATTATGCCAATTATACTATCAAGTACAGGAGTCTTCTTCTTCTTCTGTAGTGGTCAATCCAAGGATTGGTTTGCAACAGCTACAATGGCAGCTTGTCTCCATTCTGTGCGTCTTTCAGCTTTTCTCTTTATTTCTTTATAGGTGTTACATCCCACATCTTTCACGATTTGATCCATGTACCTCAGTCGAGGTCTTCCTCTTGGTCTTTTTCCCTCGACATATCCCTCTATGATTGTGTTCAGGAGTCCTTTATGTCTTAATAGATGGCCTGTAAATTGCACTCTTCTTTTAACAATGAAGCTCCAGAAGCTTCTCTTCTCACCTGCTCTTTCCAGAACCACTTCGTTTGTGACCTTGTCGATCCATTTTATTTTGAGCATGTGTCTATAGCACCACATTTCAAAAGAATTTAGCTTCTGCTGTTCCTCTGTCCCGAGAGTCCATGTTTCACACCCATAGCATGCCACACTCCACACATATGATTTCAAAAATCTTTTCCTGGTTTCAAGGCTGATGGTCTTAGATGTTAATATGTTTTTCTTCTTGTTAAAAGCAGCCTTTGCTTGAGCTATTCTACTTCTCACTTCTGCCTTGCTCCTTCCATCCCTGGTAATATTACTGCCCAGATAAGTAAATTTATCAACTTGTTCAAGCAATTCATTGCCTACATAAACTTGGACTTTCACTTGATCTTCTTTGTCGTATGCCATTACTTTTGTTTTTGCTTTATTAATTCTCATATTATATTCTTCACCCATAACTTTATCCATTCTATTCAGTAGGACTACAAGATCTTCTTCACTTCCAGCCAGGACAGCTATATCATCGGCATATCTTATCATATCTATTCGTTGGCCATGAATTACTACACCTGTCTGTGAATTTTCCCTTACTTTTTTCAGCGCCTCTTCAATGTATATGTTAAAGATAACAGAGGATAGTGCGCAAACTTGCCAGACACCTTTCCGTATCTGCACATCTTCTTCTTTTGTCCGTCCATGGATAACTGCTGTCTCGTTTTTGTACAGGTTCCATATCATTTTTCTATCTTTATGGTCTATTCCAACTTTTTTGAGTACCTCAAACATCTTATCCCATTTAATATTATCAAAGGCTCTCCCTACATCTATGAAAGCTATGTATGTTTTCAGGTTCTTATCTAGTTGTTCCTCTATTATTAGTTTTAGAGAAAATATTGTTTCTCTGGTTCCTCTATCTTTCCGGAATCCAAACTTGTCTTCAGAGAGTGTAGCTTCGACTTTTTGTTCTATGCGTTTTAGGATAATTGAGGTTAATATTATAGAGGCGTGAGTAACTAGGCTGAGTGTCCTATAATTTTCACATCTTGTAGCATTTGCCTTCTTTGGAATGGGGACCATAATGTTTTTCTCAAAGTCTGTAGGAATTTTACCCTGCTCATACATGTTGGAAACAAGATTATACAACTCCTGATTCAGTTTTGCTCCTCCAGATTTCAGAAGTTCGGCTGGGATATTGTCTATACCAGGCGATTTGTTGTTTTTCAATTTTTTCAGAGCTAGTTCAAACTCTACCTTTAATATAGGTTCACCTATGTTGTGTGCATCTACTTCTGTTTCTTCTTCCATGATGTTTTCAGACAGGTCTGGTCCGCTGTACAGTTTTCCTATATATTGTTTCCATCTTCTTGCAGCTTCATCATCGTCATCCAACATATTGCCATTTTCATCCATCACAGCCCTACATTTGTTTCTTCTGTCTCCAAAGCAATGTCTCACACATTTATAGGCCTTGTCGATATTTCCCTTGCTCATGTTGTCCACAACTGAAATACAGAGATCATCAAGGTATTTTTCTCTTGCTTGTTTTGCCTCTCTGTTGATTCTGTTTTTCAGACTCTTGTATTTCTCTTGGTCTTCCTTCTTCACAGAATTTTTTAATTTCCTTCTTTCTTCCATCATATTGAGTAGGTCATTAGTGATCCATTCCTTTCTTTTCTCTGTCCTTTCTTTTCCTATTACTTTTTCTGCTGCTTCTAAAATACCAGTTTTCATTTTTTCCCAGCTGCTTTGGATGTCATTGCAGCCCTGTGTATTTGTTTTCTTGTCTGTTTCTAGTTGATAGTGCTTCAGTGTATTTTCGTTTTTCAGGTTTGTCAAATCCCATTTAGATGTACTTCTTCTTTTAATGTTCTTGAATTGTAGTGAAGTTGTCATCATAACGAGTATGTGGTCACTTTCCACATCACAGCCTGGATATGATCTGCTGTCGTTAACTTGGTTTTTAAATCTTTGCTTCGCTAATATGAAGTCAATTTGGTATCTGTTAATCTCACCAGACATTTTCCAAGTATATCTTCTTCTTGGATGATGATTAAAGAAGGTATTCATAATGCAAAGTTTATTTCTTTGGCAGAATTCTACAAGTTTATCCCCTCTTTCAGGAGTCATACCACACAATATCCACCAGTACATCAACGCAATACAGCTACATCCAAACATATATATACAACAACAGAAATCTGTAATTATTGATACATGTTCATTTACCCAAAAGATCCTAAATGCAATGTAACATATACCGTACAGTTAAAAGGAAGTCATGCTTGATCAAGGTCCGTGTCACTTTCCATTTTTAACCAGACATAATGTCTGAGAAAGGAAAGAAATAATAATAATAATAATAATAATAATAATACAGTAGCTCATATCATTAAGAATACTCCAGAACAAATATTTTATCAATACATAACAAACGTCTTCCATTAATTTCTTCCCTTTTACATGAATTTTCGCGTTATACCTCAATAACTGCTCTGAGACCTGCTAGTCACTGGCATATAGATACATCTCCTTAATCATAAAGTAAATCAATCTAAATGCACTTACATCTTTATACCTTTGCAAAAAAGGATGTTATCATCCTATTTCAGTCACAGAATCTCAACATTACCTCAACATATCTGATGCGAAACATCAGCTTTAGTTCAAATTTATTTAATACTTCATCGCTGCTGCTGTTACACATCAATCTAACACAGCAAATGACAATCAAAGCTCAAATATCATGAATACAGATTTAAGCACAAATGTACAGACACTGTATAAGCATGGTAACACCCAACAGGTAATCAGAATATTCATTGAAATGAGACGGTTCAACTATCTTGATCTTATAATCAGTAAAGCTGGTGTAACGATAAAAGGAAAGAATGAAGTGGATCCTATATCACTCTCAATTGTTCCTGATCCCTGGCATTGAACTTATGAAATAATCAACTTGTTTACTGTACCAAGTGCACGAAAAGTAGGTATTCCAGATACACTGAGACAATGAAAGCAACACTGTATACTATTTACATTTGTGAAACAATGTACAAAATATTTACAAGAATACCCAGCCCAACAGACAACAGTTTTAGGAGAGAAAACCAGAGCATTTATCACAAGAAAGAACATTAAACTGACCCCCCTCTTGCTATTCAAAGGAAGCTGTCTTGACTGACCTAGCCACCTGGAACCAACAGTGCAATGCTGGTACATAAAATTATAAATGATACTGTATCTAACGGGCAATAAAACTCTGCATAAGCTGAATAGTAGATTAAACATACAAAATGTATGGCAACAAAAATATATACTAGACTAACACTAAAAAGACATAACGAAAAGAAAAATAACAGTAAGGTACTCACCACTGCACAAATCTTTCCTTACATTTATCTAGCACCACCTCTTTTCTACGAATTTTAATTCCTTTTCTACCTCACACATGCTTTAAATTAACTTCCAGCTCCCAGATCAATGTACTGACTTTGGCAACGTCTTAATATGCAAAAAGGTCACTGTCAAATTTTAAATTAGTTTATATACTCTTTGTAACACAATAATCTTGTCAAGAACGACCTTCTCTACAAGAATATGTACACTGCAGCTTGTATTTGTCCTTAAAGCTACTAATCTTCTCATGGAAGTCCATTTGTACCTAAGTATATACACCTATCATCACTATCCTGATCACTCTATGAACAATACAACATGCAACTCCCCTTAATGTCTCCACTTAAACCGTATTCGAATGTGCAGTCCACTGAATACGAAACTGTCCATTACAGTCCAAGACAACTTAATGTTGAGTATATGTCTCTTGTGACACAAATGGTGAGACCTAATACCTTTTATCTCACACATAACTCTTTAATAGTCACTCTAGCTGACTGCAACCTCTTATTTTTATTTAAATTTTATCCATATTTTGCAGCTCCAAACGTGACTGTATACAGTACATTGGAAGCATGAATTAAAAAACGCCTTCAGTCACAACATATCGTCTTTTATTAATTACACAATAAATCTCAGACCCTGTGGGTCCATCATCAGGTGTAATTTGTCTTAAAACATGGTTTATTTTTTCTCTTGAATGAGGTGAAATGCATATTCCTGTCATGAAAAAGTTTAATGTTAGGTTATGAATTTCATACTGTAAGTCAAACGCGGAACATATGTGCAAAATAGTGGAAAAACAGACAGAGTAAGCATAACACATAATCCAAGAAAAGCGTTTTTATTTTATTTAGTATCATTTTACATTCTTCCCTCCATCCTGTTCATACATATCATTTCACTCAAGAGGCACATTTGCATATATATGCTTGTAAATACTACATCAATTTTTTGTACATGGTGTGAAATGAATTTAGTCATAGTGCCAAAGATCAAATTATTGAGCAATTGACATAGGCAGGAAATAACATTAGAATTGGTCTTTAAAATTATTTATGTAACTGTGGCTTGCAAAATCTGTTTGTTCATTTAACATATATTCTGGTGTTTTAATTTTGTGCAGAGATATCTCCAGTTGTTATAACAGATTCAGGATATTACCATTGGCATTATTTAGTACTACCAAATTGTTTTCTAGATTATTGATTACATGTTTGTTTTTCAGCATATGTCATGCAATAAGTGATTCTTCAAAGTGGTTCAGGCCGAAAGAATTTACGTTTTCTTGGAAATGGATTTTGAAGTTTCTGCCTGTTTCTCCTACATAGTAGGCAGGACAACTGGGGCTTGATACTTTGTACACTCCACTGTTATTTTATGTTCCTGTATTCGATTTTATGTTATGGACAAGTAAGTTTCTTAACTTATTATTAGCTCAGAGTGTAGTTGTTACATTTTTTTTTTTTTGAAAAGGTTAGCGAAGTTTTGTGATATGGAACCCAGATATGTTATACTGTCAAATATTTTCTCTTTTTTCACAGTGTGGCCATTTGTTGAATTACTTTTGTGTATTTGTCTGTGTAAACTGTCATTTGTTTTGGCTGTATAGCAATTGCTAATGGCAAAGCTATTTACTGTACTTATCTCTGATTCAGGCGAGTGTATGTCATTGCAGTTATTTTGTCTTTGGTCTCACTTACTTTGTTTTGTTGAGATCTGGCATTAGGTCGTTCCTTTTTTATTATATTTATATTACAATTGGTCGGTTCTAATTATTGGCAAAGACTGCCTGCTTCAGTAACTCTTTCTTGATTTCGGCAAAATCTACAGGAAGCCTTAGAATTCTATATACCACTACGTAGAAATAGGCATGCTTATGTTGAATCAAACGATCAGGATATGCAGCTGTGATGACGTTTGTGTTTCCTGGATTTCGATAAACTGAAAAGCAATGTTCACCATCAAGTTTTTAAATAATTTTCTCTAACTGCCCTCTCTGGTTCTCGTTCCGTTCTAAACTGCATTTTTCGGTGCATTTCATTTACTCTGCCTCTTGTTTCTTCAGAAATTGTAGCGTTACCTTTATATACCGTAATGTAGTCGCCGCCGGAAAATAAACTCCAGTACAACCGAAACGTTCTTTCCAGTTTTATCTCCACCAGTACCTCTCCCTTATGTTCCAGACTTCACAAAAAATGTCCAGGGGCTTCTGGAATGGAGGCTATTCCACAGAAATGGCATACCCACAGCCTAGAGGACCCATTCGAGAACGAACTTTCCAGTCTGCGGTAGAGTGTGCGCTGTTTTTGAAATTTCTAGGTGTATTAAAACTGTATGCACAATCGGGACTTGAAACTGGGGCCCTTGCCTTTCACCGGCAAGTTTTTTAGCGACATTTTAAATTATTTGATTTTTTTCACAATTGCGTTATATAATGCGAAGTTGAAAAAAAAAAAGAATTGGCTGTAGTGGGACGTGAGCTATTTACTCATCACGCTTCGCTATGTAACTCTGCGATTGTATTAATTGCACTACGCTTTATCTTTCTTTCCCTGTATTTCTTTATTTACCTTCTTACTCCCCTTCAGCCCATCCTTGCGTTCGCCGATATCCTGCCTTCTCGAACTGACTTACATGCCATTAACTTTCTTACGTGGAACTGCAAAATTAGAAGGTGAATCTTTATCCTTAACAAAGAACCGAAATTTTTACTTGGACTGTAAAAAGTCATCTTAAGAGACGAAATCTGTAGACTGATTTGCCATAAACATTTTAGAAATATTTAATCTGGATGTCCAGGATAGGCAGGCAGCAGGTGCTGAATTGATGAAAAGTGAAATAAAATTAAGTTCGTGAAGCACGTAATGTTGCGAATTCTGCAGGTGTAAAGCTGCTTCCCTTGTGATTCTGAGTCGGAGGCTTAATATAAATGTTGTAAGTAAATTAAAGTGAAGAGAGGAAGAGATCACTTTGCGACCGGAATGAATGTTTCGTCACTCTGTCATTCTCTTCATCATTGCCTCATCATGTTTAGTTTCTTCACCCTAAAAAATTGTAGAATAATTGCCATAAACTTACGTTTGTATATAAACTCAGAATCCAGTTTTCGATTATCGGTTTTAGGAGGATCGCCGTCCGGCGGATGTCTACTGACATTTTAATACTCAGTGCACTAATGTCATATGCAGCAGTTAAGTCGTGTCCTTGTGTGTCGTTTACAACACCGCAGACTTAAAGAATTTTTCAAAATGAGCCTTCTACCGCTGATGATACCGAGTGAGCTATCCAAGCACGTCTCGCGACCCCTCCTCGTAGCTTTACTTCCGTCAGTGCATGTCCTGTCTTCTACACTTTACAGAAGTTCTCACACGTACCTCGTGCGACGAGCCATCCTATCTTTCACTACTAGGAGAGATGTACCAGCGGAAGTGAAGCTGTGGAAAGCGAAACTGCGAGGGCAGATTGTGAGTCTTGTCCGGATAGCTCAGTCGGTGAGGCAAGATGATGGATACGAGTGATGATCCGTACATACCGTTTTAATATGGCACGCGCTCAATGTCTGTACTCCGTACAGGTTGTACGATTTTCGACTGTAAAGTTTTGGTGCGTCATCCGTGCTCCAGTAATGGAGGACTGCAGCGTAGCTTTTCCTTGTGACTCATTGTCGACACGCACTTCCCTTCACGCTGTCTTGGAGGCAGGATGCTACGAACCGATGCGTCCCTCGGCGATGCGTCCATCGATCAGTATCCGCGTCTCGCCTGTAGCCGGTATTGCCTCACATCCGCGTTCCCGCACAACGCTCGCGGCACCGTTAAGGCTTACTATACAGCAATCCCCGGCCACTTTCCGTGTCACCAGCCGTGTAGGCGTGTGTGAGGCCGCCAGATTGCGTCGAGCTGCGATCACGACGCCGCAAAGAACCTCTCCAGATGGCGTCATAGCGCAGTGGCTACCCCTAGCGTGCATCTTCGTCCGTCTTCATGGAACGGTACTCGCAACACGAACGACATTAATGAACTTTGTGCAACGCATACGCAATGAAGGCTCCGTTAAGAGCGCAAGTACAGAGCGTTCATAACCGTGAGAGAATATCCGGTTCTCTTACTGGACGCCAATACGTATAATCGGCAATCAACGTACTCCCTGTTGCGAAAAGCAGCATTTATACACGTCTCTAGTCGACAGGACCGTATATTACTTGTACTCGAAGACGTCGGGAAATCAATACGGTGAAAGCAGTTCACTGAGCAGATATCTTACCTACATAACTCCAAGGACGCATTCGCAGCTGGAAAACCAGCTACGTTAAATTAGGAATTTTTGTAAGGTACAGTATTTTTACTCTCTATAAAGCCTACCAAATCAGAATGTACAGAACAACTTAGAGATAATACTGAGAAAATCTAAGATATGCATTTATTCTCTCCATTGTATATGTGGTGCAAAGAATGACGACATACAGTAATGCAAAAACAGTAATAAAAACGTGGGTGGTCCTACATTTGCTATAGCGCTATGCGAAGTCAATCAAGCAGTCAATGTTATGACTTAGCATCACCATCCACAAACAGCCTGTTTTATTTTCCATGAAAGACGTGACCAGGTTCGCATATTTCTTGAGCTGATTTTTAGATTACTCCTGTCTCCGCATGTTATGTTTTAATTAAATTCCAAAAAAATCATTAGTTTCGTATAAAAATCCACGAGAGAATTCAGCCATTGTAAGCACCGTCATGATATTCAGTACGTATTTCCTTTAAGATTTATTTATGTGTTACTGTTCTTTGCTTTTGTCTGGGCTGGTAACAATGCGTCTGCAAGATTTTTATAATACTACCGTTGTAAGTATTTCCATAAATAAGTGTAATATAGGTGTATTTACATTAGTGTGCTTATCATGTTAAAGAAGGTAAAACGGCGCAATAAGCATATTCTCGTCTCGCGTTAACAGTTACAATTTCAGACTTAATTTTACTCACGATAATCATAAGCAAGGATTCGCAAGTTTCTATTACGTTGTATCTATTACTTTCTTTATTGTAACTTGCGGGCAAGCTTTATAAATCATATTACTTAGGAAAGACTTCCTAAAGCTCTGCAAAATTATATTCACTTCGTCACGAACCAGCTTGTGGCTTCTTAGGCCATCTTCAGGTGACAACTGAATGACGCAGACACAGACAAAATTATGTGCGACTTACACAGAAATTATTTGTGCAGAAATATAAAATTGCGCAGAACGTCCGCAAGGGAAACATCATATTTTTGTCACAAAGAAACAATTAAATTAACTAAAAAAGAGAGACGACAAAACTTTTTACGTGGAAATAGATTTAACAGCTGACGAGAAATAAATTGAATATACAATTTGAATTCAGTACTAGTAACGAATACTTAATTTAACAAAGGGGAAATCGGAACTGGTCTGATCATGTAATATTGAGCTGGGAAACAACAGACACATGAAACAGAATAGTGTTAAGTGACCAAACTTAGTTTCTTTTCGTTCTGTGTTAAATTAAATTCTCATTGTAGATACTAGATTCAAATAGTAAATACAGCTTCTTTCTCATCACTTATTAAATGTATCTCCACATAAAAAGAAGCCATGTTTCTCCCCTCTTTGAGTCAGTGTAATTATTTCTTTGTGACTAAAAATGTAATATTTTCTTATGGAAACATTCTGTATCGTGTTTGCATCTTTGTAAATATAATATCTATGTAAGTCGCGTCTGTGAAATTGAATTGTCACCTGAAGAGTGTCTAAGAAGCCAAAAGGCCTTTTATAAGTAAATAAGTGTAATTTGCAGATCATTAGGAAGTGTTACCTATTTAATATTACTATCATGTTGTGTTAAGTACCGACGAAATATTCAGATAACTTTGTAAAATCGACCAACCACATATGATAAAAGTGGACGTTCTTGAAAATCAGTTAAACAGGGTGTCATTTGTAGAAATTGGAGCGATTGCAATAGGGATGAACTAGGTCCTCAAAAAGGCTCTTCCATTAAATAAAGTTTATATATATATATATATATATATATATATATATATATATATATAAAAAATCATTTTATTTGCAAAATTGCAAATTTTATAATGAGATAAAAATCCGAAAATGTGAAAAACAATTTTTACATTCTAACTCCCGTTAAGAAAAGTGAAGAAAATAGGAAGTATGCCTATTTTCTCTGAACTGATAGTTAAGAGAGTAAAATCAAATCAGTGCAGAATAGTGTTAAATGAGAAACAGGGAAAAACCCAAACATCATGATTTATGTGTATTAAATAGGATGGGAGCAATGTAAAACATAGTTCATGTGTAGAAGATATTTTTAATAATTATATTAAAATATATATGACAAAATTGGTGGAAATAACTCAGAAGAATAAGAAAAACAGTACATTAAAGAAGCAATACAGAGGATATGCAGTAAAATAAAAAATAATCTTACATCCCAATCTGAAGTAAGGAAGATCATTATGACTCTAAAAAGTTAATGTTCAGATGGAGTTTATGGTATCACCAAAAGACATCAAGGACTTGTGCCTTATAATGTGTAATGTTCTTAGTCACATATGAGAAAGCAAGGAAGGAAGATTGGGTTTAACATCGAGGTCATTAGAGATGGAGCATAAGTTCTCATAGTGTGAAGGATGGGGCAGTAAATCGGCTGTGGCCTTTCGAAGAAACCCACCTGGCATTTTCCTGGAGCAATTTAAGGAAATCATAGAAAACCATGGATGTCCAGATGTGGGTCTGAACCATCATCCTTCTGGTCACATATGTTATGAGTCATTAGCTCAGGGTGTTTTCGCAGACAAATCGCAACATTAATAACACAAGGACGTTCAGCGTTGGTCGTTGAAGTATGAATCTTTATTTCTGTTGCAAACCGATTTCAGTCACAGTGTAACCATCGTCAGCGCTAGTATTAAAGCCGTGTGGACTCACAAATACAAGTAGTGCAACTGCAATATCTGCACATGTGAATGAAGAGTACTTGTAAGACCGAATGCCAATGCAGAACTTCCTTTTGTTATTAATACTGGTGTGGTGGTCGTGCTGCACACAACTTCTGATGGATTCTCTACTCTAAAAGGTTGTAAATTTCCATTGTTACACCTCTTTAAAACAGGGATGAATCCACAAATATCAGGAACTACCACCAGATGTCATATCTTACATCTTTCTCTAAAGTTTTTGGCAAGACTTTCTCAAAAAATTTAGAAAATGATGTAAGGCATGACATTCGGTTGAAATTATTGACGTTTGTGGAAACTTCCCTCTTATGAAGAGATGTAACAATGGCAAATTTGAAGCTTTTTGAATGGGTTTGCCACCAGTCTGTGTGGTGATGGGGTACGAAGCCAATCACAATTTGTGGCTCAAGTGGCTCTGAGCACTATGGGACTTAACTGCTGAGATCATCAGTCCCCCAGAACTTAGAACAAGTTAAACCTAACTAACCTAAGGACATCACACACATCCATGCCCGAGGCAGGAGTCGAACATGCGACTGTAGCGGTCGCGCGGTTCCAGACTGAAGCGCCTAGAACCGCTCGGCCACACTGGCCGGCTCACAATTTGTGTTTTAATAGGACCATTTTACTGTAGCTGCTACTTAAGTGTTTACTAATCAAATAATAAAACATTTAAATGATAAAATATCGGCAACCGGAATTTTTTGCGGCTTGTTGAAGGCATTTGATGGCGTCAGTCACAGTATTTTACAAGTGGCGTTAGGTTTTTTGTGAACATGTAGTTCAGCATATGCTTCGACAGTTCTTATGTAAGAAACAGAACGCAGAAAGCTACCCTAGTAAAAAAAAAAAGGACACGACACCATATGAACGGGGAGAATTGCAATGGGAGTTCCACAGGGTTCGATCAGTGAACCACTAATGTCATTGTTTTATGTTAATAGTATACCATTTTATTTGAATTAGGAGTCAGTATTGCTCCTGTTTGCGGATGATGACGCTATCCAAAAACGCATCAACAGATCAAATAATAAATGATCGTATGTCAGAGTTACTGACAGGTTTTACACAAATGGGACAACTTTAAACTGGAAAATAAGCACAGGTCATTGAGATTTGTAGAGTCAGAAGCACCCGACCACTTATTAATCTGGTTTGTTATCAAAATATAATATTACCGCAAGTGAAAAAAAACTGCAAATATTGACAGTAGTGATAAACGTGGTAGAAATTTTTAAGTTCTTATGTGTATATTGATGAAAACTTGAAGTCGGAAAAATCATACAGCTGACCTGGGAAAACGTTTGCATTCATCCACTTTTGCCATAGCAAAAGCTGCCAGCTCTGGAGGCAGAGAAGTCAGTGAATTAAAATTGCTTTCGTATTTGCATTCTAGGGTAAATAGGAACTTAGGCAAAAAATAATAATTGCACAGTAAAAAATAATTAGACTTTTGTGTGTCGTTCACACGTGTACATCTTGCAAGCACCTGTTTAAGCAGCTGGAAATGTTTAACCTCACATTACATTTGTTCAGTTGTGAAATTTGTTTTTAATAATTCATGTGGATGTGGGAACAGCAAAGATATTCTCAAGTACAACACCAGCTAGATAAATGACATGCATTACCCTGTAATTGATCTAACTCTGATGGTGAAATACGTAGCCACAAAACTCCTTGCCCGTCTACCAACTGAAATAAAACATGTGACAGATAGCAGAAATATTTTGAAATATAGATTATAGATATTTCCTACCAACAACTTCTACTGTACCATAGATAAATTCTTGAACGGAAATAACTAGTAATTTGTACAAGTTAAACTTGCAAATGACCACCATGAAAGCATATAAATACTTTTTTAGATGTACATATACGCACTGTGCAGCAGCATTAAAGGATTACTTTTTCGAGATGTCGTAATTATTTCAGTGTATATTGTGACATATAAAGTTGACCTTTGGTTCGAAGGTGCCTACCGTTTTCCTCTGTAATCGTGAAAAATGGTGGCGCCCTGCGACTTCACCCTCAAGCTCGGCAACGCTCCAAACAGCAAGCTGTCGACTTTTGCGGAAAAAGTTCACAAGTCAGAAGTTAACGTGAGGTATAAGGTGGGTTAATAATGTCACATTAACACCAAATTTCACCTCAGTTCTGCCCAACGCTACCGTAGAAATGTCATACGATTGGAAGGCCGTAGCACATCATCTTACCCACGTTTTACCCCATCTATTGCCAATTCCGTGATAGAAATGGTTCAAATGGCTCTGAGCACTATGGGACTTAACATCTGAGGTCATCAGTCCCCTAGAACTTAGAACTACTTAAACCTAACTAACCTAACGACATCACACACATCCATGCCCGAGGTAGGATTCGAACCTGCAACCGTAGCGGTCGCTTGGTTCCAGACTGTAGCGCCTAGAACCGCTTGGCCACCCCGGCCGGCTCCGTGATAGAGCCGCGACGTCCCGCGTTGTAATCATCTGGTTTTCTTATGTGTGACCAAGGAAAACGTTTCAGAGGCCACCACTCAAAATCGACACTACAAGGCTTTACAGTGTGGCATAAAGGACGTCAGTGTTGGTTTCCCCACATTTTGCGCTCGAAAACGACAGTTCACAGTATGACGAACACCAGGACGACGTTCTTGACAATCTTTGACGCTGCTGACACCCCAAGGACACTCCAACACTTCTCCAAAGACGTCAAGGGCTAGAGACTCAATTGAATGTGATCACACCCCTTTGGACTGCAGTGCGGCTGATTTTTTTCAGTGGTGCACAGAGTGGAGCTAGAAGGTAACGTTCAAAACCACTCGACGAAATTTGGACTCGATCCGAAGTGGCAAGGGATGCTTATGCTTTTTCAGCCCTTCTATTTTGTGCCCCCCTGTGGCGTGATCACAAAGGGGTGCCAAACTGACATATTTGTGAATAAAACGGCAGAGGGTCGTCTAAGACGCCCCAGTTCAGCAGTACTGTCAGTGCCACCTATCCACGTTTTTTGAGCACCTTAAAAATGTACTTGGACAGAGAAATTCCATAACGAGAGCCCTAGGCGCCTATAGGTAGGCTATCATTTGACTCCTCTCTACTGTGGCATTCCTACTAGCAGATCGAGAGGTGCATTTTTAAAGTGCTCAACAAACGTGGGCCGGTGACGCTGACAGTACTGCTGAACTAACGGGTCTTAGAGGGATGCTTTGTCATTTTATTCATGCATGTGTCAATGTTGCACCCTCTCGTGATCACTCTACAGGAGGGCGCAAAACAAGAGGTCTGAAACATCATAAGCACAATTAGCTGTTGCGGATGGCATTCAGATTTCATCGAAAGGTTTTAAATGGCCCTTGTGGTTCCACATTTTACACCAGAGAAAAATTGCGCTTGCTGTACACTCAGAAGGGGGCGACCACATTCAATGGGGTTGCTAGCCCACGATGTCCTTAGAGAAGGGCTGAAGCGTTCGTGGGATGTTAGCAGTGTCAAAGACTGGCAGGAAGGTCGTCCTGTAGCTGTCGCTTTCGACCACAAAATGTATGGGAATCAACGTCGCAAGGAAAGGGGGGTGGTTTCATTGACGCTCTTTTGCCACCCCTGAGGCCTTTTCGTGTCGATTCTGAACGGCCTGGAATGTTTTCCTGAGTCACAAATAAGAGAACGGCGTGATTTCACTGCTAGATGTCGCTGTTCTAACCCCTGTAGGGGAGATGTCAAAACAAAGCCTGAAATGTAGGTAAAGAGGAGTGCGACGAACGTCCCATCGTGTTACACGTCCACGGTGGTGTAGGGCAGAATTGTGGTGAAATCTGGTGCCAATGTGCCGTCATTAACCCACTTGACATCACCCATGAATTTCCGAGTTCTGGCTTTTCCTCGCCACGTGTCGACATCTGGCTGTTTGAAGCGTTGCCGAGCCCGAGGGTGACGTCACAGCGTGCAGCACTTTTGCAGCATTCCAGAGCAAGGCCAGAGGCACCTTTGAGCCAAATTTCAAACTTATGCGTCGCAATGGGAGACAATTACGAGTTTTCGAAAAAGGGATCCTTTAATTCTGTTGCGCAGCTTAAGTATGCGTTCTATGTTTGTTTTTTGGCGTATTCCACATCATAACGCTTATCCTGAGTATCATCTATAGAAGAAATAAGAAAGTAACTATATATATTAGAACAAATAAGCCCTCGGTCACAAATATTAAGTCTAAATTGACCAGGTTCGGACGCTACTATGAGCGTCGTCTTCAGAATTAAACTAACTGTTCTAAAACATATTAGGTATATAATACATTAATAAAATTAAAGTTTGTACTGACTGGAAAGAGATACAGTACTTACAAGTCACATTTTAAAAAAATCTGAGCCCGAAAGGCAACGTCATGAATAGTTGTAAATAAGATGGCGAGCCGCTAAGGGTTGCTCGTACTTGAGTGAACAAGGGTTTAACAAGGTTCCAAGGCTTGAAGACGACGCTCATAGTAGCGTCGAAACCTGGTCAATTTTGACTTAATATTTGTGACCGAGGGCTTATTTGTTCTAATATAATTCTGACACGGTCACTGAACCTTAGCAACTATGTTCAAAGTTTTAAGTAACTCTATAGTTAATGAGGCATACAGGGAGAGAGGGGGAGAGAGAGGGGGAGAGAGAGCACCATAAACACTAGCAAAAACTGAAACGGGTGAATGTATATAATAATAGAGGCAAAAACATTCCACTAAACACGGTTCCGCAAGCGAGTGGTTTGCGGGGTAATTGGGGATGTGTGGTCACGAGTCACCAGTGACGTCTGTATGAAATATTGTCCTTGTTGGCACAAATGTATTCGAAATGAAAACATCTTGATTTGCCGCCATCTAATTGGCTTCACATTTCATCTTTGGTCAGTGGTTTGGGAAAGTGAATATTGAGACACGGATACATATTACTGGTGGTATAAGGGCACACCATTCCGTTATAAATTACGAATGCCTCAGTAATAAATAACTTTATTACTCTGCACAAACAACTGCACGGAAGACTTCATACCATATCCTACAAAATAGTCGTACAAAGCTAAATACACGATCTTTAGTTCTCTCCACCCTCCCCCCTTCATGTCGTGTCCTTTAAACGTTCTGTCGCCGGTCGTAAACGGCTCGCCACAGAGTTCTCACGTCGTAGAATCTGGTTCTTTGGCGTGGAAATTTGCAAACTCCGAAGAACTAAATAGAGACCCAACTCGTCCGACATCGTTCCTACTTGCAGAGGGTTCCAACTAATTTAGAGAATGAGGAAATCGGCCGGAAAATACAGCTTTAATTAAAATAGATTCAGGCTTGGCAGTGGGATATGGTCTCTAGAATTTACTTACATGCAAGCCAACAGCAACTTCCACTGACAAGAGGAACTACAGATATACAGGGATAGTAAACAACATACACTATGTGATCAAATGTATCCGGACACCTGACTCAAAATGACTTACAAGTTCGTGGCGCCCTCCATGGGTAATGCTGGAATTAAATATGGTGTTTCCCATGTTTAGCCTTGATGACAGCTTCCACTCTTGCAGGCATACGTTCAATCAGTGCCGGAAGGTTTATTGGGGAATGACAGCCCATTCTTCACGGAGTGCTGCACTGAAGAGAGGTATCGATGCCGGTTGGTGAGGCCTGGCACGAAGTCGGCGTTCCAAAACATCCCAAGTGTGTTCTATAGGATTCAGATCAGGACTCTGTGCAGCCCAGTCCATTACAGGGATGTTATTGTCGTGTAACCACTCCGCCGCAGGCCGTGCGTTATGAACAGCTGCCAGATCGTGTTGAAAGATGCAATTGCTATCCCTGAATTTATCTTCATGAGTAGGAAGCAAGAAGGTGCTTAAAACGTCGATGTAGGCCTGAGATGTGATAGTGTCACGCAAAACAACAAGGGGTGCAAGCCCCCTCCATGAAAAACACGACCACACCATAACACCACCGCCTTCGAATTTTACTGTTGGCACTACACATGCTGTCAGATGACGTTTCACCGGGCAATCGTCATACCCACACCCTGCCATCGGCTCACCACATTGTGTACCGTCATTCGTCAGTCCACAGAACGTTTTTCCACTGTTCAGTCGCCCAATGTCTACGCTCTTTACACCAAGCGAGGCTTCTTTTGGAACTTATCGCCGTGATGTGTGGCTTATGAGCAGTCGCTCGACCATGAAATCTAAGTTTACTCACCTCCTGCTTAACTCTCATAGTACTTGCAGTGGATCCAGATGCAGTTTGGAATTGCTGTGGGATGGTCTGGATGGGTGCCTGTCTATTACACATTACGACCCTCTTCAACTGTCAGCGGTCTGTCACTCAATAGACGAGGTCGGCCTGTACACTTTACTGCTGTACGTGTCCCTTCACGTTTCCACTTCACTGTCACATCGGAACATCGGAAACAGTGCACCTAGGGATGTTTAGGATTGTGTAAATCTCTCCTGCAGACGATGACACAAGTGACACCCAATCACCTGACCAGGTTCGAAGTCCATGAGTTCCGCAGAGTGACCCATTCTGCTCTCTCACGATGGGTAATGACTACTGAGGTCGCTGATATGGAGTACCTGGCAGTAGGCGTCAGCACAATGCACCTAATACCAAAAACGTATGTTTTTGGTGGTATCCGGATACTTTTGAGCACTTAGTGTACACAATTATCAAATTTAGTGAATGCCCCTGCATTTCAAAGCGATGGAGAGAGCTGAAGTTACATCACAAAGAGAGCTGAATCCCTGACGTAGCGTTAGAGGTGAGAAATGGGGTTGCTTGTGATGGTACCTTGCCATATGGTTGAGTGTGCCGTCTCACTGCAAAAACACTATGTAGTTGCACTCTTCGATATCAAACGGTGGCATCTATGTACGACCGATATTTCTGCCTAGTGTTCAAAGTAAACTATCACCTGACTGAAGGGGACAAGTGTCGAGAGTACATCGCAAAAGTGTCGGGATCTTGTTGCTGCAATCATTGGTCGGAAAAGAAGTCGGAAAACGGAATTGGAACGGCTTCGCTGTGAGGCTTTATTGACTTAAGACAGTCCGGACACTAATGAACTTCCGACCTCAAAAAATATGGCTAACACCAACTGCAAGGAGGGGCAGTGGTCAAGGACTACATTTCTGGACTTAAAGAACAGACAATGCTTTTTAGCCACACAGGTTTCTCATCTCGCCTTCATGCAACAGACGAAAAACAATCATTTCTGTAGCACTGCGCCTCGTCTAAGAAGAAGAGCAGTTTGAATTTTTCTCTCGGTTTAACGGCTATTGTCCTCTTAAGCAAATAATCATATTCAGCCAGGTGATCGCATCCAAATTTAGGATCCAACGTATTGTTCCTCAATATGTCAAGGAATTTATCTGTTACGGTCACTTATCTCTGCGATTTTTTAACAAGACGAAAATTTGCATTAAACGTTTGGATAACTTCAGAATAAAATTGATAACGTGGTAATAGGTTCATGAGTACGTCAGACATTGAAAGTGGCTCGTGAATCTGCAATTATATATAGATTTTCAATTGTTGGTGACCTCTCGTGAACGCACATGTGCGCGCCCCTACGCGTGACCAATCTTGCTAGGGTCATGGTGTTACAAATCGAATGGAACGCGTGAAAATCAAAGTCAACAAGCACTGCAGAAATCGTCGTAAGTAATATGCCAGCGGTATCGAACTAAGAGCAGCATTCGTTGGCGCAGAAATCGTTGATGCCTGTCTCAGTAAGAACTTATTTAAGGTCGACGGGATCACACATAGTACACAGTGCCCATTAAGAGAATGGCCCAGTTACAGTGGTAAATTATGAAAGTTTGTTTTACATTATTTACAACGAATCGTACATTAACTTACAGGTGAACTAACCTAGTTTTCCTATACATCCAACCTAAAAACAAATTCTTTCCACACTTTGGCTAACAGCTTCAGAATAATGGAAGCAATGGCCTTTTCAATTCTGTATTTCAACTCTGCAAATCACTGGGTAATGGCAGAACATAGAAACGATCTCTTATGAAGCCCCAAAGGAAAACAGTCGCATGGAGTGAGGTCGAGTGAATGTGGAGGCCAGCGGAAAAGAATTCTGTCGTATTGACCATTATGACCAATCGAACGGTCTGGGACTTGGACGTCTCATACATAGAAATGCCAACGGGGAGTGGCCCCACCTTGTTGCCAAATAAAGTTTTCAGGTTCACCTCATAACTGGAGAAAGAGCCATTCCTGTAACACATACAGATAAGCCATCTCTGTCACAATAGCTTCATCCTAATGAAAATGGTCCATACCCTTGAAGTCCGGACACAGTGCAGAAATTGTTTGATTTTGAGGAGTATCTTTGGTACTGAACATGTTTGGATGAATATTCTGACCCCCCAGATACGAACATTGTGAGTGTCTACCTTCCAATTATATGAGAAGTTGCTTCACCTAACACCACACAATCAAGTAGTTATCTTTCCGTTTGCAACACTTCGCTTGTAAAGATGTAACATACACTGCACGTATATGGTTTTAAATCATGTACCAACTGTTACTGGTGTGGATGCATGTATAAACATTTTCTTAAAAACTTCTGCACTTTTGTACTTGGCAACTGAAGTTCAAGGTTAGCTTTCCAAACATATTTCTTATGACTATGAAGGTTAGATGCTCTTATATGGTTAGCATGCTCTTCAGACACTTCTGGTCATTCCGTGCCTTTCCCTTTACACACCCATATGGTCCTTTTGAATGTACTATTCATTGCTGTTCGTTTTTGACACATGGGGAATCACAGTTAAATATTACATGAAACAGATTCACTCTTCGCAAGCTGGAGGAGACAAAATTCTTTACACTCAGGAGTCGACATTTTGCAAGCATGATAACAACGAAGTAGTACTGGCTTATTGAGTTACTCTTTAACACTCTACAACTTCTACCTCTGATACTTTTAAAATGTATAACTGGAACAATATTTTCTGGACACCTAGTACACACAGAGCGCATGCAAATTGCCAGTGCCGGAACAGCATGCCACCTGCATTGTACTGTGGCGTCGTTTGCGTTCAGCGCATCTGAACTCGAGCAGGGCGTAACACTGTGTAGTGAGCACACTGGACTTCCTCTCCACAATGGTGTCATTGTAGGATATAGCACTTATAGCTCCAGTATCATCTGACAGTAGAATATCTGTACCGATTCTGACTCAAAGAGCATTTATGAATCAAATTTCCAGGATGCCAACCCATAATCCAATTACCAAGTTTCCCTAACCAACAATTCTCATTTCCCTATTTCCAGAAATTATATTCTACTTAAGTACAATGAAAACAAGAATGAAGAACAAAGCTGAGCTAATTAAAAAACTTAGAAAATTATAGCAAAGGAAATTTGAATTTTAACAGAAGAAAACCACAAAATTCTTAAAATTTATTCAAATTCTATAAGATAAATAAGCTGATCTTTATTTACTATTTTACCTTGATAAACAAAATGCAAATTTACAAGTTTATCTAATTTATCATCATCTTTTTTAAAGATTTTAATATACCGATTTGGAAGAGTTATTTTATATTTTTCGTCTAAAAGTAATAAAAGTTTATCACCAAATTTAATAGATAAAAGTTCAGCTTTGGAAATTATATAAAGTTATGTTTTTCGTGTTCTGATAATTTAGTGAATTCTTCTGAACAACCAGTACTATAATTATTAAGCTCACTTGATAGATTTTCAGTGATAGCATTCATGGACAGTTGTATTTACATAGATAAAATTAAGAATAAAAAATTTAAAGTGTTTAAAGATAAGCACAACGTTTCCCTCTTTAAACTTTTCAGTTTTTGAAGAATTAATGTTTTCAGTTTTCATCTTCCGTATTTTCCTGAAAACATGTCAAAAGGAAATGAAAACAGGATGTTAAATGTTCTTTAAATTTCACTAATTTTCTATTCATTTACTCAATTAAAATTTTTCAGTAAGCATTCTGTATTGGGAATCATAAGTTAACATTGATTCTTCTAATCATATTAATTAAACAAATGGGATTGAGAGACTTACATTCACATCATTATCTAGTTGAGTTATTCTATAAGAATCTCTAAAAGAATTGTAAGCATTTATGAAGCTATTTGGTGGATCAAGATTTCATACTTCTTGAGGTAAAACTTCATTAACTCCATTTCTTACATTTTTAACACAGATGTTCTGTAATTTAACATTATAAAATTAAGAAGAATCAAGTAATTGTTTTGTTTCAGTTACTTTGGAGAAGAACAAAAGTAAAGCAAGGCATATCAAATTCTATAGAATTATAATAATAAGTATTACCTTGTTCAAAATTTCTTTTTCTCTGTAAATCAGCAAATTCAATTCCTTGCAGTTCAAAGAAAGAAATTTTAATTTTTGGATTTTTATAGTCTTTCTTGTTCTAATTTAAGTAAATATTTTGGTTCATATTTAACAACAGGAACACGGTTGTAGGATTGTCGTTTTCTATAGTACAACAAAGAACAGAATTATCTTAATCTTTTCTACAACTCCAAGAAAAATATTATTGTTAAATTACCTTCCAACAAAATTTGTTATAATCTTTAGAACATCAATGAAATAATTCTAATGGAAAAAGAAATTCATTTTGATAGAGTGAAATTTTTCCATTGTTAATAATATGACCACCCATATTTAATTCATTCGAAAGGGAAGACGTTAAATGAGAAAGAGTAGAAGAAAAAACAAAACGATGTTCAATTCCTGATGAAATATTTTTCCTTTTTTAATAGTAATAACATCAAACAATTTAAAAACATAATTATCAGTTAGTTTAATATTTGATTTACTATCATATGCAGAAATATCAGTTGCAGTTCTGTTAATAACATCAAGTCATTTTAAATTGTGAACAATTAGGATGACTCCAACCATCAATAATATTAAAATTAATTTCTGTTTCCTTGTAAGGATGATTTAAATTATTTTTTGTTTTCTCATTAACAGGAAATCAGTTAACTGGTAACTCTAGATTTAGTTAATGATATATGAAGAGAAAAAACCATTGCTTCATTTTTTAAATTACTGTTAAATTAGCAGCATTAAAGTTAGTCAAATTATTGTCTCCAAAGTTATAACTACTTCTAAACTTTGAATACTATTGAAAATGGGAATTTTTATAGGATGATCTCATTCATAAATTATTGAACCACCAAATTTGGAATAAAGTTTAAATGAAGCAATAATATTATTTTCTAGATATAAATGATCATCATGTTTAACAAATATTCCATCCTCCAAATTCAAATTAATATTAATTAATTCAAATGGAATGATTTTAGGAACATCCTGAGCAACAGTTTTCTCATTTCCATTAATAAATTCATTATTAAATCCAAAAAATCTTGCAATATTATACTATTTTATCTCTATGTAAAATTTGAAGAATAATGTAGAAATGTTGGATTGAAGGTGAATCTGATTTTTTAACAGTAGATATGACAAGAAAAATTAATGAAGATAAATATAGACAAAAGGTTAAGAATTGTTTAAATGTTGAACATAAATATTAAATGTAACTGTTAAACATGAATGTGAAACATAAAGGTTAAAAATAACCTGTTGAAAGTAAATATAAGTCCGCAGCTCGTGGTCGTGCAGTAGCGTTCTCGCTTCCCACGCCCGGGTTCCCGGGTTCGATTCCTGGCGGGGTCAGGGATTTGCTCTGCCTTGTGACGACTGGGTGTTGTGTGATGTCCTTAGCTTAGTTAGGTTTAAGTAGTTCTAAGTTCTAGGGGACTAATGACCATAGATGTTAATTCCCATAGTGCTCAGAGCCAAAGTAAATGTAAACATAAATCTTAAATGTAAAACAGAAAGCAATGATTATATAATTTTATTCTTAATAAATGTCTGCAAAATACCATCCCAAAATTGTTAAAAAAGCCAAACAAAATAATAAATTAAGAGAAGAATTAAAATAAGAGTTTACAAAATGTAAAAAAAAAAACAAGAACAGAACATGAAACATTTTAAATATAAAGTAACCAGATATCGATACAATAATAAAAGATAACCAAGGAACTGAAGGAGAACAAGGTTTCAAAGCAACTGAATTTAATAGAGAGGCTGAAAAACTAATGATTGCTTTTTAATCGACATTATTTAGAAGAATTCCACTACATGAAAGGGTTCAGATAAACCTCCTCAGTATGACTACACGTTAATTGAATCAGAAATAATTCGTTTATCACAGAACTATGGATTGGAAAGAAAATTAAAAGAAAAAGAGAAAGAGGTTAGAAGAATAAATATAAGTGAATAATTTTTAGTATTTATCAATCTTCTCGAAGATCCTATTTTTGGATTAAGGCCTGTTAGACCATATAAATATGTTGGTAAATTACCACTTGAGTACAATGGAGATAAAATAAAAATTCTCGAAAAAGAATATAAAGGAACAAAGTGATATATGAATCTTTTAACTAGAAAACAATAACTATAGATGATTTAGGTGCAGAATTTGTTTTACAAAATTATGCAAAAATTATACACCGTTCAAATTCTGTGTCTAATGAAGGTTATCCAAATAAAATAAAATAAACTCAGGGAAAAAAGATTTTTTCCTAGGTTTTCAAAAAGATATCTTAATGACAGATTAGAAAAAGTTGGTGACTGCTTGTTGTTGTAATTTGTTGTTGTGGTCTTCAGTCTTAAGAAGGGTTTGATGCAGCTCTCCGTGCTACTCTATCCTGTGCAAGCTTCTTCATCTGCCAGTACCTACTGCAACCTACATACTTCTGAATCTGCTTAGTGTATTCATCTCTTGGTCTCCCTTTTTGATTTTTACCCTCCACGCTGCCCTCCAATGCTGAATTTGTCATCCCTTCATGCCTCAGAACATGTCCTACCAACCGATACCTTCTCCTTCTCAAGTTGTGCGAAAAACTCCTCTTCTCCTCAATTCTATTCAATATCTCCTCATTAGTTATGTTACCTACCCATCTAATCTTCAGCATTCTTCTGTAGCACCACATTTCGAAAGCTTCTATTCTCTTTTTGTACAAACTATTTATCGTCCATGTTTTACTTCCATACAAAGCTACACTCCATACAAATACTTTCAGAAACGACTTCCTGACACTTAAATCTATACTCAATGTTAACAAATTTCTCTTCTTCAGAAACGCTTTCCTTCCATTGCCAGCCTACATTTTATATCCTCTCTACTTCGACCATCATCAGTTATTTTGCTCCCCAAATAGCAAAACTACTTTACAACTTTAAATGTTTCATTCCATATTCTAATTCCATCAGTATCACCTGAGTTAACTCGACTACATTCCATTATCCTCGTTTTGCTTTTGTTGATGTTCATCTTACATCCTCCTTTCAAGACACTCTCCTTTCCATTTAATTGCTCTTCCAAGTCCTTTGTTGTCTCAGACAGAATTACAATGTCGTCAGCAAACCTCAGGTTCCCATTTCTTCTCCATGGATTTTAATCCCTACTCTGAATTTTTCTTTTGTTCCCTTTACTGCTTGCTCAATATACAGATTGAATAACATCGGGGAGAGGCTACAACCCTGTCTCACTCCCTTTCCAACCACTGCTACCCCTTCATGTCCCTCGACTCTTATAACTGCCATCTGATTATAGCCCTTCACTCCCTGTATTTTACCCCTGCCACCTTTAGAATTTGAAAGAGAGTATTCCAGTCAACATTATCAAAAGCTTTCTCTAGGTCTACAAATGCTACAAACGTAGGTTTGCCTTTCCTTATCTTTCTCCTAAGATACGTCGTGAGGTCAGTATTGCCCCACGTGTTCCAACATTTCTACGGAATCCAAATTCATCTTTCCCCAGGTCGGCTTCTACCAGTTTTTCCATTTGTCTGTAAAGAATTCGCGTTAGTATTTTGCAGCTCTGACTTATTAAACTGATAGTTCGGTAATTTTCACATCTGTCAACACCTGCTTCCTTTGGGATTGGAATTATTGTACTCTTCTTGAACTCTGAGGATATTCCGACGGTCTCATACATCTTGCTCACCAGATGGAAGAGTTTTGTCAGGACCTGCTCTCCCAAAGCAGTCAGTAGTTCTAATGGAATGTTGTCTACTCCCGGGGCCTTGTTTCTACTCAGGTCTTCCAGTGCTCTGTCAAACTCTTCATGCAGTATCGTATCTCCCATTTCATCTTCATCTACATCTTCTTCCATTTCCATAATGTTGTCCTCAAGTACATCGCCCTTGTATAGACCCTCTATATACTCCTTCCACTTTCTGCTTTCCCTTCTTTGCTTAGAAATGTGTTTCCATCTGAGCTCTTGATACTCATACTAGTGGTTCTCTTATCTCCAAAGGTCTCTTTAATTTTCCTGTAGGCATTATCTATCTTACTCCTAGTGAGGTAAGCCTCTACATCCTTACATTTGTCCTCTAGCCATGCCTGCTTAGCCATTTTGCTCTTCCTGTCGATCTCATTTTTGATACGTTTGTATTCCTTTTTGCCTGCTTCATTTACTGCATTTTTATATTTTCTCCTTTCATCAATTAAATTCAATATTTCTTCTATTACCCAAGGATTTCTAATAGCCCTCATCTTTTTACCTACTTGATCCTCTGCTGCCCTCACTATTTCATCCCTCAAAGCTACCCATTCTTCTTCTACTGTATTTCTTTCCCCCATTCCTGTCAATTGTTCCTTTATGCTCTCCCTGAAACTCTGTACGGTTTAGTCAGTTAATCCAGGTCCCATCTCCATAAATTCCCACCTTTTTGCAGTTTCTTCAGTTTTAATCTACAGTTCATAACCAATAGATTGTGGTCAGAGTCCACATCTGCCCCTGGAAATGTCTTACAATTTAAAACCTGGTTCCTAAATCTCTATCTTACCATTATATAATCTATCTGATACCTTCTAGTATCTCCAGGATTGTTCCATGCATACAACCTTCTTTTATGATTCTTGAACCAAGTGTTAGCTATGATTAAGTTATGCTCTGTGCAATACATACTCACCTACTATGTTTCCTTCTCTCCCTTTCCCTACTCCCGAATTCCAGTCACCCATTACTATTAAATTTTCGTCTCCCTTCACTACCTGAATAATTTCTTTTATCTAATCATACATTTCATCAATTTCTTCATTATCTGCAGAGCTAGTTGGCACATAAACTTGTACTGCTGTTGTAGGTGTGGGCTATGTGCCTATCTTGGCCACAATAATGTGTTTGCTGTTGCTTACCAACAATTCTACTTTTTTATTCATTATTAAACCTACTCCTGCATTACCCCTATTTGACTTTGTATTTATAGCCCTGTATTCGCCTGACCAAAAGTCTTGTTCCTCCTGTCACTGAACTTCACTAATTCCAACTATATCTAACTTTAACCTATCCATTTCCATTTTTAAATTTTCTAACCTACCTGCCCGATTAAGGGATCTGACATTCTACGCTCGGGTCCATAGAACGCCAGATTCATTTCTCCTGATAATGACATCCTCCTGAGTAGTCCCCACCCTGAGATCCAAATGGGAGCTATTTTACCTCTGCAATATTTTACCCAAGAGGATGGCATCATAATTAACCGTACATTAAAACTGCATGCCCTCAGGAAAAATTACGGCTGTAGTTTCCCCTTGCTTTCAGGCATTCACAGTACCAGCACAGCAAGGCCGTTTTGGTTAGTGTT
This sequence comes from Schistocerca piceifrons, assembly GCF_021461385.2. Taxonomy (NCBI): domain Eukaryota; kingdom Metazoa; phylum Arthropoda; class Insecta; order Orthoptera; family Acrididae; genus Schistocerca; species Schistocerca piceifrons. The sequence goes on along the minus strand of NC_060145.1, from coordinate 136,558,913 downwards.
ACAAGGCCAGATCAGTCAATTATCCAGACTGTTGCCCCTGCAACTACTGAAAAGGCTGCTGCCCCTCTTGAGGAACCACACGTTTGTCTGGCCTCTCAACAGATACCCTTCCATTGCGATAGCACCTACGGCATGGCCATCTGAATCGCTGAGGCGCGCAAGCCTCCCCAACCAATGGCAAGGTGCATGGTTTATGGTGAATGATTTGTAAAAAATATTCAGAAAAACCAGCTGAATCTATTAGGATGAATATTGTTATATATTTAATTGATAGATTAAAAGTAATTCACATTGAAGAATTAGCAGGAAATACGAAATAGCATAATGAAAATGTTGGAATATCACAGATATTAACAAATAAATTTAGTGAATCTATTATTAATAATCCCAAAGAAGTTTCTCATTTGATTAGATTTTTGAATACTTTGCCATACACATTCTGGAAAAGTGAATACCATGGCAAAGGATTAGTAAACTCTTTGATTAACAAATTGTCATTCTAAATGCATCTTCCTTGCTCCAACATTTGTGGTCTGGGAGCCAAATTCGAAGAAAGATTAGCTACAGGAGATCAGAGTATTAATCCATTAGATGAAACATGTAGAGAACATGATATTTCTTATAGATATGGTAAATAAGTAGAAAAAAAGAGACGAACATACGAAAAAACTTCAATTAGTTGCAAAAGGAAGAATGCATACAAGTGATGCTTCTTTAGGAGAAAAGTTTCTACAACTGCAGTTAGAGGAATTATGAATGGAAAATGAAAATAAGGAATGGGCTTAGAAGTTGATAAAGACTGATGGGGTTTGTAAAAAGTTTTAATAGTGCCATTAAAAAATAAATACTTTAATTTTTTAAATCTACATAAATGCTTAACTTTTCGATTGATTATACTTTGTTAACTAGTGCAATAATAAACCAAAATCAATTAAACTTTAACTCAATAATGAGCAATTAAATATTATTGAATCATTTTAATGGATGTTCAGAAAGGAGATGAAGAGGAAAAAATTGGTGGAAATTTACATGTTTCATTAATGATACTTGTTGTTATTACTGAATATCTAACAAAAAAGAAAGAAGGTTATTGATTAATAAAACACAGGGTGGATTTCTTCTGCTTCTATTGGCTGCATCACCATATTTAGCAAAAATTGGATAACTTGTTGGAGGAACAAGAGCAATTATAAATGCAGTTACAATAAGAAAAAGGTGATACAGAATTATAAGAACAAAAAAGCCATAATTTTGAAATGGAAATGAAGGAAAAGCATTTTAAAAAATTTTTAAGGAAATGATCGAAGAATTTAACAATCCTTTTTCTAACTTTGACATAGGAAAATTAGTTAAACAATTAAAAATCTGTCATTTTAGTGGCATTCTTATGGTTGATGAACATTTAATGAACCAAAAACTTTAGAACATCGAAAGAATACAAGTCTTTGATGAAGTAAATTGGGGACATTTCTGTTGATATGTTTTAAAATTGTTATGTACGAATTATAACTATAATGATATTTTATATTTTTTAAATGCACATTTGGGAAATAACCTCAATAATGATTTAGAAAAAATAAAATATTTTCAATCATTAGAACCTAAAGGATTTCAATAACAACTCAAAGATTATCAGTCTTCAGCATATACAGAAATAAATGGTTTACTAGGCAAGTTCAGAAAAGAATTACATGCTGTTTTTAAAGTAGCTAAATATTATGTAGATTTTAAAAACAGAAGAATTGCTAATATTAACAATCCACTTGATGACTTCGATGCAGTTAGTAAAACATATTGGGAAAGAAGACTTTTAGAACCTAAACAACAAAACTTAAATGTGTTAACTATGTTTAAAAATCAATAATCCAATAAAGATTTTGATAACATTATGTTGTACAAAATACGTTATTGGAAAGAAATTATTGAATTTACTTTTATGACTTTATCCAAAAAGAGTTCTTGTTTTTGATTAAAACGTAAAAAGAGATTTAGGATTTAATTATTTTTGTATTTCGATGAGTGTTGTTGACAAACTTTAGAAAATAGCTCCTGAAGTCCAAGGAATAAATATAGTTTGCAAATCTAATTTTCTCATTGTAGCCTTGTTTTATGGTATTCTGATTTAAATATTTGTCAATTGTTATGGACATTTATTCAACATATTCAATATATATTCAATATATTCAAACTGATTTTCTCTAGTTAACTGTTCCAGATGATGTAAAGATAGCTGTATTTGGTGAAATAATTTAATTATTTTCTGTTGTATATAAATGAAGAACGATAATCCCATTTTCTGTTTGAAGTACAAAACGTTTACTGAAACACTTCATCCCCATGGATTAACAACTAAAAATGGAAAACAAAGAATTGATAGAGTTTGTTCAATTTGTAAAACTGGAAAGAGTAAATTCGTTAAAAAATCTGGTAGTTGAAAGTCTTAATATTCAGAGACAAATTACTAATGAATTACATAAATCAAGTAGAAAAAATTTTAAAAAAGAAATGTAATTTCTCTTCTAATTGATGATTTATGGTAATCTGATTTACTCGAAATGCCTTCAAGAAAGTTCCAAAAAAATTTCAGGATATAAATATATGAAACTTCCTGGCAGATTAAAACTGAATGCTGGGCCGAGACTCGAACTCGGGACCTTTGCGTTTCATGGGCAAGTGCGAAAGGCAAAGGTCCCGAGTTCAAGTCTCGGCCCAGGACACAGTTTTAATCTGCCAGGAAGTTTCGTAACAGTGCACACTCCGCTGCAGAGTGAAAATCTCATTCTGGATATAAATATTTGTTAATTGTTATGTACATTTATTCAACATATTCAATATATATTCAATATATTCAAACTGATTTTCTCTAGTTACATTTGAATAACCATTTTTCTTCACAATAATTTTATAAATCCTTATAACTTAATCCATACTCCCCTTTATATTAATTTCTTAAATAACCCAGCTTTGTTCATCTTTTTTTTTTCCTTCATATTTATAGAGAAGTAATTTTGATATTCTTATTTAACCTTGTATGGTTAAAATGTACCTTTGAGATTTTATGGTTCTTATTTGTAAAGAACAAAACTCATTAGATTTGAAATTTTTTAATGAGAAAATGAGAATTTGGTTTTTTCAATGCAGGGAAATTGGCTTTGATAGTTCTTATTTAGAAAGAATAACATTAATTAGAACTGAAAATTTTTAAATGAGAAAATGAGAATTTGTGTTTCTTCAATATGGACAAATGAGATTCTTTGGTTGGGGGAGAAATTGGAAAATTAGATTCTTCGTTGGCATCCTGGAAATTTGAATTGGGAATGCTTATAAGAGTCAGAATCGGCATGGATATACTACTGCTAGCCTCAATTCTCTGGATTTTTCTGACTGGGATCATCTCAAAACTTACATGCGCAGAACACGCACTGATACAGTTAAAGACCTGGAGCAGACAACTCTAAAGTCTAGTCACGATCTGAGAGATGACACGAGAGTGTCTGAATAGCTTTTTCATTCACTGTAAAAACGAGTCCAATACTGTCTCGAAATATGTGACACATGGAACTCTTCTTTTAACAGGTACATGTGTACAGTAATTTGTAACAATAAATGTGCCAAAGTTAAGGGATAAAACTGGATTCTAAACAGGTAGAGACTTAAAGAGATTAAATTTAAAATATGATTGTATTATTTGGGGCAATATTTCATACTGGGTCAATAGCGGCTCGTAACAGCACTTATCGCGCAAATATCTATTTGTATGTATTGCATAAAGGGTGTAAGTGTAGATATTGTTATATGGGATACCTTAAATGCATACACATCTCTGAGTTGGCTCTTATCACTCTGCGTCTACCAGTCTTCCTGCAAAAACGTCACATAATATGCTATCCAATACTTACTTTATGTCAGTAACTGTACCTATAAGTGGATTACGCCTGTCAGAATAGAATACGTGTTTTGCGTCCACACGTCGACACTTCAACATCTTACCTCCTGCCCAGGGCAAAATAAGCAGTAATTGTTTGCTCTTGCCACATGTACATGGAAATATTAACCAATCTAAAAGCCCACGACTTTTAATAATTATAACTACTAGTCTGCTAAGGAAGTAAATTCTTATGATATTCAGTACATCGTCCTGAGTCACATAGGAACATCTGCAATTATACCCATTATACTCTGTTTATACATGGTGTTTAAAATTACACCGAGGAACTTGGAGAGAATGTAGAAGTTGTTGAGGAATAAAACGAAGGTAGGAACTCATGTGTTGGTAGCTCTAAGCCCGGCGATATGAGCGAGATTTTGTTCTCGTAGCGATGCGTGTTTTAAACGGAAGTAAAACATAGTTTAATACCAATTTCTAATTAAGTACGTGAGTGTTTTTCAAGACTGTGATTAAATATTTCATTTTTCTTTGTGTATTATTCCAGAAAACGGAAAAAGATCGCAAATTATGTTTAGTGTCGAATTTTAGTTTACCTTTGTGAGCAATAAACTGGAATTCGAGTGTAGGAAAAGGGAGAGAAGGAAACATAGTAGGTGAATATGGATTGGGGGACAGAAATGAAAGAGGAAGCCGCCTTGTAGAATTTTGCACAGAGCACAACATAATCATAACTAACACTTGGTTTAAGAATCATGAAAGAAGGTTGTATACATGGAAGAACCCTGGAGATACTAAAAGGTATCAGATAGATTATATAATGGTAAGACAGAGATTTAGGAACCAGGTTTTAAATTGTAAGACATTTCCAGGGGCAGATGTGGACTCTGACCACAATCTATTGGTTATGACCTGTAGATTAAAACTGAAGAAACTGCAAAAAGGTGGGAATTTAAGGAGATGGGACCTGGATAAACTAAAAGAACCAGAGGTTGTACAGAGATTCAGGGAGAGCATAAGGGAGCAATTGACAGGAATGGGGCAAATAAATACAGTAGAAGAAGAATGCGTAGCTTTGAGGGATGAAGTAGTGAAGGCAGCAGAGGATCAAGTAGGTAAAAAGACGAGGGCTAGTAGAAATCCTTGGGTAACAGAAGAAATACTGAATTTAATTGATGAAAGGAGAAAATATAAAAATGCAGTAAGTGAAACAGGCAAAAAGGAATACAAACGTCTCAAAAATGAGATTGACAGGAAGTGCAAAATGGCTAAGCAGGGATGGCTAGAGGACAAATGTAAGGATGTAGAGGCCTATCTCACTAGGGGTAAGATAGATACCGCCTACAAGAAAATTAAAGAGGCCTTTGGAGATAAGAGAACGACTTGTATGAATATGAAGAGCTCAGATGGAAACCCAGTTCTAAGCAAAGAAGGGAAAGCAGAAAGGTGGAAGGAGTATATAGAGGGTCTATACAAGGGCGATGTACTTGAGGACAATATTATGGACATGGAAGAGGATGTAGATGAAGATGAAATGGGAGATATGATACTGCGTGAAGAGTTTGACAGAGCACTGAAAGACCTGAGTCGAAACAAGGCCCCCGGAGTAGACAATATTCCATTGGAACTACTGACGGCCTTGGGAGAGCCAGTCCTGACAAAACTCTACCATCTGGTGAGCAAGATGTATGAAACAGGCGAAATACCCTCAGACTTCAAGAAGAATATAATAATTCCAATCCCAAAGAAAGCAGGTGTTGACAGATGTGAAAATTACCGAACTATCAGCTTAATAAGTCACAGCTGCAAAATACTAACACGAATTCTTTACAGACGAATGGAAAAACTAGTAGAAGCCAACCTCGGGGAAGATCAGTTTGGATTCCGTAGAAACACTGGAACACGTGAGGCAATACTGACCTTACGACTTATCTTAGAAGAAAGATTAAGGAAAGGCAAACCTACGTTTCTAGCATTTGTAGACTTAGAGAAAGCTTTTGACAATGTTGACTGGAATACTCTCTTTCAAATTCTAAAGGTGGCAGGGGTAAAATACAGGGAACGAAAGACTATTTACAATTTGTACAGAAACCAGATGGCAGTTATAAGAGTCGAGGGACATGAAAGGGAAGCAGTGGTTGGGAAGGGAGTAAGACAGGGTTGTAGCCTCTCCCCGATGTTGTTCAATCTGTATATTGAGCAAGCAGTAAAGGAAACAAAAGAAAAATTCGGAGTAGGTATTAGAATTCATGGAGAAGAAATAAAAACTTTGAGGTTCGCCGATGACATTGTAATTCTGTCAGAGACAGCAAAGGACTTGGAAGAGCAGTTGAATGGAATGGACAGTGTCTTGAAAGGAGGATATAAGATGAACATCAACAAAAGCAAAACAAGGATAATGGAATGTAGTCTAATTAAGTCGGGTGATGCTGAGGGAATTAGATTAGCAAATGAGGCACTTAAAGTAGTAAAGGAGTTTTGCTATTTGGGGAGCAAAATAACTGATGATGGTCGAAGTAGAGAGGATATAAAATGTAGGCTGGCAATGGCAAGGAAAGCGTTTCTGAAGAAGAGAAATTTGTTAACATCGAGTATAGATTTAAGTGTCAGGAAGTCATTTCTGAAAGTATTCGTATGGAGTGTAGCCATGTATGGAAGTGAAACATGGACGATAAATAGTTTGGACAAGAAGAGAATAGAAGCTTTTGAAATGTGGTGCTACAGAAGAATGCTGAAGATTAGATGGGTAGATCACATAACTAATGAGGAAGTATTGAATAGAATTGGGGAGAAGAGAAGTTTGTGGCACAACTTGACCAGAAGAAGGGATCGGTTGGTAGGACATGTTCTGAGGCATCAAGGGATCACCAATTTAGTATTGGAGGGCAGCGTGGAGGGTAAAAATCGTAGAGGGAGACCAAGAGATGAATACACTAAGCAGATTCAGAAGGATGTAGGTTGCAGTAGGTACTGGGAGATGAAAAAGCTTGCACAGGATAGAGTAGCATGGAGAGCTGCATCAAACCAGTCTCAGGACTGAAGACCACAACAACAACATTGTGAGCAATAAACATAAAGAATTTTATTTAATTTTTCCGTTTACTTTCCAGCAAGTTAAGTACAGTGTTTCCGTTCATTTTTCTAATTCTTATTTGTGAAACGCAGCGTAGATATAATTTTATGGATCTAGAGATTTTGCACATAGTAGATTAGTTTACGCAAAGTTGAGAGTAGGCCTAAGTTTCGTAAACGTGTTTACTTTTTTTCGGTAATGTAACTGACTTGTTCTCATTAATGTATTATTTTTACCATGAATGAAAAGTGCCTGACTTACCGTAGAATTGCCATCTCCAGTGTTTGGTGTGATGGACGCAGTAGTTTTTTTTCCTGGTGTAACTGTAGGGACGTGGGAACTGGGGAAGTGAATCAGACTCATTAGTCGTTCTATAGGATACGTATTAGAGACAGGAATATAGTGAAACAGGAGGGGAAAATTGGTGCTCTTACAGCTGAGTCATATCAGCCAAGGAAAGATCTGGACAGGTTAAGGAGGGAGAAGCACAGAGAAAGGGGGGAAAGTGGCAACAGGTAACAGAAGGAACTGACTTCGAACTTCTTCAGACAGCTTTGCAGTTAATGTGAAAAATAAGTATGACCTGTCTTTCACTTAGAAACTGACCAGCCTCAGGCAGAGGTAGGTGTAGACAGGGCACAACAAACTTTCATTAAAAAATTGAGTAAGAATGCAGGGAAGTCAGAAAATAGAAAGAAAGCTTTGTTGCTGGGTATTCCCCATGCAAGAGGTCTAGGCCATCTCCTACAGGATTAAATAATTAAGATCAGGAAACCAGGTTATTAGTTTTTTCAAAGCTGGTGTTGGTCTGGGTCAAGTGACAGAGGTTTTACGTTCACTCTGTAAATACTTTAACAAGGAAAGCATTGTGGTTATCGTCTGTGTGCCAGGCTACAGTATTGACAGAGATCCTGGTTAGAATATAGAGTGTGACCAGGTCAAGATTGCATCAACATCAAGACATACCCTTGTGGAGTTGGTATCTGTTCTGAGACGCCGTGAACCATCTCATTTGAACTGTTCAATCAGGAGAGTTAATTTGGAGTTGAAATGGCTTCTTGGGTCAGTTGCAGGGTCACATATTGGTGTGGTTGATGTCCATTCACTCAGTAGGTGGGATTATATTAGGTATAGCCTTACATCTCAGCAGGAAACGAAGGGTGGACTGTTTCGTCTACTGGCAGGGAATTTACTGCCATGAGTGGTGAAATACCAGTGGTTACAGGTGTCGGAGCAGTTTTTAGGGGTAGCCATAACAGAAAGAAGTGAAGTACTAACAGAGCTCACCATTAAAACCATCAGTTTGAGAAAAAAATTAAATACTGCTGCACTGGATGAACCAACATAGGTTTTAAAAATTTTCACCAATCAGAAGAAATTCTATATCTACCTACTTTTATTTCAGTCAACGCGAAATGCAAGCTATCTTTAGTGCATCAAAATATTCGAGGACTAAGAATTAAAATTCATCGACTACTTACCTGCACGGATGAATCAGAATAATCCAACCCATTTCACATAATATGCTTCTCTGAACATCAGGTGACAAACTGGCATAGATGTGTTGACCGTTGCACGATTTAGGTTAGCTTCCAACTTTTTAAACAGAAATGGAGAGCAGAGGAGTTGCCACATTCATCAGGAAATGCCATAAATATAATAACACAGACATTCGTAAATTTTGCTAAGAGCAGCATACGGAATCATGTCCTACAGACGTAGAATTTCATAAAAAATCAATCATAATAGTAAATATATACCGAGTACCACCAGGTAATTTTAATTTATTCACAATCTCGGCTTGTTACCGACATGAATACCGATCCATTCTGCTACTCACAGTGTCCTGCGTCAATCACACAGCCTGCAACGCTTAAGGTTCTAATGGTCCCCTAGACTTAGAACTACTTAAACCTAACTAACCTAAGGACATCACACACATCCATGCCCGATTCGAACCTGCGAACGTAGCAGTCGCGCGGTTCTGGTCTGAAGCGCCTAGAACCGCTAGGCCACCGCGGCCGGCGGAGAAACAATACTGCACGTTACATTTCCGCTGGGGTAAATGGCAGCATAGGCCCTAGTCATAAGGCATTTCATGCCTTTGGGAACCGTCGGTGTTTCCTAATAGACATCTTGTTTTAATTTTCGCTACAACTAAAAGTATAGCATTGTTAAGTTCGGTGAGCCTGCAGACTACTTTCCGTTTCCTGAGCGATCGCTCCAATGCTCACAAATCTTCTCTTAAGGGTGTCTGCCAATACAGGTGCCAAATGAAAGGGACATCCGTCATGTTGGTAGAACACTCACAGCCTTATGTCCAGTGGGATATCTTACAGTAACTGCGGCAGTAACATATCTTAGGAACTCGATATATTTTAGCGTATTTAGAGTGTCAATAATAAAATAGGGACCAATGATGCGGACCTGTAGAAGCAAGGAAGTGTGAAGAGGATGAAATGCAATGGAATTTAGTGTTCGCAGAAACTAATTTTATTTGCTTACATTTGGCGTAACAGGACCAACATTTGAAGAACGTATTCTCCTAACGGCGGAACAGTGGTTTTGCGGCTCTGTTATCTTGATGTTATTTGATAAATTCCCTTACAAGTTACGTCGATGAAATTCTGTTAGATGCTTCTTTAAAAAGATACAGGATAATGCATATAGTTCCACTAGATCAGCGTCGTCTCACTACTCTTATGGACCATGGCGCTAATTGCACTGTATCGGCCCGTTCATATAAAGTGGGGCCGCGCACGGTTGACTGGTTTGTGCCGGGGGTCAGCATGATAGTTTAATCACTGCGCATAGAATTTCGGCATTTTCGGATGGTGGACGAATACTTTATGAACTATCTCATGTATTACATTTTCTATTTTGTTAACCTTGCTGTCGATTTGGATGTATTTCTTTCCTTGCTTTTCAACAAAAATGACTCACCGAGGTACTTGTTACATGACTGGCTCTTTAGATTTTGTATACATTTCATTTCATGTTACACAGACTTTGTTTTCTAAAAGATATACAGCTAGACTAATACTTTTTGGACTCACTCTATATAGGATACTTCTGCAGTTCCCTTGAACGTAATGTAATTGCCTTTTGAGATGTATATTCTTCTTCCTTGTTATACACGGTCCAGTCACATTAATCCGACCACCGCCTATGTTCGAAGTTAACGTGCAAAGGCGGATGACAACAGCAGCAGTAGAGGGTATATAAAGTGTATTGAGGGCATGCGAAAAACTGTGCAGTCGTTATCGTATTGCACAAATGGAGTAGTTTGTCTGACGCTCAAAGGGACACAATCATTGGCTTCCGGGCCAAGAGTGGAGGCATTTCCGAAGCGGCTGAGTCTGCAAACTGTACGCGTGACGCCGTGGTTGAGGTGTATCGTGCATGGCCAGATGGCGCTATCCAAAACGGACGCCGAGGCAGCTGTGGTGAACCAAGGGCCTTAGATGACAGGGGTCAACTAGGGCTGCAGAGATGTGTATAGACGGGCAACTGTGAGCAACTGACAGCCCAGGTGAACCAAGGGACTTTCAACAGCGTCTCCTCAACACGCTGCAAATATCTAGAGAAGGGTCCAGGGTGGGGGGGGGGGGGGGCAGATTTTGGCCTGGGGAATGTTTTCATGGCATTCCCTGAATGATCTCTTAATTCTGTAACGCACATTGGATCAACACAAGAATGCATGTATCCTAGGGGTGCACATGGTCCCCCACATGCAGTTTGTTTTTCTTCAGCACAGTACCATTTACCAACAGGACAATGCAACGTGCCACACGGCTCGTGGTATACACGCATGGTTCGAAGAGTACCAGAGTGAGTAAACCGTACTCGGCTGGCCACCAAACTCCCGGATTTAAACTCAATCGAGAATCCGCAGGACCAGCTCGATCGGACTCTATGTGCTGTCGATCCTCAACGGAGAAACCTACCGCAGCTGGCCGCTTCACTGGAGATGGAGTGGCTGCACGTCCCTGCCGGTACCTTGCAGAGCTTCGCTGACTCTCTCCATGCACCTCTCTCATCAGTCCGCGCTGCAAATAGTGGTTATTCAGGCTTTTGGAAGGTGCTCACGTTAATGTGATTGGACACTGTGACAAACCTTTTCATAAGCACCAAAAATGTGTTGTAAGAAGATCAACTGTTCTATCACTCTTAGACGTACCCATGCGATTGAATTTTAGCAAAAAATTTTCTTTAGATTAAGTACCCAGAATGTTCCAGATCAAAAATAAAATCAGGCTGTTCATAATTATTCATTTCGTGGTCCAAATCATCCCAAAAGTATTCAATTTAAATATGAAAACTTAAATATCGTGATTTGGGTTTCTCTTACAACGATAAAATCACAAATGAAAGTTGTAAATTTTACTTCAGTGTACCATGATATGTGCAACTCTGTCCAAATATATGGAGGAGAAACAAATCCTATGGTCCTTTTAAGTTTCTTCAGCCATATTTGTTGTCACAGTAAGTAACAAAGCTAACAGCTTTGACAAATGCTCGGAAAGAAAATTTATATGCCGATTTACGCGCTGCACTTGCACATTCTGCAACTGGATCTGCTTTCACTGCCCTATCTCCTACAACGTCGAATGTTTTTGAAACACATCTGAAGCCTGCGCCATTTTCCACTGTTAGATTTTACTTCAAGATAGCCAATGTTTGTGAGCCTTCTTTCATCAGTTTCCGCCCTCGTTTTTACTTTCCAAATCACGAAGACTAAGTACTTAAATCCAGTATCTTAACATATTGAGGTGTTCGCGTAGACAACACAAGGTTTTTTTCAATATTAACTCTTTATTGAAGCACACTTATAGCAAAGACACACCGTAACGTGAAAACATTCGCCAATTGTGAGTAGGATTCGCGCACTGATGGCTCTTCAGTTAGGTAAATAGACAGTTCTTCCATTTTTACAATAAAAAATCTGATGATTTTTGGCTCTTATAGACATTGATACTTGGAATATACTCCCAATTTGAAGTGGGATAAGACATCACAAAAGAAATGTCTTTTTCGGGTGATATAATCACAAATTAACAAGTTTTAGAATTTTTCCTTTACTTAGACTGTAGAACCTTTTTTGTCAAATTTCATGACTCTACGTCAATGTAAACTATCCCGTAGGTTTTAATGAGTGAACTTGTATGAAAATATGTCACACACATGGCTGTATCTTCCGGTTGCATTGACTCAGAATCTCACGCCATCAAGTGACAATAGACCTTAGTATGTGACATAAATTTCAACGTGGTAGTCTACTTGTTCTGGACAAAAAGGTGTCTTAAAAGTCGGACAGACAGTAAGGCAGACAGACAGAGAGACAGAGAAAGTGATCCCACAAGTGTTCCGTTTTTACTGATTACGGTACGGAACCCTAAAAATAAGGAAAATATGCCAAATGTGGAGCATATAGGTGGCACAATGGTTAGGTCATTGCTCCCGCATTCGGGAGGACGACGGTTCAAATCCACGTGCGGCCATTCTAGTTTAGTTTACCGTGACTCTCGTAAACCGCTTAGGGCAAATAGCGGGAAGGTTCCTTTGAAAAGGACACGGCTGATTTCTTCTCCCATCCATCCTTAATCCGAGCTTCTACTCCATTTCTAATGACTTCGTCGTCGACGGGACGTTAAAAAGTAATCTTCCTTTCATTTTTCTCAGAGCAAACTATGTGAATAATGGCGAAATGATACTAAAGTGATTAAATAAAATACATGTCTCTAAATATCATAAATTTTATTGTTGTTTCCATATTACCTGGAGTTCAGCAATTAGGATGTAATGACTATTGTGTACAGAGTTTTTCCGTCACTCGGAGATGAAGGCGCAGCAGGAGCACCTCCTGGGGCAGGCCTCTTTGCAGGGGAACAGCGACGCGACGTCGCGGCCAGCCAGCATCTTCTCCACCTGTGACCACACAACGAAGCGCCTCTCCTGCAACTCAGCTGGAGCAACCACACACACTGTCTAATATAGGTAGTAAACCAATACAGACAGCCATACAGACAGTTCCTCATCACCACCATCAGTACCATCACCATCACCATTTCAAGCAACATCATTAAAATCAGCAACTCAGCATCCACAGCGTAAACCAATAACATCTCCCAAAAGCCCTTCACAAACAAATTGGCCTCTAGATGTGACACAGGACAACATTCCATTAGAGCTACTGACAGCCTTGGGACAGCCAGTCCTGACAAAACTCTACCATCCGGTGAGCAAGATGTATGAGACAGGCGAAATACCCTCAGACTTCAAGAAGAATATAATAATTCCAATCCCAAAGAAAGCAGGTGTTGACAGAAGTGAAAATTACCTAATAATCAGTTTAATAAGCCTCAGCTGCAAAATACTAACCCGAATTTTTTACAGACGAATGGAAAAACTGGTAGAAGCCGACCTCGGGGAAGATCAGTTAGGATTCCGTAGAAATATTGGAACATGTGAGGCAATACTGGCCCTACGACTTATCTTAGAAGCTAGATTAAGGGAAGGCAAACCTACGTTTCTAGCATTCGTAGACTTAGAGAAAGCTTTTCACAATGTTGACTGGAATACTCTCTTTCAAATTCTGAAGGTGGCAGGGGTAAAATACATGGAGCGAAAGCCTATTTACAATTTGTACAGAAACCAGATTGGATGTTTCCAGAATGAAATTTTCACTCTGCAGCGGAGTGTGCGCTGATATGAAACTTCCTGGCAGATTAAAACTGTGTGCCGGAGCGAGACTCGAACTCGGGACCTTTGCCTTTCGCGGGCAAGTGCTCTACCAACTGAGCTACCCAAGTACGACTCACTCCCCGTCCTCACAGCTCTACTTCTGCCAGTACCTCGTCTCCTACCTTCCTAACTTTACAGTTTTAATCTGACAGGAAGTTTCATATCAGCGCACACTCCGCTGCAGAGTGAAAATCTCATTCTGGAAACATCCCCCAGGCTGTGGCAAAGCCATGTCTTCGCAATATCCTTTATTTCAAGAGCGCTAGCTCTGCAAGGTTCGCAGGAGAGCTCCTGTAAAGTTTGAAAGGTAGGAGACGAGGTACTGGCAGAAGTAAAGCTGTGAGGACGGGGCGTGAGTCGTGGTTGGGTAGCTCAGTTGGTAGAGCACTTGCCCGCGAAAGGCAAAGGTCCCGAGTTCGTGTCTCGGTCCGGCACACAGTTTTAATCTCCCAGGAAGTTTCAACCAGATGGGAGTTATAAGAGCCGACGGACACGAAAGGGAAGCAGTGGTTGGGAAGGGAGTGAGACAGGGTTGTAGCCTTTTCCCGATGTTATTCAATCTGTATATTGAGCAAGCAGTGAAGGAAACAAAAGAAAAATTAGGAGTAGGTATTAAAATCCATGGAGAAGAAATAAAAACTTCGAGGTTCGCCGATGACATTGTAATTCTGTCAGAGACAGCAAAGGACTTGGAAGAGCAGTTACACGGAATAGATAGTGTCTTGAAAGGAGAATATAAGATGAACACCAACAAAAGCAAAACGAAGATAATGGAATGTAGTCGAATTAAGTCGGGTAATGCTGAGGGAATTAGATTAGGAAATGAGGCACTTAAAGTAGTAAAGGAGTTTTGCTATTTGGGGAGCAAAATAACTGATGACGGTCGAAGTAGAGAGGATATAAAATGTAGACTGGCAATGGCAAGGAAAGCGTTTCTGAAAGAGAAATTTGCCAACACCGAGTATAGATTTAAGTGTCAGGAAGTTATTTCTGAAAATATTTGTATGGAGTGTAGCTAAGTGAAGCATGGACGAGAAATAGTTTGGACAAGAAGAGAATAGAAGCTTTTGAAATGTGGTGCTACAGAAGAATGCTGAAGATTAGATGGGTAGATCACATAACTAATGAGGAGGTATTGAATAGGATTGAGGAGAAGAGAAGTTTGTGACAGAACTTGACTAGAAGAAGGGATCGGTAGGAAGGACATGTTCTGAGGCATCAAGGAATCACCAATTTAGTATTGGAGGGCAGCGTGGAGGGTAAAAATCGTAGAGGGGGACCAAGAGATGAATACACTAAGCAGATTCAAAGGGATGTAGGTTGCAGTAGGTACTGGGAGATGAAGCAACTTGCACAGGATAGAGTAGCATGGAGAGCTGCATCAAACCAGTCTCAGGACTGAAGACCTCAACATCAAAATGTGTGACAGAGGGCTCCACATCGCAACACCATCAATCGAAGCTGAGTTCAATGACCTTCGCGCGCTCCACAACGACGCCCATATCGTTGTCCTGGCAAATGCCTTGTCATCCGACTGCGACGCCAAGATCCGGTTGGTGAAAGGAGGAGAAGACGTACCGTAAATTGTCAGGTGAGCCAACATCCAAAATAATGAGTCTCACCTAGGAGCTTCCAGAGCGGTCATCATCACTGGGAGAGGGTGTCAGTTAGAATCTCCTGCCACAGGCACCTCAGACATCTACAATTTATTGCCTGGCGAAGGTTCATAAGAAGGAACCACTTCTACAGCTCATTGTGAGCACCACTGCTCATAGACTCACGAAACGTCTGCCGTGTCTCCTTACTTCGCATGTTGGTCGCTCAGTGTATCGTATCAAGAACAGGACTGTCTTCATCAGCTGAAACAAAATGTCTGCTCCTAGACTAGAAGATAATGTGATATCTTTATTAAAGCGCACTCAGTCACATAGCTCCTTAATTGGCCTCATAAGCGCTCAGTGCAACCCGCTTGCCAAAAACGCTCAGTATGGTTGTAACACTATAATCGATAGTGTTTATAGCTCATACTGATTAATTCTGCATAATTTCAAGCTGATGTACTGTAAAGAAGTGGAAAGGTAGTGTGACATGTTTACTCTTTGCAAGTTAAGTTTTTGTGTCATTTGGAGGGAAGTGGTATTTAATTATGTATATTTGTGTTGACTTCTTAATATGTTTAAATAAAGAGACATTTTAAAATATGTTTGCTGGCGACTATGTAATAACTAGTTGATACATAGGGACTTTGTATTGTATAAAGAGAAACCCAAAGTTGTTCACCTCTGCAACAGAAGTGAGTTGGCGCTCTAGGGAAAAGGCGGATGTGGCGCTCAGTCTGGGCAGCATGTGAGAGAGCACAGTAGTCAGTCGGGAGCAAGTAATTTACGAGTAAACAGTGCAGGTGCCGAGTGAAGCTTACAGTATGGAATGGAATGGCCTCGGATTTAATATGCGGCTATAAAATTGTGCTCTCGATTTGGGAAAGCTGTATAACTAATATTAACAACGCCAAGAAGAGGTAAATATAACTAATTACTGCCAATGGAAAGACCACCTAGCCGCCACATGCTCGCCACCACGATTGCGTAACCACTTCGTCACACATACGTATAGTCAGATCTGTATTACTGTGTGAACCAGTAATGTTGTGTTTGGTTCTGTGAAAGTATAATCCTAATGTTCAAAATATGATTGAACAATGTGTCCATCCTATGCACCTCTCCTTTACGTGATGAAATCCGAGAGTGTCCTTTGCATAAAAAAGCATTAACAGTTTTACAATGCATTTTATTGATGTGTGGCAAAGTTGTGCCAGTACTCTTAATGCGCAAGGTAACATTTACTTCTTTCTCAAGCATAAAAAAAACTATTTATGTTTGAATATTTCGAAACTTAACTAGAAAACTAAATTAAATATCAGTTTAGGAAAGAGTATTGCTTTCAAAACGATAGTGTTCTATTGTTTGTTGCTTTGAAGTTGTTTTCAAAATTACCCGCTTCACAAGGGGTATCATAACACTTTGTCTTAATGTTGTGTGAAGGTAAAATTTTGTTGGAGATTATCTCTGATTTGTAGAGGTTACTGTCAGGGTAAAGAGTGTTAAATTAGTACAAACTTAATGATCTCAGATGAAAGAGTAGCCCAATCCTACCTTAACGCTGCAAAATTCTGGAAGTGTATATAGTTTTGTGGCTACAATGAAAGGGACTGTTTGTGGGACCATATTTCTGTTCCATCATAAAAAAAGGATAAATCAGATTAGTAGGTTTCTAGCTAATGATTCTTGAACTGATTACTAAGAAGCAAGGGTAAAAAGTTTGTATACTGTGCCTCCTTATTGCTTTTATATAGTAAATGTGTTTATTAATTGTACTTGACTATTATCATGTGCTATCTGGTCTTGTTGGGTTGTGAAGAGCAAGTTTAGGTATATTAGTTAAAGGCAAAAGTAATGATTAAAGTAAACAAGAAAAAGACCTCATTTGCAAATCTTGTGATTGCGTAACTGCTAAAGTGACAACTGCCGCTAAGCACTGTGTAATTTGTCCATTTGAGTGTTCAAAATGTGTGGGAAATCCTATGGGGCTTAACTGCTAAGGTCAGCAGTCCCTAAGCTTACACACTACTTAACCTAAATTATCCTAAGGACAAACACACACACCCATGCCTGAAGGAGAACTCGAACCTCCGACGGGACTAGCCGCACAGTCCATGACTACAGCGCCTTAGACCGCTTCCACTTGGATGTGTTCATTGAAATCCACAGCACAGTATTTATTGAAAGTTCGTTTTGAATTAGTAAAAATAAGTTCTTTATAAATAATGCTTTTAAATTGTTGTTGTTGTTGTTGTGGTCTTCAGTTCTGAGACTGGTTTGATGCAGCTCTCCATGCTACTCTATCCTGTGCAAGCTTTTTCATCTCCCAGTACCTACTGCAACCTACATCCTTCTGAATCTGCTTAGTGTATTCATCTCTTGGTCTCCCTCTACGATTTTTACCCTCCACGCTGCCCTCCAATACTAAATTGGTTATCCCTTGATGCCTCAGACCATGTCCTGCCAACCGATCCCTTCTTCTGGTCAAGTTGTGCCACAAACTTCTCTTCTCCCCAATCCTATTCAATACTTCCTCATTAGTTATGTGATCTACCCATCTAATCTTCAGCATTCTTCTGTAGCACCACATTTCAAAAGCTTCTATTCTCTTCTTGTCCAAACTATTTATCGTCCATGTTTCGCTTCCATACATGGCTACACTCCATACGAATACTTTCAGAAATGACTTCCTGACACTTAAATCAATACTGGATGTTAACAAATTTCTCTTCTTCAGAAACGCTTTCCTTGCCATTGCCAGCCTACATTTTATATCCTCTCTACTTCGACCATCATCAGTTATTTTGCTCCCCAAATAGCAAAACTCCTTTACTACTTTAAGTGCCTCATTTCCTAATCTAATTCCCTCAGCATCACCCGACTTAATTAGACTACATTCCATTATCCTTGTTTTGCTTTTGTTGATGTTCATCTTATATCCTCCTTTCAAGACACTGTCCATTCCATTCAACTGCTCTTCCAAGTCCTTTGCTGTCTCTGACAGAATTACAATGTCATCGGCGAACCTCAAAGTTTTTATTTCTTCTCCATGAATTTTAATACCTACTCCTAATTTTTCTTTTGTTTCCTTTACTGCTTGCTCAATATACAGATTGAACAACATCGGGGAGAGGCTACAATCCTGTCTTACTCCCTTCTCAACCACTGCTTCCCTTTCATGTCCCTCGACTCTTATAACTGCCATCTGGTTTCTGTACAAATTGTAAATAGCCTTTCGCTCCCTGTATTTTACCCCTGCCACCTTTAGAATTTGAAAGAGAGTATTCCAGTCAACATTGTCAAAAGCTTTCTCTAAGTCTACAAATACTAGAAACGTAGGTTTGCCTTTCCTTAATCTTTCTTCTAAGATAAGTCGTAAGGTCAGTATTGCCTCACGTGTTCCAGTGTTTCTACGGAGTCCAAACTGATCTTCCCCGAGGTTGGCTTCTACTAGTTTTTCCATTTGTCTGTAAAGAATTCGTGTTAGTATTTTGCAGCTGTGACTTATGAAGCTGATAGTTCGGTAATTTTCACATCTGTCAACACCTGCTTTCTTTGGGATTGGAATTATTATATTCTTCTTGCAGTCTGAGGGTATTTCGCCTGTTTCATACATCTTGCTCACCAGATGGTAGAGTTTTGTCAGGACTGGCTCTCCCATGGCCGTCAGTAGTTCCAGTGGAATATTGTCTACTCCGGGGCCCTTGTTTCGACTCAGGTCTTTCAGTGCTCTGTCAAACTCTTCACGCAGTATCATATCTCCCATTTCATCTTCATCTACATCCTCTTCCATTTCCATAATATTGTCCTCAAGTACATCGCCCTTGTATAGACCCTCTATATACTCCTTCCACCTTTCTGCATTCCCTTCTTTGCTTAGAACTGGGTTTCCATCTGAGCTCTTGATATTCATGCAAGTGGTTCTCCTTTCTCCAAAGGTCTCTTTAATTTTGCTGTAGACAGTATCTATCTTACCCCTAGTGGGATAAGCCTCTACATCCTTACACTTGTCCTCTAGCCATCCCTGCTTAGTCATTTTGCACTTCCTGTCGATCTCATTTTTGAGACGTTTGTATTCCTTTTTGCCTGCTTCATTTACTGCATTTTTATATTTTCTCCTTTCATCAATTAAATTCAATATATTTTCTGTTACCCAAGGATTTTTACTAGCCCTCATCTTTTTACCTACTTGATCCTCTGCTGCCTTCACTACTTCATCCCTCAAAGCTACCCATTCTTCTTCTACTGTATTTCTTTCCCCCATCCATGTCAATTGTTCCCTTATGCTCTCCCTGAAACTCTGTACAACCACTGGTTCTTTCAGTTTATCCAGGTCCCACCTTTTTGCAGTTTCTTCAGTTTTAATCTACAGCTCATAACCAATAGATTGTGGTCAGAACCCACATCTGCCCCTGGAAATGTCTTACAATTTAAAACCTGGTTCCTAAATCTCTGTCTTACCATTATATAATCTATCTGATACCTTTTAGTATCTCCAGGGTTCTTCCATGTATACAACCTTCTATCATGATTCTTAAACTACGATAAAGTTGTGCTCTGCGGTACAAAATGCACTACTGGCCATTAAAATTGCTACATCAAGAAGAAATGCAGATAATAAACGGGTATTCATTGTACAAATATATTATACTAGAAATGACATGTGATTACATTTTCACCCAAGTTGGGTGCTAAGATCCTGACAAATCAGTACCCAGAACAACCACCTCTGGCCGTAATAACGGCCTTGATACGCCTGGTCATTGAGTCAAAGAGAGCTTGGATGGCGTGTACAGGTACAGCTGCCCATGCAGCTTCAACAAGGTACCACAGTTCATCAAGAGTAGTGACTGGCGTATTGAGACGAGCCAGTTGCTCGGCCACCATTCAGCAGATGTTTTCAACTGGTGACAGATCTGGAGAATGTGCTGGCCAGGGCAGCAGTCGAACATTTTCTGTATCCAGAAAGGCCCGTACAGGACCTGAAAGATGCGGTAGTACATTATCCTGCTGAAATGTAAGGGTTTCGCAGGGATCGAATGAAGGGTAGAGCCACTGGTCGTAACACATCTGAAATGTAACGTCCACTGTTCAAAGTGCCGTCAATGCGAAAGAGAGGTGACCGAGACGTGTAACCAATGGCACCCTTTACCATCTTCACCGCGATGTCGCCAAA
Source organism: Schistocerca piceifrons (assembly GCF_021461385.2). Classification (NCBI taxonomy): domain Eukaryota; kingdom Metazoa; phylum Arthropoda; class Insecta; order Orthoptera; family Acrididae; genus Schistocerca; species Schistocerca piceifrons. The sequence goes on along the minus strand of NC_060145.1, from coordinate 136,538,436 downwards.
CATGGATGCTACCATGATGATGCTGTAAACAGAACCTGGATTCATCCTAAAAAATGACGTTTTGCCATTCATGCACCCAGGATCGTCGTTGAGTACACCATCGGAGGCGCTCCTGTCTGTGATGCAGCGTCAAGGGTAACCGCAGCCACGGTCTCCGAGCTGATAGTCCATGCTGCTGCAAACGTCGTCAAATTGTTCGTGCAGGGGGTTGTTGTCTTGCAAACATCCCCATCTGTTGACTCAGGGATGGAGACGTGGCTGCACGATCCGTTACAACCATGCGGATAAGATGCCTGTCATTTCGACTGCTAGTGATACGAGGCCGTTGGGATCCAGCACGGCGTTCTGTATTACCCTCCCGAACCCACCGATTCCATATTCTGCTAACAGTGATTGGATCTCGACCAACGCGAGCAGCAGCGTCGCGATACGATAAACCGCAATCGCGATAGGCTACAATCCGACCTTCAAAGTGGGAAACGTGATGGTACGCATTTCTCCTGCTGACACGAGGCATCACAACAACGTTTCACCAGGCAACGCCGGTCAACTGTTGTTTGTGTATGAGAAATCGGTTGGAAACTTTCCTCATGTCAGCGCGTTGTAGGTGTCGCCACCGTCGCCAACCTTGTTTGAATGCTCAGAAAAGCTAATCATTTGCATATGACAGCATCTTCTTCCTGTCGGTTAAATTTCGCGTCTGTAGCACGTCATCTTCGTGGTGTAGCAATTTTAATGTCCAGTAGTGTACGCAAGGCCGTGCAGTTCAAACCGAAGGTAAGAGTCGAGAGAGAGAGAGAAGAATAAAGGTTCAAATCAATGTAAATTCTACAATAGGAGAGAGTCTTTCATCGAAAATAGGTCGGATCCTCTCTAAGCATAAAAGGACGTCCACCTTTAATCGAGCTTCAAAGACAGCCAGATCAGTTTAACGGAATGGATAATGTCTTGAAAACATGTTACAGGATGAACCTCAACAAAGTAGAATGTAGACGAATAAAATCAGATGACTTTAAAGGTTTTCAGAAATGACTGCAACCACTCGCCTTTCCTGACTGTAGAAATTTTATTTTACTGTTACCAGTTTCAAGTCGCCTAGGAACCCGTCATCAGATGGTATACAGTTCTTAGTGATTGAATTTATTATTGTAGGGGGGTGGGGAGGAGGGTGGGCGTAGTGTATCTGTGGCAAGACAGAAATAGGTCGAAGAAAATAAACAGTCAATGTGACGCGGTGTGTGGAGTTATTCACATCGTACACGCGTAAGATTGACATGATGACATTACTTACAGCTGTCAGTCTGACATCGAGACGGCATTGCTATCAGTGAGGCTTTCATTATGTTACATACTACTGCGCCTCGAATAAGTACAAGCGTGGATTTGGGGAATTCTTGTAAACCTGTGAACTTATCTTTGTTTAGAGGTAATGATGGACGGGATAATGCAGTGACAGTGAGGTGTCTATTTTGAAATTTGTCTGCGCTCGGGTTGCCGTGTACCTGAACTGTAGTAGCTATGCCGGCCGCTGTGGTCGAGCGGTTCTAGGAGCTACGGTCGCAGGTTCGAATCCTGCCTCGCTCATGGATGTGTGTGATGTCCTTAGGTTAGTTAGGTTTAAGTAGTTCTAAGTTCTATGGGACTGATGAGCTCATCTGTTAAGTCCCATAGTGCTCAGAGCCATTTGAACCATTTTTGTTGTACCTGCTTGTTCTGCATTTAGGCATACTGGTCATCTGTCTACTAGTTGCACTGAGCGTAGATGGGCGATAATTCGCCGGGGGAATTAATTTGTGTTTATGTGTTTCTTTTTTGTTTAGATCTGAGTGGGAGTTCGTGTTTTGTCTTGTTTAAAAAAATCGGTTTCATTAAGATGGAAGTAGAGTACGCAAAATGGTGGAAACCCGTGCTACTGCTGCGGATGCAGTTTCTGCTTTAACTCGGCAAGTGCAGGCATTAACAGAGCGGTTTGAGAGTTTGAAGGAACTTAATAGAGAGGCTCGTGAAGACATTCACGATCAGTCGCAATGAGAGTGACGGGAGACTAAGTCTAAAATGAGAGTGCCTTCTCTTTCGTATGACCCGGCAGTGGTCTCACTGCTTAATCCCTTCTCGGGCAAGGCAACGTAGGACGTGACAGGATGTTATGGACGCTGCGGAAGCGCATGGGTTGTCGGATGAAGTAACATTGTTTGTCTACCACGAGACACTGAGTAAAGCGTATACGTTCCAGGAGTGGGCCAATGGACTGTGCCAGCGGTATCAAAAGCAGAACAGTGTTCAGTTTTTTCGGGAGAAATGAAGCACATTGTCGATGCAGCGCAACGAGTCTGTGGAAGCGTTCTAGGAAAGAATCCGTAAGCTAAACGCAGAGACCCACAATGCAGAAGCTAACACGGCGCTGTCACAGGAGGCAGAAAATAGAGCGTTGGATGTCGTTTTGCGTGGTATACCTGCTGAAATGTCACGGAGGGTACGGATGGAGAAACCAGAGGACTTACAGTGAGCTCTTAGTACCGCAACATTTATAGAGGAGGTGAATATGGGCACAGAGCAGACAGTCAGCTCTTAGTACCGCAACATGGGGTGAATATGGGCACAAGGCAGAGAGTGTACCAGCGCGTATTCGCTTCTCAATTCAAGTGTTACAGACGTGGTCGGGAAACGCATGTAAGGAAGCAGTGTAAGCAACCAGAGTGCTATGCGTATGGCGTAGTGGACCACTGGGCATTTCAGTGTAGAGATAGGAAGGGTGGAAATCTCCGGCAAGGGAAGCAGCCCTTAAACGCAAACGGGACTGCTTCAATCGTCGAGAGGCAGTCTCGATAGACCGTAACACTACACAAGTTAGTGCACAGATGGAACGTAGCTTGGTGGACTTAGTGGGTGGCAGGAAGCAGAGATTTTTGGTGGACACGGCTGCGAATGTGTGCGTTATCAGTCTGGACATCGTGGGAAAGAGGAGGCTGGGGCCACCACGGTAGAGGCTACCTGGGGTTGGCGATAATAGGGTGAAGTGATTGGGTACGGCATACTGAGGTTTTCAGCGAACGCATGGAGGTGTTGCCATGCGTAGGCGGTTATTCAGTGATTCTCGGGCTAGACTTTCTCAACGAACATCATGCTAAGATTGATCTTTTGCAACGCACAGTGGAACTCAGTGGGACTTTGTCTCAACAGAGGGAAACAGTTGCAACTGAGACAATGGCGCAAGGTTTACCTATCACGAAGGCGAGACCAACTAAACTGCGTACGTTTGCGGTCAAGATTGATCAGCAGAATAAAATACCAGCAGGTACGGGGAAGCTACTGTGGATTTCAGTGTGTACCGATTTGCCGAGAGAAACATTATCTGTGGTTGAACTGCTCTTAAGCAATGAAGAGCTGAATAGTTCGCATTCCTTTATCCGCGGGAGTTTAGGGCATGTGAGTTATATTAATGGGGAACAGATGATTCCAGTTAATGTGGATAACTTTGGCGGATGGGAGGTAACTCTGTCAAGGTGTTCAATAGTAGCCACTCTGGAAGTCTTGCAAGATGAGGACATAGATAGGTCGAGCCTAGAGAGAAGCCTGAAGCAAACCGTCGATATGGAAGTGTTAGGAGGGAAAGTAGACCATTTCAAGGACAGTGATCGAATGGCTATGGGGAACTTTTTGTTGAGGTTTAGTGACTTATTTTGTGCGAACGGAATGTTACCAGCAACCGCGCTAGTGCAACGTCACGTATCGACAGGGTATAGTGGACTAATTTATAGGATCCATACCGTATAGCAAAACAGCTGCAACCTTTGGTAGAAGAATTTATTGAGCAACTACGGGCTAGGATCATAGAACCGAGCGATAGTCCCTGGAGTACCAGCATTATCATAGTGCCAAAAGACTTAGAGGATGGGACACAAAAATACAGATTTGGCTGTGATTATAGATATCTAAAAGCGTGAAGCACTTCGGATGCTTATCCAATACTAAACATCATGGAAGCTTTGGATAATCTGGGTGAGTGTCGGTCCTTTACAACTACGGACCTAATGAGGTGATACCAGCAACTGAAGATAGGCCGAAAACAGCGTTTATCGTCCCAGCAGGACATTTTCATTACAAACGCATGCCATTTGGACCAAAGAAAGCACAGGCAACTTTTCAGCGGTAATTAGATGGGGTGCTCAAGAGGTTAAAGCTAAAAACTTGTCTAGTCTATCTCGACACATAATTGTCTATTCAAAGGATTTATCAGTGCATGTGAGACGTGTGGAGGGTGTCTTTAGTAGCTTACTATGGGCAAGTTTGACGTTAAGTGTGGACAAGTGCCATTTTGCACAAACTTAAATAAACTATCTGGCACTCCGTTGTCAGGCCACAAGTGGCCCATCGGGACCATCCGACCGCCGTGTCATCCTCAAATAAACTATCTGGGACACGTGGTTATTGAGCGTGGCATACAGACCGATACTTGCCTTACAGACTCTGTTCAAAATTAGACGATACCACAAACAACTAAGCAGGTAGAGTCGTTGATTGGCCTCTGTTATTGTTATAGACAGTTCGTGAAAGACTGCGAAAACAGCAGGACTATTGAACAAGCTACTGAAGAATGGGACGAAATTCCATTGGTCGCAGGAGTGTCAGGAGGAATTTGAAAAATAGAAGGAAGTATTAGCTTCAGATTCAGTATTGGTTTTTCTGGATTTCGGGGAAGAGTTTATCTTTTCGTGTAAAGCTTCGAATGAGTCAGTAAGTTGTATTTCGGGACAGACAGTTGATGATCAGCAACATCCGGTAGCATCAAAGCACTTGAACAAGAGCGGAGCGTAACTACTCAATAACGGAAAAGAGATGTTGGGGGTCATATATCGTATTACATATTTTTTGTATGGTAGGAAGTTTAAGGTCGTGATTGATCACGCCTCATTGAATTAGTTGCTTGGTTTGAAAGATCCATCTAGTAGATTAACTCGTTGGGCATTTAAGCTTAGTGAATTCTAATACGAGGTAATCAATAAGCCAGGTAGATAAAATGCAAATGAGGATACGTTAAGTCGCAGGGTAGAAATGTTAAGTATGCTAGCGAAGAGCGTTGAAAGGTGGCGGCAGGCACAGGCAAGGGAAAAAGAGTGCAAGACATTTAAGTCACAGGCACGTTTCGTTATGCACGAGAGCTTGTTGTGTAGAACGATGAGGTTGTAACACGCCCGGGAGTACTAATGGGTGGGGGTACATTTTACTGTTTGTCGTTCCTTGACCGTGCGTCCTGTCCACGCCACGTACCTGATAATCCCGCGGCGGCCGTACTATTCTGCTCCACACTGCCGCTGGCTTGCCTGAAATTATCTATCGAAATATGCAAGCGGGTTTAAGGGAACCACTGAACGTCAAGAACAACACTGTCCTACGTCTGGTATGAACATCTGTATTCTGAGACGATTAAAGGAAAATTGCAGGTTGCACTGCTTACAGTCTAAGTCATAAGTTTCGATGTCAAATTCTAGGTGATTGTCTGTCCACCAAATCACTTGGACGAGAGTACGCGTAACCGAACGCTGAGCGGAAGATTGTTGATGATGCGAAAGCCGAGTAATCGAACGAAAGTTCTTACGCATATACAGATTTTTTATACCAGTCCTCCTTGACACTAGTAATAAATTTTAACACTGTTCACAAAGTTAAATTTACAGTTCACAGTTCGCAGTGGTACGAGCGTGCGCGTAACCGTCGCGGCGCAGCTGATTGTTGATGTTGCGGAAACGCGATGACCGAACGCACGTTCTCACGCTCGCTACAAATCACTGGCACTTGATTGCACTCTTTTATGGTAACTAATTTCTACTGATTGACATCAGTTCATGCTGGGAGACCGAACACGGCGTGGATAACTGATACTGCACGGTACGACACGCAACGAGAGGATACACATATACTTTATCAGCAGCACTGCTCATCTTTAATTTACTTCTTGATGCATTTTCCTCTGAACCATTTGCATATTTTATCACTCTACTGTAATAGCACTTGTAGCAACACTTCAACTTCCATGCTAACAACGCCTCTCACATGCAGAGCTACACACTACACAACATAACAGTTCCGTGTCCCGCGCTCGACTCTCTACAGACGCGGCTGCCCGCTAAGATACTCCAAAACTATACCAGCGATATGGCAGTACACTTACAAGGTGTTCAAGAGGATTTTCGGAATGAAGTTTTGCAACAAGCTCACGACCATATGTTGCCAGGCCATGATGGGCGACGTGTGCGGACAAACGTGTAGCAGAGCAGTTTTGGTGGAGGAACTGGAAGCATGGCATGGAGTGGAGCAGTATATTAAGGACTGGCTGCCATGTGCGCAGAGGGACGACATCGCGCATCAGAAAGTGACGTTGCAAATATTACCAGAGGGGCGCAGTCCATTTTCTATGTTAGAGTTGGATGACCTTGGGCCATTTAATAAAACTCCTGCAGGAAATAGGTACGTTATTACCATTATCGATCTTTTTCTCTATTTGTGGCAAAGGTGCCGACACCAGACCAACAGACTAGTACTCTAGCGGAGGCGTTAGTAAACAACTGGATATTACAGGATGGGGTGCCTGAGGCCATAATTTCGGTGCAAGATACGAATTTTGTTTGGGATTTAATGAAGCAGCTATGCCGCGTATCCGTATAAGGAAATTACGGACGAGTCTGTTTCATCAACGTATTGATGGGAGAATGGAACGCGTGCACAAGACGTTAAGCTATTACGTAGGTTCCATACACGACGATTGCGATGCCCATTTACCTTGTGTACAGTGCGCCTGTAATTCGAAGGTTCATATTGCAACGAGCTTGTCCCCGTCTGAGGTGGTGTATGGCAGGAAAATTCCATCTCCCTTTGACGTTTTGATTCCTAAATTAGGACCAGATGGTGAGTCGCTGAGGAAATTTGCCTGAAGAATTAGGGAAATTCGGAGGAATGTGCAAAAGGCAAACACAAAGACGCTAGAACTCTAGGAATAACTAAACAGACGCATGGGCAAATTTCCGCAGTACCCCGTAGGGCAATTGGTAATGGTCAAAATGAAGAACTTTTTAACAAAATACCAGGAACCATAGCAAGTCGTGGAAATGACCTCACCGGTCAACCTGAAGACACATTTCTCCACCAAACCGTTTGTTAACCACGTCAGTCTCGTAAAACCGTTTAAAGGAATGCTGGAGCGGATACTACAGTTATCAGCAACCAACCAGTAGATGAAAGCTGCAAAGAGTAAAAAGAAGCGACGTAGAATTGGTGAGCAACGTAAAGTGCATGGTGTGCCGTATAGGTTAAGGTCGCGAAAGTTAAGCTGTATACTTCTAATTTGTTGTTATTTTTTATTTTCATTATATTTGGTTGGTATAGCAGGGAGTCTGTATTTTTACTGCCATAGGAATATTTGGTCTTTTTTGTGAAATTGTTAGTTTTTCATGTCGTTATTGCTAATATTGATTTTAATGTAGACTGTGCATTCTCTGAACGAGGAAAGGGATGAGGGTAATTGGGGATCTGTCCAGGCGGCCAGGTACTGGCTGATGTGCAGACATGTGAAGCGAGTTTGTTTCTTGGGGAAGTAAGTGGGACGAGTTGTGGAAACGAGCTTCTGCCAGACCGAAAATACTTCCAAAGGGTGGGTACTCGTTGGTTACACTCAGTATTCACGCCGGAAAACGTATGGTTGAATTGCAACTAAGGAGCTGACCGGTAGTTTCGGGAAAGTGGAATGATCATTAATGACACAACTTGTGAGGTAGTCGGGACGGATTTTCGTCTTGTGACAACGCTCACAGGCTCAGCTGTTATGACATTATCGCGGAGTACGTTGTATTGCCTAGAAGGATCTCTGAGGGTACTATCCGACCAAAATTTAACGTATTTGAATGATAAACTCAGTCCAGAGCTTTTGCAGTCCGTATACAGATTAGTAGAGTCCCAGAAATTCGGAATGTCGATGGAACAAATGCGGCAGCATGTACTTCATTTCCAGGAAGAACAAGAACGCAAAGTATTAGTGGTGAGCGTGTCGACCGCCAATTGTGGCGTGTTTCTAGCAGGCTTTTGCGTATGGTATTTCTGGACAAGGCGCAAGAGTGCACAGGCTCTGGACGTGCCAACACACCAGTTACCAGTAGAATGGTTGACCGCCATTGGTCTGGGAAGCAGTTAGTTTTAAGGTCTTAGTTGTAGGGGTACGATATGGGATACATGGTAGCAGTAAAATGTGGGCGGGAGCCCTGTATGGTAAAATGTAAACGAGCGTATGGCGTCAGTGGACGGGAGTTCCCAGGCGGGAAGTTCGGCCGCCAAGTGCAAGTCTTACTGAGTGCGACGCCACAGTGGGCGACCTGCGCTTCGACAATGGGGATGAAATGATGATGAGGACAGCACAACACCCAGTCCCTAAGGGGAGAACATCTCCTTCCCCAGCTGGGAATCGAACCCGGGGCCCCGTGAGTGGCTATCCAACGCGGTGACCATTCAGCTAATGGGGCGGACGTCCTGTATGGTGAATTCGTGAGATGTACTCTGTGTGTAAATTATTAAGAGTTAAGGTAGTTGAGTGGGAGCACGACGTTAAAGATTCGGGATGAATCTTCTTTGATGGCAGAAGGTATCCTGCGCCACAAATAAGTACAGGCGTGGATTTGGGGAATTCTTGTAAATTTCGCGCAGCTATGGCTGCAAGATAATAGTTAAAGAATCAAATGTCACGTCGTATTGCAGGCGTGGCGATATTGACAGTTTTGAAACGATTCTGCGAGACAGATTTACGACACGGCACATACGCGGGAAGGCACGGCCCGGCGGGCACTGCGTACAAACACACTACTGGCCATTAAAATTGCTACACCAAGAACAAATGCAGATGGTAAACGGGTATTCATTGGACAAACATATTATACTAGAACTGACATGTGATTACATTTTCACGCAACATGGGTGCATAGATCCTGAGAAATCAGTACCCAGGACAACCACCTCTGGCCGTAATAACGGCCTTGATACCCCTGGGCGTTGAGTCAAACAGAGCTTGGAAGGCGTGTACAGGTACAGTTGCTCATGTACCTTCAACACGATACCACAGTTCATCAAGAGTATTGACTGGCGTATTGTGACGAGCCAGTTGCTTGGCCACCATTGACCAGACGTTTTCTGTTGGTGAGAGATGTGAAGAATGTGCTGGCCAGGGTAGCAGTCGAACATTTTCTGTATCCAGAAAGGCCCATACGGGACCTGTACCATGCGGTGGTGCATTATCCTGCTGAAATGTAGGGTTTCGCAGGGATCGAATGAGGGGTGGAGCCAGGGGTGGTAACACATCTGAAATGTAACGTCCACTGTTCAAAGTGCCGTCAATGCGAACAAGAGGTGACCGAGACGTGTAACGAATGATACCACATACCATCACGATGGGTGATACGCCAGTATGGCGATGACGAGTACATGCTTCCAATGTGTGTTCAACGCGATGTCGCCAAACACGGATGCGACCATCATGACGCTATAAACAGAACCTGGATTCATCCGAAAAAATGACGTTTTGCCATTCGCGCACCCAGGTTCGTCGTTGAGTACGCCATCGCAGGCGCTCCTGTCTGTGATGCAGCGCCGGCCGCAGTAGCCGAGCGGTTCTAGGCGTTACAGTCCGAAACCGCGCGACCGCTACGGTCACCGGTTCGAATCCTGCCTTGGGCATGGATGTGTGTGGTGTCCTTAGGTTAGTTAGATTTAAGTAGTTGTAAGTTCTAGGGGACTGATGACCTCAGACGTTAAGTCCCATAGTGCTCACAGCCATTTGAACCATTTTTTGTGATGCAGCGTCAATAGTAACCGCAACCATGGTCTCCGAGCTGATAGTGGATGCTGCTGCAAACGTCGTCTAACTGTTCGTGCAGATGGTTGTTGTCTTGCAAACGTCCCCATCTGTTGACTCAGGGATCGAGACGTGGCTGCACGATCCGTTACAGCCATGCGGATAAGATGCCTGTCATTTCGACTGCTAGTGATACGAGGCCGTTGGGATCCAGCACGGCGTTCCGTATTACCCTCCCGAACCCACCGGTTTCATATTCCGCTAACAGTTATCGGATCTCGGCCAACGCGAGCAGCAATGTCGCGATACGATAATCCGTAATCGCGATAGGCTACAATCCGACCTCTATCAAAGTCGGGAACGTGATGGTATGCATTTCTCCTCCTTACACGAGGCATCACAACAACGTTTCACCAGGCAACGCCAGTCAACTGCTGTTTGTGTATGAGAAATCGGTTGGAAACTTTCCTCGTGTCAGCACGTTGTAGGTGTCGCCAGCGGCGCCAACCTTGTGTGAATGCTCTGAAAAGCTAATCGTTTGCATATCACAGCATCTTCTTCCTGTCGGTTAAATTTCGCGTCTGTAGCACGTCATCTTCGTGGTGTAGCAGTTTTAATGGCCAGTAATGTATGAAGTAAGCAGGGCAGCACAGGGCATCACCGTGCTGAGGAACCCATACGTTACAGTTACAACAGCGGCTAGTGACCTGTGTGTAGGGGCCGAAGCGGTCTGAGGGAAGCTGGCGTTATATTTATCAAAGGGCACTCCACCTGTACCCTCCGGAGGACCTACGTCAGAGGCGTCGGGAAAAGACGTGTAAATAAGCGAGCCTAGAGGCTCAAATCAGGCCGTCGTGTCGCCATTTCGGCCGCCTCTATAACCGGAGAAAATGTCGTTTCTTTTATGTTGCAGGCAACCACGACGACGTTATGCAGGTGGATATCGGCTACCATCCGGCCCACTGAAGCTGCCTCCAACCTCCGCTGCACGAACGGGTCTAGCTGTGGAGTGACACCTCTCGCCTTGTAGCTACAACAGCGCGAGGAGCGAGAGGGCTGCTGTCTGGGTGACGTCGTACGGCGCACTGCAAGCTATCGTCCACAGGGGTAGTTCCTGGGCGCAGACTCGCGGCCTCCCGGGTGCAGAGCCGTCTGAGGGCACTGAACGAACTAACTGGGCGGACGGCTGAGTCTGCTAAGGCTCACTACAACGGGTCGACTATTATACTTCTGTGCTCCACACGGGGTCCACGAGTCGTGCTTGAGGGAGCAGTCGGCCGCCTTCCGGGCCACAGGAACAGTTAACACATGCGGCGACCACTTAGCCGTGGAGCTTTTAGAATGGCTACGTCCGCAAGGATGGGCCACCCAACACCGACACTACCAGATTCCGGAGTTCGCGTTGGCACTGACCCACGCACGCTGCGCTCCGCCATCGCCGAGTTCAGCAAAGGCCGGCTGTGTACCTTCGATGTACACTGAAGAGCCAAGGAAACTGTTACACCTGCCTAATATTGTGTAGGACCCCCGCAAACGAACACAAGTGCCGCAGCACGACGTGGAATGGATATTACTAATGTCTGAAGTAGTGCTGGAGGGAACTGATCCATGAATCCTGCATGGCTGTCCATAAATCCGTAAGAGTACGACGTGTGGAGATCTCTTCTGAAGAGCACGTTGCAAGGCATCGCAGGTATGCTGAATAATGTTCATGTCTGGGGAGTTTGGTGGTCAGAGGAAGTGTTTAAACTCAGAAGAGTGTTCCTGGAGCCACCTCGTAGTAATTCAGTAGGTGTTAGGTGTCGCATTGAAAATGGAATTGCCCATGTCCGTCGGAACTGACATGAATGGATGCAGATAATCAGAGGCAATGGTTACTTAAGTATTGAAACGTCCCCTTTGAACAATTATACATGACTGTGCTTAAACTGACACACAATATTTTGTTAGTGCAACGCAATCTGACTTTCAAAATTCCCTACAAACGAATGGCCCTGACTAACATTAAACTATACCTTTCACAAATCACTTACCTCACAAAAATCTTCGCTGCTCAAGCTACTGCAATACAGCGAGCGCCACTACTGCCAGCTAAATAAAAGATCACCTGTCAGAGTCGTATCTAGACGTATCAGGGGTCCCATATCACTTCAACTGGACGCGGCACACATCATTACAGGGGCAAGGCATCCCAGGTATGCTGAATAATGTTCATGTCTGGGGAGTTTAGTGGCCAGAGGAAGTGTATAAACTCAGAAGAGTGTTCCTGGAGCCACTCCGTAGCAATTCAGCAGGTGTGAGGTGTCACATTGGAATTGGAATCGCTCACGTCCGTCGGAATGCACAAATGACATGAATGGATGCAGATGATCAGACCCAATGGTTACGCATCACCTGTCAGAGTCGTATCTAGACGTATCAGGGGTCCCATATCACTACAACTGGACACGTCCCACACCAGTACAGAGCCTCCACCAGCTTGAATAGTCCATTGCTGACATTCAGGGTCCATGGATTAATGATGTTGTCTCAATACCTTTACACGTCCACGGGCTTGATACAATTTAAAACGAGAGTCGTCCGACGAGGCAACATGTTTGCCATCATCAACAGTCCAATGTCGGGGCTGATGGGCCCAGGCGAGGCGTGAAGCTTTGTGTCGTGCAGTCATCAAGAGTACACGAGTGGGCCTTCGGCTCCGATAGCCCATATCGATGATATTTCGTTCAATGGTTCGCACGCTGACACTTGTTGATGGCACTGCACTGACAACTGCAGCAATTTGTGTAAGGGTTGCACTTCTGTCACGTTCAACAATTCTCTTCAGCCGTCGTTGGTCTTGATCTTGCAGGATCTTCTGCCGGTTGCGGCTATGTCGGAGATATGATGTTTTACCGGATTCATGATATTCACGGTGTACCTGGGAAGAGGTCGTACGGGAAAATGCCGACTTTGGAATGCCGTGTCACATCGCTCGTGCGCCGACTACAACACCACGTTCAAACTCAGTAGTAACCTAACAACTGCGCCAGAAACTTGCGTCGTATAAGGGGCGTTCAAAAAGAAACGAGCCGGAGGCATAATTACTGAAACCAGTACCTCTATGTTAGAAGTATTGACCCTGGCTGTTGAGACACTTGTCCCACTGTGACACAAGGCGGTCAATGGCTGTCTCATAAAATTCCCGGGACTATGATGTTAACCAGTTCCGCACGTACAGCTGGACGTCGCCGTCCACACGAATGCAGGAAAGGTTATGCTGCCGTTCTTCTTTGACCAAGATGGCTCCCTTGGATTCACTTCCTGCAGCCCAGTATAACACCGAATGCGCAGCGTTACTTCCAAACCTTGACCACCCTTCGCCAAGCGATCAAATCAAAACGACCAGGCATTCTCACCCGTGGGGTCATCCTGCTCCACGACAATGCAAAGCCTCATACGGCCAACAAAGTCGCGGCACTCCTGCAGAAATTCAATTGGGAGGCCACTCTCCATGCAGTCCGGGCCTCTCCCCCTGTGATTACGCCATATTTGGTCCCCTTAGAAAGGCTCTGCGGGGCAAACGATTCACCACGGACGACGATCGTTAGCAGAGCCTGTTCTGTCGATGGTACGGTCTACTGCCTGTCGAATCTCTGGAACAGTTCTGAAGCGAACGCCACGAAGTGGTTCCTTCATCTTCGGAATCAAAACAAAGTCACAAGGATTTAAGTCCGGGGAGCATGGTGGATGGTACAGTACTTTCCAGTCCCATCGACCGAAAAGAGCAGCCACAGCTTGCGCTGTATGCGCCCGCGCATTGTCGTGCAAAATGATAATGATGGGTGGGTTGCGCAGAAAGAGTCGCCGCTTCTTTCGCAAAGCCGGTCGCAGATGATCCAAAAACGAACAGTAATACTGTGCATTCACAGCCTGCGGTGGAGGAACGTAATGCTTTGGGATAACACCATTACAGTCGTACACGAGAATCACCATCAACAGAACAGTCTCTGCTAACGGTGTACTACGCCTTCCACATCACTGGCAACGGGTTCTACACAACGCTGGTGACTACTTTGAAGGACAGTAACAGGTGCAAACATGTAACTCTTTTGTATCGGTTATGAATAAATAGTTGCCACTGTTTAAGTTACAACCGTCGTATATAGGCGTTGCCGATCGCACCGCCGTATTCTGCCTGTAACTGAGTACGCATACGTACACCAATTTCTTTGGCGCTTCAGTGTAATAAAGCCAATGATACAATTGCATGTGTTTCTCTGCATGCTTTGGTGTGAGTCGCCCCTCTCTCCCAAACCATACCTCTCGGTCGTTCTGACATATTACAACCCCTGAGCTCGGGGAGGTTGTAACAATTCATATATCGTGCTGATTCAAAGAAGTCAACTCGTAAAATAAACTTGAGAATAGGTTTAAAACAAGTTTTATGATTTCTGATCAGCAGATAAACTGCTTACCGTGCTGTCATAAAGTTCATTACCTTTCACAGTATCGCCGAAGGGATTATTTTTCCACAGATCATGACAATGTTTTAGGAGTAAGCTCAACAAAAAGGAATGGGCAGGTTATTTGGAGAGTTGAGAGGGTATTTGTTTTCCTTGAACGGATAACAAAATCGAGGCAAATTTGCGAAGTACTTGGCAATATGAGCTCACTTATTAGTATGGCGTAGCACCCCCTAAGGCCTGGATGCACGCAATGATAAAGTTAGAAAGAGTGTCATAAACCTGTTGTTTCCTGTCGTGAGGCATTCTGGCGTACGACTGTTGCAACTGGTCCCCGATATTCCGGATACTGACAATGAGACAGATTTGACGTCTGTGCTGGTTCCGTACATATTCCCTCGAGGGTAGTTCTGGGGGTCTTGCTGGCCACGGGAGTTCCTCTGCATCTACGTCTACATGGAGACTCTGCAAATCACACTAAAGTGCCTGGCAAACGGTTCATCGAACGACCTTCTCAATAATTCTACATTATTCCAATTACGAACAGCGCGCGGAAGAAACGAAATTCTATGCGTTTCCGTGCGAGCTCTGATTTCCCTTATTTTGTTATGACGATTGTTTCTTCTTCTGTGGGTCGGTGTGAACAAAATACTTTCGTATTCAAGGAAGAAGAAAATTGGTGAATCAAATTTCGTGAGAAGATGCCGCAGCAGTGAAAAACGCCTTTCTTTTAATCACATGCATCCCAAATCCTGAATCATGTCCGTGACACCCTCTCCCCTATTTCGCGAAAATACAAAAAGTGCTGCTCTTCTTTTAACCTTCTCGATGTACTCCGTCAGTCCTATATGGTAAGGATCCCACAACGCGTAGCAGTATTCTAAAAGATGACGGACAATTGTAGTTAGGCAGTCTCTTTAGCAGACCTGTTGCATGTTCCAAGCGTTCTGCCAATGAAACGTATTCTTTAGTCGGCCTTCACCACAACTTTTCTGTGTATTCTTTCCAATTTAAGTTGTTCGTAATTCAAATTTATAGGTATTTAGTGGAATTTAGAGCCTTTAGATTTGACTGATTTATATCTGCCAGCGTATCCGAGAGCGCTACTGCACTGCTTTCTGGACTCGGGTAGGCGCGCCGGTCTTGGATTAACGCCGGGGGCAGGTATGTCAGCCAGCCAGGATGTGGTTTTAGGCGGTTTTCCACATCTAGCCAGGCGAATACCGGGCTGATCCCCACGTTCCGCCTCAGTAAGCCGGCTCGCAGACATTTGAGAACGTTAGCACTCGTCCGTGGCTTACACTAGATGCAGACAGCTGGGGTACACTCATTCTGCCTGGGCGTTTGGGGTGGCGGCAGGAAGTGCATCCGGCCACCCTCTGAAAGTAGCAGTGCTAAATCGATAGTAACACGGCTGAGCCCCCGTTGGAACAGGACAAAGGCCCCGGAAGAAAGAAAGAAAGAAAGATTTGACTGATTTATCGTGTAATGGAAGTTTAACAGATTCCTTTTAGCACTCATGTGGATGAGAGCACACTTTTCGTTATTTAGGGTCAACCGCCAATTTTCCCACCATACGAATATCTTTTCTAAACTGTTTTGCGAGTTGCTTTGATCTCCTGATGGCACTACTAGACGGCAAACGACAGCATCACCTGCAAATAGCCTAAGACGGGTGCTCAGAGTGTCTCCCAAACCGTTTATACAGATAAGGAACAGTAAAGGGCCTGTAACCCTACCTTGTTGAACGCCACAATCACTTCTTTTTCACTCAATGACTTTCTGTCAGTTACTACGAACTGCGACGTCTGTGACAGGAATTACGAATCGAGTCACATATCTGAGACGATATTCCACAAGAACGCAATTTCATTACAAGCCGCTTGTGTGGTACAGTGTCAAAAGCCTTCTGAAAACCTAGAAATACGGTATCAATTTGGAATGCCGTTCAGATCCCCGTTTCTGAGATGCTCGTCCTTAGCCATTGGGCTGTAAAGCTTTGCCCTCTGTCGAGGAGAAACTTACCTTAGTGGATTTCCCCATTTGCGGGCCATACGGTCGCTAGAATGTTTTCCAATTCGTCTCCGCTTCTTCTCTACATCGCCACGTGCCCGTAACGCCTTGACAATGCATTCCGTCTCTCGGTGAGGTGTAGTCATAATGTTTACGATCAGCACTGTACGTCTCTTAAGGTTACCACGCCGGGAAAACCAGAGGGATCAGGGCTCATACGGAGATTTACTGAGAGTTCTTCTTCATATGCACCGTTTGGCATGGAATGGGGAAAGGGGAAAAGAGGAAAAGATAGATACACAGGAAGTACTCCCTTTCACACAATGTAAGGTGGCTTACGAAATATAGATGTAGACGCAGATAGAGTGGCAGAGCGAGTACCTTTTTGCGCAGCAGCTCTTTCGGCGGCGGATGCTGGAGGCGCCCCCACGCCAGCTTCCAGAGGCAGCGCTGTAGTGTCCTCTTGCACGGGCCGCCAGCCTCGCAACGAGCCATCGGCTCCGGCTCTGGCGTCGGCGGCTCCTATAGTAACACACAGCATCGCTCTACAGAAGCATCAGTGAGAGGATACAGTCGTGCTCACAATGGGAAAAATACCATCTATACTACTGGCCATTAAAATTGCTACACCACGAAGATGACGTGCTACAGACGCGAAATTTAACCGACAGGAAGAAGATGCTGCGATATGCAAATGATTAGCTTTTCAGAGCATTCACACAAGGTTGGCGCCGGTGGCGACACCTACAACGTGCTAACATGAGGAAAGTTTCCAACCGATATCTCATAAACAAACAGCAGTTGACCGGCGTTGCCTGGTGAAACGTTGTTGTGATGTCACTCGTAAGGAGAACAAATGCGCACCATCACGTTTCCGACTTACATAAAGGTCGGATTGTAGCCTGTCGCAATTGCGGTTTATCGTACCTCAACATTGCTGCTCGCGTTGGTCGAGATCCAATGACTGTTAGCAGAACATGGAATAAGGTAGACCAAAAGCCCGGCTGGATCCAAACGGCCTCGTATCACTAGCAGTCGAGATGAGAGGCATCTTATCCGCATGGCTGTAACGGAACGTGCAGCCACGTCTCGATCCCCGAATCAACAGATGGGGACGTTTGCAAGACAACAACCATCTGCACGAACAGTTCGACGACGTTTGCAGCAGCATGGACTATCAGCTCGGAGACCATGGCTGCGGTTACCCTTGATGCTGCATCACAGAGAGGAGCCCCTGCGATGGTGTACTTAACGACGAACCTGGGTGCACGAATGGCAAAACGTCATTTTTTCGGATGAATCAAGGTTCTGTTTACAGCATCATGATGGTCGCATCCGTGTTTGGCGACATCGTGGTAAACGCACATTGGAGGTGTGTATTCGTCATCGCCATACTGGCGTATCACCCGGCGTGATGGTATGGGGTGCCGCTGGTTACACGTCTCGGTCACCTCTTGTTCGCATTGACGGCACTTTGAAAAGTGGACGTTACATTTCAGATCTGTTACGACCAGTGGCTCTACCCTTCATTCGATCATTGCGAAAACCTACATTACAGCAGGATAATGCACGACCGCATGTCGCAGGTCCTGTACGAGCCTTTCTGGATACAGAAAATGTTCGACTGCTGCCCTAGCCGGCACATTCTACAGATCTCTCACCAATTGAAAATGTCTGGTCAGTGGTGGCCGAGTAACTGGCTCGTCACAATACGCCAGTCACTACTCTTGATGATGGTTCAAATGGTTCAAATGCCTCTGAGCACTATGGGACTTAACAGCTATAGTCATCAGTCCCCTAGAAGTTAGAACTTGTAACGGAACTGAAATGATGGTGGGCTGACAGTAATTTGGAGCCCGCGCGTCGGAAACGGGCGCGCTGGTGTGAGACTGCCAGGGAGTGCACCCTGATGCCATCTATTGGCGAAACTGGGAATTAGTGCTGTCTCAGACAATGCAATAAGATATCGGAGTCAAATGTATTCTTTTTCTTGGTAATTATAAGCTATTACTGTATGATTTAATGTTATAAAGCGCTAGTAGTAAATTATTATGACTGGTATGAACTCCAGGGTAATAAATACAAATATTCTTAAATACTAAATGATTTCGGTGAAAAGGTGGTAGGGGAACGCCCCCACTCTTGGTGATACGAGCGTAGCTAGAGGTAGCTGGAGACACAGGGACTGAACAATGGAATGGCCTGGGGAGTGTTGACGTGAGCGGACGTGCATAACTGTGCTCACGCAAAAGTGACTGTGCAACAGCGAAAAGGAGAATATCGTCGCCATTTGTGGAGTAGAACGCGACGAATGGTTGTCGAAGCCGTCTCTATGCCACTGGGGCTGATTGTAAGAGTTCCTGCGCCCAGATTTTATGGCGGACGCGCAGTAGCTTATACGAGTGCTACAGCTCGTAGTTCCAGCCGCCATTAAGGGCACGAGGCGTGAAGAGGAAGAGCTGCGTTAGCCACATGCATATCACCACCAGCACCGACACGCCTACCCAAGGCAAGACTGCTTGAAATTGTTAAGTCGAACTTTGTATACATGTAAAAGGAGAATACCAGTTTTTTTTGTCCATTGCAGAAGACAGAATATAGTAATGAGCAAAATTACGACGCATGTTGTTCCTTGTAAAGTGTAGTAACCTGAAACATAGTGTAGTGAAATCAGACTGAGGCCACCATCGCCTCTTTCATTTACAATTCTTTTGGTTGTAGAATACTTTAGCGTTTAAGAATGTAGAAAAGAGCAATGGTCACACCAGAATGAGTCGCCTATTTATAGTTACTTAAAATTTTTCTGAATAACCTTTCAAGTAAAGTCACTTAACTAATTCTATAGCAATTGTCCAAGAGTAATATCCCAAAATCATTAAATAAGTTGAAGGGTAGAAGTTTGTTAACCTAAGTTGCTTAAATTGTCTTGGTGGTAATTACCAAGCCAACTCACAGAAATTGAGAGAGTATTTGCTTTGTAGAATCACCTAGAATGATCAGAAATAGTAATATTCAGAATTAAGTTTAAAATTCAACTCAAGCCGTTTCACTTTGAAACGAGCCAAAAAATTGATTTATTCTTTTGCTCCTTCAGAGCTGGCGACCGTAGTTATAAGTATTTTCAGGAGGATTCAACGGTAAGTCTGCTGCTCTCGTCGTGCTGATAGGATTATCTACTGCTGCTAGCAGTGGTGATTGGATACATAAGCTCACTACCAAGTTAAGTGGGTCAGGTAGGCAGTGTTACCGTGTGAACTGTAGGGCACTGTAGGCCGTGGATCGAACCCGTTCAATCATCACAGCTCTTTGAGAAATAGTCCGGTTAGGAGTGTACTAATCCAATAGGTAAATACTGGCGAGTAACGGTCAAAAATGTATACGCAAGTGAATTTAGCAAGGTCCATGTAGCACCTAGTTAATGTGGTGTAATGGCGAGGGTAGGAGTGGAGTAAAAGTGAGCTGAGCTTGTGGCAGCTGTGCTGTCTTCAAAGATTAATAACGCCAGAATTCACTACTAACTCTTACCATTAGGGCTGAGCTATTTACGGTTGAAATACGTAGCAGTAAGCACAAAGGCGTGACAGCTACAAGTCCGTATTGGCTTTATACATACGGAAGTAGGAAGCGGGTCATTCTGTCAGTGGAGGGGTTAAAACAACGGAGTCACTTGAGAACATACCCCATTTACTGATGGAGAGATTCGGCGGTTCGGTCGCATGTGGCGACCGTGACAGGACTTACCAAGTTTGTAGAATAATGGCTGCAATAAAAGTGTTTTATATAAACTTTTAGTTTGAGGAAAAGTTTAAATTTAATATTCTGTTGTAGACAAATATACCACAATTGGTAAGTTCAAGACGACAACCTGCAAAGCAGCAAAAGAAAGTCCAATAGTAGGAGTTAAACAAGTAATACTTGATTTAATAAACATTTCTATTAGGCACGAAATACAGCAGCATAAGATGGAGTCGAATAGTAACAAGCAAGACGAAAACATTACAAGGTCAGACACAGAATTAGGGACCATAGATACTGTTGTAGGGTTGGAAAATCCTATAGATGAATCCACACCCACAAAACAGGAGGAACGGGAAGTGAAACCAAAGGTAGTGAAAAGTGAACCCAATGTATCTGTGGATGCAAGTCACAAGGGAGAGGATATGGAATTAACAAGTTTGTTAAATAGTATGATGGCGCAAATTCGAGAAGGGAATGCTAGTTTGAAAGCAGAAATGGCTAGTCATATATTCCAATTGGATGAAAACCTATCTGGTAAAATAAGAGCCAATTTAGATATTTTGAATACGCAAAGCCAGCGTATCACAGAGGTAAACAAATCAGTAAATAGCATTAGGGCTGAAATAACAAATGTTCAGAGAAAAGTCACAGAAATAGAGAAAAGATTTGATACCGAAATTCAGAGAATAGAGAAATCAGTGGAACCTTTGGTTAGTGAAAAATTAGAACCGATAATTGAAAGTAAATTACAGGTGATAGTACCAGTTGTAAAGAAAGAGATTGTTAAAGAAACGGCAGCTGATATTGAAACACTGCGCAACACCATGTTGAGTTTTGATGCATGTGTGCAGGAGCAGGAGAATACACTGCGTAATGAGATAAAATTGTTAAGTCAGCAAGTTCAGAATCAGACGTTTCTTAACTGTAGTGGTATCCCATTGGTAATGCAAAAATCGGAAATACTGAGTAGGGAGGAAAAATACGATCCTCAAAAGAAAGAAGGTGGATGGCATCCAATGGATTTTATAAAAAATTGTGAACGTGTCTTACCAACAGACATGTTGGATAAAGAAAAAATTAATTTAGTAATAGACGCTTTAGCAGGTCATGCTAAACGTTGGGGATTGAATTTGGATATCGACAATTTGAAGTTTACAGACTTCAAAGAAAAGTTCCTTGAGGAATTCTGGGGCACACAACAGAGAGATAGGTTGTGGAGAGAATTCGTTGTCGCCAGAATGCCAGAACATGGGCGTGGGCTCATGAAAGAATACTGTGAAGGATGGTTCAAGCGTTTGGAGTATCTTAAAGATCGTAGATCAGAATCGGAGATAGTGTGGGAGTTGTGGAAAAAGCTACCTGACGATTCAAAGCGTTATGTAGGAGGCACTCATCGAACATTCGATGAATTTTTAGAAAAAATCGAGAATGAAGATAGGTGGCGTGAAACTAGAGAGTTTTGAGGTTTCAGAAATCAGGATGGAATAGTAAAAGGTGGTAGGAATGAACCGCAAATTAACATGATGAGAGGAAGAGGTCGAGGAGGTAACTCTCAGCGAGGGAGAGGACACTATCAGGGAAACGGGATGCATTATAAAAATCAGGAAAACTAAATACCGCGCAGGTCAAGGGCCTAACGCGCGCGGAAAGAAAGAAATGGCCCAAATATAGGGAAGATCAGAGTAGTCAGTACTATAGTAGGATAGTGCGTCGTTCGCCTGAAGAGCAGTTATATAAACGAAACTTTGCGAAGTATAATGCAGGGATACAAACAGAGGAGAGAGAGCAGGAAGGAATTATTAAAGGAAATGAAGTGGGAAAAGAATATCGGTCGGATGTGAAGGCTCACGTGAATGAAATAAGTACAATTCGAGGTCAGAGTGACGAATTGATGAAGGAAGAGTCAGAGAAGGCGTTGTTTGTCGGTAGGGATGGCAACTGTGCAGAGAGGCAGGGGCAAGGTAGGAGTGATGTGGCTTATGGTAAAAGGTTCGTACGAATAGTCGACGAATCGCATCGAGAAGTAATTAAAGAGGAAAGGGTGGATAAGAAAAAGGGGCATAGTGCAGAGACGTATGCCGATTCAGAAATTACCTCGTATGCAGAATATGTACATCAGCTCAAAAGCCAGCCAGCACAATTAGAGAGATCTTCCACTCAAGTGATTAGTTTGGACCCGAATATGACGGTGTTAGGGAGCCATACCGATTATGATGTGTACCTAGTGACAGCAAGGGTACATGACTGTGATGAAGATTCTTTTAGAGAAATTAGAGAAAGTGTATCTAACCAAGAGAAAGAGTGTTGTGATCCCTGTAGTACTGAAGCAAATGAGTTGAGTGAGACTGGAATTCCATTAGTAGGGGAAAATAATGAAAGTAAGAGTGGCGAATGCACTATCCAACAAAGGGAAAATAGAGAAATGGATTATAGTTTGCAAGAATTATTTGAATCCGAAGAATGTCATATTTCTAAGGAGGAGGAATTATCGTCAGAATCATCAGAAAGCATCCAGGGAGAAAAAGAAGTAGAGGAAGTTTCCGATCCCGCAACCGAGAGTTCAGGCATGACAGATTCGAATGAGAATGAGGTGGCATTAAAGAGCCTAGACGAAGGACTATTGGAAAAAGTGGTGAAAAAATTTAGGATGAAAAGGAGAAAGAAACCTCCAGATGGAATGGTCAGTATAAAAACTGGAAAAATAATATGGCAAGACTTGGCAGTGGAAAAGGATTTATTATGGGAAGATAAAGAAAGTATGAAAGAGGACAATAGGATGCAAACAATCCTAACCATTAATATATGTGGATACGATTTATATGTATTGTTGGATACTGGTGCTCAAATAAGTGCTATTTCGCACGCATTTTTTGAGATGATCAAAGAGCAACGAGGAGTAGTCATGATGCCAGTAACAGGTGTTAAAGTGATAGGGGCGACAGGGAAATGTAGTAAACCTGTTAAACATCAAGTGATGATGGAATTTAAGATAAAAAACAAGCTATTCTCGAATGCATTTTTAGTAGTTCCAGAGCTCAGTGCCGAGATCATTTTAGGCATTGACTGGTTAATAAAACAGAAAGTAATTATAGATTGTGACAAAGGGATAATAGTTTGTAAAGTTGATAGTGCGGTATTAGAAATACCATTTGAATCATCTAGAGTAATGCAAGAGAACCAGCTGAGATGGGTAGAATTTAGAGATGATCATAATTCAGGGATAGGTCCAAAATTCGATTGGTTTCTCTTGAGGCAGATAGTTGAAGATGGAAATAAGGAGACACTCCTTCGAAATGTAGTGGATAAAACGGAAGGACTATCTGATGCCCAAAGGGAGGATCTATGGCAAATTCTGAAAGAAAATCAGGAGGTATTTTCAGAAAAACCGGGACGAGTGATAAATTATGAGTACTGCATGGAGGTAGAGGAGCATGAACCTTTCTTTAAACCACCATATAATGTACCCTTGTCTAAGAAAGAAGCAGTTCAAAAAGAAATAGATAAAATGGTTTCATGTGGGGTCATTGAACGGAGTTCTAGCCCATATAATAACCCACTGGTGATAGTAGGTAAGAAGGATGGAAGTGTACGAATAGTGATAGATGCTCGTACTCTGAATAAAGTAGTGAAGAGGGAGTTGGATCGTCCAGAGAACATAGATAATTTATTGCAGAAGTTTAATGGTGTAAAGTACATGACTAGTTTAGACCTAACTGCAGGATACTGGCAAATCCCATTAAGTGAGGAGTCTAGGAAGTACACGGCATTTTTATTAATGGCAAATGCTACCATTTCACAGTGGTACCATTTGGCCTAAATTCTTCAGTTTCAGTGTTCATTCGGGCTTTAGACAAGATTTTAGGGAGTGAACTTAGTTCGCTAATCACGGTTTATGTAGATGATCTGTTAATTGCTACAAGGACATGGGAAGAGCACATAGAGTTATGTGACAGGGTGTTCAAAGCTTTAATTAAAGGAGGAATGACCCTGAACCTGAAAAAATGCGAGTTTGTGAAGAAAGAAATAAAGTTTTTAGGTCACATAGTAACACCAGAGGGAATTGAAAAGGATCCCGATAAAGTCAAAGCAATAAGAAATTGTCCGGCTCCCAAGAATAAAAAACAACTAAAGTCATTTATAGGACTTTGTTCCTTTTATCGTAAGTATGTGGATGATCAGGTGTTCAATAGCCCACATCTGAACAACCTACTTAAGAAGAACAGTGTGTATATGTGGACTGAGGAATGTGAAACAGCATTCAACCGGATAAAAGACAATTTGGCTAAAAACATAAAGTTATGGCACCCTGACCTGTGTGAACCATTCCACATGGCAACAGATAGTTCAGATTATGGATTGGGAGTATCCATATTTCAGGAGGTAATGATAGATGGGGAAAAAACTCATAGACAAATAGCATTTGCGAGTAGAACAATGTCTAAGTACGAAAGAAACTATACGGTTTCAGAGAAGGAGGCTTTAGCTATAGTATGGGGTTTTAGGAAATTTCAACTTTTCTTATGGGGGCATAAGACTGTGGTCCATACAGACCACAAAGCTTTAATATTTTTGAAGGACTGCAGATTGTTACATAACAGGTTGACCAGATGGGCGCTGTTTTTACAACAATTTGATATAGAGATCAAGTATGTTAAAGGGAAAGAACATGTGGTACCGGATGCTTTGTCGAGATTACCAGAAGGATGTGAGACACTAGAAAGTGTAAAGAATAGGGAAGATGTTTTTGAGGTGAATTACTTCAAAAAAGCGGAAGGGAGAGAAAAAATTAGGGAAATATGTCGGAATATGCGAAGATATCAAAGTGATGATGATGCACTCAAGTCGGTAAAGGTCAAGTTTGACAATCCGGACGCAACTAACATAAGGGCTTCATATAAAATACATAAAGGTGTTCTGTATCTTCAAAGATTAAAAAATCCAGGGAAATGGAGAGTATGTTGGCCGGAACAACACACTGAAGTGCTGATAGATTATGTTCACTTGGCATATGGCCATTGTGGTGCACGGAAGTGTACCGATAAGTTAGATGAATGCATTACCTTTAACAACATGGCACGAAGGGTAGCACAGAGGATAAGATCTTGTGATCTATGCCAAAAGGCGAAAGTAACAAATTCAACTAATCAAGGGCCCATGCAATCAATAAAACCTGATGAAGTATTAGAAATAGTAGCAGTAGATATCTTTGGACCATTACCGAAAACCATGGGGGGTTTTGTGTACATATTTGTAGCAGTTGAACTTTTCTCAAAGTATATAAAGCTATATCCCTTGAGAAAAGCTACTGCCAGAGCTGTGTATGATAAAATGGTGTGTGATTATTTTGTGAAAGTAGGGAAGCCAAAGAGAATACTATCAGATAATGGTGTTCAGTTTTGCTCAAAAATGTGGAAGGATGGGATAACTGAGAAACAGGTAGAAGTGGTCCATATCTCAGCTTATCACCCATCAAGCAATCCGGCAGAAAGATATATGCGTGAGATAGGTCGGTTATTTAGGACGTACTGCCATAGTAACCACAAGAAGTGGGGCATGTATGTGAGTGAATTCGAAGAAATCATGAATTCATTAACAAACGAGAGCACTGGATTTACTCCAGAAGAAATCCTGAAAAAGACGAGAAGTAAAAGTCTAGTAGAAGACCTACTAGAATTTCCAGATAGAGTTGAATTAGATTATGATAGTAAAAAGGACTTAGTAAAAGACAAGATGAGAAAACAAGCAGATGCGAGAATTCGTCGTCATGACGAAAAAGTAAGGAATCCTAAATTCAAAATAGGTGATCTCGTTCTTGTAAAAACACATGAAAAGTCAAGTGAAATTAATAACGAGATCAGCAAATTTAAATATATATATAATGGACCATTTAAAATAGTGTCCATACCCAATGTGAATGCTTATTATTTAGAGTACCCATTAACAGGCAAACGCCTGGGGGTAAGAAACATAGTGGATCTCAAAAGGTATGAACCACGAATTCTACCAGATTGAAATTAAATATATAAATAAATATTAAAGTAAACCAATATGTAAATAGTTTTGTTTCTTTTGTTCTATGTGAAAGGTAAATGTTCACTAAAATATGTTGCAGTATTCTAATGAAACTTCTAGTTTAAGTAGAGACTAAACAGACTGGGAAAGACTGAGCTTCTAAGAAAGCCTTAATAGATGTGTAAATAAGTGTTGTGGAAGAGGTAGAAAAGTGAGGAGGTAAAGTGAAAAGTACGGGCTATAAAGTAATAGGCGCTTAACGTGTGTTTTACTTGCCTGAGATAAAAGAAGTGTATTTAAAATTTTTGTAAAAAAGATGTTTAAAGTGTACTGTGTTTAGATGTAAGAAAATTGTAAAGAATATATGTAAATCATTTATGTAATGTTTGGCAGGAAAGATAGAAAGAATTGGTGTTTAATGTTAAATAAGTAATATAAGTACCGAGGGGTATCAGTAAGAAAGGGAAAACCCTTGGTAAAAAGCTTAACGAAAATTTCAGATTCATTATAGGAGAGACTTCTTATTGAATTATCACTGTTAGATACTTCAATAAGAAGTGGGGCATGTGTAACGGAACTGAAATGATGGTGGGCTGACAGTAATTTGGAGCCCGCGCGTCGGAAACGGGCGCGCTGGTGTGAGACTGCCAGGGAGTGCACCCTGATGCCATCTATTGGCGAAACTGGGAATTAGTGCTGTCTCAGACAATGCAATAAGATATCGGAGTCAAATGTATTCTTTTTCTTGGTAATTATAAGCTATTACTGTATGATTTAATGTTATAAAGCGCTAGTAGTAAATTATTATGACTGGTATGAACTCCAGGGTAATAAATACAAATATTCTTAAATACTAAATGATTTCGGTGAAAAGGTGGTAGGGGAACGCCCCCACTCTTGGTGATACGAGCGTAGCTAGAGGTAGCTGGAGACACAGGGACTGAACAATGGAATGGCCTGGGGAGTGTTGACGTGAGCGGACGTGCATAACTGTGCTCACGCAAAAGTGACTGTGCAACAGCGAAAAGGAGAATATCGTCGCCATTTGTGGAGTAGAACGCGACGAATGGTTGTCGAAGCCGTCTCTATGCCACTGGGGCTGATTGTAAGAGTTCCTGCGCCCAGATTTTATGGCGGACGCGCAGTAGCTTATACGAGTGCTACAGCTCGTAGTTCCAGCCGCCATTAAGGGCACGAGGCGTGAAGAGGAAGAGCTGCGTTAGCCACATGCATATCACCACCAGCACCGACACGCCTACCCAAGGCAAGACTGCTTGAAATTGTTAAGTCGAACTTTGTATACATGTAAAAGGAGAATACCAGTTTTTTTGTCCATTGCAGAAGACAGAATATAGTAATGAGCAAAATTACGACGCATGTTGTTCCTTGTAAAGTGTAGTAACCTGAAACATAGTGTAGTGAAATCAGACTGAGGCCACCATCGCCTCTTTCATTTACAATTCTTTTGGTTGTAGAATACTTTAGCGTTTAAGAATGTAGAAAAGAGCAATGGTCACACCAGAATGAGTTGCCTATTTATAGTTACTTAAAATTTTTCTGAATAACCTTTCAAGTAAAGTCACTTAACTAATTCTATAGCAATTGTCCAAGAGTAATATCCCAAAATCATTAAATAAGTTGAAGGGTAGAAGTTTGTTAACCTAAGTTGCTTAAATTGTCTTGGTGGTAATTACCAAGCCAACTCACAGAAATTGAGAGAGTATTTGCTTTGTAGAATCACCTAGAATGATCAGAAATAGTAATATTCAGAATTAAGTTTAAAATTCAACTCAAGCCGTTTCACTTTGAAACGAGCCAAAAAATTGATTTATTCTTTTGCTCCTTCAGAGCTGGCGACCGTAGTTATAAGTATTTTCAGGAGGATTCAACGGTAAGTCTGCTGCTCTCGTCGTGCTGATAGGATTATCTACTGCTGCTAGCAGTGGTGATTGGATACATAAGCTCACTACCAAGTTAAGTGGGTCAGGTAGGCAGTGTTACCGTGTGAACTGTAGGGCACTGTAGGCCGTGGATCGAACCCGTTCAATCATCACAGCTCTTTGAGAAATAGTCTGGTTAGGAGTGTACTAATCCAATAGGTAAATACTGGCGAGTAACGGTCAAAAATGTATACGCAAGTGAATTTAGCAAGGTCCATGTAGCACCTAGTTAATGTGGTGTAATGGCGAGGGTAGGAGTGGAGTAAAAGTGAGCTGAGCTTGTGGCAGCTGTGCTGTCTTCAAAGATTAATAACGCCAGAATTCACTACTAACTCTTACCATTAGGGCTGAGCTATTTACGGTTGAAATACGTAGCAGTAAGCGCAAAGGCGTGACAGCTACAAGTCCGTATTGGCTTTATACATACGGAAGTAGGAAGTGGGTCATTCTGTCAGTGGAGGGGTTAAAACAACGGAGTCACTTGAGAACATACCCCATTTACTGATGGAGAGATTCGGCGGTTCGGTCGCAAACTACTTAAACCTCTGTTTGACTCAATGCCCAGGCGTATCAAGGCCGTTATTTCGGCCAGAGGTGGTTGTTCTGGGTACTGATTTCTCAGGATCTATGCACCCAAATTGCGTGATATTGTAATCACATATCAGTTCTAGTGTAATAAATTTGTCCAATGAATAACCGATTATCTGCATTTGTTCTTGGTGTAGCAATTTTAATGGCCAGTAGTGTAGTTCATCATGGCAGTGATGGGATTTTCCAGTTGACATTGAGACATTGTGACATCTCATTTCCTGAGCACGCCTTTCGCGTCGCCTTCTGGCCATTATCTATGGAGTTAACGAGCAGGATTTTCCACTAATCCTCATGAACGGGTTGCAGTTTGAACGTACAATACGAATTTTAAGCACGGATATTTCTCCACTGATGGTCGTTGTGCGACGTAGCGCGCTCTTTCGCACATCGACGGCCTTTCGGCATCATAAATTGGTTCAAAAATGGTTCAAATAGCTCTGATCACTATGGGACCTAACATCTGTGGTCATCAGTCCCCTAGAACTTAGAAATACTTAAAACTAACTAATCTAAAGACATCACATACATCCATGTCCGAGGCAGGATTCAAACCTGCGACCGTAGTGGTCACGCGGTTCCAGACTGAAGCGCCTAGAACCGCACGGCCACACCGGCCGGCATCATAAGTTGTCCACCTGCCTCGATGCTGCTGCAGATCTGCACACTTAACTCCTGACTGCAGCTACTTAAGAGAACTCAGAAAAGCAGTGCTGAAGATACTGACATTTCATAACTACACGTCGGAGGCCGCTATCAGCGCAAAAAGCTGAAAATAGCCTTGTGAACTCTAAAGAATAAATCGGAAATGGGTTGCTGTTCAAATTTCTAAGTTCAAAGGTCCTTTTAAACTTGCATTAGGATTTTTTTATTGCTATTAAGCAAGATCATCAGCCCACATGTGTTCAAATCATTAAAGTTCCTGTTCACAGTTCTCGTCACACTCAAACAGCCAGAACTTTTCCTATCCTATTCCGAAATCACATACGAGAGTAACACAGTCAATAAAGTGCTATTTACTTTTGCACTCTGCATTCAGTGGTTGTCTTTAAATAAAGTTTTTGCTCGCCATAAATACTCAGTAAAAAAAATTTACTTAGTACAACCACGCTTTTGGTTCAAAGTTTACACACGCGATTTTCTCCAGAACAAAATATCTCTCGACTCTTAAAATTTCACAAATAGTTAATGGTAAACACCAGCTACTTTTATCACTGTACTGAAACGCGGAAGTCACAATACCACATTTTACACACAATGCGTTCGGACACTTTCAGCATGACCGGCTCCTTCAAAAGCTAGTCCACCACTCCCTTCTTTTTCTTTCTCTCTCTCTCTACAAGCACCTCTGTCTCATGCGTTAGGTGGCAAACCGTCTCCCCTCTTATTGGTTGTACAGAATTACGGCCAATCAGAACTGACTTTCAGGGCGTGGCTAGCGCTAAAATCTAGCAAGAACCAACCACTGCTCTAAGCTCATTGACATCATTAAAATAAACAACTCCAAACTCTCTTGTTAAACAAATAAACTGAAATAAACTTTAAGCTGTACTTTACGTCTGGAATTTAACTATATAGTCGCGAACGTTCTGGCTGTCTCTTACACATTCAAACATGCTTGGACACCTGTATCCAGTAGTAGGGGAACCACAGGTGGATTTGTTCCCACGCTACAAAGCTGGAACACTTGCAAGTTCCTGTAGAGAATTATAAACTGAAAATTTAATATTGGCGAATGTCCCACGTGCACAAGTACTCTCTTTCACACTCACCCTAACACAAAACATAAATATCTGCTTGAAATTCTTAAAGTTATTACTACAGCAAAATTACAAAAGGTTTTCTAAAATGAGAACTTTCCAAATTTGAATCTAAACACTGAAAGTGTTCTCGTGTCTTTTCAAATAGTCACAGTTGGTGAACTATTGACACACACACACACACACACACACACACACACACACACACACACATATATATATATATATATATATATATATAGTTTTACACCCCCCCCCCCATGAACCATGGACCTTGCCGTTGGTGGGGAGGCTTGCGTGCCTCAGCGATACAGATAGCCGTACCGTAGGTGCAACCACAACGGAGGGGTATCTGTTGAGAGGCCAGACAAACGTGTGGTTCCTGAAGAGGGGCAGCAGCCTTTTCAGTAGTTGCAAGGGCAACAGTCTGGATGATTGACTGATCTGGCCTTGTAACAATAACCGAAACGGCCTTGCCGTGCCGGTACTGCGAACGGCTGAAAGCAAGGGGAAACTACAGCCGTAATTTTTCCCGAGGGCATGCAGCTTTACTGTATGATTACATGATGATGGCGTCCTCTTGGGTAAAATATTCCGGAGGTAAAATAGTCCCCCATTCGGATCTCCGGGCGGGGACTACTCAAGAGGATGTCGTTATCAGGAGAAAGAAAACTGGCGTTCTACGGATCGGAGCGTGGAATGTCAGATCCCTTAATCGGGCAGGTAGGTTAGAAAATTTAAAAAGGGAAATGGATAGGTTGAAGTTAGATATTGTGGGAATTAGTGAAGTTCGGTGGCAGGAGGAACAAGACTTCTGGTCAGGTGACTACAGGGTTATAAACACAAAATCAAATAGGGGTAATGCAGGAGTAGGTTTAATAATGAATAGGAAAATAGGAATGCGGGTAAGCTACTACAAACAGCATAGTGAACGCATTATTGTGGCCAAGATAGATACGAAGCCCACACCTACTACAGTAGTACAAGTTTATATGCCAACTAGCTCTGCAGATGACGAAGACATTGAAGAAATGTATGATGAAATAAAAGAAATTATTCAGATTGTGAAGGGAGACGAAAATTTAATAGTCATGGGTGACTGGAATTCGAGTGTAGGAAAAGGGAGAGAAGGAAACATAGTAGGTGAATATGGATTGGGGGACAGAAATGAAAGAGGAAGCCGCCTGGTAGAATTTTGCACAGAGCACAACATAATCATAACTAACACTTGGTTTAAGAATCATGAAAGAAGGTTGTATACATGGAAGAACCCTGGAGATACTAAAAGGTATCAGATAGATTATATAATGGTAAGACAGAGATTTAGGAACCAGGTTTTAAATTGTAAGACATTTCCAGGGGCAGATGTGGACTCTGACCACAATCTATTGGTTATGACCTGTAGATTAAAACTGAAGAAACTGCAAAAAGGTGGGAATTTAAGGAGATGGGACCTGGATAAACTGAAAGAACCAGAGGTGGTACAGAGATTCAGGGAGAGCATAAGGGAGCAATTGACAGGAATGGGGGAAAGAAATACAGTAGAAGAAGAATGGGTAGCTTTGAGGGATGAAGTAGTGAAGGCAGCAGAGGATCAAGTAGGTAAAAAGACGAGGGCTAGTAGAAAACCTTGGGTAACAGAAGAAATATTGAATTTAATTGATGAAAGGAGAAAATATAAAAATGCAGTAAGTGAAACAGGCAAAAAGGAATACAAACGTCTCAAAAATGAGATCGACAGGAAGTGCAAAATGGCTAAGCAGGGATGGCTAGAGGACAAATGTAAGGATGTAGAGGCCTATCTAACTAGGGGTAATATAGATACCGCCTACAGGAAAATTAAAGAGACCTTTGGAGATAAGAGAACGACTTGTATGAATATCAAGAGCTCAGATGGAAACCCAGTTCTAAGCAAAGAAGGGAAAGCAGAAAGGTGGAAGGAGTATATAGAGGGTCTATACAAGGGCGATGTACTTGAGGACAATATTATGGAAATGGAAGAGGATGTAGATGAAGATGAAATGGGAGATATGATACTGCGTGAAGAGTTTGACAGAGCACTGAAAGACCTGAGTCGAAACAAAGCCCCCGGAGTAGACAATATTCCATTGGAACTACTGACGGCCGTGGGAGAGCCAGTCCTGACAAAACTCTACCATCTGGTGAGGAAGATGTATGAGACAGGCGAAATACCCTCAGACTTCAAGAAGAATATAATAATTCCAATCCCAAAGAAAGCAGGTGTTGACAGATGTGAAAATTACCGAACTATCAGCTTAATAAGTCACAGCTGCAAAATACTAACACGAATTCTTTACAGACGAATGGAAAAACTAGTAGAAGCCAACCTCGGGGAAGATCAGTTTGGATTCCGTAGAAACACTGGAACACGTGAGGCAATACTGACCTTACGACTTATCTTAGAAGAAAGATTAAGGAAAGGCAATCCTACGTTTCTAGCATTTGTAGACTTAGAGAAAGCTTTTGACAATGTTGACTGGAATACTCTCTTTCAAATTCTAAAGGTGGCAGGGGTAAAATACAGGGAGCGAAAGGCTATTTACAATTTGTACAG
Source organism: Schistocerca piceifrons (assembly GCF_021461385.2). NCBI lineage: Eukaryota > Metazoa > Arthropoda > Insecta > Orthoptera > Acrididae > Schistocerca > Schistocerca piceifrons. Next base: position 136,505,536 of record NC_060145.1, on the reverse strand, counting down.
AAACCAGATGGCAGTTATAAGAGTCGAGGGACATGAAAGGGAAGCAGTGGTTGGGAAGGGAGTAAGACAGGGTTGTAGCCTCTCCCCGATGTTGTTCAATCTGTATATTGAGCAAGCAGTAAAGGAAACAAAAGAAAAATTCGGAGTAGGTATTAAAATTCATGGAGAAGAAATAAAAACTTTGAGGTTCGCCGATGACATTGTAATTCTGTCCGAGACAGCAAAGGACTTGGAAGAGCAGTTGAATGGAATGGACAGTGTCTTGAAAGGAGGGTATAAGATGAACATCAACAAAAGCAAAACAAGGATAATGGAATGTAGCCTAATTAAGTCGGGTGATGCTGAGGGAATTAGATTAGGAAATGAGGCACTTAAAGTAGTAAAGGAGTTTTGCTATTTGGGGAGCAAAATAACTGATAATGGTCGAAGTAGAGAGGATATAAAATGTAGACTGGCAATGGCAAGGAAAGCGTTTCTGAAGAAGAGAAATTTGTTAACATCCAGTATTGATTTAAGTGTCAGGAAGTCATTTCTGAAAGTATTCGTATGGAGTGTAGCCATGTATGGAAGTGAAACATGGACGATAAATAGTTTGGACAAGAAGAGAATAGAAGCTTTCGAAATGTGGTGCTACAGAAGAATGCTGAAGATTAGATGGGTAGATCACATAACTAATGAGGAAGTATTGAATAGGATTGGGGAGAAGAGAAGTTTGTGGCACAACTTGACCAGAAGAAGGGATCGGTTGGTAGGACATGTTCTGAGGCATCAAGGGATCACCAATTTAGTATTGGAGGGCAGCGTGGAGGGTAAGAATCGTAGAGGGAGACCAAGAGATGAATACACTAAGCAGATTCAGAAGGATGTAGGTTGCAGTAGGTACTGGGAGATGAAAAAGCTTGCACAGGATAGAGTAGCATGGAGAGCTGCATCAAACCAGTCTCAGGACTGAAGACCACAACAACAACAACAACAATAGTTTTACAAGTGTCGGTTAATTAAGTTTTTTACTGACTTTTCTTTATTTTTTTTTTGTAACTTCCAAATTAAGACAGTTATTGACTTCAGATTTTGAGAGATTGTTCCTTTACACAAGCGAAGGTTTACACACCTAATATGAAGTTCCTCAGTTCGAGAGAATGTAACTACTCTGTAAGCGCCTCTCCGCTACTTTCACACGCTGCAGTCACGCCATATGGTCATGACGCACGTCTGCAGGACGCAGCTCGCCCGTTGCAGATCGTATGAGATTCTGACTGCCTACATTGGAGCCCACATACATTCACACAAGAAAGCTTTAATAGACAAATTGGCGATCGCGCCCTAGCTGCGACGCCTCAGTTGTTTTCAGCACCCTTTGCAGAAAAAGCTCCTCGTGTCCTCCCAGGAGGCAGCGCCTTACAGAAAAGCTGTAAACATGAGCTGAAAATGACTAGTCAGATTACCTACAGGGTGGCGCACAAAATGTGTTACCATTTTGTTTTTAAATATAAACTTTATTGTCAATACAATCAGAAAGAAACATATACTACAATGAAGAGCCGTCCATGGAGATTTATTCTATTTCAGCTAGTGCTCAATATGTCCATCATTTCGTTTCCTAACTTCCTTCAAACGAACACTGAAGTTAGTGATTACCCTACGGCACATGTCTTCCGTAATTTCACTGCAAGCTTGAAGAATAAGTCTTCTGAGCTCCATTAAATCACGTGGACGTTTCGGGAAAATTTTTCCTTTATGTACCCCCAAAGAAAAAAGTCACATAGATTGAGGTCTGGACTATTGGGGGGCCAATTTTGTCCGTAATTGAAGCGACCTGGAAACCTGAGTGAAATGATCCGCATGTCGAAATGCTCCTGTAAAAACTCCAACACAGTGTTTGCAGTATGTGGCCTTGTTCCAACTTGCATGAGCCACTGCGTGTTGAAGGGCAAGGCAGTAGCAAGAAGCTGTGGAATGAAGCTATTGCGAAGCATGCTCAAATAACGGCCGCTGTTCACAGTTTCTTTAAGAAAAAGGGCCCAGTAAGTCCGTGACTGGAAATTGCTGCCCACGCTGTAATCCTCGGAGCATAATGTTGTCGTTCATGACGGACTCGTGGGTTTTCATTGGCCCAAAAGCGTACATTCTGTTTGTCAACCTCACCGTCTAAATGAAAATGCACCTCGTCTGAAAACTAAACGTTGTTGAGAGTTTCTTCCCTATCCGCCGCCCACTGAGCAAACGGTAGTCTCTGCTGCTTGTGTTCCTCAGTGAGCTTCTGTGAACAGGTCATCTTGTATAGGTAGATATGGAGGTCACTTTTAAGAATGCGTTGAACGGAGCGTCTCGAAATTCGCAGTTGTACTGCTGCCTTTCTACACGATTTCCCGGGACCTCTCTGAACAGCAACTCGTAACGCTTCAGTATTCTACGGCGAACAAACTGACTTAGGCCGAGGTCGCTTCGCTTCCAATACTATTCCTTCCTGTACAAATTTATCGTACAACCTGTGGATGGTCTTCTTGCGAGGGACCCATCGTGTGTTAAACTGTTGTCGAAAACGCCACTGAGTCACAACAAGACTCTTCGTTTCATGAAAATGCAACACAATTGCCGACCGTTGCTGTGTCGTCAGTCTTCCATTGTCAGCCACTGCTGCTTACTAGTCTCCTAGCGGCAGAATCGTGAATTACACGTCATTTCGTAACTCATTTGTTTTTCAAAGCTCTGCTGGTACTGCTGTAGAGATCCCAGCGAGATATCTAATGTGCGTCGTAAATTGTGAAAGAAACAATTGGTAACACATTTCGTGCGCCACCCTGTATAACTGACATGCTGAACTAAGGTTGAGAATCAGACATATGTGTTGAATTGAAATTAGTACTCAGAACAAACACCTCTGGCTGTAATAACAGTCTTAATACGCCTGCGCATTGAGTCAAACAGAGCTTGGATGGCGTGTACAGGTATAGCACCCCATGCAGCTTCAACACGATACCACAGTTCATCAATAGTAGTGACTGGCGTATTGTGACGAGCTAGTTGCCCCGCCACCATTGACCAGACGTTTTCAGTTGGTGAGAGATCTGGAGAATGTACTGGCCAGGGCAGCAGTCGAACATTTTCTGTATCCAGAAAGGCCCGTACAGGACCTGCAACATGCATTCGTGCATTATCCTGCTGAAATGTAGGGTTTCGCAGGGATCTAATGAAGGGTAGAGCCACAGGTCGTAACACATCTGAACTGTAACGTCCACTGTTCAAAGTGCCATCAATGCGAACAAGAGGTGACAGAGACGTGTAACCAATGGCACCCCATACCGTCACGATAGGTGATACGCCAGTATGGCGATGACGAATACACGCTTCCAATGTGAATCCACCGCGATGACGCCAAACACGGATGCGACCATCATGATGCTGTAAACAGAACCTGGATTCATCCGAAAAAATGCCGTTTTGCCATTCGTGCACACAGGTTCGTCATCGAGCACACCATCGCAGTCGCTCCTGTCTCTGATGCAGCGTCAAGGGTAACAGCAACCATGGTCTCCGAGCTGATAGTCCATGCTGCTGCAAACGTCGTCGAACTGTTCGTGTAGATGGTTGTTGTCTTGCAAACGTCCCCATCTGTTGACTCAGGGATCGAGACTTGGCTGCACGATCCGTTACAGCCATGCGGATAAGATGCCTGTCATCTCGACTGCTAGTGATACGAGGCCGTTGGGATCTAGCACGGCGTTCCGTATTACCCTCCCGAAGCCACCGATTCCATATTCTGCTAACAGTCATTGGATCTCGACCAACGCGAGCAGCAATGTCGCGATACAATAAACTGCAATCGCGATAGGCTACAATCCGACCTTTATCAAAGTCGGGAACGTGGTGGTACGTATTTCTCCTCCTTACACGAGGCATCACAACAACGTTTCAGTAGGCAACGCCGGTCGACTTCTGTTTGTGTATGAGAAATCGGTTGGAAACTTTCCTCATGTCAGCACGTTGTAGGTGTCGCCACCGGCTCCAACCTTGTGTGAATGCTCTGAAAAGCTAATCATTTGCATATGACAGCATCTTCTTCCTGTCGGTTAAATTTCACGTCTGTAGCACGTCATCTTCGTGGTGTAGCAATTTTAATGGCCAGTGGTATAAGTTCGTGATGCGGTTTTTGGGGCTCGCGAAATCAAAGAGTGGACCTACAGCTGTTGAGGGGTGAGGTGGTCATTGGCCCACATAGGTGAAGTTTATGTTCTGAACTGGTTAACATTTTCGAACTTCCGGGTCTAGTGACCCCCGTGATACGGACTGCTCCCTGCGCTCGAGAATTTATACAAGCGAGAGCTCGCGCACGCTGCTATGCTGCTCACCGGCTGCGGGGGCGGCCGCCTCCGCAGGCAGGGCTCCCCGGGGCGGCAGCAGGGCCTGGGACCCGGCGGGGGCGGCGGTGGGCGGTGCGTCATCCAGCGGCCGTCCCAGTGGCGCCGCAGGTGGCACACCGCCCGCTGCTGCCACCGCTCCTCCTCCGTCAGCGGCCGCGGTTCTTCTACGCTCGCGGAACCTGTACAGTACACCGCCTGTCAAAATACGCTGAAAGGAAAAAATCACGACAACAATGATAATTAATACAGCCTGACGTAATTTTGGAAATACATCCATCTAGGTAACATGCAGAGGGGGTCTAAAAATGTATCCACTGTTTAAAAGTTGAAAGGTCTCTGTTGGTTTCCTTTCATGTTAATTTCTTAAAACTGTTGTCATTTACGGCATACATTCCACTTCTAAATTTACTGTGGTGTTTCTGACTCTATCTGGGAGGAGACTGAGCAGTGGAACGCGCTACGTTTACACATAATCAAGAACGATATGTCACACCACTACACTTTAAAACACAGTTTATATGAAATTCATGTCACACAGTCTCATATGGAACATACATCAGCTTTCTTTTATATACTGTATATGATAAGATACTGTCATCCCCCTTCCCTTCTGTGTGAGAGGATGAACGGGCAAATGTATTTCTAGTTGCACGCTTGATGGTAGCAGACAAGCTTGTCTGCTAGAGAACAGTAGGACCAACGTCAGAACAGGTAGCTACGCTTTCTAAAAGGAAAGAGGTTTCTGTTCTTAGTATGGTCCTGTCCATCCCTTGTCATGTTGGTATAGGAAGCTGGCTCTCTGGTCACTTCCGTTTGTATCTGTGAAGCACCCTCGTTAGGGGCCCACGCCAGTCTGTCCGCGGCGAGCGTCTGAAGTGGTAAGATCTCCGGCTAAGCGCGTCTCTGCTAAGTCCGTAGGACAATGGATTTCTTAAGTTCAGCCTAACTGAAAATTTAATTGCCTTTATTTCAGGTTTAGATCTAAAATATCTTATGTTATCTTAAATTGCAACACAGTGTAATTCGAGTGTGAAGTTCAGAATATCTTCCAGTAGTTGCTTTGTCACTACTTTGTGAGTAAAGTGGAACCACGTGTTGATGATCTGTAACTCTAACTAATATCATCAATCTTAAATGCGAATGTGCTTGAGATTATAACATCTCGTCTTGACAATATTTTTCAATATAGCAACTTTTCTTTATGTTCAACCCACGTGGGGTGTACTTTTTGAAACTAGTACCATGTGCTTATACAATTGTTTGACCCATCAGGTTAATAGTAAGACGATAGTAACTAGATCGAGGTTTTTCTTTTGTAAATTGCGTTTCGATGTAATTTCTTTTGATTATCAAAATTATTGTGGAGTTACACTCTTTGTGTAAACCAAGTTGACCACGTAAAGCATGTGGTGTAATCATCAAAGTAACCCTCAGCTATTATTTTTGGGAAGATTTCACAGAGAGTTAGTATGAATTTAGTATACCAGTGTGTGGTAATTTCATGACGGGCAGAATTGCGCTACGAATGTAACTTCTTTGGGTGAAAATTGAATCGGTTGGTTGTGGTTAATTTCCTCTTGCATATGTTTCGACGTTCCTCGTGTGTTATTTTATGATTGCAGTGTCGTATGCAGTCTCCCAATCTTGGCTCCATATTTGATGTGTTCCGTAAGATCAGAAACTCACATTTTCACAATCCTAAATAAGGCACCAGTTTAGTTATGAATCAAGTTTAATATGCTGAAATTTTAACGGAACAATGATCAATGTTAAAATAATCGTCCAAATATAAACTGATTTATTTCTTTTTATTTAAATTTTCTTAATGTATGTACACTCCTGGAAATGGAAAAAAGAACACATTGACACCGGTGTGTCAGCCCCACCACACTTGCTCTGGACACTGCGAGAGGGCTGTACAAGCAATGATCACACGCACGGCACAGCGGACACACCAGGAACCGCGGTGTTGGCCGTCGAATGGCGCTAGCTGCGTAGCATTTGTGCACCGCCGCCGTCAGTGTCAGCCAGTTTGCCGTGGCATACGGAGCTCCATCGCAGTCTCTAACACTGGTAGCATGCCGCGACAGCGTGGACGTGAACCGTATGTGCAGTTGACGGACTTTGAGCGAGGGCGTATAGTGGGCATGCAGGAGGCCGGGTGGACGTACCGCCGAATTGCTCAACACGTGGGGCGTGAGGTCTCCACAGTACATTGATGTTGTCGCCAGTGGTCGGCGGAAGGTGCACGTGCCCGTCGACCTGGGACCGGACCGCAGCGTTGCATGGATGCACGCCAAGACCGTAGGATCCTACGCAGTGCCGTAGGGGACTGCACCGCCACATCCCAGCAAATTAGGGACACTGTTGCTCCTGGGGTATCGGCGAGGACCATTCGCAACCGTCTCCATGAAGCTGGGCTACGGTCTCGCACACCGTTAGGCCGTCTTACGCTCACGCCCCAACATTGTGCAGCCCGCCTCCAGTGATGTCGCGACAGGCGTGAATGGAGGGACGAATGGAGACGTCTCGTCTTCAGCGATGAGAGTCGCTTCTGCCTTGGTGCCAATGATGGTCGTATGCGTGTTTGGCGCCGTGCAGGTGAGCGCCACAATCAGGACTGCATACGACCGAGGCACACAGGGCCAACACCCGGCATCATGGTGTGGGGAGCGATCTCCTACACTGGCCGTACACCACTGGTGATCGTCGAGGGGACACTGAATAGTGCACGGTACATCCAAACCGTCATCGAACCCATCGTTCTACCATTCCTAGACCGGCAAGGGAACTTGCTGTTCCAACAGGACAATGCACGTCCGCATGTATCCCGTGCCACCCAACGTGCTCTATAAGGTGTAAGTCAACTACCCTGGCCAGCAAGATCTCCGGATCTGTCCCCTATTGAGCATGTTTGGGACTGGATGAAGCGTCGTCTCACGCGGTCTGCACGTCCAGCACGAACGCTGGTCCAACTGAGGCGCCAGGTGGAAATGGCATGGCAAGCCGTTCCACAGGACTACATCCAGCATCTCTACGATCGTCTCCATAGGAGAATAGCAGCCTGCATTGCTGCGAAAGGTGGATATACACTGTACTAGTGCCGACATTGTGCATGCTCTGTTGCCTGTGTCTATGTGCCTGTGGTTCTGTCAGTGTGATCATGTGATGTATCTGACCCCAGGAATGTGTCAATAAAGTTTCCCCTTCCTGGGACAATGAATTCACGGTGTTCTTATTTCAATTTCCAGGAGTGTATATATTACCAGTTGTCGTAAGATGACTATTAATAGATTATAATTAATGTTAGTCTGGTTGGGAATTTGGTGAGCTAGACTGGATACCTGGTGAAACAGTTGCTCAGTAATGCAAGGTTAACTTCCCCAGATAGCTCACAGCTTTTAACCCGCTTTTATTGTCTTGATTATCAGCACCGCTTTCAGAACAACTTAATGCATCAACATTACAGAGTCCATAACTTGCAAACTAATTGACGGAGTTGTCTCATTTTTTGGTGAAAGTGTAGCTTAAAGTCCAACTTAAAGATATCACTGTAGGTGTTCGAAATGGTCACCATTAACATCCACACACAAACGATGCCGCCGAACTGCAGCACAAACTACTGACTGCGACGTGTTCAGCTGGATATTTGCACATGAATATACGATGGGTTCTCAAAGTTCATCAAATGTGCGTGGCTTTTGTCGATAAATGACGTCCTTTAGTGTTAAATGGTTTAAATGGCTCTGAGCACTGTGGGATTTAACATCTGTGGTCATCAGTCCCCTAGAACTTAGAGCTACGTAAACCTAACTAACCTAAGGACATCACACACACCCATGCCCGAGGCAGGATTCGAACCTGCGACCGTAGCTCCTTTAGTGTTCCCCACAGGTTAAAGTCCAGAGGAGTTAGGTCTGGGGAACGTGGTGGATACTCCACAGCACCTCTACGGCCTATCCATCTTCCTGGTAGATTTTTGTCGAGATACGCTCTAACTCGATTTTGGTAGTGGGCTGGGGCACCATCTTGTTGAAAGTAAACTCTTCCGTCTCCATAAAAGTCTCAGATGGCAGATAAAATGAATGTCTGAAGCTTCAGAAGGTACAATTCGCCGGTAACTGTGCCGTCAAAGAAGAATGGTCCAATCAAGCCCCGGTAAGACAAACCACACCACACATTCACTCCTGGCACATTCACGGCTTTGTCTACATGGACGTTCGGACTTTCGGCGGCAAATTCACGGCTTTGTCTACATGGACGTTCGGATTTTTGGCGGCCCAGTAGATGCAATTGTGGCGATTTACTGTACCATTGAGTTCGAACTGTGCATCATCAGACCACACAATCATCTCTGCAAACCTTTCACCGTTGCGCACTGTGTTAGTAAACCACTCGCAGTACTCCATTCTACGATCTAGGTCGTCCTCAGTCATTGCGTGTAGCAATCGTGGGATGTAGCACTTCCACTTTGTTGTCTTCAAAATTCGCCGAACACTTGAGCGACTGACTCCAGTTTCCACGAGCACACTGTCTCACAGACTTCTGTGGTGAGCGAGTGAATTGTTATAACACATGACGGGAGTTAGATGGACTTGTTACTGTTACAGGTCGTCCAGATCGTTATCTGTGTACATCTTTAACACAGCCTTCGGCTTCAAATTTGTCTCGAATGCGACGAATAGTTAAATGTGTCGGTGGCTCTATTTGATACTCATTTCGCCATTGCCGTTGAACCTCATTAATGTTTTAGTACTTAAATTATCACTTCGAAACTGACTTCCTTTCATCGAAGGTAAGCCTTGCGCCAGCCATGTTTACTGGAGTAACTAAGTGCAACTAAGAACAGTGCACTGACTATCTGGCGACTGTCATCTGACAAAACAAAACAACGCAATACAATGCTTGTGTGGCCATTGCCGGAACGACAAACAATTAAACTATCAAAGATGAGACAACTCCATCAATTAGTGTTCCAGTTATGGACTTTTAAACAGTGGATACATTTTTTGGACCCCTCCATAGTTAGGTCATTAACATTGCAAGATCACAAGCTAATGTAAGCACGAGATAAGCAATTGCGCATTTGAAATGCTGGTAAATTAATAAACGCTGTATCCATCAGAATAGTGAATGTAAGCATGCAAACGTGCATACATTGAGTTGTACAGTTTGTGGAATGGAGTTCTGTGCCTGTTGCACTTGGTCGGTCAGTACAGCGACAGTTAATGCTATTTGTCGATAAAGCTGGAGTTGCCGTCCTACCATGTCCCACCTGCGTTCCATTGGAGACTGATTTCTTGATCGTGCAGACCAGGGAAAATGTTGACACTCTGTAGACCGTGATGGGTATGTGGATGAGCGTTATCCTGTTGGAAAACACCCCTCCTCCTCCCCCCCCCCCCCCCCCCTCCTGGAAGGCTGTTTACGAATGACAGCAGAACAGATCGAATCACCAGACTGACACAGAAATTTGCAGCCAGGGTGCATGGGATATCCGTGAGAGTGCTTCTGCTGTCGTACGAAATCGCACTCCAGGTCGTAACTCAAGATCCAGGACCAGTGTATCTACCACGCAGGCCTTCAGCTGGTGTTCTTCTAAACAACATACGGCCATCACTGCACCAGCTTTCATTAGAAAACGCAACAGATCTCCAACTTGCCATCTAACGATCTCTTTCTTGATGCCACTTATGTCGGGAATGGCGGTGGTCTGGGATCAGTGGAATGCACCTTACGAGCTATCTGGTTCTCAGTTTTTGAAGAAACTGGTCTCCAGCAGTCCGCTGTGTTCCCGTGGATCGAACAGCTGCTCAAATTGCTGTTGCAGGTTGTGTACGAAGAGTCAGAGCCATACGATGGTCTTTCCTTTCGGTAGTGCCACGTGTCTGTCCGGAGTCTGGTTGTCTTGTGACTGTACATTCTCGTGACCACGGCTGCCAGTAATCATGTACAATGCCTACATTCGTGCAAAGTCTCTCTTCAACATCGCAAAAGGAACATTCAGTTTCTCGTAGCCGTATTTCAAGAACTCGTTCAAACTCAGTGAGGTGTTCATAATGCCGTCTTGTTGCCTTAAAGACAATGTTGAATAACAGCAACTCACCGTGCCCGTAAAGACATTCTTGACTAACAGTAACTCAACACCTAATTTTCACGATGGTTACAGTGTGTATTTAACGCAAACCTGATTTGCATCCCTGTAATGGCGCTACTAGCGTCACTCTTATGTGACTGGCGCAAAATCTGAATCTACATCATCTTTCAGATATCAGCACACACTCCGCTGCAGAGTGAAAATCTCATTCTGGAATCTTCCCCCAGGTTGTGGCTAAGCCATGTCTCCGCAATATCCCTTCTTCCACGAGTGCTAGTTTTGCAAGGTTCGCAGGAGAGCTTCTGTGAAGTTTGGAAGGTAGGAGGCGAGGTACTGGCAGAAGTAAAGCTGTGAGGACGGGGCGTGAGTCGTGTTTGGGTAGCTCAGATGGTAGAGCACTAGTCCGCTAAAGGCAAATGTCCCGAGTTCGAGTCTCGGTCCGGCACAGTTTTAATCGGCCAGGAAGTTTCATATCAGCGCAACTCCACTGCAGACTAAAAATCTCATTCTGGAAACATCCCCCAGGCTGTGGCTAAGCCATGTCTCCGCAATATCCTTTCTTCCAGGAGCACTAGGTCTGCAAGGTTCGCAGGAGAGCTTCTGTGAAGTTTGGAAGGTAGGAGATGAGGTACTGGCGGAAGTAAAGCTGTGAAGACGGGGCGTGAGTCGTGCTTGGGTAGTTCATACGGTAGAGCACTTGCCCGTGAAAGGCAAATATCCCGAGTTCGAGTCTCGGCCGGCTACTCAGTTTTAATCCCTCAGTAAGTTTCATATCAGTGCACACTCCGCTGCAGAGTGAAAATCTAATTCTGGAAACATTCTTGTATCTCACACAGCTTTTCTTGGAGTTGGGACGTTCTTTCCATCACTGAAAAACGTTCTTATGAGAGGTAGTAAATAACGTGTAAACGTATGAACCAAAATATTATGACTATCTCCTTAATACCAAATTGGTCCAGCTTTAGAACGAAGTCGTCCACCGATCGCGGGCACCATGGACTCGGCAAGGTTTCTGAAGGAGTATGGCTTCATATGTCCAGAGCCTTGTAAGTTGCGGGCCGGTGGGCATCAAGTTAGCACCCAAGACGCATTCCATCGCTTGCAGGTCACGTGAAGCTGGTGGCCGACAGGTCACAATCATCCTCGTCACACAACTGTAACCTGGTTCTGCCTACTACCGTAGACTCATCGCTGGTTGATGACATGCACAGTTATCCTACTTAACGATGCCATCCATGTCGAGAAAGACATAAAGCATGAAGGGTTACAGGCTGAGTGCAGTAATGTTCACGTAGTCCACAGCTGTCATGAAGCTTTCAGTAACTACAGGTCCCGCTGAAGCCCAGGTAATTTCCCCCGCGGCATAGTTCTGCCCCACAAAGATTTACATCCGTGGCGCCGTCCATCTGGTTCGAGCAGCCGTTCGCCTCGAAGGTGGTGTATACAGGGTGGTCCATTGATCGTGACCGGGCCAAACATCTCACTAAATAAGCGTCAAACGAAAACACTACAAAGAACGAAACTTGTCTAGCTTGAAGGCGGAACCAGATGGCGCTATGGTTGGCCCGCTAGATGGCGCTGCCATAGGTCAAACGGATATCAAACGCGTTTTTTTTAAATAGGAACACCCATTTTTTATTATATATTCGTGTAGTACGTAAAGAAATGTGAATGTTTTAGTTCGACCACTTTTTTCGTTTTGTGATAGATGACACTGTAATAGTCACAAACATATGCCTCACAATTTTAGACGAACAGTAGGTAACAGGTAGTTTTTTTAAATTCAGATACAGAACGTAGATACGTTTGAACATTTTATTTCGGTTGTTCCAATGTGATACATGTACCTTTGTGAACTTATCATTTCTGAGAACGCATACTGTTACAGCGTGATTACCTGTAAATACCACATTAATGCAATAAATGCTCAAAATGTTGTCCGTCAACCTAAATGCATTTGACAATATGTGTAACGACGTTCCTCTCAACAGCGAGTAGTTCGCCTTCCGTAATGTTCGCACATACATTGACAATACGCTGACGCATGTTGTCAGGCGTTGTCGGTGGATCACGATAGCAAATATCCTTCAATTTTCCCCACAGAAAGAAATCCGGGGTCGCCAGATCCGGTGAACGTGCGGGCCATGGTATAGTGCTTCGACGACCAATCCACCTGTCATGAAATATGCTATTCAATTCCGCTTCAACCGTACGCGAGCTATGTGCCGGATATCCATCATGTTGGAAGTACATCGCCATTCTGTCATGCAGTGAAACATCTTGTAGTAACATCGGTAGAACATTGCGTAGGAAATCAGAATACATTGCAACATTTAGATTGCCATCGATAAAATGGGTGCCAATTATCCTTGCTCCCATAATGCCGCACCATACATTAACCCGCCAAGGTCGCTGATGTTCCACTTGTCGCAGCCATCGTGGATTTTCCGATGCCCAATAGTGCATATTATGCCGGTTTACGTAACCGCTGTTGGTGAATGACATTTCGTCGCTAAATAGAATGCGTGCAAAACATGTGTCATCGTCTAGTAATTTCTTTTGTGCCCAGTGGCAGAACTGTACACGACGTTCAAAGTTGTCGCCATGCAATTCCTGGTGCATAGAAATATGGTACGGGCGCAATCGATGTTGATGTAGCATTCTCAACACCGACGTTTTTGAGATTCCAGATTCTCCCGCAATTTGTCTGCTACTGATGTGCGAATTAGCTGCGACAGCAGCTAAAACAGCTACTTGGGTATCATCATTTGTTTCAGGTCGTGGCTGACGTTTCACATGTGGCTGAACATGTCCTGTTTCCTTGAATAACGTAACTATCCGGCAAACGGTCCGGACACTTGGATGATGTCCAGGATACAGAGCAGCATACATAGCACACGCCCGTTGGGCATTTTGATCACAATAGCCATACATGAACAAGATATCGATCTTTTCCGCAATTGGTAAATGGTCCATTTCAACACGGGTAATGTATCACGAAGCAAATACTGTCCGCACTGGCGCAATGTTACCTGATACCACGTACTTATACGTTTGTGACTATTACAGCGCCATCTACCACAAAGCGAAAAAAGTGGTCCAACTAAAACATTCACATTTCTTTACGTACTACACGAATATGTAATAAGAAATGGGGGTTCCTAGTTTAAAAAAAAAACTCATTTGATATCCGTTTGACCTATGGCAGTGCCATCTAGCGGGCCAACCATAGCGCCATCTGGTTTACACCTTCAAGCTAGACGAGTTTCGTTCATTGTAGTGTTTTCGTTTGACGCGTATTTCATGAGATACTTGGCCCGGTCACGATCAATGGACCACCCTGTATGTTAATGCGGAAGATCTTACTCCCCTTCCAGCACAAGTTTATCGTAGATCGCTGCAGCAGCGAAGGGTACTTAGCGACTGGAAAAAGCGGAGGTCATTCCCGTTTTCAAGAAGGGTCGTAGGACAGATGCACGTAATTACATTGACGTCGAACTGTTGTAGAATTATGGACATTTTTATGCTTAAGAGTTATGACCTTTTGGAGAAGGCAAATCTGCTCTACAAAAATCAACATGGATTCCGCAAAGAGATATCTTGTGAATCTCAGCTCTCTCTCTGTTCCTCCATGAGATCCTCAGGGCAGCAGGCGACGGCGCTGAGGTTGATATCGTGTTCCTTGACTTCGGGAAAGCATTTGACACCGTCGCGCACTGCCATCTACTGGAAAAAAAAAATATGATCTCATCGAGTATCAGACCATATTTACAACTAGACTAAAAGCTTCCTTACGGACAGAACTCAGCACGTCGGCCGACTGGAGTGGCTGTGCGGTTCTAGGCGCTACAGTCTGGAACCGAGCGACCGCTACGTCCGCAGGTTCGAATCCTGCCTCGGGCATGGATGTGTGTGATGTCCTTAGGTTAGTTAGGTTTAAGTAGTTCTAAGTTCTAGGTGACTGATGACCTCAGAAGTTAAGTCGCATAGTACTGAGAGCCATTTGAACCATTCAACACGTCGTTCTTAACGGAACAAAACCGGCAGATTTATAGATAATTTCCGGAGTACCCCATGCAAGTGTGGCACAACCGCTACTGTTCACAATACACATAAATGGTCTAGTAGGAAGCGTGGAAAGCTCTTTAATACTGTTAGCAGATGGTGCGGTTGTATATAAGAAAGTAACAACGGCACAAGTCAGTATACATTTGTAGAATTACCTGTGGATGGCTGATGAATGGTGGAGGCTCTGGCAGTGGACCCTGAACGTAAATAAATATAGCATGTTCGACACATATAGGAAAAGAAATTCACTACTGTACAACTACAATACAATCTACAACTACACTGTTGATGACAAATTGTTAGAAAAGTATGTACCGTAAACTAAGTTAGAATAAGTATCAAAAGCGACATTAAGTGGATGGTTCGAATGGCTCTAACCACTATGGGACTTAACATCTGAAGTCATCAGTCCCCTAGACTTAGAACTACTTAAACCTAACCAACCTAACGACATCACACACATCCATGCCAGAAGCAGGATTCGAACCTGTGACCGTAGCAGCAGCGCGGTTCCTGACTGAAGCGCCTAGAGCCGCTCGGCCACTACGGCCTGCTAAGTGGAATGACCACGCAAAAAAATGTAGAAAAATCGTGCGCCAGACTGAATTCATAGCAAGAATCTTAAGCAAACGTCAATCATCCTCGAAAGAAGTGTCTTTCGAAACACTTCTTCCACCGCTTCTTGAGGACTGTTCGCTAATATGGGAACGTTCCAGGCTAGATAATAGACGAGATCCTACGAAGAGCAGGGCGTTTCGTCTCAAGATCACTTAGAAGGCCCCAAAGTGATACAGAGATGCTTAAAAAACTCCAGTCGCAGGTGCTATAACGGAGGGCCGTGCATCACGGAAGAGTTCACTACTGAAATTTGGAGAAAGTATGTCCAGTGAAGAATCGCACAGCAGATTACTTCCTCGCACACACATCTAGCGAAATGATCACTATCAGAAACTTTGAGAAATTTTAGCTAATATAGAAGTTTACCGATATTCATTCTTCCCATTCACCATTCGCAAATTGAATAGGTTTTGGAGGGGGCGGGGGCGGTGGAGGGAGGGATCAGTTAGTTGTACCAGAAGTATCTGCAGCCACACACGATTCGCAGGCATGCAGAGAATTCGATTCTACGCAGAGTACGCGAAAGAACTTGCCCCCCTTCTAACAGCCGTGTACCGCAAGTCTCTAGAGGAACGAAGGTTCCAAATGATTGTAAAGGAGCACAGGTAGTCCCAGTCTTCAAGAAGGGTCGTCGAGCAGATGCGCAAAACTATAGACCTATATCTCTGAGGTCGATCTGTTGTAGAATTTTAGAACATGTTTTTTGCTCGCGTATCATGTCGTTTCTCAAAACCCAGAATCTACTCTGTAGGAGTCAACATGGGTTCTGGAAACAGCGATCGTGTGAGACCCAACTCGCTTTGTTTGTTCATGAGACCCAGAAAATATTAGATACAGGCTCCCAGGTAGATGCTATTTTCCTTGACTTCAGGAAGGCGTTCGATACAGTTCCGCACTGTCGCCTGATAAACAAAGTAAGAGCCTACGGAATATCAGACCAGCTGTGTGGCTGGATTGAAGAGTTTTTAGCAAACAGAACACAGCATCTTGTTCTCAATAGAGAGACGTCTACAGACCTTAAAGTAACTTCTGGCGTGCCACAGGGGAGTGTTATGGGACCATTGCTTTTCACAATATATATAAATGACCTAGTAGATAGTGTCGGAAGTTCCATGTGGCTTTTCGCGGATGATGCTGTAGTATACAGAGAAGACGCAGCATTAGAAAATTGTAGCAAAATGCAGGAAGATCTGCAGCGGATAGCCACTTGGTGCAGGGAGTGGCAACTGACCCTTAACATAGACAAATGTAATGTATTGTGAATACATAGAAAGAAGGATCCTTTATTGTATGATTATATGATAGCGGAACAAACACTGGTAGCAGTTACTTCTGTAAAATATCTGGAAGTATGCGTGCGGAACGATTTGAAGTGGAATGATCATATAAAATTAATTGTTGGTAAGGCGGGTACCAGGTTGAGATTCATTGGGAGAGTCCTTAGAAAATGTAGTCCATCAACAAAGGAGGTGGCTTACAAAACACTCGTTCGACCTATACTTGAGTATTGCTCATCAGTCTGAGATCCTTACCAGGTCGGGTTGACGGAGGAAATAGAGAAAATCCAAAGAAGAGCGGCGCGTTTCGTCACTGGGTTATTTGGTAAGAGTGATAGCGTTACGGAGATGTTTAGCAAACTCAAATGGCAAACTCTGCAAGAGAGGCGCTCTGCATCGCGGTGTAGCTTGTTGTCCAGGTTTCGAGAGGGTGCGTTTCTGGATGAGGTATCGAATATATTGCTTGCCCCTACTTATACCCCCCGAGGAGGTCACGAATGTAAAATTAGAGAGATTCGAGTGCGTACGGAGGCTTTCCGGCAGTCGTTCTTCCCGCGAACCATACGCGACTGGAACAGGAAAGGGAGGTAATAACAGTGACACGTAAAGTGCCCTCCACCACACACCATTGGGTGGCTTGCGAAGTATAAATGTAGATGTAGATGAATGACGAAGATCCAGAAGAATTGTGTGAAAGAGCTATTGAAATGGGACAACCACTTCCCCGCAATGTGACAGCTCTACGGATTCCATTCATCAGGAGTGGAATCAGCTGGATGTGGCTTACTTGAAGTGAATACTGTGCTCTCTCCCTTCCCGAAATGAGAATATTATCGAAGCTTGTGGCGACGTTTCGAAGTGTGAGCACGATGTTTGTTGAAGGTGACTATTCTCTTGTCCAGCATACTTACAATACAAGATCTTCTGAAGTAACCTTAAGGTTCTTAAGTTATGGTTGAAACAATTCGTGACAAACAACACTCCACTGCAGATAGGGCAGATGGTTCATAGATAAGCAACAAAACATATCAGCCAGAATTAACTCTACAAACAGCCTCCAGAATGTGTTACTTACTGCTGCTGCTGCTCCGCCACGCCCCGAACTCCACAGACGCTGATTCGGTGGGCTGCTCCTCGTCCCCCACGTCTTCGCTGTCTTGCTGGCTGCCCTCAGGCTCTGCAGCAGGACTCCTCTCCTCCTCCAAGACATCTTCAAAGCTGACTCCCTTTTCTTCATCCATTTCCCATTGCTCGTCCTCCACGTTTGACAGCCAGCATCCTTCGTCTTCTACTAGTGACCGTTCCATAGCCATGGATGAAGTTGTTGCCTGCAACGGCATTTAAAACAGGCTTCTAAGAGAACCTCTATGGTATAACATGTATGAAAGCTGGTCAAATAATATAAAGATAACAGCTCTGCAAGTAATCGTTCCGCCATCCGGAAAATAGGTTCCACAATGGTCTGCCCTATTATACCAAATGTAAGTATGCGCGTAACTCTGATATGGATCTTGTTTCTACCAGTGCTCTTGAAGCCCATCAGTCTGTGGTATGCTATTTTAGCAATCAGTCAATTTGCTCGTAAAGGTATTGAGACATTCACAATGTATACAACAGACGAAAAAAATGAATATTGCTGAATTCTCTGCCCCGGGACTGGGTGTTTGTGTTGTCCTCATCATTCCATCATCATTCGTGAAAGTGGCTACATTGGACTGTGTACAGATTGGGAACTTGCACGGGCGCTGATGAACGCGCATTTGAGCGCCCCATAAACCGAACATCATCATCATCATCATCATCGCAATATTGGTGCAGTTGTCTGCTGAAGAATATCCTGATCGTGCCAAGCGCTCACGTTATGTCTTTGCAAACATTACAATAAATTATGGAACTGGAAGCGTAGAGAATAAAATACGCCAAGGAAAAGGAAGAGCAGCTAATGAAAGAAATGAAACTCACATTTTAGTAGCAGTAAGATAGAATGAAAATGTCATTAAGAAGCATCTCAGTAGTTAGAGGGTGGTTTCGTAAGTCTGGTTAATTTCCATGAAAGAAGGGAACGTTTTTGCTGTGCCCTCATGACTGGTAAGCTTGATTATTCTGAGGATCATTTAAATAATTTCAACAATGTACAGCGTACAGTTCATCATTGAAAGCTGTCTAAATTGGCCAGTGTGTCAACTGTGATTGAAAACGCAGGAAAATCGGTTTCGTGCTGTAATGAAGCATTTTAGTTTGAACGGTTGGACTCCCACACAGATCAATAAAGAGCTGAATGAAGATCACGTGGACTCTGCACCATCACTGAAGACCATTTATTTTTGGACTAATGAATTTAAACGTCGTCGGACAAGCAACGATGAGAGGTTCTATGCCCTCTTTTGCATGTCGCCTCTAATTCTCATCAATTTTATTAATGTTTTATGTGATTGCACGGTGGTAACATGCCGAATAAGGTTATTGTAATGACAGTATTTGTACTGAGAGCTGAAAATACTTTCCACTTGATTCCTATGCATGTTGGGTTACTTCGCTGGGTGGCCTGTCGGAGGCGTGCACCGAAGGAGGCAGCACACTGCGTTTCCGGTTGGGGACTCCACTTCCGCGAATACTGAGAGGGTCGTACATCAATGGGCTTAAGTGCTTGGTGGGACGACTGAAGTCGGTAGAGTTTCGCCTACTGTATGCACCGCGAAACGACCTGCGAGACGCCTGAGTGTCGTCGCAGTTTATGAGTTTACTGTTCCGGCGCGTCTGGAACGAAGACTGCTGGCGATACTATTTGCATTGTCCTCATGATTCTGATAATACTTGTGGACCATGTCCTGCTGGGGACGACTGTCTGGCGCCGGATGCCCGGTGGTCTAGGTACGTTGCTCTCGTAGCCAGCCAAACGGCCAGTCCATTGCCTTCAGCTGAATAGCAGAGGCATGATTGATTAACTTAAACTGAGGATAGTTGACGTCATAAAGCTCTGCTCGAAACTGGAGGGAACAGACGCTATTGGCGTGAATGATGTTCTGAGACAGTGTGGGGCAATTTTGGAATCAAAACTGAATGCTGATTCGCGGTTTTCGAGGCTAGTAGAGAGTTGAGCAATGTTGGCTTCGCTCTTGCGTTGTGTTGGTGTAGGGCATTTGGGATCTGATCTTCGTCAGAATCGGACGGTCTTGCGACTTAGTCGCACTTTTTCGGCAGAACTTAGAAGTCTCGGACAGCCTTCGAGGACAGGGGTTGAGACAGAGTTGCTGCACAGCAGAAGTCGGCGCCTACATCATCAGAACGCTGCCTACCGATGACGTGCTACAGATTTCAGGATGGTAAAGTATTTTGAGGCTCCGGCATTGTAGGACCTATCAATTTTATACTGAAGGCCTCAACAGCATGCGTGCTCGCTTTGCTGCAAGTCCACGTTCCTGTTTCTCCTTGTGATCCTGTTTGAGCTCTCGCTACTAATCGCGATACTGCAATATAGTCTGGAGAGTAAGATTTCATTCATTAGGACCTCCAATCATTATCGTCAATCTAATGCATTACAGAGAGTAGGAGCCCCTTGTTTTCGAGCCAACTCTTATTCTCATAATAGTTCAGTATACCCTATCCTTTAACCTATTGTTTGTGTCGATAATCATGTGCCTTTATGCTCTGATGTATAATAAATCTCTTTGTAATATTTAATCTGCATATCATTTCGTAGATATATGCAAAATCCCAATTTCTGTTGCTTATTACGATAAAGTTCTCTTTTCTTTGAGTAGATAACGATTTTTATTAAATTATTGTGAGTGTGCACTCCTTATTTTACCAACTAGCAGGATCCAGCATTATTTCCTTTCGTTACCGTTGTGTGCATGATTAATTAGATAATAGGTAAGGAGCGGGTCGAGTGCATGTCTCGTTCTCACGCAAAATGCGTCAGAATTAAAGAGGTACAAACTATTCTCCATCCCGGAAACTCGCTCCGAAGACGAAGTGCACTCTGGTCAGCAGAAAGGAAACCATTGACAAAATCAATGATTTGGTAACACAAGAACGCCGAATAAAAAGTAATGAGGTTGCTGAGACTGTAGGCAACTCATATGAGCGAGTGCATAATATCCTGCACGCAGAATTGATTATGAAGAAGCTATGTACGAGGCGGCTGCCGTAGTTGGTGGCATTCGACCAAGAGCGCATCTGGCCCAATATTGCGGCACAATGTCTGACGATGTTTGATCGCAATCCACAAACTATTGATGGAACTTGGATCCTGTATTACACACCAAGGTTGAAACTGCAGTTAAACCAGTGGATAAAGGCTGGTAAAAGTACACCGAATAAGTAAAGACCATTTTGTTAGCTGGTAAGGTGATGTCAGCTCTTTACTGGAATTCCTTAGAAATAATCCTCATAGATTACCTGGAAGAGACGGAACCGTAACTGGATCCTATTATGCTACTTCATTGGATCGTTTGAAACTTGCATTGGTTGAACAGAGGCCAAAGTTTGCACGGAGGAAGTGCTCCTTCGCCAGTACAATAACGAAGGCGAGAGTGCACGATTTGGGCCTTGAATCCTATCCACGAGACTAGGCCCCAGCTGACATCTTCCTGTTTCTAACTTGAAACATCGGCTTGCTGGGAAGAAATTTTCATTAAATGACGAAATGGTAGTTGCAGTCAACGAGTTTTTTGCAGTTTCACATAATCTGATGAAAAAGCTGGAACATAGCTGGACCAGATGTATATACCTCAGTTGAGGCTATGTTGATAGGTAAGGTAAGTTGTTTAAGAAGTAGAGTTTTTCTGGCTTTCTTTCAGACTTAATCAACCCGGCATGGTACGAGAGGTATCAATCAAACAAGTGTTCCGCGAATATTACATTACATCGCATTTCATCCTCTTCACATTTCGCTGCATCTACAGCTTCATGGCAATGACATCCAAAAATACAGTTTTTCGAACGTTGTCTACGAAAAGTGCAAAGTGATGCCACATATCATGCAGATTTTTGTTTAAGGAAGAAGCATCGTTGACAAACCACAGACAAGTCAATCTCCACAATATGCACTAATAGTCAGTAGGAAATCCACACAGACTGAAAGAATTTGATAAAAACAACGCTCTTGTCCTATAAATGTTTGGTGCGTGTTTCTCAAGACCCTTACCGTAACTCCGTATTTTATTAATGGGAATCTAAATACATTCAAGCATCTCGAGTTCCTAAGATGTACTGCCGTCGCAGCTGTTGGAAGACAAATCACTGGACATAACGTGATCAGTGTGCTACCAACATCCCACACATATGATGAAGACACTCTTACACAACATCTCGAGAGCATTGGAACGATCGTTCAGGAAACGCAAAATGGTCTGCACACTACCTAAACTCAAAACTTCTACAATTTTATCTGTGGCGAAAACTAAAACATGAGGTCTATTAGAAAATATCGACGGCTCCCCAAGGAATAAAGTGCTTTATAACAAGAGCCTGGGCTGCCATTAACTCCACATGAAATTCAACGTGCAATGTTGTTTCTTCATAATCACTTTATAGCGTGTACCAAGGCTCCAGTCAACATTTTGAGCACTTGGTATGACAGCCATGATAGTAAACACAAGTACCGTACCTGAGTTACGTATTTGCTCACATTTGGTATAATAGGGAAGACGTTCGTGGAAATTGTTCTCCTGTCGGTGGGACAGTGTTTTACGGCGCTGTTATCTTGACACTAATAGATCAAATCCCATTCAAATGATGTCCTTGAACTTCTCTTACAAATAATTTCAAATGCTATAAAAACTATGTACTTGTATTAGAAAAACACTAAGTCTGTGTCTTGATACGCCTGGGCATTGAGTCAAACAGAACTAGGATGGCGTGTACAGTTACAGTTGCCCATGCAGCTTCAACACGATACCACAGTTCATCAAGAGTAGTGCCTGACGTATTGTGACGAGCCAGTTGCTCGGCCACCATTGAGCAGACGTTTTCAGTTGGTGAGAAATCTGGAGAATGTGCTGGCCAGGGCAGCAGTCGAACATTTTCTGTATCCAGAAAGGCCCGTACAGGACCTGCAACATGCGGTCGTGCATTATCCTGCTAAAATGTAAGGTTTCGCAGAGATCGAATGAAGGGTAGAGCCACGACTCGTAACACATCTGAAATGTAACGTCCACTGTTCAAAGTGCTTCAGTGCCAACAAGAGGTGACCGAGACGTGTTGGCACCCCATATCATCACGCCGGGTGATACGCCAGTATGGCGGTGACGAATACACGCTTCCAAAGTGCGTTCACTGCAATGTCGCCAAACACGGATGCGACCATCATGATGCTGTAAACAAAACCTGGATTCATCCGAAAAAATGACGTTTTGCCATTCGTGCACCCATGTTCGTCGTTGAGTACACCATCGCAGGCGCTCCTCTCTGTGATGCAGCGTCAAGGGTAACCGCAGCCATGGTCTCCGAGCTGATAGTCCATGCTGCTGCAAACGTCGTCGAACTGTTTGTGCAGATGGTTGTTGTCTTGCAAACGTCCCCATCTGTTGACTCAAGGATCGAGACATGGCTGCACGATCCGTTATAGCCATGCGGATAAGATGCCTGTCATCTCGACTGCTAGTGATATGAGGCGGTTGGGATCCAGCACGGCGGTCCGTATTACCATCCTGAACCCACCGATTCCATATTCTGCTAACACTCATTGGATCTCGGCCAACACGAGAAGCAATGTCGCTATATCTACCAAAGCGAGCAGCAGTGGCGCGATATAATAAGCGCAATCGCGATAGGCTGCAATCCGACCTTTATCAAAGTCGGAAACGTGATGGTACGCATTTCTCCTCCTTACACGAGGCATCACAACAACGTTTCACAAGGAAACGCCGGTCAACTGCTGTTTGTGTATGAGAAATCTGTTGGAAACTTTCCTGATTTCAGCACGTTGTAGGTGTCGCCACCGGCGCCAACCTTGTGTGATTGCTATGAAAAGCCACTCATTTGCATATCACAGCATCTGCTTCCTGTCGGTTAAATTTCACTTCTGTAGCAGGTTATCTTCGTGGTGTAGCAATTGCAATGGCCAGTAGTGTAGTTTCACTATCGATAACTTCTGATGTCTGTTATCTTTGGCTAGTGCTGGCGCTAGTGTTTACAGCGTATGTGTGTGTGTGTGTGTGTGTGTGTGTGTGTGCGCGCTATCATTCCGGAGTTTTGCTGAGAACCGACGCTTTAAATTCATTTGCACAGTGCTTACTTGCTGTAGTTTTGCCTTGAAAAATATGTGTTCCTGACGGAATATCGGCGCTTGTCGATGTCGTCACCCGGCTGGTTACCCGTAAGTTATCTGAATATTGTGTACGTCACGAGAAATTCAGGTCTCACAAAGGTGAGGCTTTTCACGGATGATGGCCTTGTACACACAGAAGCTGCAACGCTAGAAAATTGTAGCGAAGTCCAGGAAGACCTGCAGAGGATCGGTGGCTGGTGCAGGGGTTGGCAGTTGACTCTCAAAATCAAGAAATGTAAGGTATTTCGCACAAATAGGCAGAAAACCTCATTATTGTATGGCTGTACGATTATAGAACAATCATTGGAAGCAGCCACATCCATCAAATATCTCGGAGTATGCCATACGGAGCGATATAAAATGGAACGTCCACATAAAACTTATGGCAGGTAAGGCTGGTGCCAGACTGAAATTCATTGGAACAATACTCAGGATATGTTTTCCTTCCGGAAAGGATGTAGCTTACAAACCCTCGTTCAACCAATACGTGAATGCTGCTCTTCAGAATCGGTTCCGTATCAGATACAAATGACGGAGGAAATATAGACGATAAAAACATGCAGTGCATTTCGTTACAGGTTCCTTTACTAAGAGCGAAAGCGTTATAGAGATGATCAGCCACCTCCAGTGGCGTACGCTGCAAGGGATGCGTCCTGCACCACGTTGTGGTCTACTGTTAAGGTCCCGAGAGCATACGTTACTAGGATAGTCAACAAATATATTGTCTTCCAAATATGTCTCGAGAAAAGACTATGACGATGAAACTGGAGAGGTACGAGCTGTCGCAGGGGCCTACCATCAGTCGTTCTTCCCGCCAACCATTCGTGAATGGATGAGGGAAGCGGTGAAGTGACTGTGGTATTCGAAATACCTTCCATCACATACCGTAGGATGGCTTACGGAATACAGATGCAGATGTAGATGTAGATGAAAATATTTACACTTGACAGCAAAAAAATTGGGTCACTGCTGAATACAACCAACATAACGTAGGTGAGTCGCAGGTCCTCTAAACACCAAAACCCCGCGGGGTACAGTCGTTTGACTACACTATTAGAGACCAAAGGTCTTTATGGCAGTCAGTCTAAGCGTCAACTAATATCGTCATACAAAACATATTAGAAAACACGTTCTTAGCGATGAGACACCCCATAACACTCATAAACTAACCTTAATTACAACAACTGACATTCCAAAAGTTCTGAGAAAACGGATTATTTTACATATGTCGTACAGCAATCCTTAGTCAAAATTAAATACTTGCTACACTATATGGAGTAACAAAGCTGTACAGCAATTGGAAAATAGTTTTTCACGCTTGAAAAAGTTTTCCATCCACATGCTCAACGGCGAGTGACTCTGGAAACTGGATATTAAACGAACCAGTAAAAAAACACGACTAACGGCAACAAGCACTCTATGTAAATCTCAACATTAACAACGAATCACATGTAATATCATTGTTCTCGTAACACATTGTAAGATGTCGCAGACTCCTGACCTTCGTTGCTTACATGTTCTGCCCTCATAACCATGTTACGCACATCAGGACGCTTCATTCGAACCCAAACTCGATAAAGATAAAGTCAATGTTGTATAAATTCATGTAAACGATATACAGTTGACAAGTGAGCGCACCGTGGTTGAAATACTCGAGGCTGGCGTGCACACATACATTCCAGACACGACGGTCACAGAGGCTTTTAGTTCGGGAGAGAGGCCGCACAATGGGACGCCAGGGCCTTCAGAGGACGACCCAGCCCATGTCGGCCAGTGACCGCCCATAGCGGACAGCGTAGTTACACGCCAGCGAGCGAATTTTGAGTGGCATTGCGGTGGACTGGTTATCTGACCGGTGTACCACGCCAATACTACGTAGCTTGGAGCGAATAGGAATCTTTGACTTCATCAAGGCATAGGGTGAGTTTGGTTGGCGAAGGTCAATCCAGCTAGAACGAGAGTCATCTTATTTGTCAGCAGCGAGCGGTGCAGACAGCAATCATCACAGCTTACAGTATTGTGCGCTACAGCTATTGTGAGCCCCATATTTCCTCCACAACAGTACACTTCACTGCATTTCATATGAGACAGCCTCGACCATACCTACCAACATTGTAAAGGATAATTATTCAGGTTGAGTAGGTGCAGCACTCAGCCATTCTGCCAAGGCAACAAGCATCTTAAACTTTGTGTAGAAATTTCATTAGCGAATCCTATCCTTGAAGGTAACTTCATATTCCGAAAAGAACCAGGATATAACTTGTTCAATTCATAACTAAAAGTGTAATTGTGATTTCTCAAAATTTTTGCAAAATGAATAATAACTTTTGTTAGTTTCATGTTTTTCTTACACTAACTAGCACTACTCCAGTACCCAAGTATCCCACATGTTACGTAAGAAATTTTGTGAATTTTTGTGTCATTTCCTTACAGCGGACGACTCCAGAAGATATTTATTGCTGAAAGTTTTTCAGGCATTTCTCTTTAGAACGTTAGGAGCGTCTGTCTGACTTCTGTAGTAGTGTGGGGGTGGAAATTGCATCTTGCAGGAGCCACAGGGTAAAGGGTACATCTCAGATTAATCCGTTGCACTAGATCAACCCCACGCATTCAGAAAATGGCGACCCTGCCAGGATAGGTAAAATAGGTAAGCTACCAGGCTAGGAAAGTGTCAGGATAGTTAGGTACGGCAGGTCGCAGCAGTAGCACTTTGAAGAACTTTCTTTCATGTATTAAATAGCTATTTGCGAAGATTGGGATCTGAATAGATACAGGTAGTGAAGAAAGCAGAATTGTAGGGAAAAGGACATGTGTTATTGTGTTGGAAACTTTTGCATTTTTTTACTATTTTTGTGCAGCTGTTAGGGCCTAGAATTTTCAGGTGATAGGCACAGATGCAGAGTGACGCAGAGACGCAGTGTGATGCAGCATCAAAGGGCGTCTCTATATTGAGTCCTTACGATTAAGTGTTGTTTACTGTGTTGGCTGCCACACTTATTGTGCGGTGTGATTGGACAGAGTTATAATTAAACGCCTGCGAACGAATTTTGAGTGGCATCGTGGTGGACTGGTTGTCTGACCGGTGTAACATGCCAATAGTTAGACTAGGGGCGAATAGGAATCCTTGACTTCATCAAGGCATAGGGAGAGTTTGGTTGACGAAGGTCAATCCAGATAGAACGAGAGTTATCTTATTTGTCAGCAGCGAGCGGCGCAGACATCAGTCATCGCAGCTTCGGTGCTGTGTGCTACAGCTATTGCGAGCGCCATATTTCCTCCACAACAGAACACTTCACTGCATTTCACACGAGACAGCCTCGACCGTACCTACCAACATTCTAAAGGATAATTATTCAAGTTGAGTAGGCGTCCCTCTCAGCCATTCCGCCAAGACAACAAGCATCTTAAACTTTGTGTAGAAATTTCATTAGCGAATCCTATCCTTGAAGGTAACTTCACATTCCGAAAAGAACCAGGATATAACTTGTTCAATTCATAACTAAAAGTGTCATTGTGATTTCTCAGAATTTTTGCAAAATAAATAATAACTTTCTTTAGTTTCATGTTTTTCATAGTGTTCTATAGTCGTCTCTAGCAGTACCCAATGTGTCTCTTGAACGTCCCCTTAGAAAAATTAGTGAATTACTGTGCTGATAAACCTCTTACATTATTTGATTTTCAAACAGCTGAGCAAAACTGAACGTACTCAGACATTTCGCTCTTTACCTATTCTGATCAACACTAAACTGACACACAATATTTTTTTGCGCAACGCAATCTAACTTTCAATAATCCCTACAAAAGAATGGCCCTGATTAACGTTAACCTTTCACAAATCACTTACCTCACAAAAATCTCCGTTACTCGAACTACTGCAATACAGCGAGCGCCACTACTGCCAGCTAAATAAAAGATTCAAACTACTGAAGGCACTAACTACTGATAGGCATAGTTACCAAATGAAAGATTTTGATAGAGAACAGACAATGTATTTACCTTAATAGTGTTCAAATGTCATAATATATATAGCATTTCATGACATCCTTATTACAAATGTACTGTCTCTGATGGACACACGTCCGGATCATCCGCTCTCAAAAATCCGCTATCTCACTTCCCCACATCCACCATTGTTGGTGGCTCACCTCCAACTGCGCAACGCTACGCGCTGTTAACAGCAACAGCCCAACACTACAATAGCAAATATTACAACAATGCCACCCAGCCACAAACTGCACACAGCACAATCAGTGATTTTCATACAGAGCGCTACGTGGCGTTACCAATCAAAAAACCTATACAGCCTACTTACAAACTTACAACGACTATACTGTGAAGGGTTGCGACGATGTGCAACACAGATATGCTATGTTGGTTGCATACATTCAGGTGCAGCTTACACGTTGGAATTCAGGCGTGACCCACTTTTTTGCTGTCGAGTGTACATACCAAGGGAATCTATAGATTCTATTGCTTGTGGACAAACAGGTTATCATTGAATTTTTTCATTATGAGAGTTATGAAGGGCGATCTGTTTTAATTGTTAAAAACCATTCCAAAACCGAGATATTTAAATATTTTATCGAAGGCAGACATTAGTAGTGTGCTGAGTTGTGTCCAGCTGACATCTTGTACATGAGGTCGAGCGTAAAATGAACATGTTTTACTAGGAAAAAAAGTGTTTAACTTACGTCAATATGCAGGTCCA
Organism: Schistocerca piceifrons; assembly: GCF_021461385.2. NCBI lineage: Eukaryota > Metazoa > Arthropoda > Insecta > Orthoptera > Acrididae > Schistocerca > Schistocerca piceifrons. The sequence continues at coordinate 136,477,134 of NC_060145.1, read as the reverse complement.
CTTCCGAAATATATATACAGGGTGGTCCATTGATCATGACTGGGCCAAATATCTCACGAAATAAGCGTCAAACGAAAAAACTACAAAGAACGAAACTTGTATAACTTGAAGGGGGAAACCAGATGGCGCTAGATAGCTTGACCGCTAGATGGCGCTGCCATAGGTCAAACGGATAACTGCGTTTTTTTAAGTCGGAACTCCCTTTTTTATTACATATTCGTGTAGTACGTAAAGAAATATGAATGTTTTAGTTGGACCACATTTTCGCTTTGTGATAGATGGCGCTGTAATAGTCACAAACATATGGCTCATAATTTTAGACGAACAGTTGGTAACAGGTAGCTTTTTTAAATGCAAATACAGAACGTAGGTACGTTTGAACATTTTATATCGGTTGTTCCAATGTGATACATGTACCTTTGTGAACTTACCATTTCTGAGAACGCATGCTGTTACAGCGTGATTACCTGTAAATACCACATTAATGCAATAAATGCTCAAAATGATGTCTGTCAACCTCAATGCATTTGGCAATACGTGTAACGATATTCCTCTCAAGAGCGAGTAGTTCGCCTTCCGTAATGTTCGCACATGCATTGACAATGAGCTGACGAATGTTGTCAGGCCTTTTTGGGTGGGTCACGATAGCAAATATCCGGGGACATCATAGCCGGTGAACGTGCGGGCAATGGTATGGTGCTTCGACGACCAATCCACCTGTCATGAAATATGCTATTCAATACCGCGTCAACCGCACGCAAGCTATGTGTCGGACATCCATCATGTTGGAACTACATCGCCATTCTGTCATGCAGTGAAACAGCTTGTAGTAACATCGGTAGACCATTACGTAGGAAATCAGCATACATTGCACCATTTAGATTGCCATCGATAAAATGGGGGCCAATAATCCTTGCTCCCATAATGCAGCACCATACATTAACCCGCCAAGGTCGCTGATGTTCCACTTGTCGCAGCCATCGTGGATTTTCCGTTGCCCAGTAGTGCATATTACGCCGGTTTATGTTACCGCTGTTGGTGAATGACGCTTCGTCGCTAAATAGAACGCGTGCAAAAAATCTGTCATCGTCCCGTAATTTCTCTTGTGCCCAGTGGCAGGACTGTACACGGACGATTATGAGATTCCCGATTCTCGCGAAATTTGTCTGCTGGTGATGTGCGGATTAGCCACGACAGCAGCTAAAACACCTACCTAGGCATCATCATTTGTTACAGGTCGTGGTTGACGTTTCATATGTGGCCGAACACTTTCTATTTCCTTAAATAACGTAACTATCCGGCAAACGGCCCGGACACTTGAATGATGTCGTTCAGGATACCGAGCAGCATACATAGCACACGCCCGTTGGGCATTTTGATCACAATTGCCATACATCAACACGATATCGAACTTTTCCGGAATTGGTAAACGGTCCATTTTAACACGGGTAGTGTATTAGGAAGCAAATACCGTCCGCACTGGCGGAATGTTACGTGATACCTCGTACTTACACGTTTGTGACTATTACAGCGCCATCTATCACAAAGCGAAAAAAGTGGTCCAAATAAACATTCATAATTCTTTACGTACTACATGAATATGTAATAAAAATGGGGGTTCCTATCTTAAAAAACGCAGTTAATATCCGTTTGACCTATGGCAGCGCCATCTAACGGGTCAACCATAGCGCCATCTAGTTTCCCCCTTCAAGCTAGACGAGTTTCGTTGTTTGTAGTTTTATCATTGGATGCTTATTTCGGGAGATATTTGGCAAGGTCACTATCAGTGGACCACCCTGTATGTATAAGATTTTATATGAAATGTTACAGCTTATGTAATGAGAGATGTTCCATGTACTGCATTTTCTTACAAACCTGAAGATGACAGCTAAGACAGTGAAGCCTTTTGTCTTGAAAAATAAACATTTTGTGCCATCTTGACTTTTGAATGGTTTCTAACAAACAGGTTATGGTTGCTTCCATTCATGAACACATAAAACTAATCAATCCGTAAACTAATACTTGTATATGAATTACAAAATATAATCTGTTTATAAAAACTGAAAAACTGAATACTCTGAAACACTGTAGATCAGGAAACAGACTACTAAAATACAGGGTGATTCAAAAAGAATACCACAACTTTAAAAATGTGTATTTAATGAAAGAAACATAATATAACCTTCTGTTATACATCATTACATATAGTATTTAAAAAGGTTTTTTTTTCACTCAAAAACAAGTTCAGAGATGTTCAATATGGCCCTCTCCAGACGCTCGAGCAATATCAACCCGATACTCCAACTCGTTCCACACTCTCTGTAGCATATCAGGCGTAACAGTTTGGATAGCTGCTGTTATTTCTCGTTTCAAATCATCAATGGTGGCTGGGAGAGGCGGCCGAAACACCATATCCTTAACATTCCCCCATAAGAAAAAATCGCAGGGGGTAAGATCAGGGCTTCTTGGAGGCCAGTGATGAAGTGCTCTGTCACGGGCTGCCTGGCGGCCGATCCATCGCCTCGGGTAATTGACGTTCAGGTAGTTACAGACAGATAAGTGCCAATGTGGTGGGGCTCCATCCTGCTGAAATATGAATTGTTGTGCTTCTTGTTCGAGCTGAGGGAACAGCCAATTCTCTAACATCTCCAGATACTGTAGTCCAGTTACAGTAGCACCTTCGAAGAAAAAGGGACCAAAAACTTTATTGGCTGAAATGGCACAGAAAACGTTCACCTTAGACGAGTCACGTTCATACTGAGTTGTTTCCCGCGGATTCTCAGTGCCCCATATACAGACATTGTGACGGTTGACTTTCCCGTTAGTGTGGAAAGTTGCTTCATCACTAAACACAATCTTTGAAACGAAAGATTCATCTGTTTCCATTTGAGCAAGGATAAAATCACAGAAATCGATTCTTTTAATCTTATCAGCTGCAGACAGTGCTTGAACCAATTTCAGACGATAAGGTTTCATAACTAACCTTTTTCGTAGGACTCTCCATACAGTTGATTGTGGAATTTGCAGCTTTCTGCTAGCTCTGTGAGTCGATTTTCCTGGGCTGCGAACAAATGCTTGCTGGATGCGTGCTACATTTTCATCACTCGTTCTCGGCCGTCCAGAACTTTTCCCTTTGCACAAACACCCATTCTCTGTAAACTGTTTATACCAACGTTCAATACACCACCTATCAGGAGGTTTAACACCATACTTCGTTCGAAATGCACGCTAAACAACTGTCGTCGATTCACTTCTGCCGTACTCAATAACACAAAAAGCTTTCTGTTGAGCGGTCGCCATCTTAGCATCAACTGACGCTGACGCCTAGTCAGCAGCGCCTCAAGCGAACAAATTTACAACTAAATGAAACTTTATAGCTCCCTTAATTCGCCGACAGATAGTGCTTAGCTCTGCCTTTTGTCGATGCAGAGTTTTAAATTCCTAAAGTAGTGGTATTCTTTTTGAATCACCCTGTTTATAATCATTATAAGTAACTCCTTATCTACACACTAAGTGATCAGAAGACGGCCGGGGTGGCCGAGCGGTTCTACACGCTTCAGTCTGGAACCGCGCGACCACTACGGTAGCAGGTTCGAATCCTGCCTCAGTCATAGATGTGTGAGGTGGCCTTAGGTTAGTTAGGTTTAAGTAGTTCTAAATTCTAGGGGACTGATGACCGCAGCTGTTAAATCCCATAGTTCTCAGAGCTATTTGCACCAATTGATCAGAAGTACCTGGCCACCCTTATGTAAAGCGAAATCTAGGTATCAGGACAGGTGATTTTGTCACTATAAAAGGAGGCGGGGAGCATTGTGTTTCCAGTAAAAGTAGAATAGGTCTGTCAGAAGAGATAAGAGACTTACAAAGTGAACTAGTCATTGTATGTCACTTGAGTAACATATCCATCAGGAACCCTTCAACCCCTCTAAAGCTGCTGTAGTCGAGTATTGGTCATGGGATTGTGAAGCGGAAACGTTAATAAAGAAGTATAGTCAAACCAAGACCAGGCAGCTCTCATATACTGACTGACAGGGACCGACAAACCTTACGGAGGGTGGTTATAGAAAATCGCGTGAAATCAGCCGAAGGAATCACTCGTGAGCTACAAAGTACGATCAGCAGTCCATCTACGACGAAGACTGTGCATAAGAAGTGAAAAAGCATGTGTTACAGTGGTCTTGCAAGTCCTCGAAGGCACAGATCTATGTAGTTAATGTTAAGCGATGCTTGAGATGGTGTAGACAGCGACGCCATTGCAGAGTGGATGAATGAAAACGAGTAATTTCGAAATACACACATTATATCCAGTGACAATACTATGGTAGGGTTTGCGTTTGGCTAATGCCTGGAGACTGTTAACTATCATGATGTTTCGTGCGAACATTGAAGTACGTACAAGGTAGTGTAAGGGTAAGGGATTGTTGCTCCTTTTTATGGTGCGGTCTCTTTATTGTTATTAAAAAACGCTAAATGCGGAACGATATGAACACGTTTTACAGCAATGGGTATTGCGTATAGCAGAGGAAGAGTTGGAAAACGATGACTGCTTCTATGTACATGATATTGCACCCTGTCGTAAAGCAGCCTGTATTAGCCAATAGTTTGTGGACAATAACATCCCTAAATTGGATTGGTCTGCCCTGAGTCCCAACCCGAACCCAGTGGATCACATTTGGGCTGAGTTAGAACGTTGAATGCTCTCGAGAACCCAGCGTTAAACTTCGCTACTTTCTCTTGTTTGGCCTGTTGAGGAAGAATGACTGTCGCTCCCCTACAGACTCTCAGGCGCCCGGTTGAAAGTGTTCGCAGTAGGGTTCAAGCCGTCTCAAAAGCGAAGCGTGGACAGAACACATAGTAACAGGCGCCCGGATCCTTTCGCTCAGGCAGTGACTATTGGGAGAAGGAAGCAACACGAGAGCTGTATCACATATTGTAATATGAGTGAACGTGGGTAAAACTCCAGGAGAAGTGTCGTTTATTGACCAACGATTCATGCAGCCTTTTTTTAGCCTTCTGACTGGCAACTGAGTAGGTCCGATACAGGTGATAATATCACATTTAAAATGACACAGAACACTCAAATAAGTTCAAAATTTGTTGCTAATTCCAAGTAACATTGTACAGATTTCAATATTAAGCCTGCATGTAAATCTACATGCCGGAGGGTACCACGTACCACTGTTAGTCTTTTCCTTTCCTGTTCCACTCGCGAGCAGAGAGAGGGAAAAACGACTATCTAAAATCCTCGGTACCAGCACTAATTTTTCGCATCGTCTCTTCGTTGTCCTCACACAAAACGTATGTTGGCCGTCGGCCTCAAATGCCAGTTCTCTAAATTTACGCAATAGCGCCTCTCGAAAAAAGCCTTCCCTCGAGATTTGCATTTGAATTCATGAAGCATTTCGAACAGCTGCCAACATGAGTAACGTAGAAGTAAATATCCTCGGAGTAGTGAAGCAACTTAAATCACTTAATAATAGCAAGTCTTCTGCTCCAGAGTGTATACCAATTAGGTTCCTTTCGGAGTATGCTGATGCATTAGCTCCATACTTAACAATAATACACAACCGTTCGCTCGACGAAAGATCCGTACCAAAAGACTGGAAAGTTTCACAGGTCACACCAATATTCAAGAAAGGTAGTAGGAGTAATCCACTAAATTACAGGCCCATATCGTTAACGTCGATATGTAGCAGGATTTTAGAACATATATAGGGTTCGAACATTATGAATTACCTCGAAGAAAACTGTCTATTGACACACAGTCATCATGGGTTTAGAAAACATCGTTCCTGTGAAACACAACTAGCTCTTTATTCACATGAAGTATTGAGTGCTATTGACAAGGGATTTCAGATCGATTCCGTTTTTCCGGATTTCCGGAAGGCTTTTGACACTGTAACACACAAGCGGCTCGTATTGAAATTGCGTGCTTAGGGAATATCGTCTCAGTTATGTGACTGGATTTGTGATATCCTGCAAGAAAGGTTACAGTTCATAGTAATTGACAGAAAGTCATCAAATAAAACAGAAGTGATTTCTTGTGTTCCCCAAAGTAGTGTTATAGGCCCTTTGCTGTTCCTTATCTATATATAAGATTTGGGAGACAATCTGAGCAGCCGTCTCAGGTTGTTTGCAGATGACGCTGTCGTTTATCGACTAATAAAGTAATCAGAAGACCAAAACCAACTGCAAAACGATTTGGAAAAGATATCTGAACGGTGCGAAAAGTGGCAGTTGATCTTGAATAACGAAAAGTGTGAGGTCATGCACATGAGTGCGAAAAGGAATTCGTTAAACTTCGGTTACACGATAAATCAGTCTAATCTAGAAGCCGTAAATTCAACTAAACACCTAGGTAATACAATCACGAACAACTCAAATTGGAAGGAACACATAGAAAATGTTGCGGGGAAGGCTAACCAAAGACTGCGTTTCATTGGCAGGACACTTAGAAAATGTAACAGACGTACTAAGGAGACCGCCTACACTACGCTTGTCCGTCCTCTTTTAGAATACTGCTGCGCAGTGTGGGATCCTTACCAGATAGGATTGATGGAGTACGTCGAAAAAGTTCAAAGAAAGGCAGCACGTTTTGTATTATCGCGAAATATGGGAGAGAGTGTCACAGAAATGATGCAGGATTTGCGCTGGAAATCATTTAAAGAAAGGCGTTTTTCGTTGCGACGGAATCTTCTCACGAAATTCCAATCACCAACTTTCTCCTCCGAATGCGAAAATATTTTTTTGACACCGCCCTACATAGGGCGGAACGATCACCACGATAAAATAAGGGAAATCAGAGCTCGTACGGAAAGATACAGGTGTTCATTCCTTCCGTGCGCTATACGAGATTGGAATAATCGAGAATTGTGAAGGTGGTTCGAATAACCCTCTGCCAGGCACTTAAATGTGATTTGCAGAGTATCCACGTAGATGTAGATGTAGATGTAGATCTCCGCAGTACTTTCCCTGCTGATTGGAACTACCGGTAACAAATCTAGCAGCATGCCTTTGAATTTCTTCGATGTCTTCCTTTAATCCGACCCGACGACGATCCCATAAGCTTGACCAGTACTCAAGAATAGGTCGCACTGCCTTTCTCCGCGCCGTCCCCTTTACATAGGGAAACGAGATACACTTTCCCGCATTTCTTCCACAAAACTTGAATCGGTCATTAGCCTTCCTTAGTACAGTCCTCACAAACTAGTCCTGTTTCATATCGCTTTGCAACATTACACCCAGGTTTTTAAACGACATGACTCTGTCAAGCGGGTTACTGCTAATACTGTATGCAAACATTATGGATTTCTTTTTCCAACTCATCTGTATTAACTTACGTTTTTTCTATATTTAGAACAAGCTGCCATTCATCACGGCAACAAGAAATTTTGTTCAAGTTATCTTGTATACTCCTAAAAAGAAAAAGTACTCATCGGAGACGCATTCCCGTACACTACAGCATCATCTTCAAACAGCCGACAGCCATAGACTGCTGCTCACCCCTTCAAATGGTTAAAATGGCTCTGAGCACGATGGGACTTAACTTCTGAGGTCATCAGTCCCCTAGAACGTAGAACTACTTAAACCTAACTGACCTAAGGACATCACACACATCCATGCCCGAGGCAGGATTCGAACCTGCGACCGTAAGGGTGGCTCGGTTCCAGGCTGTAGCGCCCAGAACCGCTCGGCCACACCGGCCGGCTCACTCCTTCCGTTGGATCGTTAATTTATAGGCTTATAGAGAATAAGGATCGTCCTATCTCACTTCCCTGGGGCACTTGTGACGATAAGCTTGTCTCTGACCAACACTCTCTGTCGAAGACAACGTGTGGAGTTCCATCACGTAAATAGCCTTCGAGCTAGAGATGGGCAAACTCGTTCATCCTTGGGAACTAGTGCACTGCTGATCGTTCTTTTTTGGGAACCGTTCATTTTTACTCGTTCGCCGTTCATTTGTGCTTGGTATACGGTTCTGATGAAAAATTGAAAATTAGTAGCATAAGTGTCTGAAGATGGAAGCCGCCAAGAGGGGCACTTGCCTCCGCCATGGAGTACAGAGTTTTTATTCGTAAGAGAATTCTCACACACTTGTAATTTTCGGATTCTGCAAAACCTCTCGTTTAGCCAACTGTAACGTTATTTGGCTGATCGCAGTGAAATAATATAAGGTGGCGTACGAAAAATCGGCCCCGAGTACAGACTCCTCGCCAACTACGCAGGATTTGTTGACAGCTACGAGCAGAATATATAAACATGTAATAATTAGGCAGTGAACAAATAACAAATAAGCTAATGCCGAACAACTTCGAAACAATAGATGACGATTGGTAAGCGACAATGAGCAGTCTAGTATCGGGGCCGATTTTACGTGCGCCACCCCGTACCACTGAAATAATATTGTAGAAGTTATCATATTCTCTTTATAAAATTTGATACCATTCATTCCTCTGTGAGTCGGTCTGCCTTCCATAACAATGAGCATACTCTTGTACCTTGGACCAAAAGAAGACCGAAAATGGCCAGTAGTGTGTGCCGTACCGAGTTCCTTTGCATGTGTAATAACAACAAATCTTGACTTTTACATGCATTTCTTCTGCTGTTTGCCGAAATAGTAAAGTAAGCTGAGCCGGCCGGAGTGGCCGAACGGTTCTAGGCGCTACAGTTGGGAACCGCGCGACCGCTACGGTCGCAGGTTCGAATCCTGCTCGGGCGTGGATGTGTGTGATGTCCTTAGGTTAGTTAGGTTCAAGTACTTCTAAGTTCTAGGGGACTGATGACCTCAGCAGTTGAGCCCCTGAGCAGTTGAGCCATTTGAACCATTTTTTTGAAGTAAGCTGATACGCCGTTTTGTTACCTGAAAAGATGCATGTATTACATACCACGTAATGTTTCTGTAATCATAAAATAGATTTTAAATACCGGTCTTGGACGCTGAATAGAGTACGAAAAGAACCGGACGTTTAGAGTTCAAAAAAGATTTGAAACGGATCTAGAATGGGCGTGCGAAGCGAACGAAACTAGCAACAACAACTCGATACAGAACTATGAGAAGTCTGCCATGGAACTGCGACGAGTGGCCACGCGAAGAAGGGCGAGTCCGGCCGAGTGAGACCGAGACAGACGGGAACAGGACCGAGGCTGGAACGAGGCCGGCCGACGTGCGTTGCGGGAATGAGACCGAACGTTTCCCGTTTCCAGGAACTATAAGTAGAGAGCCACGACCGAAGTGAACTATGAAAGACCGTTCCTTCGAATTCGTTCATCGCTCGTTCCGCTTATCTTGATGAACCGTTCCTTTGGACCCGTTAGTTCGCGAACGACCCATCTCTACTTCGAGCCACTCACGTATGTGTGAGCCTAAACCTTATGCTGGGACCTTCGTCAACAGCCTGCAGGGAGACACCTTGTCAAAGCTTTCTCGAAATCTGGGAATCTGAAATACGATCTCTAAATGATGTGTATGAGTGTTGTATACGATACAGTTCCTCCTCGTTATTTGAAAAGCTGAAAATGTGCAAAACAAAGTGCACAGTTGAAACGTTATTGTTAAGGAAAAAACCCTTTACTCGTCGAAACAATGACCCATAAAATACACTCCTGGAAATGGAAAAAAGAACACATTGACACCGGTGTGTCAGACCCACCATACTTGCTCCGGACACTGCGAGAGGGCTGTACAAGCAGTGATCACACGCACGGCACAGCGGACACACCAGGAACCGCGGTGTTGGCCGTCGAATGGCGCTAGCTGCGCAGCATTTGTGCACCGCCGCCGTCAGTGTCAGCCAGTTTGTCGTGGCATACGGAGCTCCATCGCAGTCTTTAACACTGGTAGCATGCCGCGACAGCGTGGACGTGAACCGTATGTGCAGTTGACGGACTTTGAGCGAGGGCGTATAGTGGGCATGCGGGAGGCCGGGTGGACGTACCGCCGAATTGCTCAACACGTGGGGCGTGAGGTCTCCACAGTACATCGATGTTGTCGCCAGTGGTCGGCGGAAGGTGCACGTGCCCGTCGACCTGGGACCGGACCGCAGCGACGCACGGATGCACGCCAAGACCGTAGGATCCTACGCAGTGCCGTAGGGGACCGCACCGCCACTTCCCAGCAAATTAGGGACACTGTTGCTCCTGGGGTATCGGCGAGGACCGTTCGCAACCGTCTCCATGAAGCTGGGCTACGGTCTCGCACACCATTAGGCCGTCTTCCGCTCACGCCCCAACATCGTGCAGCCCGCCTCCAGTGGTGTCGCGACAGGCGTGAATGGAGGGACGAATGGAGACGTGTCGTCTTCAGCGATGAGAGTCGCTTCTGCCTTGGTGCCAATGATGGTCGTATGCGTGTTTGGCGCCGTGCAGGTGAGCGCCACAATCAGGACTGCATACGACCGAGGCACACAGGGCCAACACCCGGCATCATGGTGTGGGGAGCGATCTCCTACACTGGCCGTACACCACTGGTGATCGTCGAGGGGACACTGAATAGTGCACGGTACATCCAAACCGTCATCGAACTCATCGTTCTACCATTCCTAGACCGGCAAGGGAACTTGCTGTTCCAACAGGACAATGCACGTCCGCATGTATCCCGTGCCACCCAACGTGCTCTAGAAGGTGTAAGTCAACTACCCTGGCCAGCAAGATCTCCGGATCTGTCCCCCATTGAGCATGTTTGGGACTGGATGAAGCGTCGTCTCACGCGGTCTGCACGTCCAGCACGAACGCTGGTCCAACTGAGGCGCCAGGTGGAAATGGCATGGCAAGCCGTTCCACAGGACTACATCCAGCATCTCTACGATCGTCTCCATGGGAGAATAGCAGCCTGCATTGCTGCGAAAGGTGGATATACACTGTACTAGTGCCGACATTGTGCATGCTTTGTCGCCTGTGTCTATGTGCCTGTGGTACTGTCAGTGTGATCATGTGATGTATCTGGCCCCAGGAATGTGTCAATAAAGTTTCCCCTTCCTGGGACAATGAATTCACGGTGTTCTTATTTCAATTTCCAGGAGTGTAGATGAGAATATAAATTGGAAAATTCATATTTTGGATCTTCTAAAGCTACTAGGTTCAGCAACTTCTGCAATCAGAATAATTGCCAATTTTGAGGCTATATAAAAAAATTTTTGCGTCCTGTTCTGTAGGTATGACTTAAACCACTCATATGCAATTCCATTTATACCACGGAATTGTAACTTCTGTAACATAATGTCATGGTTCACGCAATCAGATGCTAATGGACAGGTCACAAAAAATTCCTATTGGTGACATTTTACTATTTAAAGACTCTATTATGTGCACAGTGAAATTGTACATTCCAGTCTCAGTAGAACAGCATTTTTGAAATTCAAGCTGTGATTTGCTAAGTATCCCATTACTGTTGAGATGGCTAACCACTCTTGAGTACATTACTTTCTCGAAGATTTTTGAAAATGCTGTAAGCAAGGATACTGGCCAATAATTATTGACATCTGTGGTGTCCCCCTTTCTGTAGAGAGGCCTCACAGTGGCATAGTTTAACCTGTCTGGAAAAATACCTTGAGTTAGTGATGCATTACATAAGTGACTCAGAACATCAGTTGTAATTGCTCCACATTGTTTTAATATCTTATTAGAGATGTCATCTACTCCAGCAGTACATTTATTTTCCAAAGATTTTATAATTTTACTTATTTCACAAGAGGTTGTTAGGTGGAACTTAATCTGACTAATTTTTTTTAAAACAGACTCTTCCATGCATTGCCTGGCTTTTTCTTTTGAACTTTTCTCACCAATTTTTTCTACTACATTTAAGAAATTGTTGTTAAATACAGTAGCTACTTGTGTACTGTTGGTTAGGATGGTCTCGTTCTCTTTAATAGTAATCTCAAGCTACCTACATTGGTGTGCAAACCTGAGGACGAAAGTAGCTTTCGTGTGGTCTGCCACTATCAAGTAACATAGCTCTTGAAACTTGGCCCAGTGCTACAGTACAGAACAGAAAATAATTGTAAAAATACGCAGTGAGACGAAAAGAAGTGACTCCTTTGTTCACTGAAGCACCGCAATTCATTTTGGCCCCATGTTCATCACAAAAGACGGACATGGTACTTGGTAGGGTTTGTGATCACCACTGACAGCACTGCATCATCTGCAACGTGCTATCGTTCTGGCCACAAGGCTCGTAAGGAGTCCCAGGTCACAGTTCGTAGTGATAGACTGTAAATCATCGAGTAGAACAAAAGTGATATCTGGCGTTCCGTGTTGGCCCTCAGCTGTTCCTGATTTGCGCAAATGATCTAGGTGATAATCTGAGCAGCCCCCTTAGATTGTTTGCAGAAGACGCTACAAATTACCGTGTAGTAAAATCATCAGGCGATCAATTCCAATTACAGAATGATCTAGAGAGAATTTCTGTATGCTGCGGAAAGTGGCAATTGGCGCGAAACAAAGAAAAGTGCGAGGTCGTCCACATGGGTACTAAAAGAAATCCGATAAGTTTTGGATATACGATAAATCGCACAAATCTAAGGGCTGTCAATTCGACTAAATACCTAGGAATTACAATTATGAGCAACTTAAACTGGAAAGACCACATAGATAATTTTGTGGAGAAGTGCGAAAATCTATTATCGAATTTTCAATCACCAACTTTGTCTTTTTCCCACGTGCCATTCGAGAGTGGAATGGTAGAGAAGTAGTATGAAAATAGTTCAATGAAACCTCTGCCAGGCACTGAAGTATGAATTGCAGAGTAACCATCCAGAGTTTTTTTAATGTCGTGTGACTAGGGCCTCCCGTCGGGTAGACCATTCGCCGCGTGCATCATTCGATTTGATGCCACTTCGGCAACTTGCGCGTCGGTGGGGATGAAATGATGATGATTAGGACAACACAACACCCAGTCCCTGAGGTGAGAAAAATCTAATAACCAGCCGGGAATCGAACCCAGGCCCTTAGGATTGACATTCCGTCGCGCTGACCACTCAGCTACCGGGTATGGACACCATGTAGATGTGGATGTAGGTGTAGATGCATCATGATGCTTCCTCACACCATAACACCTGGATCATTAATACGATCATATTCCTGAATGCATTGCGTGTTCGCACATCCCGCCATAAGGTGGTACATCCAGCATTGTAGAACATGATCATTTCGGTGGTCCAGGTGTTTTGGTGTGGGAAAGCATAACGCTGCTTGGCTGTACTGACCTTCAGCTCGCTGAACACGTTTGACCAACTGGTCAACGTTATTGTGATACTATACTCCTTCCCCACATACGGTCGCGACTTCACTTTTATGGACGACAGCTCGCTGTCGCGTAGAACAATGCAGGCGAGGATATCTTGGGAAGAGAACATACTCGTCGAATGGATTGGTCTGTTGATTCCCCCGACTTAAATCCCATCGAGCACGTATGGGATGCCTTTGGGATACATATTTCAGCACTTTTACATTTATCAACGACCATTCAACAGTAGTCAACCACGTTGGTCGAGGAATGGAAAACCCTGACACAAAAAATCCTTACCAAACTCGTGGCCAGCATGGGAACATTTCACAAACCTGACATATGAAGGACGGGGGAAAATGGGAACAAACAGTGAAGTAGGCATAATAATGAAGAGAGTGGCTGATCCGCTGTGGCGAAGCACCTCAAGAATGAGCGGCATTCGTTGGGTAATGTTGCAAAGAGCATGATGGTATTAAACTTTGAGAATACAGAATGACTGCTTTGAAATTTAGAGCAAGTGGAACTCTTTTGCGCGTTGAGAAAGGAATGTGGTAGCGTATTAAATGACAAGACAAAGTGCTCAAGTGGCATTTCTGGGCCCACTTTAACGATGTCGTCCTTTGGAAGCAGCCACAATCTTATTCAGGTTAGCGACGATTGGTTTTGTGTTTCCTGTAGGCCATTCTCTAAGGATACACGCATTGCAACATAGATGCTGTATTGGTTTTTAGAATTTACGAGCGGTGTTCAATAAGTAATGCAACACATTCTTTTCTCGGCCAGGTTTGATTGAAAAAATTCAGAATTTGTTGTGGTACATTAAGGAATATTTCCGATTCATCCCCTTTAGTTTTATAAAATTCCGATAGGTGGCGGCGCTATACATAAACTTCAAAATGGTGTCTGTAATGGGGGTTGTTCTAAGCAGTGAGCTGTCATTGAATTTCTTTTGGCAGAAAGCCCGAGCATCACAGGTATTCACAGCCGCTAGCGGAATGTCTACAGCGACAGGGCAGTGAATAAAAGCACGGTGAGTCATTGGGGGCGACATCTTTCATGACCGCATCAATATCGCGCGTGGCAGCTGCTGCACGCAACTGTCACTCCTGGAATGTTGGAACGTGCGGACACCCTCATTTGAGATGGTCGACGGATCAAACACCTCGCTTCACAACTCGACGTCTCCGTTGGTAGTGCTGACACCCTCGTCCACCAGTTGGGATACTCAAAGGTGTGCGCCCGCTGGGTTCAAATGGCTCTGAGCACCATGGGACTTAACATCTATGGTCATCAGTCCCCTAGAACTTAGAACTACTTAAACCCAACTAACCTAAGGACATCACACAACACCCAGTCATCACGAGGCAGAGAAAATCCCTGACCCCGCCGGGAATCGAACCCAGGAACCCGGGTGCGCGAAGCGAGAACGCTACCGCCCGACCACGAGCCGCGGACCCCGCTGGGTTACTCGCTGCCTAACAGGCGACCATAAAGAGCAACGAAGGATCATATGTTTGGCCCAATGAAGGCTGCACTCCGGAGGTAGCTGTATGTGGATAATGGGGATGTTATTGATGCACGAATACATTGTCAGCGTCGCCGTTCAGTATAGTTGGTACCCCGTGCGTATACAGGTCGTCTCAGAAAGGTAGCGTAAGGCCGTCCGATTGAATGGAGATTATCTTGAAATATAGGTTTCTGTAGCCAGAAGTGGGGGGAATAATAGGGTGTACTGGAATTAGGGATAAAACCAAACTGCTTTCAGGAGAAAGGTGTTGCATTACTTGCTGAACGCATCTCGTATTAGGTTGGTTCAAATGGCTCTGAGCACTATGGGACTTAACAGCGGAGGTCATCAGTCCCCTAGAACTTAGAACTACTTAAACCTAACCAACCTAAGAACATCAAACACATTCAAGCTCGAGGCAGGATTCGAACGTGCGACCATTTGACATATGCTGTCCATAGATTTAATGACAGATAGTAGCTACATTAGCGCTGTTACATAGGCGCTGCAGCAAAGTAATATCTTTGGTAGGTGAAAGCGGCTGGCTGGAATTTGCAACTAAGACTTGGGAGTATATCACGCCAGCATGAGGTGTTCTGGGAAGAGTTTTACGTTTAACAATACATGTTTGCTACTGGGTTTTTACTTTTGACGGTGCGTAATGGGATTGAAGCTTTAAGGCATGTTATACTACATCATGATATAAGTATTTTTATACGGGTGTCAATACGTACAGGACTGCGATTTATTAATTTGTTTGCTTTGTTTTACTGCATTTTGTAAAGGGATAACATGGTCCTGAAACATGCTATGTTAAAAATGTCACACATTTATAACTTGATTGTTGTTGTTGTTGTGGTCTTCAGTCCTGAGACTGGTTTGATGCAGCTCTCCGTGCTACTCTATCCTGTGCAAGCTTCTTCATCTCCCAGTAACTACTGCTACCTACATCCTTCTGAATCTGCTTTGTGTATTCATCTCTTGGTCTCCCTCTACGACTTTTACCCTCCACGCTGCCCTCCAATACTAAATTGGTGATCCCTTGATGTCTCAGAACATGTCCCACCAACCGATCCCTTCTTCTAGTCAAGTTGTGCCACAAACTCCTCTTCTCCCCAATCCTATTCAATACCTCCTCATTAGTTATGTGATCTATCCATCTAATCTTAAGCTTTCTTCTGTAGCACCACATTTCAAAAGCTTCTATTCTCTTCTTGTCCAAACTATTTATTGTCCATATTTCACTTCCATACATGGCTACACTCCATACAAATACTTTCAGAAACGACTTCCTGACACTTAAATCTATACTCGATGTTAACAAATTTCTCTTCTTCAGAAACACTTTCCTTGCCATTGCCAGCCTACATTTTATATCCTCTCTACTTCGACCATCATCAGTTATTTTTCTCCACAAATAGCAAAAGTCCTTTACTAATTTAAGTGTCTCATTTCCTAATCTAATTCCCTCAGCATCACCCGACTTAATTCCACTACATTCCATTATCCTCGTTTTGCTTTTGTTGATGTTCATCTAATATCCTCCTTTCAAGACACTATCCATTCCGTTCAACTGCTCTTACAAGTCCTTTTTGTCTCTGACGGAGTTACAATGTCATCGGCGAACCTCAAAGTTTTTATTTCTTCTCGATAGATTTTAAAACCTACTCCGAATTTTTGTTTCGTTTCCTTCACTGCTTGCTCAATATACACATTGAATATCATCGGGGAGAGGCTACAACCCTGTCTCACTTCCTTCCCAACCACTGCTTCCCTCTCGTGTCCCTCGCCTCTTATAACTGCCATCTGCTTTCTGTACAAATTGTAAATAGCCATTCCCTCCCTGTATTTTACCCCTGCCACCTTTAGAATTTGAAAGAGAGTATTCCAGTCAACATTGTCAAAAGCTTTCTCTAAGTCTACAAATGCTAGAAACGTAGGTTTGCCTTTCCTTAATCTTTCTTCTAAGATAAGTCGTAGGGTCAGTATTGCCTCACGTGTTCCAGTATTTCTACGGAATCCAAACTGATCTTCCCCAAGGTCGGCTTCTACTAGTTTTTCCATTCGTCTGTAAAGAATTCGCGTTAGTATTTTGCAGCCGTGACTTATTAAACTGATAGTTCGGTAATTTTCACATCTGTCAACACCTGCTTTCTTTGGGATTGGAATTATTATATTCTTCTTGAAGTCTGAGGGTATTTCGCTTGTCTCATACATCTTGCTCGCCAGATGGTAGAGTTTTGTCAGGACTTGATTATCAGTACCTATTTTAGAGGTGATACGAGGCGCAAATAGGGAAATCCCCTGGCGCACTCCACTTTGGGAAAGGCCAAATTGTTATGGCCAGACGCCTGGAAAGACCTACATTAGCAAGAAAGACAAGAACGTGCTAAGTGATTGTCTCACGCCTTTGGGAAGCACGTTGAGGACGTTGTGCATGAGTTGGGTGACGACCGCGAGCTGCGCGCACGAGGCGGCCAGTGGGGTGTCGCCGATGTGGAGGCGGGCGAGCAGCGGCCACGTGGAGGCGGCCAGCACGTCCGCCGCCGCAGACAGCGGGTTGTCCCACAGGGTCAGCTCCTCCAGGGTGGCGAACGGCTCGTGGGGCACGGCGAACACCGGAACTCCTGCCGACACCAGCGTCGAACCTCAACCACTAGCCCCGTCAGCTCACCACGAGAGACTGCGGCTGTGGAGAAAGGCGGACACCTCAGCACATAGCGACAACAGTTGATGCCGAGAGAGTCACTTTCAAGCAGTAGTAGTTCTTGGCAGTAGTAGCAGCAGAAGTACGGGGGTAAGTCAATAAGTAAGTAAAATTTTACTCTAATTGTCTTCAGGTTGCATCTACAGCTTTGTGTGTGTTCACCAGCCTATAGGTGGCATCGCTGCATTCGCCTGTGGTAGGCTGTATAAGTAAGTAAAATTTTACTCTAATTGTCTTCAGGTTGGGTCTACAGCTTTGTGTGTGTTCACCAGCCTATAGTTGGCATCGCTGCATTCGCCTGTGGTAGGGTGTATAAGAAAGTAAAATTTTACTCTACTTGTCTTCAGGTTGGGTCTACAGCTTTGTGTGTGTTCACCAGCCTATAGGTGGCATCGCTGAATTCGCCTGTGGTAGGCTGTAGCGTTATCACATCGGTCTGCTTTGTACTGTTGTGTCGTGAAGATGCACCAGTTCGTTTATGAGTTTCAGCACAACACAGGGACAGTGTTTTGTTACAATGAAGTTTTTAACAGTGAATTTGCCGGCCGGTGAGGCCGAGCGGTTCTAGGCGCTACAGTCTGGAACCGCGCGACCGCTACGGTGGCAGGTTCGAATCCTGCCTCGGGCATGGGTGTGTGTTATGTCCTTAGGTTAGTTAGGTTTAAGTTGTTCTAAGTTCTAGGGGACTTATGACCTTAGAAGTTAAGTCCCATAGTGCTCAGAGCCATTTCAACCAAAACAACTTTTGGTTTGTAAATAAACACCGTATTTTTCGTGCTGCAAAGTGTTTTCTTGTTCCAAACCCGTTTCCCCTTTTCCTTTAAGGCATCTGGAATGGAATCTAGAATAATATAGTTTTGTTTTTATGTGCGAAATCGGTAAATTATAAAACAGGTCATCCCTTATCTACGTAAATTAGTCGATACTTACAGCTATTAGAGTTTTTGGCCGGCACCTGTCTTTCCTCTAGTCTGGTCACATGTTGGAGGTCGCACTATAAATTCAGTAACGAAACCTAAGCAAACTTTCCCTTTACGGATATTTTTCTTCCCAATTTTGGTGTGCTTTGCGCTAATTTGTGTGGAGCACGATTATTCTTCTGTCACTATTGTAGCTATTTTACGGAAAACTGTTATTTAAAGTCGTAGCTACTGTGTGTTCACTTCATATCTCTTCCAGTTTGGTTTGTTTATCTACATGTTGCCAACCCAACGAAGTATATGCTGAAAACTAACGTCTGCTTATTTCTGATCTCTTTATATCTGTTTGTGTGAGAGAATACATGTATGGATCTTTTTATGTGCTTGCATGTGTGACAGAGGGGGGAGAGAGTAAGAGAAAGTTAATGTATACATTTTTTGCTTGTGTGTGTGTGTGTGTGTGTGTGTGTGTGTGACTGACTGTGTGTGGGATGGTTGGTGATTAATCGGGGAGAGTTTTAGGAAGTTGAATTTGAGTGTTAAACTGTCAGAGTGGTTGAAAGTTTTGGTGTTGATCTGATTTGAGTTTTGGATTAAATGTTTTGTTGAGGGGCTTGTGGAAGAATGAGAGGAAACGGTTGGGTGGTTTATTACGACAATAACCATGTATTGCAGTATTACTCAACTATTTTATTTATTAATGTAAATATTGAGTTGTCATGTGTTTTGACCGTTTAACAGGCTTTTCTTTTTCTGCTTTGGTTTTTTGTTTATGGTAATTTTCTTGTGGGGTTAGAAAATGTTTCTTATTTGTTCTAATTATTTTCATGTCTTGTCTAGAGCTTGAATTATGCTCTCTTGGGTGTTCTGCAAATGTAGAGTGGTTTGTACCACATTTCCAGGCTGTTACGTGTTCTCTGTATCTGACATGAAACGTTCTGCCTGTTTGTCCTATGTATCTGCCATAATCACTAGTGGTCCACTGCAACGGATGTGTGTATACCTGCTCTCTGGTATATAGCAATGTCTTCTGTCAGTTTTGGGATGTATTTTTTGACAGAGTTGTATGTTGCATATATTATGTTTCTGCCTTATCTTTTGTAAATGTTGCTGATTTTATGTGTGAGTTTGTGTCTGTATGTCACTGTCTACCATCTTGTGTCGTCTCTTAAGTTTTCTTGATTATTCTGTGTAGTTGTTATGGTACTGGGTGTTTGTGACTGTTTGGCTCTATTGTATTGTTGTCTGTGGTTCTGCGTTTCCTGTTTTTATTGTAATTTCGATTTTTTTTGTTTAGCTTTGTGACTCTGCTATTATTGTAGCCATTATTTTTGGCTATTTGAGTTATTAGTCAAGTTCTTTTTGATATTTTACTTTGTTGACTGGCACTAGCATTATCTTGAGTCTATGAAGCATGTGTCAATTTGATGCTTGTTTTGAGTGTGGGTGGATCAAAGATCGGGGAATGACAATGTCAGTTGCTGTGAGTGTATGGTGAACATATACTTATTGTTTTGTTTTTTGTTTTTTGTATCCAGGAAGTTTATTTAGTCATCCTGTTCTCTTTCAGTTGTGATGTTCATATTTTTATATACTTTATTGAAGTCAATATGTAGTTTTTCAATGTTTGTTTGCTGTTCATCTATTAAACAGAGGATGTCATCCATGTATCTGAATCAGTATAACATCTTGTGTTCTTTTGTTACAATATTTTTGAAAATGATCTGTTCAGTGTGGTTAATAAAAATATTTGCTAAGGCTTCTGAATCTGAGGACCACATTGGTTAGCCATCTTCTTGTAAATAAAATTGATTTTGCGTTGGAAGTAGTTTTGTTCTGTTATGAGCCTTATAAATGTATTTTATTAAACTGTTCATCAGGGAGTTGACTGGGAGTTTTTATCTACGACGTCTTTTGTTCCTGGTACTGATATGCTGGAATACATGCTTTCTGTTTCAAATGAGAGAAGAGTTTTCCAAGCTAAGCTGACAAAAACCTTTTCTCAGAGGTTATCGGAAAACTTATGCGGCAGCTGACCATGTGCATTGGAAAGTAGTGTCACTATGTTAAAGAAATAAGATCAATCAAATTTGAATTCTCTCGTTACAATAAATTATAAAAGCTGATGGCGGGTACTTATCGATTTATAATAGTAGTAATAACAGTAATGGTTGTTGTAGTTGCAGAATTTTATTCATTTATAGAACACTTTCGTACTGTGTTGGAGTATAATTTTTTTAGCTCTTAAATGCATTTTTTCTCAAATTAATTTTGAAGTATTTAGGGGATTCATAGAAAAATTCCTGTATTACCCTACACAATTAGTTGTCTTTTTTCTATGATATTTATTAAACTCAACTCACATAAATATTCAAATTCCAACTTTTCATGAATATTCATTTATTTAACACAACCTGCCACGGTAACCTCGTGTCTGAATTCTGACCAGCGTTCTGGCAACAGTAAGGACACTAAAAGAAATTTTCCAACTACTGGTGAAAATTGGTGAAGCAGTTGTTGTCCCTGTTGAAGCAAAGGTACATACCACATTCTGTGCAGAAACGAATGTTCAGTCGTGCTCAAAAGTATGCGAACGACCTCAATTGCATTTCGCCTGATTCGCATGCAACCCACATAACGCAGCTATCTAGCAGGTCCTCTAATCGCTTCTTGGTACAGTCGTTTGACTAATGAAAATGGTTCCAAGTCACCACTAGAAAACACTGCTCTGTATCGCAATAATTAAAGATGTAAAGTAATACCAAGGTACTAAAAATATCAGGGAACACCTTTTCACACATAACACTATCCTTAAGGCTTGTAAGCTCACATTTATTGCAATAAATGATATACCTGAAATGTTACCACTCTCATTAATACGTCAGACAGGTAATGCATGTAGTAAGTTCGTCGTCTTCATGATTTCCTCTTCAAAGTAACACAAAATGACATTAAAAATTTAAGCTGCTCACGAGCAGCTAGTTGAGAATATGTATGAACTTCAAATGACATGACGAACCGTATCGTTCTGAATATGAATTTAAACCCATGTCATGCAGACTAAGCAAAGATTTCGTGGCTGACGGAAACTAACAGTCACTCCTGATTAGGCATACAGAGAGTGATATACCTCGATTTTAGACAGTATCAGTTAGCAAATATCAATTTTAAATTACACAATGTAAACATTTTTAACAGATGCGAATTCCTATCCAGCATCTATTGTCCTTGTTAACGAAATATTGCTTCGTTACAAGTAACTTACTTGAAATGCCGAGAGGTAAAGCTTTGTTGGAGAGGGATTCGAACCCAGCACCTAATCGGATTGTTATCGAAGCACAATCAACTGTGATATATCGGATTTTCTCGGCAGTAGCTAGTTGTTTTAACTGAAATGACGAGCCGAAACATTAATTTCTTCCTTCCCAGGACTCCAACCTGGTACCTATCGCTGTTATATTCTAGAGAAAACGATCGTTAAATATGGGTTTGTTAAACCAGCAGCGACATGTGAGCTCAAATAAAAGATGGACTAAGTGTCCTGTGACCCTACATAGCATTTTTTTCGTCACTATAAATAAATAACTAGTATAACAAAGGTTACTGGTGATAGTCTCTACATTTCACCAGTCCTGACTTAATTGTGGTTCAACCTAACGTCTACTTGGTAGAGAAGGAACATCATGTTTAATGTGAATTTCAGACCACAATGCCATTATATCTTCTTCACTTGGCGTAGCCAGAAGAGAATAGAATCTCTCTCCTTATCAAAAATCAGCAGATGTTGGAATCGAACCCAAACCATAAGTATATGAAATCCATCAGACCACCAAATTCTCTTCTCTGTGACTAATTTTTCTATCATAACAACGTTGCGTCACACTGGATGAGAATTCTGACACACAGGCTCCCTGTAGTGGTTTGCAGCATGTTCAGTGCATTCATTTACTTGGTTGACCGAATCGCCATGATGTAGCTACCTCGGCTACCCAGTGCATACATTCGACTCTATTTTGTAATCACCAAAATAAAATCACGTAACTGCCACCTGCACAGAACTGCCAACAGTGTAGGATGCAGAAATTTAAATAGGAAGTGTTCCTTTCCACTTGAGCTACTCTATTGCGCTATCTGTTTGTTGCAAACGTCGTGCAGTGCAAAAGAAAAGCTATAACTGTCTGTCTCTCAGAAGTTTACCTCCGGTCAAATGCGTTATCTCACAGTACTGTGGAATGCGGAAGCTCTGGAGGATTTGTTGTTGACTTCTGGAGCTGCTGTACCTCTGTGTCAGCTAGTAGCGTAACTGTAAGCGTCGCGCGCTGTAGATAAAACGGCGCAGGGTTCGAATACAGTGACTGCTACATTTTTTAAAAAGCAATTCAGCTGTCTGCTGAAGTTATCAATCTAATGGAACTTTGAACATAATTCCCTTCACTTCTCAACACAAAATAGTCGCGTGTGGAAAAAGGGCTAACTTCTACGACATTTTGTTCTTTTCAGGTTTAGTAGATGGCCAGGCAGCAGATGCATTTCGAAGCCTTTGTATTATGGATGGGGAGAGCGCATCGTCCCAAAATACGTCAGAAAAATATTTTCTACATCAGCTGCCGTGTGTGTTAGTGGCATTTTATTCTTCATCAAACTATGTTTGACAGCTTTAAATCAGAACAAGCTTTCTACATGCATGTAGTCGAACTGCATGTGCATTGTCAGACTGTTATAGATAACGTCAGAGAATTCGCATATATCGTTGATTAATTTCTCTCTCATGTTTACTATTGTTTTAACAACACTAAAAGAAACCTTACGAAAATTGCGCACTGTATTATAAGAATTGAAATGAAACTACCTACGATAACTTTACGACGAAAGTCTGTTTCAATAAAACTGAGTATCTGAACACAACCGTGCCTCTATCGGCACGAATTAGTAAAATACTACTCACTTAGATTTCGATTGGGTCTGGGTTTGATTGGTATGCTGTGTCATACTCAAGTGGTATTCAAATGTGGAATTTTATAATTGAAGTTATGTATTCCCAGAAACCCAAAATTTGCTTGTCAGCAGCGGAAAGAGGCGTTACCTGTTTGCAGCACTGTAAGTTTTTCACCATTGCACTATGAGCCGAAAGTATTTTCTTGCGGGTTTCTTATTGATGTTTGATCTGACTGCTTGTAGCTCTTTCACAGAAGGGATAAAAACGTTACAATTAGGAAGACTGGAACCGCAAACCGTAACAGACGCTTTTTCACATGTCAGCACGTTACCACAGAGCTAGAGAAGAGATATGTGGCTAGACTTTCTCTTACGTCGTTGGAGCAAGTTCAATTACGAGAAGGATGAAGTTTAGATCTATACGAGATAGTAATGAAAGATGGCGAGGTGATGATCACCATGGACGACCATTTAGTGTTGTTTAAGACATACACTGCCCAGTCACATTAACGTGACCAGCTGTCAGAATCCTAAATAACCAACCAACCTTTTGCATCTCCTTGAGTATAACAATGCCAGACTGCACACGAGCACTATGACATCTTCAACAATCCAGAGCGTTGGGTTCACTGTCAACGACCATCCTTCATACAGTTCCGACTTGTCTCCATGTGATTTTCATGTGTTTCCAAAACTTAAACACCTTTGAGGACTTCGTTTTGATACTGATGAAGAGGTGCAAGCACAGATGCAGTTGTGGCTCCGTCAGCAAAGTGAAACTTTCTACAGTGATGGTATCACCAAAGTGGTCTCTCTCTGGGAGAAATGTCTTCGTCGCCAGGGTGACTTGGTTGAGAAATAAATACTGGGTGATCAAAAAGTCAGTATAAATTTGAAAACTGAATAAATCACGGAATAATGTAGATAGAGAGGTACAAATTGACAAACACATGCTTGGAATGACATGGGGTTGTATTAGAACCAAAAAAATACGAAAGTTCAAAAAACGTCCGACAGATGGCGCTTCATCTGATCAGAATAGCAATAATTAGCATAACAAAGTAAGACAAAGCAAAGATGATGTTCTTTACAGGAAATGCTCAATATGTGAATCATTCCTCAACAATAGCTGTAGTCGAGGAATAATGTTGTGAACAGCACTGTAGAGCATGTCCAGAGTTATGGTGAGGCATTGGCGTCGGATGTTGTCTTTCAGCATCCCTACAGATGTCGGTCGATCACGATACATTTGCGGCTTCAGGTAACCCCAAAGCCAATAATCGCACGGACAGAGGTCTGGGGACCTGGGAGGCCAAGCATGACAAAAGTGGCGGCTGAGCAACGATCATCACCAAACGACGCGTGCAAGAGATCTTTCACGCGTCTAGCAATATGGGGTGGTTCTAATAAAACCCCAAGTCATTCCAAGGATGTGTGTCATTTTATACCTCTCTATCAAAATTATTCCGTGGTTTATTAAGTTTTAAAATTTATACTGACTTTTTGATCACGCAGTATATAGACATAAATGAATAAAGGTGTAGAATGTTCGTAATATTTGTTTTATTTGAAAACCTTTAAGCGTTTTCATGTAAAAAATTCGGAGGTACTACTTTTCAGCACGCACTAGGACATGCAAAATACAGAATTCAATGAGCTTCTTAATTCATTGATCTCACACAGTTAATTGAAACAAAGTTAATTTATGTTACTATTCAGTCGTGAAGCATTTCTTAAATAAAAAATTAAATAGAGCAGCGAAGTTCAAGATCAGGCATTGGACAAAGATGATATTAATATAAACCAGCGGAAGTTAAATGTACTAAGATGCCGATTTATTCAGGGATATTGTGTCTTTAAATGAGGACGCAGTTACTTTGCCGCATTCCATATGACTGTCAAGGTGGCACTTTCCATGTTCCGTCGTCGCTTCGTCTTCCTCCAACTGTGGCTGCAAACTGGCTACAAAAACATCTAAGATTTTAATGCTTCGTCCTCGTCAATAACTCAGTGAGTTCCACTGCGCTTTTTGGAAAATGTACATCTCACACACAGTCTTCCTTCACATGGGCAGCCTTCCAGTCTCCATTCACACCGACCACCCTGCAGAGAGTCTATCTCGCAAATGCTGATCTATCTTGGTCTGAAAATTCAAAAATGGTTCAAATGGCTCTGAGCACTATGGGACTTAACATCTGAGGTCATCAGTCCCCTAGAACTTAGAACTACTTAAACCTAACTAACCTAAGCACATCACACACATCCATGCCCGAGGCAGGATTCGAACCGTAGCGGTCGCACGGTTCCAGACTGAAGCGCCTTTAACCGCGTGGCCACACTGACCGGCGTCTGCAAATTTATAGTGGCCATCTTTCCTAATATAATCCTGGCCACTTAGGATATTTCAGTACTTTACATAGTTCTTTTTCATATTAAGAAAGGAAAAGAGAATTTGTTACCAAAATACAAAGTTATTCTTAAGTATCTCCAGGATTCCAGAAGACGACTGCGCCAAAAACAACACGACATAAAGAAAATACTAAAGTTAAAATTTTCTGTGTTATTCTTCTGTATTGTCAGGCCGCGTTATGTTTCTTCTAAAACGTTCGACGTTTCGACCCCTCTGCTGGAATCTTCCTCAGGATCTTCTGGTTTCCACTACTGCTAGAGCATTGTCAGAGACGAGTGTCGCGTCCACTTACAAAGGGGGAGTTTCCTGGAGTTCGTGCTGGAAAAGTGATAGTATTGGTTAAAATTCGTATGGCTACCATTGGTGGGCCATAGTCATAGGCTAATATTCCCGCTCTGATGCAGAAGGGGCGTTGGTAGCTCATCTCCTGTGGATACCATTGGCGGTCCATCGTCATTGGATGGAAAGGCACTACTCCACATGTATGCTGGAGAAGGGTTATTGGTTAAAATGCTTGCTACCGCTATTGGTTGGTCGTCATCAGTGGCCAGATTCGAAGCGGATGGAGCAAGAGGGGAATGTTTACCCAAAATATTGTTGTCCGCTACTCGGTTGAAATTTCTAAGAATGCATCTAATTTCAACAGAGGACGGCTATAGGCTTCCAGCATCGTGGCTCCCCGCCATCAAGGAAGAAAATACGCGACCGCGGTGTGTGAGCGGCATAAACAACGCGCTGCAAGTCACCTCGGCGGACAATAATATTTTGGATAAACATTCCTCTTCTCTTGCTCTGACCGTTTCGAATATAGCCACTGATAACGACCAACCAATAGCGGTAGCAAGCATTTCAACCAATAACTCTTCAGCATAAGTGTGGAATAGTGCCTTTCCATCCAATGACGATGGACCGCCAATGGTATCCACAGGAGATGAGCTACCAACGCCCCTTCTGCATCAGAGCGGGAATATTAGCCTATGACTATGGCACACCAATGGTAGCCATATGAATTTTAACCAATACTATCACTTCTCCAGCACCAACTCCGGGAAACTCCCCCTTTGTAAGTGGAGGCTACACTCGTCTCTGACAATGCTCTAGTAGTAGTAGACACGTGACAGAAGTGCAACCTTTCGGCAAATTGCTGCAGATATCGATGCTAGGCCAACTCAAGTGGCAGCGTGCGAACTATTCAACGATCATCGATAAGGGCTTTCGGAGCCGAAGACCAACTAGTGTACCCTTGATGACCGCACGACATTGGGGGAACATGTTACCTCGTTGGACGAGTCTTGTTGCAAACTGTATCGAGCAGATGGACGTCTATGGGTATGGAGACAACCTCATGAATCTGTGGACTGTGCATGTCAGCAGGGGGCTGTTCCAGCTGGTGGAAGCTCTGTAATGGTGTGGGGCGTGCGCAGTTGGACTGACATTGGATCCCTTGTACGTGTAGATACGACTCTGACAGTTGGCATTCATGTCCATTCTGCGTTCCGACGGACTCTGGCAGTTCCAGCAGCACAATTCGACACTTCATACGTCCAGAATTGCTACAGAGTGGCTCCAAGAACTCTGTTGTGTGTTTAAACACTTCCGCTGGTCACCAACCTCGCCAGACATGAACATTGTTGAGTATATCTTGGATGCCTTGCAACATGCTGTTGAGAAGATATCTCCAGTCCCTCGTACTCTTAGGGATTTATGAACAGCCCCGCAGGGTTAATGGTATCAGTTCCCTACAGCACTACTTCAGACTTTAGTCGAGTCCGTGCCACGTCGTGTTGCGGCACTTCTGCTTGCGTTGCGCGGGCTTGTAAGTAGGCTGTTTAGTTTTTTATGTTGGTATCGCCACGTAGCGCTCTCTATGAAAATCACTGACTGTGCTGTGTGCAGTCTGTGGCTGGTTGGCATTGTGGGAATATTCACTATTGTAGTGTTGGGCAATTGGAAGTGAGCTGCCAGCAGTGGTGGATGTGGAGAAAGGGATGCCGCTAGAAAAAGCAAATTTGTTAAGATGGATGTCATGAATTGATAGATGTATATACATGATTACTTTTGAACACTATCAAGGTAAATACATTGTTTCTTCTTCATCAAAATGTTTCATTTGCTGACTATGCCTATCAGTAGTTAGAGCCTGCAGTAGTTAGAATCTTTTATTTAGCTGGCAGTAGTGGCGCTCGCTGTATTGCAGAAGTTCGAGTAACGAAGATTTTTGTGAGGTAAGTGATTCGTGAAAGGTATAGATTATTGTTAGTCAGGCCCATTCTTTTGTGGGGATTATTGAAAGTCAGACTGTGTTGCGCTAAAAATATTGTGTGTCAGTTTAGTGACGATTAGAATAAGTAAAGAGAAAAATGTCTGAGTACGTTCAGTTTCGCTCTGCTGTTTGAAAATCAAATAACGTAAGGGGTTATACTAGCACAGTCAAATGTTCAAATGACTCTGAGCACTATGGGACTTAACATCTGAGGTCATCAGTCGCCTAGAACTTAGAACTACTTAAACCTAACTAACCTAAAGACATCACACACATCCATGCTCGAGGCAGGATTCGAATCTGCGACCGCAGCGGCAGCGCAGGTCCAGACTGAAGCGCCTAGAACTGCTCGGCCACCGCGGTCGGCAGTAGCACAGTCATTCATAATTTTTCCAAGGGGACGTTTCAGGGCTCTACACAATATTAGGCAGGTGTACCAATTTCTTTGGCTCCTCAGTGTACAGCTTCCATGCTCTGCAGCATCGTTGGATGATGTGTCCGGACACAGGTCCTCATCCTCGGGTTTGTTCCTCAACATACCCTCTACAACCCCCGTAAATTTGTCTCATAATATCTGGAACACCCTGTAGATGTTTCAGAAATAAAATTACACCAGGACACGGCGTGCTGCGCAGCGTCAGGCGAGGCAGTGGGCGGCTTACCGAAGAGCGAGCCCGGCTTGCCGCGGTCGCAGTCGCCGGGCCAGTTGCGCCTGGCCAGCCGCACGGCGGCGTCTCCCGCGATGAGCGCCAGCTGGTGGACGAGCACGGTGAGCCGGCAGCCCCCGGGCGTGCGCGCCCACTCCAGCAGCTCGGGGTCGGGGCGCGCGCACGTGCCGCGGCCCTCGGGCAGCAGCTGCCGGCAGCCGCACTTCGGCGACGGCGACCCCAGCTTGCAGCGCCAGCAGTCGCACACGTCCGGCGCCTGGCACAGCCAGCACATCCACTCAGGGCGGAGCTCTCCACACCAAAGCGCACAGCTCCGTCCTCAGCTCACAGTCCGCAGCGTCGTGTAGTGAACCGACAGCCGCTACTTACTTTAGGGTCATTCGTAGGAAACGGAAGGCAACTTCACGGTTTAATTGTAACACACACTGATGAGAAGGCAATATATACAGGGTGAAAAGTATTTAAGCTGACAAACTCTGAGAGGTTGTAGGGGACATGAAAACAAATATTTTTCCCTAATGTAATTTTTTCCTATGAGGATTATTTAAACCGGTAGAGGAAAATTACTCTGGTGGCAAACTAACTAAACCAACAAACACTTTTACATTTTTTTATGACCAACAGGCAACACATTAACACAACCCAATTTCAATTACAGTAGATTTTCAAAAATGCCTCCATTGACACGTAAACAAAGGTTACACCGTCGGATCATGTTCTGTCTGACACCGGCAAAAACCCCAGGAGTATCCTGAATTGTTTCCGCTGCTGCTGTTACTATCCGGGCAACCAGATCCTCTTCTGATGCAACAGGCGTTGCGTAAACAAGGTTGCGCATCTCTCCCCACACAAAAAAGTCCAGAGGGGACATATCTGGGGATCGAGCAGGCCATGGTACAGGACCACCTCTGACAATCCACGTTTCTGGGAACCGTCGGTCCAGGAATCGACTCATACGAAGGCTGAAATGTGCCGGTTCCCCGTCATGTTGGAACCACATGCGCTGTCTTGTAAGGAGCGGGACGTCTTCCAGCAATTCTGGCAATTCTCTGGCGAGAAAATTGTAATAGTTTCTGCCATTTAATAGACTAGGTAGCAGATACTGCCCAATTAAACAGTCCTCAACAACACTGCCCCTCACATTAACGGAAAACCGCACTTAATGAGCGCTAGTAACTGTGGCATGTGGGTTATCCTCACTCCAAACATGCTAATTGTGCATGTTGAAGACTCCATCACGCCCGAACGTGGCTTCGTCGCTAAATAACACAGAGGATGGAAATGTAGGATTCATTTCACATTGTTCCAGGTGCCACTGCGAAAACTGTGCTCTGGGTGGATAATCAACTGTTTCTAGGTTGTGGACACGCTGCAAGTGAAATGTACGGAAATATTGCTCTCGAAGGACTGTTCTTACATTCGTCTGATTCGTCCCCATCTTATGTGCAATTGCACGAGTGCTGGTTGAAGGATCCCGCTCCACATGCTGCAAGGCAGCTTCCTCAAATTGCAGCGTTCTTACCGTGCGACGGCGTCCCTGTCCAGGTAATCTGTTAAATGACCCGGTCTCACGCAGATGTTGGTACACAGCAGCAAAGGTAGTATGATGCGGGATACGGCGATTAGCATATTGTTGTTGATAAACCCGCTGTGCAGCTCGTCCGTTGTGATGCGCTACGTGGTACGCACCAACCATATCAGTGTACTCACTCCAGGTGTATCGCTCCATTAATAAACACAGACAATGCACTACTACACTAGTGGACAGCAGTTTCCTGCAACTGAAGATCGTAATCTGGCCTCTAACAACTGAAGAGCGTAATATGGCCTCCACCGGTTTAAATAACCCTCATAGGAAAAAAAAAGACATTAGGGAAAAACATTTCTTTTGATGTCACCTACAACCTCGCAGAGTTTGTCAGTTTAAATACTATTCACCCTGTACACAGGGTGCTCCATTGATCGCGAATGGGCCAAATATCTCACGAAATAAGCGTCAAACGAATAAACTGCAAAGAACGAAACTCGTCTAGCTTGAAGGGGGAAACCAGATGGCGCTATGGTAGGCCCACTAGATGGCGCTGCCATAGGTCGAACGGATATCAGCTGCGTTTTTTTAAAATAGAAACCCCCATTTTTTATTACATATTCGTGTAATACTTAAAGAAATATGAATGTTTTAGTTGGACCACCTTTTTTCGCTTTGTAATAGATAGTCACAAACATACGGCTCACAATTTTAGACGAACAGTTGGTAACAGGCAAGTTTTTAAAATTAAAATACAGAACGTAGGTACGTTTGAGCATTTTATTTCGGATGTTCCAATGTGATACATGTACCTTTGTGAACTTATCATTTCTGAGAACGCATGCTGTTACAGCGTGATTACCTGTAAATACCACATTATGCAATAAATGCTCATAATGATGTCCGTCAACCTCAATGCATTTGGCAAAACGTGTAACGACATTCCTCTCAACAGCGAGTAGTTCGCCTTCCGTAATGTTCGCACATGCATTGACAATGCGCTTACGCATGTTGTCAGGCGTTGTCGGTGGATCACGATACCAAATATCCTTCAACTTTCCCCACAGAAAGAAATCCGGGGACGTCAGATCCGGTGAACGTAGTAAGGTGCTTCGACGACCAATCCACCTGTCATGAAATATGGTATTCGATACCGCTTCAACTATACGCGAGCTATGTGCCGGACATCCATCGTATTGGAAGTACATCGCCATTTAGTCACGCAGTGAAACATCTTGTAGTAACATCGGTAGATCATTACGTAGGGAATGAGCATACATTGCACCATTTAGATTGACATCGATAAAATGGGGCCAGTTATTCTTCCTCCCATAATGCCGCACCATATATTAACCCGCCAAGGTCGCTGATGTTGCACTTTTCGCAGCCATCGTGGATTTTCCGTTGCCCAATAGTGCATATTATGCCGGCTTACGTTACCGATGTTGGCGAATGACGCTTCGTCGCTAAATTGAACGCGCGCAAAAAATCTGCCATCGTCCCGTAATTTCTCTTGTGCTCAGTGGCAGATCTGTACACGACGTTCAAAGTCGTCACCATGCAATTCCTGGTGCATAGAAATATGGTACGGGTGCAATCGATGTTGATGTAGCATTCTCAACACCGACGATTTTGAGATTCCCGATTCTCAAGCTGATTGTCTGCTACTGATGTGCGGATTAGCCGCGACAGCAGCTAAAACACCTACTTGGGCACCATAATTTGTTGCAGGTCGTTGTTGACGTTTCACATGTGACTGAACTCTTCCTGTTTCCTTAAGTAACGTAACTATCCGGCGAACGGTACGGACACGTGGATGATGTCGTCCAGGATACCGAGCAGCATACATAGCACAGGCCGCTGGGCATTTTGATCACAATAGCCATACATCAACACTACATCGACCCTTTCCGCAATTGGTAAACGGTTCATTTTAACACGGGTAATGTATCACGAAGCAAATACCATCCGCACTGGCGGAATGTTACGCGATACCACGTACTTATACGTTTGTGTCTATTACATCGCCATCTATTACAAAGCGAAAAAAGTGTTCCAACTAAAACATTCGTATTTTCTTACGTATTACACGATTAAGTAATAAAAAATGGGGGTTCCTATTTTAAAAAAACCCAGTTGGTATCCGTTTGACCTATGTCAGCCCCATATAGCGGGCCAACCATAGCGCCATCTGGCTTCCCCCTTCAAACTAGATGAGTTTCGTTCTTTGCAGTTTATTCGTTTGATGTGTATTTCGTGAGATATTTGGCCCGGAATACGCAAATATTTTAATATGTTATTCTACAAGTTAAACTAAAGAAAAAATCATATGAACATAGGTCTGCAAATGTTTAGTTACGGAGTTACGGCTAATAAAAGATTTTGCGTGAAATTTAGTAACTTAGCTAATATGAAGCCATTGCAAAACTGTACGAGGTTAAAGTAAAGTAGTATTTCCATTTATTTTGTTGTTACTGGTCTGGTGAATCTAATAAAATATGTCCCAGACTTGTATCTGCATTAGTTTTCCAGAACATCGAGAGAAGCAAAGATTATTATACAAGTAAATTTGTTTACTTTCCATTAGGAATGTAGAAACCTTCATGTCATTGTTGGCAACCGTCAGTGAGTTGTTTCAGTCTATTCATAACCTTGAAACGAGTTAGTTTACTGTATTGGCATTACTTGCTCTCATTATGAATGCAATAGACGAAATTAAGAGCAACCCTGTGAAACTGAAACGAGGAACAAAATCCGTTCATACACGTGCAGCTAAAGGCTTTGAACACGAAGGAGACGTTTTTGAACATTTATGGTTAATGTATTGTGAAATTGTATGTACACTGTACAACTTCCTTAACACAGAGCTTTGTTTTTTCCGGTTTAACATGAATTCGTGTGAGCTGTGGTATCAATAAAAGGAGGTTATCTAACACATTCATACAGTTTCAGTTAACATTATCACCATCATTTTTCCAAAATTAAATTCTCTACAACTTCTGTTGAAAACTTTGTGCAGTTCTCTGGAATTTAAAACCAATTGGTCCAAGTAGTTAATAAATTGAAAATTTTACGAAAGTACGTCTTTGTTTCTCTGGATGTCCTGCAAACCTACTGCAGATACAAGTCCAGACATGTTTTATTAGATTCACCAGATCAATAACAACAAAATAAATGGAAACCGTGATTTACTTTAACCTCGTACGGTTTTGCGATGGCTTCATATTAGCGAAGTTACTAAATTTGAGACAAAATCTTTTATTAGCCGTAACTCTGTAACTAAACATTTGCAGACCTATGTTTATATGAATTTTTTTCTTTAGTTTTACTTGTAGAATAACATGTTAAAAAGTATTTGCATATCTTAGTGAATCACCCTATATGTAGGCCAAATTTGATGTTTTCTTTTGTCGACTTCTGAGTTACTTTTTGCCAATTTAGGTGCAAGAAAGTTACCAGCATACTCACCCTTGTCGAGGTTACCATCACAGTATTCGTCTTGTCTGAAAAATAGGTAACGAACAGCGAACTACTCACCTTCGATTCCGTATATGGGACGCCAACCGACTAAATACTACAAAGACTGAACGTAAAAATTTATTTTCAGGTATAGACTAGATGTACTTGTTTCTGACATCCAATCCTCCAGATATCGGACACTCAGATCGGTACCGAACGTTGTATGTAGTTAGAGTATCAACGAAAACATCGGTTTAGTTCGTGCTGCGTGCTGTCGTCTAGAAGGACATGCGTAAACGGTAATTAAAAGTAGCACCAGAAGTATGGAGCACAGGAAGAGCATCTGTGAACGGTGA
Source organism: Schistocerca piceifrons (assembly GCF_021461385.2). Classification (NCBI taxonomy): domain Eukaryota; kingdom Metazoa; phylum Arthropoda; class Insecta; order Orthoptera; family Acrididae; genus Schistocerca; species Schistocerca piceifrons. Next base: position 136,443,159 of record NC_060145.1, on the reverse strand, counting down.
TGTTGAAGATCTGGCGTGGGTGAGTTGGAACCAGAGTCCCGCATTCAGACTCCACCTATGACTAATTTTTTTTTAAACTATTTACGTGTGAAACTGTCACATGGGAGAACATTTTCCTAACATGTAAAAGGATTTTTCGGAGTTTGTCGCAATATTCTTTTGGCAGTCTACTTCCGCCTCGTTAGCTGAAAGTAGCAAACCTATAGAGTACATTTCTATAGATAGCTCCGGTGTTTTGTCTCTCATATCCGACAGAGCACATACGTACTCCATAGGTTTGCTGCTTTCAACTAACGAAGCGAAAAACAACGTTCCTACAAACTCCGAAAAATCATTTAACATGTCATGAGAATTTTCTCCCATATAACAGTTCCACGCTTAAACAGTTAAAAAGAAATGGTAACCATTGGGGGTTAGAACGCAATATCTTTGGTGCGACGACTTTACGCTCTAACAACTCATCCACGCGAGGTCTTCTAAACAATCACTCACAGATAAGTTTTTCCTGTGCTTCTAAGTTCTGGTGTTATTTTTAATCACAGTTTACGCATGTTCTACTGGACGACAGCACACAGCACGAACTAAATCGGTGTTTTCGTTCATACTCTGTCGACATACAAGATTTGGTACTTATCTGAGTGGCTAACCTCTGAAGGCTTGAGTGTGAGACACATCTGACGGAAAACACGCCGTTTAAGGCCAAAAATACTGATAGCATTGGACACAATGGTGGAGGCACGGCGGTCTTTATAAGAAAACTACCATCACTATGTTGAAGAACTACTGCCCTTGGCATCCTTGGAAGCGATGGCTGTCATCGTACAAAGAGCAATAGGGAAAGCAAATTTTAATGCACCATATCTACAGGGCATGGACGAAAATATGGAAAAACGACGGACACAACATATAACCATACCTGAACTGTGTAGGAAAACTGTTGGCAGTCAAATCACCTTCCATTCGTCACGAAATGGATAAATTTCGGGTCCTGTGTGCTTGTCAAGGGAAACTTATGCCACTCTTCCGGCAAAATAGTGGCATCTTCAAGTAACGATGATAAAGGTGCGTACGATCCTGCACTCTTTTCACCAAAACGGACCACAGAACTCAATAATTTTCAGACCGAGTAGCTGTGATGGCCAATACAAGTGTTCAAAGCTAGTCACCAACAAAAACAGTTCGATGCAACTATGACAGAAAGCTTAATAAGTACTAAATACTCTAAGTTTTGTTGCTGGGCTGAAGTCTTTGCTGACGAACATTGACATTACTTCCCAAACCATTTTAAGTATCTTCTTCTGCTTTTCCTTGATGTAGTTCTTTGTCTGCCCAAACTTCAAGATACTTTATTTGCGTCTTGTAAGGTATCCTATCACCGTACATTGTTAATAGCGTGTCTATTATTGGATGTCACCTGGTAAACGAGACTGCTGCATTTATGTTCAAGCAGATAATAGGCTATTCTGCAGAACGCGCTGTTGTATTTCATCATTAACGGCATCTGTGAAATTTCCTGCATCTGTGAAATTTCGTCCATGCTTTGCAAGTATCAGTCGTGACGAATTCGACAGCGGTATCGTATTATGCCATGGGCCCCATGATTACTTTGCAAAGTAGCATTACTGCCAAGATACGAGGGTTACTCGCAAAGTAAGGAACGATCGGTCGCGAAATGGAAACCACAGTGAAAATCCGATGACGTTTTGCACAGGTGTGTTGGGCATAGTCTCTAGTATGCCCGTCGATCGCATTACGTCGTTCTCGTTAGTTCTGAGCACACAGGGAGCACATAAAGATACCTAGAACAATAGTGTCTCCCGCCAAGTACGAGGGCCTGGTGAGAAATTTCACCTGAAGCTATGCAGCCAACATTACATAGCTGTCGTGCATTTTCTTCTTCAAGACAATTCTCAGCCGCATTCTGCAGGAGCAATGAAGATGCTCCTGCATCGTTTTCAGTTGCAAATGTTTGATTACCCACAATACAGTCCGTAATTGTCTCCCTCTGAGTTTCATTTCTGTTTACATGAAGCGCTGGTTATGAAGACAACATTTTGGCACAGACAACGAGCTCTAGGCCAGCATAGAGAATTGGCGGAAAGCACTGGCGGCTGCCTTCTATAACGAGGGTATTGGAAAGTTGGTACAACGCTACGACAAACGTCTAAGTCGGATCGGCGACTATGGAGATAAGTAGCTGGAAGTTGTAGCTAACTGTTGCAAATAAAACAGTTTTGATTTTCACTGTGGTTTCCATTTCACGACCTATCGTTCATTACTTTCCAAATAGCCCCCGTATTAAGTGAACATTTAGACTCATGAGGTTAGTGGTATGGTACAACGTTTATTTTCCAATGGTGATGCTGAGTTCAAAGACGACACGGCCACTGTTGACACAACTCGCATTGTCAATGACTGGATCTGTGAGCACGAGGATCCATTGTCGTATCTCCTCGGGTCACCACAGTCGCCATATCTCAAAGTTATCGTACCGATCACGTGTACAGACTGATGGCAATCTTGTTCCGCAGTGTCCAATTTTCAAGCCTATTAAGTAGCCGCTGCATACGATTTATCATTTGTGGTATGTTGCCTCCTCTAGTTAAAAACTCCATATCTTCTGCATAGATATTTCTAGAAACGTTGTTTTCACAGATTGTTATTATAGATAGCTGGGTCTCGTATGTTGGGTGCTCGCATAATCAAGTTTGGCGAAGTGTTTAGTATTTAAAAAGTCACCTTATAGAAGATTTAAGAGTGTATTCCACGCGGGGAAAGTAGAAAAGACATTGCAGGCGAAGTCACAATCCGGATGAAAGTATTTGTTGAGAGATTGTGACGGACGGTAGTTGAAGAGGATTGTGACTAAAAATAAGAGGACGACAGCTGAAAAAGTCAGTTCAGAACTGAATCTCTCAGTCGTTAACCATATCTACACCGGAACAGCTCGAAATAAATTCCATAAACAGGTAATTGCAAGGCGAGCTAGAATTTGGAAACCACTCAGCAGTGACGCTAATGCTCTAACACGGAAATGTGATGCGGAAGCCAATAAAAACTACACTATGAACCCATGGAAGAAATGTATTTAGCCAGAAGAGTATTGTTGCACATTGTTTCCAATTTATGGCCGAATTTAGACCCCGACCCTGACATATTTCTAGGGTTCGTTGATTATACGGACAGCCCTATCGTGAAATTCCATGAAACCCACGGTTGGCTGCAGATTCCTTGACTTGTGCCATAGGGTGGTGGGGTTTCGGGTTCCGCTGAATAGGTCAGGAGTTCACTACACTCAGCTGGCGGCTACACGGGTAGCGGAGGCTGTGTGGCGTGGACTGGGCGGTTTTTTAGGTTAGAAGGCCTCGGGAAAGTACGGGATGGGCTGCAATCTCAAAGGGTGCATGGCAAATACAGGACGTGCTTGAATCAAGGAACAGTCGGAATTGTAGTTGTAAATTGTTGTAGTTGTGCTGGGAAAGTCCCTGAGCTTCAAGCGCTAATAGAAGCACAGAAGCTGAAATCGTTATAAGTACAGAAAGCTGGCTAAAGCCTGAAATAAGTTCTCAAGAAATTTTTACGAAGTCTCAGACGGCGTTCAGGAAAGATAGATTAGGCAGAATTGGTGGTGCAGTGTTTGTGTCTGTCAGTAGTGGTTTATCTTGTAGTGAAGTAGAAGTAGATACTCCGTGCGAATTGGTATGGGTGGAGGTTATACTTAACAGCCGAACTAAGTTAATAATTGGCTCCTTCTACCGACCCCCAGACTCCGATGATATAGTTGCGGAACAGTTCAGAGAAAATTTGAGTCTCGTAACAAATAAATACCCCACTCATACGGTTATAGTTGGTGGGGACTTCAACCTTCCCTCGATATGTTGGCAAAAATACTTGTTCAAAACCGGTGGTAGGCAGAAAACATTTTCCGAGATTGTCCTAAATGCCTTCTCCGAAAATTTTTTCGAGCAGTTAGTCCACGAACTCAGGCGAATTGTAAATGGTTGCGAAACCACTCTTGACCTCTTAGCCACAAACAATCCAGAGCTGATAGAGAGCATCATGACTGATACAGGGATTAGTGATCACAAGGTCGTTGTAGCTAGGTTCAATACCGTTTCTTCCAAACCCATCAGAAACAAACGCAAAATAATTTTATTTAAAAAAGCGGATAAAGTGTCACTAGAAGCCTTCCTAAGAGACAATCTCCATTCCTTCCGAACTGACTATGCAAATGTAGACGAGATGTGGCTCAAATTCAGAGATATAGTAGCAACAGCAATTGAGAGATTCATACCTGATAAATTGGTAAGAGATGGAACTGATCCCCCATGGTACACAAAACAGGTCCGAACGTTGTTGCAGAGGCAACGGAAAAAGCATGCGAAGTTCAGAAGAACGCGAAATCCCGAAGATTGGCTAAAATTTACAGACGCGCGAAATTTGGACGGACTTCAATGCGAGATGCCTTTAATAGGCTCCACAACGAAACATTGTCTCGAAATTTGGTAGAAAATCCGAAGAAATTCTGGTCGTATGTAAAGTACACAAGCGGCAAGACGCAGTCAATACCTTCGCTGCGCAGTGCCGATGGTACTGTTACCGACGACTGTGCCGCTAAAGCGGAGTTATTGAATGCAGTTTTCCGAAATTCCTTCACCATGGAAGACAAATGGAATATTCCGGAATTTGAAACATGAACAGCTGCTAGCATGAATTTCTTAGAAGTAGATACCTTAGGGGTTGCGAAGCAACTCAAATCGCTTGATACGGGCAAGTCTTCAGGTCCAGATTGTATACGGATTAGGTCCCTTTCAGATTACGCTGATACAATAGCTCCCTACTTAGCACTCATATACAACCGCTCGCTCACCGATAGATCTGTACCTACAGATTGGAAAATTGCGCAGGTCGCACCAGTGTTTAAGAAGGGTAGTAGGAGTAATCCATCGAACTACAGACCTATATCATTGACGCCGGTTTGCAGTAGGGTTTTGGAGCATATACTGTATTCAAACATTATGAATCACCTCGAAGCGAACGATTATTGATACGTAATCAGCATGGTTTCAGAAAACATCGCTCTTGTGCAACGCAGCTAGCTCTTTAATCGCACGAAGTAATGGCCTCTGTCGACTGGGGATCTCAAGTTGATTCCGTATTTCTAGATTCCGGAAAGCTTTTGACACCGTTCCTCACAAGCGACTTCTAATCAAGCTGCGGGCCTATGGGGTATCGTCTCAGTTGTGCGACTGGATTCGTGATTTCCTGTCAGGAAGGTCGCAGTTCGTGGTAATAGATGGCAAATCATCGAGTAAAACTGAAGTGATATCAGGTGTTCCCCAGGAAGCGTCCTGGGACCTCTGCTGTTCCTAATCTATATAAATGACCTGGGTGACAATCTGAGCAGTTCTCTTAGGTTGTTCGCAGATGATGCTGTAATTTACCGTCTAGTAAGGTCATCCGAAGACCAGTATCAGTTGCAAAGCGATTTAGAAAAGATTACTGTATGGTGTGGCAGGTGGCAGTTGACGCTAAATGACGAAAAGTATGAGGTGATCCACATGAGTTCCAAAATAAATCCGTTGGAATTCGATTACTCGATAAATAGTACAATTCTCAAGGCTGTCAATTCAACTAAGTACCTGGGTGTTAAAATTACGAACATCTTTAGTTGGAAAGACCACATAGATAATATTGTGGGGAAGGCGAGCCAAAGGTTGCGTTTCATTGGCAGGACACTTAGAAGATGCAACATGTCCACTAAAGAGACAGCTTACACTACACTCGTTCGTCCTCTGTTAGAATATTGCTGCGCGGTGTGGGATCCTTACCAGGTGGGATTGACGGAGGTCATCGAAAGGGTGCAAAAAAGGGCAGCTCGTTTTGTATTATCACGTAGTAGGGGAGAGAGTGTGGCAGATATGATACGCGAATTGGGATGGAAGTCATTAAGGCAAAGACTTTTCTCGTCGCGGCGAGGTCTACTTACGAAATTTCAGTCACCAACTTTTTCTTCCGAATGCGAAAATATTTTGTTGAGCCCAACCTACGTAGGTAGGAATGATCATCAAAATAAAATAAGAGACATCAGAGCTCGAACAGAAAGGTTTAGGTGTTCGTTTTTCCCGCGCGCTGTTCGGGAGTGGAATGGTAGAGAGATAGTATGATTGTGGTTCGACGAACCCTCTGCCAAGCACTTAAATGTGAATTGCGGAGTAGTCATGTAGATGTAGATCCTACAAGGTGGTATTACTGCCAAGGAATATGCAACCATTTTGTCTGATCTGGTCCATCCCACACTGCAGTGTTTGTTCCCCAATGTTGAAGTGTTGCAAGACGACACGGCCCTGTCCACCCAGCTCCCATCGTCCACGGCTGGTTTTGTGGGCACGAGGATGCATTATTACTAAGCTATTATGTTTCAGTCTTCAGAGTTTCGAAGGAGCTCTTATGGTATGGTTTAGAGCTGTTCTACGTATGTCGTGATCCTGTGACTCAGTAGTGGCTGAGAGTCTGTGAGTAGTGTTCTTGTACCTGTGAACAGCCGCTTATATCAGCAAGTGCCCCTCGCTCCATAGAAGTGTTGCTTCGTAGAATGTCACTCCTTACCAGTGCTCCCATCTCCTGGAAACCTACGCCGTGATGTTACCAGTTTACCGAGCGGTTAAAGGCGCTACAGTCTGGAACCGCACCACCGCTACGTTCCCAGGTTCGAATCCTGCCTCGGGCATGGATGTGTGTGATGTCCTTAGGTTAGTTAGGTTTAAGTAGTTCTAAGTTTTAGGGGCCTTATGACCACAGCAGTTGAGTCCCATAGTGCTCAGAGCCATTTGAACCATTTTTTTGTTACCAGTTTCACTCAGAAATAAAGCAGTGTTTCATCTAAAAATCATCGACATGTAAGCTTAGGTTAGTTAGGTTTAAGTAGTTCTAAGTTTTAGGGGCCTTATGACCACAGCAGTTGAGTCCCATAGTGCTCAGAGCCATTTGAACCATTTTTTTGTTACCAGTTTCACTCAGAAATAAAGCAGTGTTTCATCTAAAAATCATTGACATGTAAGCTTAAATGACTTTTTTCATCTTTTTCTCACATTCTCTTTTTGTATTTATTCTACTGTTTAGCTTTAGAGCGCTGAACAGAAAAATATAATCCAGCTGGGTCTCATGTGTGTGATGTCCTTAGGTTAGTTAGGTTTAAGTAGTTCTAAGTTTTAGGGGCCTTATGACCACAGCAGTTGAGTCCCATAGTGCTCAGAGCCATTTGAACCATTTTTTTGTTACCAGTTTCACTCAGAAATAAAGCAGTGTTTCATCTAAAAATCATCGACATGTAAGCTTAGGTTAGTTAGGTTTAAGTAGTTCTAAGTTTTAGGGGCCTTATGACCACAGCAGTTGAGTCCCATAGTGCTCAGAGCCATTTGAACCATTTTTTTGTTACCAGTTTCACTCAGAAATAAAGCAGTGTTTCATCTAAAAATCATTGACATGTAAGCTTAAATGACTTTTTTCATCTTTTTCTCACATTCTCTTTTTGTATTTATTCTACTGTTTAGCTTTAGAGCGCTGAACAGAAAAATATAATCCAGCTGGGTCTCATGTGTGTGATGTCCTTAGGTTAGTTAGGTTTAAGTAGTTCTAAGTTTTAGGGGCCTTATGACCACAGCAGTTGAGTCCCATAGTGCTCAGAGCCATTTGAACCATTTTTTTGTTACCAGTTTCACTCAGAAATAAAGCAGTGTTTCATCTAAAAATCATCGACATGTAAGTTTAAATGACGTTGGCACGGGCTAGACGCAGAACGAGTGCTTATTTCATAAGAAGGGAGGAGGGGGGGGGGGAGGTGTTTGGTTGTTTGGGGGATGAGACTAAATAGCGAGGTCATCGGTCTCATCGGATTAGGGAAGGATGGGGAAGGAAGTCGGCCGTGCCCTTTCAAAGGAACCATCCCGGCATTTGCCTGGAGCGATTTAGGGAAATCACGGAAAACCTAAATCATGATGGCTGGACGGTGGAGTGAACCGTCGTCCTCCCGAATGCGACTCCAGTGTGGTAACCACTGCGCCACCTCGCTCGGTATATTTCATAAGAAATTTGAGCATTTGGTGTGCCATCTTTTCTTCCACTTTTTTCATCTTTTTCTCACATTCTCTTTTTGTATTTATTCTACTGTTTAGCTTTAGAGCGCTGAACAGAAAAATATAATCCAGCTGGGTCTCACGTTCTGTAGATAGTTTTTTCTGGTATTACTAAACGAATATTATTTGCATAAATCTTCAGTTCAATAGCAGAGAGCTACAGTCAGTTCCACAACACTGTAGGTCGTTGTCTTTATGAAATTAAAGACATTATTATAAATATATGTTTACATGAAAATACATGTTATTGCTAATTGTACAGTCACCTAACAGTGCATCGAATCGCCGCCCTTATCGACAATAGCTTGGCACCCTAGCCCTCTCCCTGGTAAATAACCCACGTTTCCAACCTCTAAATATCGTTTGAACCACTTCGCAATGAATGTCTTTGACTTTCTAAGAATTTTAGCAGCATCCCCATATGAAAGCTCTGGCCCTTTCGATGATTTACAAGGAGCACTGCCTCATGAAGCTTCAGATACCTTGCACTCATTTTACACTGCAAACGACAATACCTAGCAGGGTGTACAGTCCAGAAACCATTAAGTAAAGGTCCAAGGTCTCTCAACCCGGTATCTATAGAGCCCTTCACAGAAAGATTAAGAAATGTTAATTGGGGAGATGTATATAGTGAGAAAAATGCTAATGATGAATGCAACATATTTCTTGATGAATTTATCTCCATTCTTGAAAACTGTTCCCCAAAGAAAGTTAGTAAATGTAACACCAAAAAGTTTTCAAAGAAACCTTGGATTACTACAGTTATTAAAGTGTCTTCACAAAGAAAAATAAAACTGTATGAAACAGTAAGAATTAGTAAAGACCCAGAAGTAATTATACACTATAAAAATTACTGTAACATAGTGGGAAATTTTCCATAAAATAAGAAAAGTATATTAGAGATGAAATTAACAACTTGGGCACTAAAATCTAATCAATATGGAATGTTGTTAGGAGAGAGACAGGAAAAGTAACCACTGGGGTAGGTAGTGTTACTATTGAAGAGAATGAGACCATCTTAACCAACATTACTCAAGTAGCTAATGTATTTAACACCAATTATCCAAGAGTAGGTGCAAAAAATTGGCGAGAATAGTTCAAAAGAAAAAGTCAAGTAGTATATGGAAGGGTCAGTTTTGAGAAATCCTGGTCAGATTAAGTTTAACGTAACAACCCATAGTGAAATAAGGAACAGCTGATATTCTGAGTCGTGTATATAATGCATCATTAACTCATAGTATTTTCCCATACAGGTTAAAATAGGCCACTGTCAAGCCTCTCTCATGGTATTTTCCCAGACAGATTAAAATATGCCATTGTCAAGCCTCTCTACAAAAAAGGGTACACCACAGATGTCAATAATTACAGGACAGAAGGCTTGCTTACAGCATTTTCAAAAATCGTCGAGAAAGTAAAGTACACAAGAGTGGTTAGCCATCTCAACAGTAATGGGATAGTTAATAAATCACAGTTCAGATTTCAAAACCGGTGGTCCACTGAGGCAGCAGTATACAATTTCACTGCCCACATAATAGAGTCTTTAAATAGTGAAACGTCTACAACGGGAATTATCTGTGACTTACCCAAAGCATTTGATTGCGTGAACCATGACAATATGTTACAGAAATTACAATTCTGTGATATAAATGGAATTGCATGTGAGTGGTTTAAATCGTATCTACAGAACAGGAAGCAAAAAATCTCTTTAAATGCTTCAAGTGATTCAAAGGAGTTTGGCACTTCATCTAACTGGGGTGAAATTACATTAGGTGTTCCACATGGTTCGATAATAGCTCCCCTCCTCTTCTTGGGGTATGTGAATGACCCTCCTTCTTATGTGATTCAAGACACTGAACTGATACTGTTTGCTTATGATACAAGCATAATTATTAATTCAGTAAAGGAAACTGCAGTAGAAAATGATATTAATAATATCTTTCAAAAAGTTGTTGACTGATTTTCTGTGAATGGGCTTGCTCTGAACTTTGAAAAAAAGCATGTCATCCAATATTACACTACAAGGAGTACAGTTACTTCAATAAATATAACACATCAACAGAAGTCAGTAGCCAGGGTAGATCAAAATAATTTCCAATCCTGAGGAAATGTAAATTAGTAAGCTGGCATACTTTGCATACTTTCACTCTCTCTTGTCGTACAGAAAAATATTTTGGGTAATTCAACACTTAGGCAAAAAGTATTCACTGCTGAAAAGAGAGTGGTTAGAATAATATGTAGGACTCATAGTCGCACATCTTGTAGGCATATTAAAAGGTTAATAATACTCACAACAGCGTCACAGTAGATTTACTCAGCAATGAACTTTGTTCTCAACAATATGAATCAGTTTAAAAACAGCAGTGACATTAATGACTATAATACCAGAAGAAAGAAAGACTTACCCTATTCTCTACATACACGCTGCTGTAAAATTTTTCGGTGAATTACCAGATGAAATTAAATGTCTGACATACAGCAGTAATGATTTCTAAAATAAGCTGAAATCATATCTCCTTGACAACTCATTCTAGATCATAGATGAATTCTTGAATAGGAATAAATAAATCTACAGGTATAATATATGTTTTTGTCCCATTTAAGGGAATGAGAGAGGTAAAACTATTTAATCTTATAAAGAAATCCTTGATTGATGTGCGCATTTCTGATGCACTTGACACGTTCCACATCGTAATGGTTATTGTGAGATTGATACATGGAACACGTAACTAACTAACTAAACATTCAACTCTCAAACTGTTTATCTATACACTGAACAAATACTCGCTGATTACAGATTCTAGACCACTACCAGATATGTCGCTGCAGACTTTATATTGTAACACCCCACCCGTCACTTAGCTGGTTTTGGCGTGTGTTCACCCCAACTAATTGACTAACAGATCAACAGAGAGTACAAAACTGCTGCAATATCGGATGACGCAAAAAGGTAATATGGCCCTGTGACTCCTGACTGAACTGCGGTGGCAGTGTTAACATTAATTTATTGAGAATTGATCACTTTTAATTAAAAAGGGGTGCACATTGATTTTATATTCAGCTATTGAACACCAGTTGAACATAAAATTAATTAATAAAGTGGCTTGGGATTTCAACTACTTGACTGAAATCAGATGCAGTCGATTAGCACAATTTTAACTCACGACCTTCAATCATCACATTACATGACTCTCCTAACTGGCAGTGGTAATAAATTGTGTTTGCATGGAGTAAAGCGTGATAAATCAAAAGTAATTCCTATCGACTGACCCAGGCGTAATGCGAAGTGCGAGAAGAATTCTAACAATACACGGCCCATGAAACCCTCGTGGAAACTTTGCCGACGTGATCCAACAAATTAACAGTGGCCGGAGCGGGCGCAATATCACCGAATTCAGCGTGGCGGAGCGGCGTCGTTGTGCGGACGTCGGCCGACCTCGTGGTGCAGCAAGGCTGCGCTCGTCTATTCACTCCTAGCTATCTTGCTCAGTACATAGCTGAACCAAAACTTCCTATCTCCAAGCTCAATCGTTCCATTTGCTAAGTCTTAAACTGCAGAGCTGCTCACTCTTTCTCAGGCAAGCTGAGTAAAGAACGCCACGTCCGCACTCTAGGCAAGCTGGGAACGGAAGACGTCTATGGAGACTTCTCACAGTCCGCTCTTCGCCTCGGTTTCCCCTCCAGCAAAATCACTTACGCCAAATGCAGCGCAAGTCGCGTTAATTATGCGCCGCTTCCCAGCGCCGACCAAAAATTTCCCTTCCTCTCAACTTCTGCTATATAGCTCCTCCCAGGCAACCCATCAAGGTTAGCGTCTGCACAAACACCAAGTTTTCTGAAATTCTGACTCACGGGAGAGTACTTCAAATTCCTTGGTCCTACGTTCCCATCGGAGGCCGGCGTATTTCATTCTGTCGCTCATCACCTGATTTGCTTCAGACTCTGCGGACCGTGAATTCAGCGTGAAGTTGCTATAGTCACGAACACGCATATTTTGACCTCTGTTGACCGCTCCACAGTAGCTTTGCGCGGCTTTCTCGCATGTTTCATAGAAAACGGGACGACGGACATTTATCAACAGGTGTACAAGTTCTCCGTCTGTTTCCCGGTACACCAGCATGGAGTCGGGGGTCAACCACCCACTCACTGTCACTCATCTTAAGGCGGCTGGAGGCCGCGCACCGTTACCGCTTTCTCACAGCTTGAGCCGCCCTAAGCTGCCTATTGTCTCTTCCCTTAGCCGCTCCCCCGGCCAGCCACAGTCAATTCTGAATACTTCCCTGGGGTAAACTAGCCTCCAGTAAATCGACTCGTTTCCACAAAGTTTTCATGTCGTTTGAATTACTTTAAAACCATCACCCGACATTAATTATCCCAATACGTCCATACTATACCCTCTACAAGATGCATTGTGCCTTGTCAGTCATTTTGTTCAGCCCTACTGTTCGCTCAACGTGAGTTAGGTGATCTTTAATGACTTCATGTAAGGGGCATAGTTTTTGCCATCTTACAATATTTAAAATTATGGCATACATTATCTTGTGGAAGTGACTATAAAACAACAACTGTTTCGCCCATGTGAAAAACATACAGAAAAACTATTATTACGTTCAAAGTGTTTTCCATCTGGAAAAGAATATCGATGAGAATTTTACACAGTAATAACAATGATATAAATTTAGTCCAGGGGAGGTGGGAACCTTGCCATAAACGTTATGATCTGAATGCACATTATTATCTGAATACATGATGTCACTTTGATTGAACTCCTCCTGTATACCTACTGTGACTTGTAAAAAGGAACAAATAATATTATTTCGCGATGTATTATCTTTCTTGAAAATAATAATATGTGTAGTGATTGCAGCATAGGAAGTTGGTTGGATTATGGCACTGGAACCATTTCTGCATAAATCTTTGTTCAGGAAACAAAACATCTTACCTGCTGAGCCATAATGACTACAGATCTTATTAACTTTTAAATCACACTAAAATGACAAAATGGTGTGGCGAAATGAATGTTATGAACCCTGACTGCTCGACGAATCGGCAAATTGAGGAGTATCTTATCGACGCTGTTGCCACTGTGGAAGGAGGTGGTACTATTATCTCTCAGGTGCGTGAATGTGTGGGGGCGCTTCTTCTAACGATTGCTGGCCAGAGCTTGATATCTTAAAGTTGATGATTGCTGACACTTATTGAGGCTGCAGCTTGTACGTTAGTAATGAGTTTTCTCTTTGCAGTGAGCTGCATTTATCGAGCCAGATGCTGTTACAACACACATGAAGGTACAGCTGCGGCGAAAGGGCTTCTCTTTGCCAGCTACACGTCTTTAAATAAACTAAACGTTTTAGGGGACATGATGGTATGGGGAAAATAAAACAATTTTTTATGAAATTATTTTCATTGTATGAAGTTGTATATATTGTCAGTCATAAGAGTTAAAAATACTGTCATTCTGTTTTGCAGTATATTGCAAAGTACTGTTTTCTGTTTGTCTTAAATTCATCCTTTATTTAACTCAATCCCGTTGGAGCAAAAATTCCATTGGCATTCCATCAGAAAATTCTGATTGTAAGGATTTTATACTTATAAGGCCAAGAGTAGCATTCTTTGGTACTGCCACAACCCATGGATTTACACACTGCCGTAACTCACTCACATGCACACTATTCCCACGTAGATAGCTTACACAGTCATAGAATATGGCCTTAACATATCGTCACCAGTAACTCAATCTGTATGTGATGATCGGCAACGCATTGTATAGGCCACTCAAGTTTAAAACAACTAAATATTGTATGTAAATGAACCAGTCTCTAGATGTTAATTACAGCACTACTCCTGCACATCTATCGGTGACGGACACCTTCCTGCCAAACGTATGGACATCGATAACAGTATGAGGCAAGTCATACTCGGCTGTCATCTTACTATCAATGTACTCCATCGCGCTACATAGGAAGTCCCACTCAAATCACAAATAGTGCACACTGAACATTCTCAATTTCAGTTATTACGTCAGAGCCACTATATGATGCAGAGCCTACATTCACACATTTCGATCTGCTAACAGTAATGTAATAAGTGTTGGTGAAGATCAGTATCCTAGAGCCATTTAGCTGCACCTCGGCGGTTCGAGGAAAATCTGATGGCTCCCCCGATAGCCTCTCTCTGTGCTGCTGCTAGGCTGAATATGCCGGCTGTGTTTCTTGATCCCATAATTCAGGTTTCTGTTGCTGCTGTGGTGTAGCACAGCCTCTCAAAAAGCTTTATGTCCTAGTTCAACAAATCAGCTAGTGCTAATTTCTGCTCCACTTCGTCAGATTGCTGTTGAGCTATTGGAAAAAATAATTCGCAAGTATTTGTAAACAGTACACATAGACCATCAACATAAGATCATTTGGTTAATTTTGCTTACATTCAAATATTACAAGCTTCTTATTCTTTTTATTCTGCTTGGGGGAGGGGGCGTCACAGTTGATCTCTGATGTCACTTCATGATCATCCTTTCACTACAGTGTACAGAGCTCGAATGATGACACATACACAATTGGACTAGTGAGAGAAGGGGGAGTGGATGGGGCTGAGGAGTGGGACTTAATTCTCCCGTCATTTTAAGTCATCCTATTGGTTTGAGGGTGACGTTGAATTTGGTCTTAGAACTGCCTAAGTGAGTGGGTGGCCATCATTTTCCCGCTACTTTGTTAGAGCCACTGGGAATGGGTGGAAGGGATAATCTTGACATGTGATAGGTATCAGACTACGTCAAGACTTTGAATTTACAACACATAACTGACCTAGAGCTATGGGCAGGGTATCATGTTACATCATGGCCGTGAATTTTGTCCCAGAAAATACCCTTCCCTGCTCTTGGGATGTGTGGAATTGGAGATGTAGAGTTCCTCTTTACCAGACAGAGCGCTCATGTTCAGGATTAAATTCCAAACCGTTTTGAAGCAACTTGCACATGCCCAATTTCCTCTCTTTTCCATTTCCAGCTTAGTTAGCGCTCCGTCTTTGATGGTATATAAGTCTACGAGATTTTGACTGTAACATACCTTCTTCTGCATCTCAAGTCCGGTGCTTTCCACAATGGAGATCATGCACCCGATTGCAATACACCTCTTGCTGCAGCTCATCTTTGGCACTTACAATCCCAGTCCCCTTCACTGTTAGCCTATATGCCACGAGTTTGCTGAACTGCCACCTATTTGTGTCTTCTTTTAAGAACTTGTCAGTTTCAACATGTTTCTCATAGAGGATATAGTTCTGGTGCAGAAAGTGTTAACAGTCTGAAAGTAATCGAAATACGAAAAAAATAGTTGATTCGACTCTGTAACCCGTACACCTGTGTGGAGTTGAAGCTGAGCGAGGATATGGTAGGATTTTGCCAGAACTGGTCGCCGTCCTTCGCCTTGGAGCTGGGTAGATGGCTTGAAACAGAGGTTGAGGTGATTCTATGACGATCACGGTTGTGCATTTCTCGACTTTCACTATTCAGGTGGAGGCTTATAAACCTCTCAATAGGTCACGGGCGCATTATGCAAAGGAATCTGTAACTCGAGGTATCAGAGTACGTGTGGCGTGTGTATGTTAACTACTTTGGATAGAGAAATTCTTCACAGACCCTTAAGTTGCGTTGTAAGTTCAGAGAGGGAAGAATATCAACTTCATTAATTACTGAGAGGACATTCGCTAATACAGACCAGATAGTGAATGTTAATACAGTATTAGTTAACTGTAGGAGCGTCCATGCGAAGGTCAGAGTTCTAGTGTAACTCATAAACGATAATAATGCACGCATAATACTAGAAACAGGAATCCAAGCGAATCCAATTTTAATGTTAATTAAATTTTAAAAGGCGATTGCAATAAACACTGATGAGCGAAATCATTATATCCACCTGTTTAATAGCGTTTTGGTACACCGTTGGAAAGCAGTTTAAAAGCGAGTCTGCGTTACATCTATACTACAAATGCTTGGTAGGTTTCCGGATTTAAGCGGAGTCCCATATCTAACTGCGTAACGCGATTCCCATAAATTACTGCCCAGTGGTTTGTGCACGTGGAGCTGACGCCCTATAGCGTCCCAGATGTGTTCCATTGGTCCCAGATCAGACAAATTTTGTTACCTCGACATCAAGGTGACTTCACTATCACGCTCCTTAAACCACTGCAGCATGATTCTGGCCATGTGACACAGACAATTATCCTGCTGGAAAATGCTATAGCCCTCTAGGTAGACATCATGCTTGAAATGATGCAGGTGGTCCATAATAATGTTCACGTAGCCCACAGCTGTTACAGTGCCTTCAGTTCCTACCACAAGTCCCATGGAAGCTCAGATGAAACTCCCCCGTAGCGTAATACCCTCACCCAAAAGGGCCTGCATGTATGAAACGCTGCAGGTTTTGAGCAGCTGTTTGCCTGTATGATGGCAGCTTCGGACACCTCAGTCGACCTGGTGTATAACGTGAGCCATCCCAGCAGGCGACACGTTTTTCAATGATCATCGGTCCAATCTCGATGATACCGTGGCCACTGCAATCATAGCTGATGACGCCGTTGGGTTAACATGGGATGAACAGTATTTTCAACCGTATGCCTCAACAGTGTGTTTCAAAACACCTGTGGCTGCGCCAGCCTATCCAATTTTAAGGTGCGGGCAACCCTCCCTACACTTTGTTCCCTATTCCTGGTTTCACCGTTCTTCAACCACTTGGCATAGACGCTCAAGACCGTGGTACGCGAACAGCCGACCCGATTCGCCATTTCGGAGGTGCTCGTTCCCAGGTGTTGTCCCTTAAGAATCTCCCTTTCGTCAAAGTCGCTGCTGTCTGTGCATTCGTATGTGCAGTGTGTATCGCCGACACGATGATTGCCTTTTTTAACACGTTTTCATTAAGTCGCTTAACCTTGTCTGTTTGTCTCTTCGGTATAAGTTTTGTAACACTTTGAACTAATTTCCCATAGACCTAGGGACTTCAAAGTTTCAAAATAGCTCCGAACTGGACGAAAATACAATATTAACTCCCTTTCCTGTCTGGTGGATGGCGGAGAATAGTTTGTGCACCACTGCCATTTCCACCTCTTCTTGTTCCAGCAGCTAATGTTTCTGCGGTAACAACGATTGGTGGTAAGCCTTTGGGTGAGCCCGATGCTCTCTAATTTTTACCTTCACGGTCTTTTTGTGAGATATACTTAGAAGAAAATAATATATTGGTTGACTCAGGTAAAGAGAAATCAGAATAAACATGAAGTTTAGCAGATGCCTCTGTTGTTACAATGTCAAATTGTTAAAGAACAATGGAAAAATTTCATACACACAAGACGAAATGGCAGAAAATAATTGATTAAAACTTTTCAGTATAATACGTTCTCAAAACTGACTAAAATATAAAATAATATCTCCTAGCCTCAGACAGATATTCCTGAAAATCTGTGCTTGTGAACTATTAACACCTATGAAAATACACTCCTGGAAATGGAAAAAAGAACACATTGACACCGGTGTGTCAGACCCACCATACTTGCTCCGGACACTGCGAGAGGGCTGTACTAGCAATGATCACACGCACGGCTCAGCGGACACACCAGGAACCGCGGTGTTGGCCGTCGAATGGCGCTAGCTGCGCAGCATTTGTGCACCGCCGCCGTCAGTGTCAGCCAGTTTGCCGTGGCATACGGAGCTCCATCGCAGTCTTTAACACTGGTAGCATGCCGCGACAGCGTGGACGTGAACCGTATGTGCAGTTGACGGACTTTGAGCGAGGGCGTATAGTGGGCATGCGGGAGGCCGGGTGGACGTACCGCCGAATTGCTCAACACGTGGGGCGTGAGGTCTCCACAGTACATTGATGTTGTCGCCAGTGGTCGGCGGAAGGTGCACGTGCCCGTCGACCTGGGACCGGACCGCAGCGACGCACGGATGCACGCCAAGACCGTAGGATCCTACGCAGTGCCGTAGGGGACCGCACCGCCACTTCCCAGCAAATTAGGGACACTGTTGCTCCTGGGGTATCGGCGAGGACCATTCGCAACCGTCTCCATGAAGCTGGGCTACGGTCCCGCACACCGTTAGGCCGTCTTCCGCTCACGCCCCAACATCGTGCAGCCCGCCTCCAGTGGTGTCGCGACCGGCGTGAATGGAGGGACAAATGGAGACGTGTCGTCTTCAGCGATGAGAGTCGCTTCTGCCTTGGTGCCAATGATGGTCGTATGCGTGTTTGGCGCCGTGCAGGTGAGCGCCACAATCAGGACTGTATACGACCGAGGCACACAGCTCCAACACCCGGCATCATGGTGTGGGGAGCGATCTCCTACACTGGCCGTACACCACTGGTGATTGTCGAGGGGACACTGAATAGTGCACGGTACATCCAAACCGTCATCGAACCCATCGTTCTACCATTCCTAGACCGGCAAGGGAACTTGCTGTTCCAACAGGACAATGCACGTCCGCATGTATCCCGTGCCACCCAACGTGCTCTAGAAGGTGTAAGTCAACTACCCTGGCCAGCAAGATCTCCGGATCTGTCCCCCATTGAGCATGTTTGGGACTGGATGAAGCGTCGTCTCACGCTGTCTGCACGTCCAGCACGAACGCTGGTCCAACTGAGGCTACAGGTGGAAATGGCATGGCAAGCCGTTCCACAGGACTACATCCAGCATCTCTACGATCGTCTCCATGGGAGAATAGCAGCCTGCATTGCTGCGAAAGGTGGATATACACTGTACTAGTGCCGACATTGTGCTTGCTCTGTTGCCTGTGTCTATGTGCCTGTGGTTCTGTCAGTGTGATCATGTGATGTATCTGACCCCAGGAATGTGTCAATAAAGTTTCCCCTTCCTGGGACAATGAATTCACGGTGTTCTTATTTCAATTTCCAGGAGTGTACTAGTAGAATATGAAATCAAAAACGAGGGGTGTACGCAGTAGACAGTAGTGTGAAGTGTAGAGGGTAGGCATCGTTGAGAAAAATCTCATAAGAGATCATGTCATTAGCAGTGGAATAAAACTGTGAGTGTCTTAGGTGAACTATTCATGCATCAATTATCTTTGTACACGCCCATTGTTTTTCCTGTTAAATTTTATAACTATTGTCACAGCTATTAAAAATTCACAAGCACATATTTTCAGGACGATCTTATGTGGTGTTGGAAATCAGTGTGGGGCTAGGGGAAAATATTTATATAACTAGTCAATTTTGAAAGTTTTTTACTTAAGTAATTATTTTTTATTACAGATTGGTTTGTTCTCAAGGCTTACCGTCTTTAGCAGTCAGTGCTTCCAAGGTGCAAGAATGACTAAAGCTTGCTCTCTATTTCACAGCTTAAGAGCAGAATGGGCACACTGCTGAGTGATACTAGGTGACTCCATCATTCCAGTCTTCGTTGCAGGGTGGTAACATTTAGATCTCACTCTGAAAACTCTGTGGATGGCATATCATGCGGAGCATGTGAATTCAGGCCACATTCCCATGCCGATCTCCAGTTGTGGCCCATCCACTGGTCGTGTATAGTTCACAGGGAGTTTGCACGCCGGATTTTCGTGACAAACGGTGGTGATTTTGTCGAGTCCCTCTCTCTGCATTCCCGAAACGCCAAGAAGGCTGCAGCTTACCAACAGGTACATTTATTGGGAAAAGGACTTTAAGCTACCTACTCAAGTGTCACAGATCCAGGACAACTAATATGGCGTCCCTTAGCTGTCAGTTAATGTTTTAAGACGACATTCCTTGCAGAGCAAAGCACGATATTTTTGAACTGCAGGTATGCGTTCTTTGTGGCTTTGGAGGGAGTCTCACTACAGAAACGAGTGGCTTAACCGGAATCCTGCTGACCAGACTATCGGGCCACGAAGTTATACACGAAGTATTATTTTGTTATGGACGATGTTTCACTTTTGAGACAACGTAGAACACTTTTAATACAGCTAAATTACAGATACATATGTTTTCGATATTATTCGATCGTATCGTCTCTGTTTAATTCTCTTGTTGTGTGTGTTGTGCATCGTGAGTGACCTAGTATTTTACTATTGGTTGTCTATCTGTCTACTGTTTCCCTTATATGAATTTTGTCTGCATGGATATAGGCAAGGAATCATTTGAGAAGCATGTACACACAGATATACTTTTCAATCGCAGTACTATGAAGCATTTTGAACAACATACACATAAATTTAGTTGGCCTGTCACACAAGAGAACATTAGGTGGAGGGATTCTGGAGTCTGTGAAGTGTTTCAGCCTGCGCCCTCCACTGTTGCACAGACAGCGCCACAATCTACTTATCTACCCACTTACCTGGTGGACAGCCCTTTGATATTCCGTCGTGTGGCACCAGCAGCGCCAGAAATCTGAGTCTCTTTCCGGGTCATTCTCCTCTCCCCAAGAGTAGTCGTCCTAAAAAATAGGAATTCAGTGACGGAATAGAAATGGCAACATCAAAAAATAATTTTGCAGAGTAATGAAATTTCAAGAATACAGTTGTCTAAGGTAACATATTTAAATTATTTACATTACAAGATCACAGGGTAATGTAATCCACTGCAAATCTGAAATGCTGGCACATTAACAATCGGTGTAGCCGCCAGAATGTTGAATGTAAACATGCAAACATGCAAGCATTGTGTTGTACAGGTGTCAGATGTCAGTTTGTGGGATGGATTTCCATGCCTGTTGCAGTTGGTCGGTCAATATATGGACGGTTATATGCTATTTGTGGATGATGCTGGAGTTGTCGTAGGATGATGTCCCATATGTTTACGCTTGGGGACAAGTGTGGTGACCAAGTAGGCCAAGGCAACACGTCGACACTCTGTAAAGCATGTTGGATTACAACAGCGGTATGTGGGTGATCGTTATTCTGTTAGAAAACACCCCCTGGAATGCAGCTCATGATTGGCAGCGCAACAGACCGAATGGCTTGACTGACTTATAGACTTGCAGTCAGGGTGCGTGAGATAACCGTAAGAGTGCTCCTGCTGTCATATGAAACCGCGCCCCAGACCATAACTCCATGCATTGGTCCAGTCTGTCTAGCACATGGACATATGGTTTGGAACGTCCTGAGCTGGCCTCTTTTTAATCAACACACTGCCATCACTGGCACCGAGGCTGAACCCACTTTCACCAGAATATATAACACACCTCAACTCTGCCCTCCATATAGGTCTCGCTTGACACCACTGAAGTAGCAAGTGGCGACGGTTTGGGATCAGTGGAATGCACGTTACAGGGAGTCTGGCTCGGAGCTATCCATGAAGTAACCGATTTGTAACAGTTCGTTGTGTTACTATGGTGCCAATTGCTGCTGAAATTGCTGCTGCATATGCTGTGCGATGTACCAGAGCCACATGCCGACCACGATGGTCTTCTCTCACGGTAGTGTCACATGGCCGTCCGGAGCTCGGTCTTCTTGTGACCATTCATTCTCGAGACCACGGCCGCTAGCCGCCATGTACTGTGGCTACATTGCTGCCAAGTGTTTCTGCAATATCGCAGAAGGAACATCTAACCTCTCTGTTGTGACTAGGCAAGACAGCCAAGCCACTACGAGGTGAAGCCGAAAGGCACGCGTTTAAACTCATGCAGGCTGGCGTGAGGTCTGGAAGAGGACACGGAAATGAACTAGCAAAAACAGGACGTAGCTGTGGAATACTTAACTTTAATCCATAATTGGTATACATCGGTCTGACGGTACATGCATCATAAGATAAATAGCAAATGGTAATGGCGCCTTGCTAGGTCGTAGCAAATGACGTAGCTGAAGGCTATGCTAACTATCGTCTCGGCAAATGAGAGCGCAATTTGTCAGTGAACCATCGCTAGCAAAGTCGGCTGTACAACTGGGGCGAGTGCTAGGAAGTGTCTCTAGACCTGCCGTGTGGCGGCGCTCGGTCTGCAATCACTGACAGTGGCGACACGCGGGTCCGACGTATACTAACGGACCGCGGCCGATTTAAAGGCTACCACCTAGCAAGTGTGATGTCTGGCGGTGACACCACACTCTCTTAGTCCTCTTATACGACCACGTTCAAGGTCAGTAAGATGCTGATAATGACGTATTTGCAGATTTAAAAGCATCCTTGACTAACATCGACTCACTACGTCCAATCTCAAGGATAGCTAATGCCCACGACCGTTGCAGCATATATTTGAAGCAAACCTGATTTGCATCCTCCTAGTGCCGCTTCTAACAGCACTCATATGCGACTGGCAAGAAATTTGAATAGACATCCTCTTTCAGATGTTTCAATTTTCGTTTATGTCGCACAACTCCTTCTAGGTGTTTAGATTTTTTTCGTCACTGTAGTTGCACTGTGAGGATCATAACGGTACTATCTGCATCAAAATAGCAGCTATAGTCAGCGCCAAGAATGTGTTCTCGTCTATCTCAAGGAAAAAATTCTTCAATGAAAAAATCAGATAAACAATTCAGCGCAAGCCAGCGTGAAAGAACAAACATTGTTCATCTTATAAAATGTTATGTCACTTCTCCAAGTCTACTGAATGTTTAGTAATTAGCAGACATATACATATAAAAAACAGTAACTAAGTGCCCCTGAGGATATTGTTGTTTGCAATAATATTAACCAAAATACCAAATACGAATACTGAAAGTGTAAGAGTATCATTATCTTCCGAAGGCAGTGGCAAGTTTAACCAAATTCACAAAATGTAGTCTTTCACGGCCGGTATTTAGGATGTTGCAGATACCTGATTCATACTGAGCGAGGTAACGCAGTGGTTAGCACACTGGACTCGCATTCGGGAGGACAACGGTTCAAACTCGCGTCCGGCCATTGAGGTGTAGATTTTCCGTGATTTTCCTAAATCTCTCCAGTCAAATGCCGGGATGGTTCCTTTGAAAGGACCCTGCCAATTTCCTTCCTCTTCCTTGAAACAATGGGAGCTTGTGTCCCATGTCGAATGGCCTCCACGTCGACGGGACGTTAAACCCAATCTTCTTTCCTTCCTTCCTTTCCTTCAATTTGATTCACGGGCATAAGACCGAGGTCCAAGGCATAATTCTCTGTCTATATATTTTACACGTAATTATGACAGGCATCGTGTTGACGAGAGAGATAACACGATGTTCTTTGGAAGCAAATTAAGACATACATAATTATCAGGATCTATCGACGAAAAATTTTTTATTTCGGACTGACAAATCATACGACATCATAAGAAATGATGTACACACGGAGACACACACACACACACACACACACACACACACACACATACACACACACACACACACACACACACACACACACACACATCTGAAAAGCTAGTAAGAACGTTGCAGGGTATGTTCTGCTGAGAAATAATTCTTCAGAAAAAACTCGATACGTTGCTTCGTTTCCGAGTTTATTATCATATAAGTTAGCCGATCAGGCTGTTACGTGCACAGATTCAAGCGGCCGGCCATATACAATTAGTGTCAGTTGCTCTCACAGCGTAAATGATAGCGCAAGAGACTGCTCAACCTTTGCCTCAGGCTCGACCATTACTACAGTCCCATGTTCAATTTTTGTATCGCTCTCTTGTTCGGTTTTACGAAACCAAATGAAGAATGTGTCTGGCGACAACGTCCCTGACGGCAATGGTTCAAATGGCTCTGAGCACTATGGGACTCAACTGCTGAGGTCATTAGTCCCCTAGAACTTAGAACTACTTAAACCTAACTAACCTAAGGACATCACAAACATCCATGCCCGAGGCAGGATTCGAACCTGCGACCGTAGCAGTCTTGCGGTTCCAGACTGCAGCGCCTTTAACCGCACGGCCACTTCGGCCGGCCTGACGGCAATGGCGTGATTTGCTAACTTAAGTGTCAATTAACTTGGAATCGGAGCAAAGTATCGAACTTTTTTTAACAGTTGTTTCTCAGGACGACTTCCCTTGCAACATCCTTCAAGCTTTTCAGACAGTATCTGACCACTGTGTATATCATCCTTTTGTATTGGTTAAGTCTCCGAGAGACGGGAGGATGTAGGCACTCTGCCATGTGCGTGTGCAATGTGTGTTGCCTGTAACCAAGTGATTTGCTCCGAGCGATTGGGCTGAGCTGATCAAAATAAATTAACTTTTCTGGGTCGCTTCCAAAATAACATTCTCGCTAAGAAACACTCAATTTTATGGTTTCCTTGTTGTAAATCTCCCACCAGTTTACTGAGTTACGCAGTAGGCGCCACTCTGGTTGCGTAAAGCCTTCTAATTCTGTGAAATCTCATCATGCAAGGCACAGAGTACATGCACGGGCGTTTGGCGTCACAGGGACGGAACGCAATAGAGCGATTCTCTACGACATGGATTCCTTGGAAGGTTTGTAGGGGTATATGGCAGCAGATTCTAAGTAAGAGTCGACAATGTGGTATTAGAACAGTAACCGATAAATTTAGAAATAGTGAAGGCAGAAGATAACCACAAGGCTGGTTTTAAAGAGAGCAAACTGCAAAACATAGTGCAGAAATAGGTGCAGCCACTTAGACAGTATATAAGTAAAACATAGACTTTAGGGCGCATGCTCTTACCAAGTCCTCCAGCAGAGGAAGACAAATCTCAACCGAGGGGGCGGCGCAGTACCAAGGCCAGACATCACGACGCAGGAAACTAACAGACGTCCAAGCAAAGGTCTGTAATCCCCGGAGGAATTAACGCCACTCAATGGGAAGAACAGAAGGCTGACTATACACTGCCAGCTTAAACAAATGTATGCAACGAAGATTCGAGACACTGTGAAGGAGAAATGGGGACGTATTATGAATGATCAGTTGAAACTAAACTTATGAGTTTAGCCGTATAAACTTACCGATAAAATTAAAGCTCACACCATTCTCTACACTCTGACGCAACAATTACAAATGTCTGGAGGGAATCAGTTGAATAATTGCTAAACTGTTTCTTGCGAGATGTCTCCTAAAACACAGACAATAACTATCAATGAGCGTTGCATGACAAAGTGAGTGTACCAACAGCGGTACACAACTCCCGTCTGATCAGTAAGATGTATCGGTAGCAATAGCCTCGCTAGAAACTGGCAAAGCACCTAGGCACAGTGGTTTCTATTCAGAAACATTCTTCGTTCTGCGATGGATGTCTACCGCTGTTTGTGCTTCAGCAGCCAAGAAAATAATAACACCATGTCGCTCCTTTTTGGACGCATTTGGTAATAACGTCGCCTCAGTTCACGTTTCTGCACTGGAAAGCCACGAATGTCACACTAACCCTTTGTCTACACGCCGGTACTTATACCCTCATCGGAGTCGCGCCAGGCAGCATATAAGCTGCAGCAACTCCCTCGCACGAAAAGGTTTGATGAAAGGCACGCCTTCCAGCAGGGGAGGCAGAGCCATCGTCAGGAAGAGCAGATCTGCCTCATCTGTGAGGCTTTGCAGGGGGATGTCTAGTCATACAAGGCGGTCGCCAATAATCCTCGCCTATACGTTGAGACTCAACTGGTGATGATGGCTCGTTGCTACCATACCACTGAAACACTAGTACAAACAGAACATTCCCACTTCTCTGACGTGTTCTCACGTATGTTTTTAATCATACAAGCCTACACCGTTGAATATCTTTTATCTCCACCTTCATGTGGATGTACCTCCCTTTGAACGTATGCCAGGCCGTATGTCCATATGAACTTTTTTCGATCCTCGTCCTCTCATCCTCTCGCGGATTGTTTCCCAGTTTGTTCCAAATTTAGCAAACTCACCCAGTATAAACTGACAAGCTATGACTTGATGACCACCGCCCACTGCGTGGTAGACTGCATCCTGGTGATGTTCAGGGGACGTGACGAGGTAAAGAAAGTGTATAAGTGGAACAGAGACGAATGGGTTATCATTCGAGCGACAATACGGACTGTGAATGGGGAAATCAAATGACAAAAGCGACTCTGACAAACGGTGGACTGTTATGGCCCGGCGACTGGAAACGAGCATCTGGGACACGGTGAAGTTGTTCGTCTGTGGCTACTATCATGAGCATGTATGAAAAGTGGTTGAAGGACGGAGAAACCACGACAAGGCGAAAAGGTACTGGATGTCTAAAGCTCATCACAGAACTTGGTTTTCACAGACTTGTGCGCATTATAAAGCAAGAATGATGGCGGTCTTTAGTACACTTAACAAATCCCGAAACTGTGGAGGAAGTCAAAAGTGGTGGATCTCCTTAAACCTGGGAAGGACCCAGAGTCTCCGAAGAGCTATCGACCCATAACCCTTCTCTGCCATCTGTTTAAGCTCTATGAAAGATTGATCCTCAACAGAATAGAGAAGATCGTTGACTCGAAGCTAATTCCACACCAAGCAGGTTTTAGACCTGGAAAGTCCTGTACCAGTCAAATTCTAGCATTGACGGAACATATCGAGGATGGGTTTGAGAATAAACTAATCACCGGGCTGGCACTAGTCGACCTAAGTTCCGCCTATGATACAGTACATCACCGGACACTACTGCATAAAATCTACGAGACCCTGAAAGACTACCACCTAGTCAAGATAATCGAATCCCTGCTCCAAAATAGACAGTTCTTCGTAATGCTTGAGGGGAAAAAAAGTCAATCAGAAAAATGGGCTCGCCCAAGGGAGCGTGTTGGCGCCAATCCTATTCAACATATATACAAATGACCAACTAACTCCAGACAAAACCAAAACTTTTGTATATGCAGACGACCTGGCAATAACAGTTCAAGGCAACAGGTTTGAAGCCATCGAGGAGAAACTAGAAACTGCCCTTTCTATAATGTCAACCTACTACAAAAAGAATTCTCTAAAACCCAACCCCTCCAAAACTCAAGTGAGTGCATTCCATCTGAACTCGAGGCAGGCAAAGTACAGGCTCAATGTTACCTGGGATGGGACATTACTAGAACACACAGATACTCTCACCTACCTTGGCGTCGTGCTGGACAGAACATTGACATACAAATATCATTGCGAAAAAACACGCAAAAAAGTAGAAGCACGAAATTCCCTAATAAGAAAGCTGTCCAACAGCAAATGGGGTGCCAAATCTACCGTGGTCAGAACTTCAGCCCAAGCTTTGTGCTTCTCAACTGCCGAATATACCTGCCCGGTATGGTGCAGATCCGCCCACGCAAAAAAGGTAGATATTAGCTTGAATGAAACATGCAGGATAGTGACAGGCTGCATGAAACCTACCCCCATAGAAAATCTTTACAGGGCCGCAGGTTTCACAAATCCTGACTCACGTAGGAAAGCCCATGAACATACCGAGAAGCTAAAGCAAACCTTTGATGCTCGTCACTCAATATTTGGCCTAGAGTGCGGCCCCAGCAGACTCAGATCCAGACGCCGTTTCCTAAGTTGCGCCTTAGATGAGCCCCCCATCTACTATCCACTAAGAGAGAACCCACCAAGCGGCGTTTCTAGTGATTGGAAAACCTGGAGAATGCTTAACCGCATCAGAACTGGGGTGGCTCCTGTGAAATCTAATCTGATTAAATGGGGTTTGTTGGACGAAAATGACGACAAATGCGACTGCGGCACTCGACAGGACATGGAACATCTCCTACAATGCCCAGCCTGCCAGCACAGATGCACCCTCGACGATCTATGGCTGGCTAAAGAAGAAGCATTGGACATTGCCCAATATTGGGCAAACAAATTGTAGTTTCCGGACACGAAAAAGTAAAGTAAAGTAAAGTAAAGTAAAGTAAAGTAAGTACACTTAACGACTACAATGCTGGTGATTCCACAACTGTTTCGGAGCGCCCCCTTCAGCACGTACTGCTGAACATAAGACTCCGCAGCAAACAGCCCGTACCTGTCTACACGTTAACTCACCGATACTGTCAGTTACGATTGCAGTGGGACGGGATCATCGAGACTGGTCAGTGGATCAATGAAAACGTGTCACCTGGTCAAATGATTTGCGCTTCTTGGCCCACCAGTTAGATGGTCGTGGTTTGGATACGCCGTGATCCAGGCGAATTGCTGCTGAAACAATACACCGCGCTACTGATGCAGGTCGGTGCGACTAATAAAATATTACTGGGGACATTCTCCCGGGATTCCAAAGCATCTGTTATACTAATCGAAAGTATCCTGATAGGTGTGGACTACGTGAACACCACTGCGGAACACTTGCAACCCTTCAGAGCTTCGTTCTTCTCCGATGGCAATGGCCTCTTGCAGTAGGAGAACCGTATGAGTGATAAGTGCAGTATCGTGCTACAGTGGTTTGACAATGACAATAGTGAATAGTTGTTGATGTCTCGGCCACACAGTACCTTTGATTTGACCCCGATGTATTGGCTCAAATGGCTCTGAGCACTATGGGACTTAACTTCTGAGGTCATCAGTCCTCTAGAACTTAGAACTACTTAAACCTAACCTAAGGACATCATACACATCCATTCCCGAGGCAGGATTCGAACCTGCGACCGCAGCGGTCGCGCGGCTCGAGACTGTAGCGCCTAGAACCGCTCGGCCACTCCGGCTGGCGACCCCGATGTATTACTCCGAGACTCTATTCGGCGCCAGTTGGACACCCACAAATAAACGGAGGGTTTTTTATGATAATTGTGGGATCTGTGCAGAGATATCTAGTACAACATACCTCTGGTAATGTACCAAGGACTTGTCGAATCCGTGCCACGCAGAAACGTTGAGTTTTGCGTCTCACACGTGGATGAACACACTATTACGCAGGTGGTTATAGTCTCTGGTTTGCCAGTGTACTTTATTATAATATGCAAACTACTGTAAATAAGAGTGCGAAATTTGCAACTGTTTGCACTATGTGGGAGCCACAGTCAAGTGCGACGCTAGTGTTTTAGTGCATTCCACGCAGCGGCTGGTTGCATACTGGACTCCCCTTGTTATTAACTGGAGGCAACATTGGAAGTTGTTACACGGCCAGCTTTATCTGAAACTTTCGACTAATGTATTTCAGAGGACAACATACAAATTCATTTGGTAAAGTAGTCGTTCAGGTACGGATCAGCGAAGCTAGTGGCTGTTTTTATTTTGCCGCTTTTCTTCCATTTTCTCTGCAGTACCGTGTTTCTTCCATTTTCTCTGCAGTACCGTGGAGGCTTGGTGTTTCACTGAACCCTCTGTCAAGCACTTCCTTGTGAATAACAGAGTAATCTCGTAGACGCAGACGTATACGAATCTGGATAGGGAAAAAACCTTTCTTAAGAGAACATAGCAGAGCTGTAAACTTATTCAGGCCTAGAATGTGTTTCAGGATACGGCCAGAATGACATTCAAGCACGCTCGGTCGGCCGGAGTGGCCGAGCGGTTCTAGACGCTACAGTCTGGAACCGCGCGACCGCTACGGTCGCAGGTTCGAATCCTGCCTCGGGCATGGATCTGTGTGATGTCCTTCGGTTAGTTAGGTTTAAGTAGTTCTAATTTCTAGGGGACTGATGACCTGAGAAGTTAAGACCCATAGCGCTCAGAGCCATTTGAACCATTTCAACCAAGCACGCTCAATCGACATGTGACAGGCGGTACCTCGTCATTGTCTCTGAAAGACTCTGCATTTTGGAAGAAGGACTGTTTACGGACAGATAAAAAACTTCTAAACAGATGTCGCTTGTTTTGACGTTCCGTAGGTAATGCCACTGACCCTCTGGCTACGCCAGCTAACAACTCGTTGAAAAATTTTCAGAACACGGAAGTCTTATTCGCTTACACTCTCTTTCTCAATATTTTGTACACTTAAGTTCTATATACTGAGTCTGCAATTAATTAGTTTAAGAATCATGCCATGGAATGGGAGAACTGTCCTGGCTCCGTTTTCCTGCCTCTGATCGACTGGCTTAAGAACAATGAAATAGAAAAGAGTAGGAAATTGTTCGACTCACGTATGTATTTTCCCTTGGTCGGAACGGCAATCTCTGCACTCACTGTCCGGCGAGTCCCTGCTCCGATGGAAAGACCACCAAGCTATAGAGCGTTCACATAGATACACTTCCATTTTAGATTCGGTAGAGAAAACACTTCATGATAGGATTTTGAAGAGTACATTTTATGTTAGGCTGTTGCAGTGTTTGGGACAGGATAGAGACTTCTTAAGAGATGAGATGAGCTTTGTTGCCACTACAAGAATGTCTGTACTTGCGCTTAAGTACAAAGAGGGGGCAGAAATCATATACTCCAGCCACTACCGCCCTCGTCTTCCTTAGTCACGCACCCTGTGTTTCTGAAGATGCACCTTTAGCGCACCTGCCGCTACCGTTCAGACGCGAAGTTAATTCACTCTCTTCACGGGCCAAGTACACATTTTAAATGTGACGTAACCAGCTTGTTGCTCTCAATGCAGATTTTGGCAATCTTATGGTGCCCGCTCCTATCTTCTACATCTACATCTACATATACATACATACTGCGCAATCCACCATACGGTGCGTGGCGGCGGGTAACTCGTACCACAACTAGCATCTTCTCTCCCTGCTCCACTCCCAAACAGAACGAGGGAAAAATGACTGCCTATATGCCTCTGTACGAGCCCAAATCTCTCTTATCTTATCTTTGTGGTCTTTCCGCGAAATATAAGTTGGCGGCAGTAAATTGTGCGGCAGTCAGCCTCAAATGTTGGTTCTCTAAATTTCCTCAGTAGCGACTGACGAAAAGATCGCCTCCTTTCCTTTAGAGACTCCCACCCGAGTTCCTGAAGCATTTCCGTAACACTCGCGTGATGATCAAACCTGCCAGTAACAAATCTAGCAGCCCGCCTCTGAATTGCTTCTATGTCCTCCCTCAATCAGACCTGATAGGGGTCCCAAACGCTCGAGCAGTACTCAAGAATAGGTCGCATTAGTGTTTTATAAGCGGTCACCTTTACAGATGAACCACATCTTCCCAAAATTCCACCAATGAACCGAAGACGACTATCCGCCTTCCCCACAGCTGTCATTACACGCTTGTCCCACTTCATATCGCTCTGCAATGTTACGCCCAAATATTTAATTGACGTGACTGTGTCAAGCGCTACACCACTAATGGAGTATTCAAACATTACATGTGCTAACAGCTTATGCAGCCACTGGCCATGCCCACCTATCATTACATAACTGTATCTCAGCCTTCCCACCCACCTGCGGCATGATTTTACTTTAGCATGATCATTTGGAATGGTTACTCATTCCACGGTCCACCAGAGTTTGGTATCGTGCATCCGAGGGGTATGCACTCATCAACAGTCGACACTCCCTAAAGTGACGGTAGCATGCGGCATACCTCAAGGGAGCCTGATAGGACTATTAGTTTACAATATACCATATCTGATCGAAAGTAACAGGACACCGCTGTGATGCAGAGTAGATCACTTAATTTTACGAGAGGCGAGCCCGCCAGTCCAAATGAAGCGAGGAGTATTGTGTGCTCAGTAGAGCACTAGCACAGCAGACTGGGTGGATCAGGAGAGCACAGTGACTTCGAACATAGTCGCTAGATGTCACCTAGTAAGAAATCCATCAGGAACATTTCAACCCTTCTACAGTTGCCCAAGTCTGCTGTTGGTAATGTGAGTATGAAATGGAAACGCGAAGAAATAACCACAAATAAACCAAGACCAAACAGTCCTCGTGTCTAATGGACGAGGAGCATCGAACATTGAGGAGGCTGGTTATAAAAAATCGCATGAAATAGTAGAAGGAATCGTTCACGAGTTCCAAAGTGATACGAAAAGTTCAGCTAGCACAATGAATTTGCGTACAGAGGTAAAAAAAAAAAATGGAGCGCAATCGTCGAGCAAGTGCTGATAAGCAACACATTTATACAGGGTGTTACAAAAAGGTACTGCCAGACTTTCAGGAAACATTCCTCACACACAAATAAAGAAATGATGTTATGTGGACATGTGTCTGGAAACACTTAATTTCCATGTTAGAGCTCATTTTAGTTTCCTCTGTATGTACTGTACTTCCTCGATTCACCGACAGTTGGCCCAATTGAAGGAAGGTAATGTTGACTTCGGTGCTTGTGTTGACACGCGACTCATTGCTCTACAGTACTAGCACCAAGCTACATCAGTACGTAGCATCAACAGGTTAGTGTTCATCACGAACGTGGTTTTGCAGTCAGTGCAATGTTTACAAATGCGGAGTTGGCAGATGCTCATTTGATGTATGGATTAGCACGGGGCAATAGCCGTGGCGCGGTACGTTTGTATCGAGACAGATTTCCAGAACGAAGGTGTCCCGACAGGAAGACGTTCGAAGCAATTGATCGGCGTCTTAGGGAGCACGGAACATTCCAGCCTACGACTCGCGACTGGGGAAGACTTAGAACGACGAGGACAACTGCAATGGACGAGGCAATTCTTCGTGCAATTGACGATAACCATAGTGTCAGCGTCAGAGAAGTTGCTGCTGTACAAGGTAACGTTGCCCACGTCACTGTATGGAGAGTGCTACGCGAGAACCAGTTGTTTCCGTACCATGTACAGCGTGTGCAGGCACTATCAGCAGCTGATTGGCCTCCACGGGTACACTTCTGCGAATGGCTCATCCAACAATGTGTCAATCCTCATTTCAGTGCAAATGTTCTCTTTAGGGATGAGGCTTCATTCCAACGTGATCAAATTGTAAATTTTCACAATCAACATGTGTGGGCCGACGAGAATCCGCACGCAAATGTGCAATCACGTCATCAACACAGATTTTCTGTGAACGTTTGGGCAGGCACTGTTGGTGATGTCTTGATTCGGCCCCATGTTCTTCCACTTACGCTCAATGGAGCACGTTATCATTATTTCATACGGGATACTCTACCTGTGCTGCTAGAACATGTGCCTTTACAAATACGACACAACATGTTGTTCATGCACGATGGAGCTCCTGCACATTTCAGTCGAAGTGTTCGTACGCTTCTCAACAACAGATTCGGTGACCGCTGGATTGGTAGAGGCGGACCAATTCCATGGCCTCCACGCTCTCCTTACTTCAACCCTCTTGACTTTCATTTATGGGGGCATTTGAAAGCTCTTTGTCTACGCAACCCCGGTACCAAATGTAGAGACTCTTCGTGCTCGTATTGTGGACGGCTGTGATACAATACGCCATTCTCCAGGGCTGCGTCAGCGCATCAGGGATTCCATGCGACGGAGGGTGGATGCATGTATCCTCGCTAACGGAGGACATTTTGAACATTTCCTGTAACAAAGTGTTTGAGGTCACGCTGGTACGTTCTGTTGCTGTGTGTTTCCATTCCATGATTAATGTGATTTGAAGAGAAGTAATAAAATGAGCTCTAACGTGGAAAGTAAGCGTTTCCGGACACATCTCCACATAACATATTTTCTTTCTTTGTGTGTGAGGAATGTTTCCTGAGAGTTTTGCCGTACCTTTTTGTAACACCCTGTATAGACAGTGCTAATTGACACTTGAGGTGATGTAACACTGGACAGTGGATGTTTGGAAACGAGTAATTTGGAGTGATGAATCACGCTGAACCTGTGGCAATTCGATGGAAGGGTGTTGGTTTGACGAATGCCTGTGGAACGTTACCTGTCATCATGTTTAGTGCCAACGGTGAAGTACAAAGAAGTTGGTGTTACGGTATGGAGCTGTTTTACGTGATTACGGTGTTGTCCCCTTATTGCGCCTAAGAAAACACTAAATGCTGAAGGAAATGAACACTTTTTACAGCATTGCGTAGTGTGTACAGTGGAGGAACGATTTGGAGACAATGCTTGTGAAACGTAACAATACATTCAGTCATGAAACAACATCTTTGAGACAATGGTTTATGGACAATGAAATTGACTTACTCGTATCTGTTCAGAGTCCCGAGTTGAACCCAATGAGACAAGTATGGGATGAGTTAGAACGTCGACTGTCGATTTCGCTCAAGACCCTACAGTCTAACATCGCTATATTGTCTCGTTTCGACTGTTGAAGGAGAATGAGCAACCACACCTCCACTGGTACTCAGCCACACCATCTAAAGTCTCCCCTGCAGACTTCAAGCCTTCATAAAGGCGAGAGATGGGCACACACCCCACTTTAACACTTTTGATCAGATAGTGTTCACCTTAACTTAATGACTACGTCGCTAAAATTAGAGAAATTTGTGGTCCCGTTGAAGACTACTGACAGTTTTCGTCTCGTCAACCATCCGTGAAGGAAACTGCGGGCGACCGAGCATGAGGCGTCGCCAAACACCAATAGTGGTTTACGAAGTCCAAATGTAGCTATTGGTGTTGAATTGTTGTTGCCCTCCATAGGAGGGTGATGTAACAGAAAACGCACCATTGGCTATTGGATGTGTTCAGTTGTTCCGTACTATACACGGCCTACAACAAGAGACTGGCGTACTTTACGACGGGACAACAAATAACACTCAGCTTGAGGCCTTTCTGAAACTGCAGTCATATGTGACAGTCTCCATTACCTTTCCGAATAATCTATCATAGTTCCCGCTCGTGGCTCCTCGGACCTTGACCTTTTACAGTAGAATCCTGCAAAGCGTGTTCTGCTACAACCAAGCTACATGTTTCGTTGTTTCGATAGATGCTTATACGCACCTTTATTCATTTCCAGAGTTCTCATGCTAATTACCCACACAGTCCTGGCCACTACTACTCATATTTCTGTGCACTTCTTCTTTTTAGAGATTCTCGAACTTCCTGTACCGACCTTAAAAACGTCTATAACTTTCTAGTTTGTTTGCATACTAATAGGATGTTTCTCAAGATCTTTCCTGCGCAGATTCTCCCAGGAGCAATTATCAGTATTCAGGGATATGACATAAATGAACATTTGAAGCAAAGAACTTCATGTGGACGTATGCCCTTTGCAGAATGGTTTCCGAGTAGAACACATTTGATGTGCATTTGCTTTTTGCATAGTGGCGCTAACGTACATTTATTACCCACCCAACCTGTTTGACGTTTTATTCTAGGCCAACCTACGTCGTTCCTTTTAACTTCTTTGCCTGGGATATCTTACTGCCATTAAGTTAGACCGTTGAGAGAGCAGTCATCCTTGGTGAGTTGTGTTTGAAGTACTGATGTGTACGATAACGCTTAGAGGTTTATGTGTGCGAATATGTACTTTTAATAGATATTTTGCGACAAGCATGTTGTAATGTTTACTAATTGCTGTACACTTGTAAATGTGTAAGCCTCAAAATGCATTGAATAACATACACAAGTAAAAACGTAAATGTTCGTTTGTTCAAAACCTTAATTCTCTGACAGTTTTTTATCGATTCCTTTGAAACTTTGACAACGTTAGATTCAAATACTGGCGTGTCTCTGAGTACGTACTGGAGAGCCATCTTATAATATGTAAAAACGTGTTTAATACAAAAAATGGGAAACATTGCTATCAATAATCTCGAAAAGTACTTTATCGATTTGCTTCGAATTTTTATTTTACGCTCTAATGATCATTCTGACGGATAGTCTATATTTTTTTTAAATATATATTCTAAAAATTATAACCTATGTCTGTCAGAATGACACGTTTTTAATATATATATATATATATATATATATATATATATATATATATATATATATATATATATATATATATATATACAGGGTGTTACAAAAAGGTACGGCCAAACTTTCAGGAAACATTCCTCACACACAAATAAAGAAAAGATGTTATGTGGACATGTGTCCGGAAACGCTTAATTTCCATGTTAGAGCTCATTTTAGTTTCTTCCACCAATGCTCAATGGAGCACGTTATCATGATTTCATACGGGATACTCTAGCTGTGCTGCTAGAACATGTGCCTTTACAAGTACGACACAACATGTGGTTCATGCACGATGGAGCTCCTGTACATTTTAGTCGAAGTGTCCGTACGCTTCTCAACAACAGATTCGGTGACCGATGGATTGGTAGAGGCCTCCACGCTCTCCTGACCTCAACCCTCTTGACTTTCATTTATGGGGGCATTTGAAAGCTCTTGTCTACGCAACCCCGGTACCAAATGTAGAGACACTTCGTGCTCGTATCGTGGACGGCTGTGATACAATACGCCATTCTCCAGGGCTGCGTCAGCGCATCAGGGATTCCATGCGACGGAGGGTGGATGTATGTATCCTCGCTAACGGAGGACATTTTGAACATTTCCTGTAACAAAGTGTTTGAAGTCACGCAGGTACGTTCTGTTGCTGTGTGTTTCCATTCCATGATTAATGTGATTTGAAGAGAAGTAATAAAATGAGCTCTAACATGGGAAGTAAGCGTTTTCGGACACATGTCCACATAACATATTTTCTTTCTTTGTGTATGAGGAATGTTTCCTGAAAGTTTGGCCGTACCTTTTTGTAACACGCTGGTCTGTTCGACCTTTAAATTCTTACATGATCTGAGTTCAGACCGGCGTGAGCCAGGTCGGTTTCTATCCTAAGATCATTAATCCATATTAGTACGAAAGGACCATATGGTTGAAATATTTTTTGTTATATATATATATATATATATATATATATATAAATTAGATACATTTTTGAAAACATGTCCATCATAATTATCATTAGAGTATAATGCAAAAATTTGAGAATATATATACATATATATATATATTCTCAAATTTTTACTTATCAGAAATTTCGAAAAGTTCTCGACCGATGCAGTTCCAATTTTTACACATTCCTCAATTAAATTGTCTGAGAGGCATAGGCTATATATTTTTCAAACATAACTACATATACACATAAAAAAAATTTTCATCGCCTCGGATCCGAGAGTTCTGGAACCTGTACAGAAAATTGGAATAGAGACCAACGTAAACATCATTTCCGCCCTTTTTATTGCTCATGAAAACCACACATTGCATGTTGTACCACCATACAGCGTGACCTTCGGAGGTGTTGGTCCAGATCGCTGTACACACTGGTACCGCTAATACCAAGTAGCACGTCCTCTTGCATTGATACATGCCTGTGTTCGTCGTGGCATACTATCCACAAGTTGGTCCAGATTCTCCCACTCCTCAACACCGATTCGGCGTAGATCCCTGAGGTGTTGGTGGGTTGGTTCAAATGGCTCTGAGCACTATGGGACTTAACTGCTGTGGTCATCAGTCCCCTAGAACTTAGAACTACTTAAACCTAACTAACCTAAGGACATCACACACATCCATGCCCGAGGCAGGATTCGAACCTGCGACCGTAGCGGTCACGCGGTTCCAGACTGTAGCGCCTATAACCGCAAGGCCACTCTGGCCGGCCGTTGGTGGGTCACGTCCTCCATAAACAGCCCTTTTCAATCTATCCCAGGCATGTTCGATAGGGTTCAGGTCTGGAGAACATGCTGGCCACTCAAGTTGAGCGACGTCGTTATCCTGAAGGAAGTCATTCACGAGATGTGCACGATGGGGGTGCGAATTGTCGTCCATGAACATGAATGCCTCGCTAATATGCTGCCGATGTGGTTGCACTGTCGGTCGGAGGATGGCATTCACGTATCGTACAGCCGTTACGGCGCCTTCCATGACGACCAATGGCGTACGTCGGCCCCGCATAATGTCACCCCAAAACAGCAGGGAACCTCCATCTTGCTGCACTCGCTGGACAGTGTGCCTAAGGCGTTCATCCGACGATTGTCTGGTTGAAGGCATATGCGACATTCATCGATGAAGAGGACATGATGCCAATCCTCAGCGGTCCATTCGGCATGTTGTTGGGCCTATCTCTCATATCCCAGTGTTTTCGGGTGTTTCTTTGTGTTCTACGGACAATCAAGATTTACATACAAGGTGATTCAAAACTCCTACTACAGGCTTCCAGCTGTACTATAGGGGACGTAGCGGGTAAACTTCTGATTAAAACCCATATCCAGAAACGTATCATTTGGGTTTAAAATCAGTTTCAGTATCGGATCACTTTCAGTTCTCCAATCTCACGGTAAGAACACCGCGCAGGCAATCAGCAAGTGTGCTATAGGAGCACATGACATGGGCAGCATTACGAATATTTGCTGTCGTCTTCAAGGTCGAGAGTCCGTGGAGCACCATAGCAAATCCTCCTAGTTGCGACCATACCAGTTTCTAGCAGCCGTTGTTGTAGTCTGACGAAAGTGTTGCGTGATGCCGTAATTACAACAAGGATTGACGACGGCGCCCTCTTCTCAGCTTTTGTGCGTACCGTGAAGTGGGATATTTGAAAGTGATCTGACCTTCAAACTCATTTTACATCCAAACGCGAAATTTCTGGACATGGTTCCATTATAAATAATTAATCTACTAAATCCGCACTACAGCCTCCAGAATCCCGTAACAGGAAATTTGAAACATGCTTTAAGTATATACACTAGTGGCCATTAAAATTGCTACACCAAGAAGAAATGCAGCTGACAAACGGGTATTCATTGCACAAATATATCACACTAGAACTGACATGTGATTACATTTTCGCGCAATTTGTATGCTTAGATCCGGAGAAATCAGTACCCAGAACAACCACCTCTGGCCACAATAACGGCCCTGATACGCCTGGGCATTGAGTCAAACAGAGCTTGGATGGTGTGTACAGGTACAGCTGCCCATGCAGCCTCAACAGGATGCCACAGTTCATCAAGAGTAGTGACTGGCGTATTGTGACGAGCCAGTTGCTAGGCCACCATTGACCAGACGTTTTCAATTGGAGAGATCTGGAGAACGTACTGGCCAGGGTAGCAGTCGAACATTTTCTGTATCCAGAAAGGCCCGTACAGGACCTGCAACATGCGGTCGTGCATTATCCTGCTGAAATCTAGGATTTCGCAGGGATCAAATGAAGGGTAGAGCCACGGGTCGTAACTCATCTGAAATGTAACGTCCACTGTTCAAAGTGCCGTCAATGCGAACAAGAGGTGACCGAGACGTGTAACCAATGGCACCTCACACCATCACGCCGGGTGATACGCCAGTATGGCGATGACGAATATACGCTTCCAATGTGCGTTCACCGCGATGTCGCCAAACACGGATGTGACCATCATGATGCTGTAAACAGAACCTGGATTCATCCGAAAAACTGACGTTTTGCCATTCGTGTACCCAGGTTCGTCGTTGAGTACACCATCGTAGGCGCTTCTGTCTGTGATGCAGCGTCAAGAGTAACCGCAGCCATGGGCTCCGAGCTGATAGTCCATGCTGCTGCAAATGTCGTCGAACTGTTCGTGCAGATGATTGTTGTCTTGCAAACGTCCCCATCTGTTAACTCAGGGATCGAGACGTGGTTGCACGATCCGTTACAGCCATGCGGATAAGATGCCTGTCATCTCGACGGCTAGTGATACGAGGCCGTTGGGATCCAGCACGGCGTTCCACATTACCCTCCTGAACCCCCCGATTCCATATTCTGCTAACGGTCATTGGATCTCGACCAACGCGAGCAGCAATGTCGCGATACGATAAACCGCAATCGCGATAGGCTACAATCCGACCTTTATCAAAGTCGGAAACGTGATGCTACGCATTTCTCCTCCTTACACGAGGCATCACAACAACATTTCACCAGGCAATGGCGGTCAACTGCTGTTTGTTTATGAGAAACCGGTTGGAAACTTTCCTCATCTCAGCACGTTGTAGGTGTCGCCACCGGCGCCAACCTTGTGTGAATGCTCTGAAAGGCTAATCATTTGCATATCACAGCGTCTTCCTCCTCTCGGCTAAATTTCGCGTAAGTAGCACTTCATCTTCGTGGTCTAGCAAATTTAATGTCCAGTAGTGGTATTTTGTCACAACAGGTAGGAGAGATATAAAAGGCAAGAGTTCTTCGATTCCTAACGAAAGCATTGCGTTTATTGA
The DNA here is from genome assembly GCF_021461385.2 of Schistocerca piceifrons. Lineage (NCBI taxonomy): Eukaryota > Metazoa > Arthropoda > Insecta > Orthoptera > Acrididae > Schistocerca > Schistocerca piceifrons. The sequence continues at coordinate 136,403,278 of NC_060145.1, read as the reverse complement.
TTGTGTGTGTGTGTGTGTGTGTGTGTGTATCAACTGACTGTTGTCTGTGCCCAACTGCGTGTAAAAAAGGAGAATACAACACATTTAGTTGATGTTAGATGTAAAAGGTATTCGACAGATTAGGTTTCAAGGATTTAAAGTAAGGGAGGACGTTCTGTCCGTACTGCTGTTTTGAGGGCTATAGTGGGAGTGAATCAACGAGACCGGTTCATCCTCAGTTTTTGATTGGCGTACATGCTGTCAAGACATCTCCTCACACGAATGGGGAAATAAACTTTAACACCACCATGTAGTCAGCGCATTACACTTCATACTATAAAAGGTGCGTCTTTCAGCAGGAGAAGCAGAGTCCCCCACACAAAATACGGATATGTCTCTCCTGTTAGTCGTTGTGGGAGGGCGACTAGTCCCAAGAGGCAGTAGCCAATATTCCCCCAGACATTAAGATTGACCCATTACTGATGGTGGGTAGAAGAATCCCACCTGTCTGGATGTTCATATGTGTGCTATGAATCAATGAAATGTACTCTGTCAAAGATCTTGATTCTCCGCCTTCAAGTTTGTGTACTTCCCTTGCAGCGCATTTCTGGCCATATGTCAATGTGACCTTTTTTGCTCATTATCCTCTCACAGATCGTTACCTGCAGATAGTCTCCATGTTGCAAAATAAACCTGTTATACCTTTCACCCAGTGTCATTTAGATCTGTCATCTTCACAAGCTCGAAGAGTCTAAAAGCCTTAATTTTAACTGGTGCGGCAGTGAAACGGTCGATTTGGTAACCCTGAAAGTAGCACGGTAAGAGTCAGGAAATGGTAGTGGTGCCATCTGGATACCAAAACTTTGGCATTGAATCCTGATATCAACGTTCCATCGGGATGGCATAGTAGACAAGTGAACAAACCGCTGTTGCTCTGATTACAACAGCGACTACAGCTACATGGCCGCGGAGCATATACGAGGGCTGGAACTTTAATAGTGACAACTATTTATTTACAGCTCGTACAAAGTAGATATGTGTTTCAAAGTTTTACTGACCTTCAAAGTAGTCATCAGCATTGTGTATAACCCGTTGCCAGCGATGTGGAAATCGTAGGATACTCTTAGCAGTCCCAGTTGTGTTGACAGTTCGAGTGGCGCGGTCTATTGCCCGACGAATTTGTGGCAGTTCTGAAGCGAATGGCGCGAAGTGTTTCTTTCAGTTTAAAAATCAAGTTGAACTCACGAAGGCTTAAGTCAGGGGACTGCAGTAGGTGGTATAGCACTTAGCAGACCCATCAGTCAAACAAATCAGTAACAGCTTGCACTGTTTGCGCTTGAACATTGTCCTGCAAAATGATGGTCAGGTCCTGCAGAAAGTGTCATCACTTCTGTCTCTATGCTGTTCAGTTTTGGAACACAACCTAAGAGCATCTTAGAGACAGAAGTGATGACACTTTCTGTAGGACCTGACCATCATTTTGCAGGACAATGTTCAAGCGCAAACAGTGCAAGCTGTTACTGATTTGTTTGACTGATGGGGCTGCTAAGTGCTATACCATCTACTACACTCCCCTGGCTTAAGCCCTCGCAAGTTCAACTCTATTTCTAAACTGAAGGAAACACTTCACGGCATTCGCTTCAGAGCTGCTACAAATTCGTCGGGCAATAGACCGCGCCGCTCGAACTGTCAACACAATTGTCACTGCTATGAGTATCCTGCGATTTCTACATCGCTGGTGAGTACTTTGAAGGTCAGTAAAACTTTGGAACACTTATATATTTTGTACGAGCGACAAATAAATAGTACCCACTATTAAAGTTTCAGCCTTCATACTTGGTTGTCATTACCACCTCACACGGCACGACCCAGCTCGTCGGCACTTGCTATCAAAGTGTGAGTACAGAACTTTGAGCGAATATGTGATGTGGTGCGAAGTGGAAGAGTGAAGTGCAAACCGACACGTGTACACACCAAAGAATTCAGCAAAAATTGGAGGATGTCTTCAGCTAAGGCCCCAGGCATTCTTCTGCGCGTAAGCATACGCTCCAACTTAAGAAACTGCAGTACTGCCCGTAAAAGATTCGTACAGAGTAAAAATTCAATGTGTACGGCCTCCAGTAGAGATTATGCTTTTGCCGGGAACTGTGTGAACTCATGAACGACAACCTAGACCTGTGCGACAATCTGATCATCAATGATGAGCCCAGTTTTTGTATGACACGCTTTGTTAACAGCAAAACTTTATATACTGGCCACGTGAAAATCCCAAAATATTTCAGGAGACGCCAGTACACCATCAGAAAGTGGTATTGTCATGTGGTATATCATCGTTGGGAACTGGTAGGGTCTTATTTTTTGAAGACGATCGTGGCGATGCTGTCTCTGTGAATACAGGACGTTATATTCCCTTGCTGAACCCTCTGCTAGTTCTACAGATTTCTGATTATCCCGTAACTGCGAACACTAACTGTAAACATACTATCGCACATAGGGAGACCACATGACACACTTCGGCACATTCCATTAATGGAGACATTATGGGCCTACAAGCGCATGATATCTTCCTTTTGGATGATTTGAAATCGCAGATCTTCCAGTGTGACCATCACACAGCATACAGGAACCGAAGGATCGCATCTGGGAGGACGTCAGTCGACTTCCAGAGCCATTCCTGCAAGATGCGATGCGTAACTTCCGTAGAAGGCTTGAAATGTGTGTGCAGGAAAATGTCGGCCACATACGTGACGTCATTAAGAAAAGATGGCCATTTTAAACTGCAAGCATTGTTAATTCAACTCCTATTTCCTTTACATTGCTGTGAATAAAGTGTCGCTGGTAGAGGTTTCAGAATCGATCGTTTCACTGCTGCACCTACTTTTAGTTGGATGCCTTGCAACATGCAGTACTACGCTACTGGCCATTAAAATTGCTACACCACGAAGATGAAGTGCTACAGACGCGAAATTTAACCGACAGGAAGAAGATGCTGTGATATGCAAATGATTAGCTTTTCAGAGCATTCACACAAGGTTGGCGCCGGTGGTGACTCCTACAACGTGCTGACATGAGGGAACGTTCCACCCGATTTCTCATACACAAACAGCAGTTGACCGCCGTTGCCCGGTGGAACGTTGTTGTGATGCCTCGTGTAAGGAGGAGAAATGCGTAGCATCACGTTTCCGACTTTGATAAAGGTCGGGTTGTAGTCTATCGCGATTGCATTTTATCGTATCGCGACATTGCTGCTCGCGTTGGTCGAGATCCAATGACTGTTAGCAGAATATGGAATCGGTGGGTTCAGGAGGGTAATACGGAACGCCGTGCTGGATTTCAGCGTCCTCGTATCACTAGCACTCGAGATGACAGGCATCTTATCCGCATGGCTGTAACGGATCGTGCAGCCACGTCTCGATCCCTGAGTCAACAGATGGGGACGTTTGCAAGACAACAACCATCTGCACGAACAGTCCGACGACGTTTGCAGCAACGTGGACTATCAGCTCGGAGACCATGGCTGCGGTTACCCTTGACGCTGCATCACAGACAGAAGCGCCTGTAATGGTGTACACAACGACGAACCTGGGTGCACGAATGGCAAAACGTCAGTTTTTCGGATGATTCCAGGTTCTGTTTACAGCATCATGATGGTCACATCCGTGTTTGGCGACATCGCGGTGAACGCACGTTGGAAGCGTGTATTCCTCATCGCCATACTGGCGTATGACCCGGCGTGATGGTATGCGGTACCATTCCGTTACACCTCTCGGTCGCCTCTTGTTCGCATTGACGGCACTTTGAACAGTGGACGTTACATTTCAGATATGTTACGACCCGTGGCTCTACCCTTCATTCGATCCCTGCGAAACCCAACATTTACGTAGGATAATGCACGACCGCATGTTGCAGGTCCTGTACGGGCCTTTCTGGATACTGAAACTGTTCGACTGCTGCCCTGGCCAGCACATTCTCCAGATCTCTCATCAATTGAAAACGTCTGGTCAATGGTGGCCGAGCAACTGGCTCGTCACAATACGCCAGTCACTACTCTTGATGAACTGTGGTATCGTGATGAAGGTGCATGGGCAGCTCTACCTCTACACGCCATTCAAACTGTGTTTGACTCAATGCCCAGGCGTATCAAGGCCGTTATTGCGGCCAGAGCTGGTTGATCTGGGTACTGATTTCTCATGATCTATGCCCCCAAATGGCGTGAAAATGTAATGACATGTCAGTTCTAGTGTAATATATTTGTCCAATGGATACCCGTTTATCTCCTGCATTTCTTCTTGGTGTAGCGATTTTAATGGGTAGTAGTGTAGGTAGTCTTACCCTAGTGGTGACAGTGCACGGATGAGCTACGTGAGGAGGGCAGGTACCAGCATGCGGGCGTCGCTGTGGGTGAGCAGCACGGGCAGGCGCCGCAGCCCGCATCCGGCGAGTCGCAGCCTGCGCAGCGCCGGCTGTCGGCTGGCCACCAGCAGCACGCGGCAGCCGTTGCCCCTGAACGGGTTGCCGCTCGCGTCCAGTTCCAGCAGTGTGGGCAGCCGCAGCGCGCGGGGTAGCCTGCCACCAGAATCACTACTTACAACTCGCTGCTCATCGAAGGGCGATCACAACAAGCTGAACCACAACAACAAAATTTCGGATGTTACTCTTCAAGCATTCTGTGTAGTACCCGAACACACCGAATATAGCTAATATATCCGCCGTCCGCTGATAGGAAATTCTCAGAGTGTGAGTTATAGCGTTTTTATTTAAACTAAACTCTTTCTTCAAAATTAACAAAGCAATATTCGTGAGGTAGGACTGATCCTCCAAGCCTACCAATAATTAAATCAGAGATTCTTCCAAACATAAACTGTCTGTAGCAACCATACAACTTCAACAAACCAAGCCCCGGGCGCCTCGTGAAGACCGGCGCGGAGTCCACCTTGCCGTCACCTTAGGAGCACGAGCACGAGTAGAGGCCCTGTTTAGCAAGAGTAATAGAAGGCAGATTTCAGACTACCTAACAGATCAAAACGAAAATTTCTGTTCCGACACTGACAATGTTGAGTGTTTATGGAAAAAGTTCAAGGCAATCGTAAAATGCGTTTTAGACAGGTACGTGCCGAGTAAAACTGTGAGGGACGGGAAAAACCCACCGTGGTACAACAACAAAGTTAGGAAACTACTGCGAAAGCAAAGAGAGCTCCACTCCAAGTTTAAACGCAGCCAAAACCTCTCAGACAAACAGAAGCTAAACGATGTCAAAGTTAGCGTAAGGAGGGCTATGCGTGAAGCGTTCAGTGAATTCGAAAGTAAAATTCTATGTACCGACTTGACAGAAAATCCTAGGAAGTTCTGGTCTTACGTTAAATCAGTAAGTGGCTCGAAACAGCATATCCAGACACTACGGGATGATGATGGCATTGAAACAGAGGATGACACGCGTAAAGCTGAAATACTAAACACCTTTTTCCAAAGCTGTTTCACAGAGGAAGACCGCACTGCAGTTCCTTCTCTAAATCCTCGCACAAACGAAAAAATGGCTGACATCGAAATAAGTGTCCAAGGAATAGAAAAGCAACTGGAATCACTCAACAGAGGAAAGTCCACTGGACCTGACGGGATACCAATTCGATTCTACACAGAGTACGCGAAAGAACTTGCCCCCCTTCTAACAGCCGTGTACCGCAAGTCTCTAGAGGGACGGAGGGTTCCAAATGATTGGAAAAGAGCACAGATAGTCCCAGTCTTCAAGAAGGGTCGTCGAGCAGATGCGCAAAACTATAGACCTATACCTCTGACGTCGATCTCTTGTAGAATTTTAGAACATGTTTTTTGCTCGAGTATCATGTCGTTTTTGGAAACCCAGAATCTACTATGTAGGAATCAACATGGATTCCGGAAACAGCGATCTTGTGAGACCCAACTCGCTTTATTTGTTCATGAGACCCAGAAAATATTAGATACAGGCTCCCAGGTAGATGCTATTTTTCTTGACTTCCGGAAGGCGTTCGATACAGTTCCGCACTGTCGCCTGATAAACAAAGTAAGAGCCTACGGAATATCAGACCAGCTGTGTGGCTGGATTGAAGAGTTTTTAGCAAACAGAACACAGCATGTTGTTATCAATGGAGAGGCGTCTACAGACGTTAAAGTAACCTCTGGCGTGCCACAGGGGAGTGTTATGGGACCATTGCTTTTCACAATATATATAAATGACCTAGTAGGTAGTGTCGGAAGTTCCATGCGGCTTTTCGCGGATGATGCTGTAGTATACAGAGAAGGTGCAGCATTAGAAAATTGTAGCGAAATGCAGGAAGATCTGCAGCGGATAGGCACTTGGTGCAGGGAGTGGCAACTGACCCTTAACATAGACAAATGTAATGTATTGCGAATACATAGAAAGAAGGATCCTTTATTGTATGATTATATGATAGCGGAACAAACACTGGTAGCAGTTACTTCTGTAAAATATCTGGGAGTATGCGTGCGGAACGATTTGAAGTGGAATGATCATATAAAATTAATTGTTGGTAAGGCGGGTACCAGGTTGAGATTCATTGGGAGAGTGCTTAGAAAATGTAGTCCATCAACAAGGGGGGTGGCTTGCGGGACGCTCGTTCGACCTATACTTGAGTATTGCTCATCAGTGTGGAATCCGTACCAGATCGGTCTGACGGAGGAGATAGAGAAGATCCAAAGAGGAGCGGCGCGTTTCGTCACGGGGTTGTTTGGTAACCGTGATAGTGTTACGGAGATGTTTAATAGACTCAAGTGGCAGACTCTGCAAGAGAGGCGCTCTGCATCGCGGTGTAGCTTGCTCGCCAGGTTTCGAGAAGGTGCGTTTCTGGGTGAGGTATCGAATATATTGCTTCCCCCTACTTATACCTCCCGAGGAGATCACGAATGTAAAATTAGAGAGATTAGAGCGCGCACAGAGGCTTTCAGACAGTCGTTCTTCCCGCGAACCATACGCGACTGGAACAGGAAAGGGAGGTAATGACAGTGGCACGTAAAGTGCTCTCCGCCACACACCGTTGGGTGGCTTGCGGAGTATAAATGTAGATGTAGATGTAGATGTAGGATGGCTCCGTTACGCTGGCGGTGGTGGACGATGACGCGGCGGCTACGATGACACCAGTGGGCTCGTTCGGCGTGAACTACCTCTCCAGGTTTTTTTCCTTTATTGTAATTTTAATACCTCTACAAAGGTAGGCTGGCAGCAGCATTCTACGCTGCTCTTCAGCCTTAGAGCAGACAATTAGAAAACAGAAAGAATACTCGTAGTTGACATAATGGCGCGTAAAAAACAATAGACAGAGAATACAAAACATCGAGCCGTTCGCACTCGACGATAATCCACACTACAAACTGTTGACACGACGTACAAAAACTGACGATTTCGATGGCACATGTAAACACAAAACACAAAACACGACGGCACACACGACAAACGGATGGCGACGATCTCCGGCGTGCGAATGTCCACGTAACGTGTGCGAGTCCCTCTCCAGGCTCCTGCGCCAGCCTAAATACTGCTTGGCGCATGGATATGGCTGGCTCTATTTGCAGTCACGTGTCGAGCGGAAGGAAAGAGGTCCGCGGCTGTAGCGATCTCTTGCGGCGCCGTGGACGCCTGCTGGTGGTCTCTGGGAAGCGCCTGTGTTTCCGAGACGACGGGCCCCTATTCGGTCCGGGGCCCGCTGTACCGGCCTGCTTCGCGGGAAGCGAGACCTGCAGGCGCTTAGTCTGGACACAGTAGTAGCGATATGCGCAAATACAGATGGCGGTATCTCGTATACAAGGTATAAAAGGGCAGTGCATTGACGGACCTGTCATTTCTTCTCAGGTGTGAAAAGGTTTCCAAAGTAATTATGGCCGCACCATGCGGAGTGGTAGTTGGAGCTGGGCACATGGGACATTCCATTTCGAAAATCGTTGCAGAATTCAATATTCCAACATCCGCAGTGTCAAGAGTGTGAGAATACATAATTTCAGGCGTTACCTCCAACGACGGACATTGCAGTGGCTGAAAACCTTCACTTAACGACCCGGAGCAGTGGAGTTTTCGTATAGATGTTAGTGCTAACAGACAAGCAACACTGCTTGAAATAACCGCAGAAATCGATGTGGGACGTACGATGAACGTATTTGTTACGACCTTGCGGCGAAATTGGCGTCAGTGGGTCATGGCAGAAGACGACCGACATAAGTGCCTTTCCTACCAGCACATCGCCTTCAGCGCCTCTTCTACGCTCCTCACCGTATCGGTTGGTTCCTACACGACTGGAAAACCGCGGCCTGGACAAATGAGTCTATTTCCGTTGATAAGAGCTGGTGGTAGGGTTCGAATGTGGCGCAGACACCACGAAGCCATGGACCCAAGTTGTCAACAAGGCACTGTGAAAGCTGATGGTGGCTCCATAATGGTGTGGGCTCCGTTTACATGAAATGGACTTGCTCGTGTGGTCCAACTGAACCGATCATTGACTGGAAATGCTTATATTTTGCTACCTGTAGACCATTTGCAGCCATTCACAGACTTCATCTTCCCAAACGATGGAATTTTTATGGATGACGATATGCCATGTCACCGGGTTGCAATTGTTCGCAATTGGTTTGAAGAACGTTCTGGACAGTTCGAGCTAATTGCTTGCCCAACAAGATCTCCCGACATGGAATCCCATAGAACATTCATGGGACAGTTCGCGCACAAAATCCTGCAAATACGGACTGCTATAGAGGCAGCGTGGCTCAGTATTTCAGCCAGAGGCTGCCAACAACTTGTTCAGTGCATGCCACGTCGAACTGCTGCACTACGCCATTCCAAAGGAGGCCCGAGAAGATAACAGAGATGTCCCGTGACTTTTGTGACCTCAGTATACTCAGATAACGGCTACTGGCTGCAGCAATGTTGATTTCTCACTATGACAATTTTTTGCGGAACGCATGTCCGAAAGTTGGATATGTTTCGAAATTCTTGTTATTTCGTAGAGAATTTTATTTATTTAAATTTCACATTTACTGGGATGCTGCAGCTAGGAGAAATAATTCGGTGCCTTAAGCAGCACCGCAGAATAAGACAGTAGCGAATGAGATGCTGTATTCCAAATGGGCATCGGTTAAAGAACGTCGACATGGCGCATTACTGAATCATTGGAGCGAGAAGATTTGCTTGAACCATGAGGACGAATCCTGATTAGATATCAGACATCCGGCAGCCATATACAGTCACTCACAAAACATGGTTGTTCTTTAGTAAATATTACGTGTCATCAGACCTTTAAGCAGTGAACTAGTTAAAACAGTAAAAAAACGAATATTCATAACCTACGAATGATATACGAACGGCTAACAAGTAGTCAACAGCTTGCTAATTTGACTAACTTTTCGAATTCAGTCGTTTCAGTCGATTTAATTGTAACAGTTTCACATAATTCGCTAATAAGTGCATCGTAATGACATCTCGGCACTCACTTCAAATAGACTAGCTACCCGAACATCCATTTATAATCCTAGATCACATTCTTGCATCTTCTAAAGAATGCAGTGTTCTTCAAAGACTGCTTCGAGGGACAACATCAACGAAAGGCTCACGGAACATATGTACAAGCAAATCCAACGCGTCGATTCGTTACGGAAATCCAGGAAAGGCTTCACTTAACTCGCACAGTCTCTAGTGGAAAAACGTGACCAGTGCTACAGTGTGTCACCTACACCATCTTCTATGGATCGTCGCTAAATACCGAGGCTTGGTATCAAGAGGGATCTTGCAATGCGCGGCCGAGTTGCTTCCAGACAGATGATGCTAGCGTTCACGGAGCGCCCAACGAGAAGTCGAGCTGAGATCTTCCACATTTACACCCGGTCACCTCTGCTGCTGACAAGCGTCACAAAGAAAAATTGGTAACTATACGCACCTTCCGCTGTGCTAGGGCCATACTGGCGCTGTAAATTCTTGTTTATCTCTATATGTTACGACAGAAACCCAAGGTTGCAGGTGTATGTAGCTGCGATCCTCTATACGAGACTTCTTGGAAGTTTGGAATACCGTATATTAAGCAGACATGAAGTAAATTGCAACAGCGATGTGGCGAACACAATCACCACATACGTCTGGGTCAACCAGATACATCAGCTGTAACGTCCAGGGCCGGCGTAAAACATTCGTAACTGCGCTGTAGGATACTTATCAACTACAAAGCGCAACAAAGTTAAATGGGCACTTTTTCGAAACACCGTAGTTGTCTCCGATCACGACGCAGAAGTTCATAATTTGGTTCAAAAGTGCCTGGAACCTTCCTCTGTAATGGTGAAAACGCGTGGCACCCTGCGACATCACCCTCTGGCTCAGCGACGCTTCAAACACCGAGGTGTCGACACATACCACCCAAAAAGGTCAGAGCTCAGAAGTTCATGTGGGCTGTAAGGTGGGTTAATGATGTCACATTGGCACCAAACATCACAACAATTTCCCCAACGCCACCGTGGAATATCACACCATGGGAACGTCGTCATAGTCCCTCTTACTCACAACTCACCCCCTCTTGTGACGCCTCTGCGATGGAGGTCAGAATTTCGACGCCTTGCGTTGAAATTACGCTGTTTTCTTACGGCTGGCCGAAAGAACACCGCCACTCAGAATCGAAACGAAAGATCTTACGTGATGGCATAAAGTGGCATTGCGTTGAAATTACGCTGTTTTCTTACGGCTGGCCGAAAGAACACCGCCACTCAGAATCGAAACGAAAGATCTTACGTGATGGCATAAAGTGGCATAAAGGACGTGAATGAAAATATCCCCTCCATTGGGGTCGCGGTCAAGAACGACAGTTCGGACAATGTTCTTGACAACCTTTGACATCGTTGACACCCCGTTATGATTCCACCCTTCTCTAAGGACATGATGCGGCTGCATCCCCATTGAAAGGGCTCGCACCCTTTGGTATGTAGCACGATCGCTAGATTTGCTCCGGTATACAGGTGGTCATAATGGATGAGCTTATGGGAATTTCTTTTTTTTTCTGTTATAAGTCTTCTGACTAGTTTGTTGAGGTCCACCACGAATTCCTCACTTGTGCCAACCTCTTCATCCCAAAGTAGCACTTGCAACCTACTTCGTCAGTTATTTGCTGGATGTATTCCAATCTCTGTCGGTTTTGGGAGGAGGGCTACGCCTGCGTGTGACTGTGGCGTAATGGAGGGTACTCCCGACCATGGTAGTTATTAGTGCCCCCTTTTCAGTGATGTAGCAGCCGCATTACGAAGTCAGCTACCAAACAATGACACGTACTTCTTACTGAGACGTGAGGATACATTTCGAACTTTAAACAACCTAGCAAACGAAGTATCGCGGGAATTTCTGTCATAATATTTGAGGGACAATCGTGAACGGTACCAATTAACCAAATACGTCCCAGTAGCCTGATCCAGTACGGCCTGTGCGTGGATAGGTCGACTTACAACACAGTTGGAATCCGCCACGTGTAGCACTAGGAGGAGTGGGGTACAACGAACCAAACTGAGATATGCACCAGACTTGACGTAGGATTCAATCTTAGGATTTAGGATAGGAAACAAAATTAGGAACCTGCAGCGATTCAAGTCATCCTTGGCCTGCTTAGTGTCAGGGGCACGCTCATCGGGGTTAGCTCGTTGGGAGAGGCCGTTCAGTAGGTTTATACACTTCACTGACACACCTGTGACGCTGCAGGCAGTAGAGGTTTAGCCATAAGCAGTCATTAGAATAAGTAAAGTACTAATACAGAAAATAAATTGCCCATTATGATACACTGTACTGCATCGTAGCTCACTTGTAAAGACTGTAATTAGCTGCTAATAATAATGATATTGTAACACTTGAGGACCCACTAAATCATGTGAGGTGGTGTGTTGTATATGTATAATATATAAAGATCAAGAATAAAGAATTTTAAAAAAATCTCTGTAGTCCTCTACAGTTTTTGTCCTCTAATGCTCCCTGTAGTGCCACGGAAGTCATTCCTTGATGTCTTGACAGATGTCCTATCATCCTGTCCCTCCTTCTTGTCAGTGTTTTTCACATATTCTTTTCCTCTGCGATTCTGCGCACAACCTCCTCAATTCTTATCTTATCAGTCTACCTAATTTTGAACATTCATCCGTGCCACCACATCTCAAATGCATCGATTCTTCTGTTCCGGTTTTCCCACAGTCCATGTTTCACTACCACACAGTGCTGTGTTCCAGGCGTACATTCTCTAAAATTTCTTCCTCAAATTAAGGCCTATGTTTGATACTAGTAGACTTCTCTTGGCCAGGAAGGCTCTTTTTTCCATTGCTAGTCTGCTTTTGATGTCCTCTTTGCTCCTCATTGGTTATTTTGCTGATTAGGTACTAGAATGTCTTAACTTCGTCTATCCTGATGTTAAGTTTCTCACTGTTCTCATTTCTCCTACTTCTCATTAATTTCGTCTTTCTTCGATTTACTTTCAGTTCATATTCTGTACTCATAGATTGTTCATTCCATTCAGCAGATGATGTAAATCTTCTTCACTTTCACTCACGATGGCAATGTCATCAGCGAATCATTGATATCCTTTCACCTTCAATTTTAATTCTACTCCTGAACCTTCCTTTTATTTCCATCATTGCTTCTTCTATGTGCAGAGTGAACAGCTGGGGTGACAGACTATCTCCCTGTCTTACATCCTTTTTAATCCGAGCACTTTGTTCTTGGCCGTCCACTATTATTATTCCCTCTTGGCTATTGTACATATTGTGTATTACCCGTCTCTCCCTATAGCTTACCCCTATTGTTCTCAGAATTTTGAACATCTCGCACTATTTTACATTGTAGGACGCTTTTTACAGGTTGACAAATCCTATGAACGAGTCTCGGTTTTTCTTTAGTCTTGCTTCCATTATCAGCCACAACGTAAGACTTGCCTCTTTGGTGCCTTTACCTTTCCTAAAGACAAACTGGTCGTCATGTAACACTTCTTCAATTTTCTTTACATCCTCAGACTCATACATTCTATACACCAACGAGAATAGTCGTTTCGTTTCCACTTCTCCCAATGATTTTAGAAATTCTGACGGAATGTTATCCATCCCTTCTGCGTTCTTTGATGCTAAGTCTTCCAAAGTTTTCTTAAATTCTGTTTCTGATACTGGATCCCATATCCCTTCTAAATCAACTCATGTTTCTTCGTCCATCACATCAGCTAAGTCTTCTCCCTCAAAGAGACCTTTAATGTACTCTTTCTATCCATCCGCTCTCTCCCATGCATTTAACGGAGGAATTCCCCGTTGCACTCTTAATGTTACCACTCGTAGTTTCAATTTCACCGAACAATCCTGTTGGAAGAACATCCACAACTGAGCATTATAGCAGAGGTTGAAAATACCGCTTCAGCTGTAAATTTCTTTATTTTCACACGACCGGTTTCGGACTGTTATAAGTCCATCTTCAAGTGTCGTAGCTGTACTGTGGTCCCCGAGCGGGGCTTATAACAATCCGAATCGGTCGTGTGAAAATAAAGAAATTTACAAGTGAAGCGGTATTTTCAACCTCTGCAATTTTACCAAAGATTGTTTTGGCTTTCCTATATGTCGAGTCAGTCCTTCCGACAATCATTTCTCTTTCGATATCTTCACATTTTTAATGCAACCATTTCGGCTTAGCTTCCTTGAACTTACTATTTATTTCATTCCTCGGCGACTTTTTCTTTTGTAATCCTGAATTTCCGCCGGCAACTATGGCCGAGCGGTTCTAGGCGCTTCAGTCCGGAACCGCGCTGCTGCTACGGCCGCAGGTTCGAATCCTACTGCGGGCATGGATGTGTGTGGTGTCCTTATGATAGTTAGATTTAAGTAGCTCTAAGTCTTGGGGACTGATGACCTCAGATGTTAAGTCCCATAGTGCTTAGAGTCATTTGAACCATTTGAACCTGAATTTCCCTGAACATTTTTGTACTCCCATCTTACATCGATCAACTGAAGTATTTATTTTTGCGCCCCTTGGTTCTTCGCAGTTATCTTTTTTGTACCTACATTTTACTTTCCAACTTCTGTGACTGCCCTTTTCAGAGATGTCCATTCCTCGGCAACTGTACACCTATTATGCTATTCCTTATTGCTGTATCTGTAGACTTAGAGAACTTCAAGTGTACCTCGTCATTCCTTAGTACTTCCGTATCCCACTCCATTGCGTTCTGATTCTTCCTGACTAATCTCTTGCACTTCAGATTACTCTTCATCACTGCTACATTGTGGTCTGGGTCTATATCTGCTACTGGCCACATCTTACTACCCAGCATCTAATTTCCGAAATTTCTGCCTGACCATGATATAATCTAATTGAAATCTTCCCGTATAGCTCTACGTTTTCCAAGTATATCTCCTCTTCTTGTGATTCTTGAACAGAATATTCGCTATTACCAGCTAAAATTTATTACAGAACTCAGTTCGTCTCTCTTCTCTCATTTCTTGCTCCAAGCCCATATTCTCCTATAACCTTTTGTTCTACTCCTTCCTTTACAACTGTATTTCAGTCCCCCGTGACTACTAGATTTTCATCTCCCTTTATGTGCTGTATTACCCTTTCCTCATATAGTTTATCTCTTCATCTCCAGCTTGAGATGGCGGCATGTATACATGAACTATCTTTGTCGATGTTATTTGGCTGTCGATTTTGATAAGAACAGCCCTATCACTGAACTTTTCGTAGTAACACACTCTGCCCTATCTTCCTATTCATAACGAATCCTACTCCCATTGTACTATTTTCTGCTGCTATTGATATTACCCTATACTCATCTGACCATAAATCCTTGTCTTCCTTCCATTTCACTTCAATGACCCCAACTACATCTAGATTGAGCCTTTGCATTTCCATTTTCAGATTTTCTACATTCCCTACCATGTTCAAGCTTCTGACATTCCACGCCCCGACTCGTAGAACGTTATCCTTTCGTTGGTTTTTCAGTCTTCTTTTTCTCATTTCTCGTGGTCACCTCCCCCTTGGCTGGGCTGTTGGCTGTTCCCCGCTGCCTCCCCCCCCCCCCCCCCCCAAGATCCGAATGGGGAGATCATCATGACACTTTTTCAATTACAAGCCAAATGTCCTGTGGATACATGCTACCTGTCTTTAATGCAGTGGTTTCCATTGCCTTCTGCATCCTCATGCCGCTGATCATTACTGATTTGGGAGTAGTTTCCTACCGCAAGGACAAGAGAGTGCCTTGAACCTTTGTCCTCTCCTCCATCCTCTTTGACAAGGCCGTTAGCAGGAGGGTAACTTCTTACACAGGAAGTCGTCGGCCGCCAATGATAAATAGTTTTCATCAAATAATGGTGCAGCGGGACTTACTGAGGATGCATTTCACAAGTCAGACAGAATACTGACTGTCCTGGATCTGTTCGTGTTTTCTGAAACGGCCGGTCAGTCCACAGTGCAGGAGAAAACTTTGCGCCTCTACCGCCGCTCCCAGCCGTCCGTTTTTAGCGCCCGCATGTATCTCGCGGTTTGACGTCGTAGTTTACTTTAGGGTCCCCCTGTGACAGTACTATGTGCCCAACTCGACAAATATACTACAGCCCTGGTCCCCGGTGCTCGAAATTCAAATAAACAGTACTCTCAATTTCTCGGCAACTTCGACCTATTCGACTGTCCAAGAGAGTTCACCCTGGTATAGATGATGAGGACCTTGTACACAGATACATGGTACGAAGGAAGAGGACAGCAAACTATCACTAAAATGTGGGAAGAGTTGCCTCCTACGTCTCTACAAGTGTATAGCAGCTGAGGTTCTAGTACACACACATGCATACATGGTAAGAAGTGATACGGTTCAAATGGCTCTGAGCGCTATGGGACTTAACTGCTGAGGTCATCAGTCCCCGAAGTGATAGGGCCCATATCATTAACGTCGATATGCAGCAGGATTCTGGAACATATATTGTGTTCGAACATTATTGACACACAATCAACGTGGGTTTAGAAAATATCCTTCTTATGAAACACTACTACCTCTTTATTCGCATGAAGTGTTGAGTGTCATTGACAAGGGATTTCAGATCGATCCCGTATTTCTGGATTTCCAGAAGGCTTTTGACACTATACCACACAAGCGACTTATAGTGAAATTGTGAGCTTATGTAATATTGTCTCAGTTATGTGACTGGATTTGGTATTTCCCATCAGAGAGGTCACAGTTCGTAGTAATTGACAGAAAGTCATCGAGTAAAACAGAAGTGATTTCTGGCGTTCCTCAAGATAGTGTTATAGGCCCTTTGCTGTTCCTTATCTATGTAAACGATTTGGGAGACGATCTGAGCAGCCGTCTTAGATTGTTTGCAGATGACGCAGTCGTTTATCGAGTAATAAAGTCATCAGAAGATCAAAACAAACCGCAAGACGATTTAAAAAAGATATCTGACTGGTGTGAAAATCGGCAGTTGACCATTAATAACGAAAAGTGTGAGGTCGTCCACATGAGTGCTAAAAGGAATCCGTTAAACTTCGGTTACACGATAAATCAGTCTAATATAAGGCCGTAAATTTAACTAAATACGTAGTAATTACAATTACGAACAACTTAAATTGGAAGAAACACATAGAAGATGTGAGGAAGGCTAACCAAAGACTGCGTTTTACTGGCAGGACACTTAGAAAATGTAACAGACCTACTAAGGAGACTGCCTACACTACGCTCGTCCGTCCTCTTTTAGAATACTGCTGCGCGGTGTGGGATCCTTACCAGACAGGACTGACGCGGTACATCGAAAACGTTCAAAGAAGGGCAGCACATTTTTTATTGTCGTGAAATATGAGAGAGAGTGTCACTGAAATGATACAGGATTTGGGCTGGACATCATTAAAAGAAAGGCGTTTTTCGTTACGACTGAATCTTCTCACGAAATTCCAATCACCAAATTTCTTCTACGTAAACCTACGTGAACCCTCTGCCAGGCACTTAAATGTGATTTGCAGAGTATCCATGTAGATGTAAATGAACTATCGCTGAAGTGTAGGAGGGCCAATACACGCTACCACAACTGATGGGAAAAGCTTCACTGCCGTAAGTATACATCGAAATCGTTATGAAAAAAACTCCACTCAGAAACAACAGATCATAATGCAACACACACACTTGAGAAAAATCATTGCAATAACAACTGAAATAACTGGGCCCAAAAGATCTCGCTAGGGGAGAGTGGTGGCAGCTGCAAATATGTTCACCTCGATGTGCTGACACAGACTAACCAGCTGTGAGAATCAGTCTTACGTCCCCTCCTCCCTACCTCCCCCCCCCCCCCCCCATACATGGGGATCCGGATTTTCCACTCCTTTTCTAGCCTGTCACTGATGGTACACAAATAGATCCATCTGCTGGCAGGGATGTAATATTCCCACTCTGCCGAAAACAGTCACAGATGGATAAACGGCTCAAGAACAGCACACTCGCCAAAGCCGTTAAACGTATTTCTCAGAAAGAGTGGCCCCCTGGAATAATAGCGAAAAGACCTGACTATCCATCACAGTTGAAGAACCAAGCAGTCGACAGCGGCTGCTTTCAGATGTTCTGAATGTGCCAGCACTGTCTGAAAGCTGTCCTCAGCTAAGTAAAATCAGGCTCATGTAGGATAAACACTGAAAAATACTTCCCGCATAAATGAGATACGCACGGTTCTGTATGCTACTCGTCTCACCGTGTACCGAACCTTCCGAAAGGTGAAGAGCAGTGTCCACTGCTGCATGCGGCTATAACGCGAAATCACTCCCATTTATTCTACCTCTTCATGTAAATTATTCAAACGCTGTCTGGTAGAGGTTTCAGGCACTGAAGGATGAGACATTTCACTCGCCTCACGGATTGTCGTCCTTAGGAACATCAATCTAAGCAAAATCATTGTTGGCAACGTTCTGGGTACATACGTTGGTGGTTGAAACCTGCTCCATAAAGAACATGCGCACACAACTATTCAGTGATGTTGGTGTCGAAAGAGCAGCACTCCTGATGTGCAGACAATGGATGAATAGACGGTGATTGAATTTTACAGAGATTACTTGCTCCTCATGGAGTAACACACACATAGTGTCTGACTAAACCGTTGCCGTTTTTAACAGCTCAGCTGCTGTAATGTCAGCGCATTTGTTAAAAAAAGCGACTTAAAAAACATCAACACTCATCTGCCGCATGAAATATTACCATTGTGAATTCCCCCAGGTGTCATTCTTATGCCAGCAACAATGAATAATGCAATGACAGACCTCACCTTACTTTATGCGAAGGGCGTAAACTTATGCTTTTAAAATTAATACTGTGACAGTGCAAATAGTGGATATTGTACTAAAATCAATGAAATCTCCAGCTTAATAAGTAGAAACTCACTTTGCAGTTGTGATTCTTATACTTGCTACAATGAATGTTGCACCAATTGACCTCATCTCACATAATGTAAAGGGCGTGGTCTTAAGCTTTTACCAAGCGGTTAAAGGCGCTACAGTCTGGAACCGCGCGGCCGCTACGGTCGCAGGTTCGAATCCTGCCTCGGGCATGGATGTGTGTGATGTCCTTAAGTTAGTTAGGTTTAAGTAGTTCTACGTTCTAGGGGACTGATGACCTTAGAAGTTAAGTCCCATAGTGCTCAGAGCCATTAAGCTTTTAACGTTGCCGCTACGGTCGCAAGTTCGAATCCTGCCTCGGGGATCAATGTGTGTGATGTCCTTAGGTTAGTTAGGTTCAATTAGTTCTGAGTTCTGGGCGACTGATGACCTCAGAAGTTAAGTCGCATAGTGCTCAGATCCATTTTTAAGCTTTTAAAACGAATACTGTGACGGCAACAGTGAAAATAGTGGATATAGTACCAGTGGTCCGAACTTACGCTTGTTGCAATGAATACTGAACTGTGAAGATTGAATATCCTACGAAATAAGCACTTAACACCATCCAACCCTCCTTAAACATTCTGGGTGATCAAAAAGTTAGTATAAATTAGAAAACTGAATAAATCACGGAATAATGTAGATAGAGAGGTACAAATTGACACACATGCTTGGAATGATATGGAGTTTTATTAGAACCAAAAAAATTCAAAAGTTCAAAAAAATGTCCGAAAGATGGCGCTTCATCTGATCGGAATAGCAATAATTAGCATAACAAAGTAAGACAGAGCAAATATGATGTTCTTTACAGGAAATGCTCAATCTGTCCACCATCATTTCTCAACAATAGCTGTAGCCCAGGAATAATGTTGTGAACAGCACTGTAAAGCATGTCCGGAGTTATGGTGAGGCATTAGCGTCGGATGTTGTCTTTCAGCATCCCTAAAGATGTCGGTCGATCACGATACACTTGCGACTTCAGGTAACCTCAAAGTCAATAATCGCGCGGACTGAGGTCTGGGGACCTGGGAGGCCAAGCATGACGAAAGCGGCGGCTGAGCACACGATCATCACCAAACAACGCGCGCAAGAGATCTTTCACACATCTAGCAATACTTTTTTTATTACTTACTTACTTACTTACTTATCGCGAATGGACCCAGAAGGATCACGCAAAGCTTTCTGACGTCGTTTCTTCCATACTTCTTTCATTCGTTCTCCATGTTTTCTTTTTCTTTCTTCTGTCCATTTTGTTCCTGGTCTCTTTAGTGCTTCCTTCTCCGACAATACAATCCACTTTTCCACCTTATTTCTAAAAGTTTTTCTGTCTTTGACATCTTTAAGGTCAATATTTGCTTTTTGTAAATCTAATTTTACTTGTCTAATCCATGGTGTTGTTGATTTGACTTTTTCTATGTAAGTGAGAATTCTGTTGGTGAGTCGTGTGGGGGGAAGTCTAGTGACATGTCCATAAAATTTTAATCTTCGCCTTCTTATATCTGCTGCCAGGTTTGATATAGTTTCTGTGGTTCTTCTTGATTGTATCCGGTATCCTTCTTCTGTTAATTTTGGACCTAAAATCTTTCTCATAATTTTGCGTTCTTCTTTTAGTATTTTTTCTAAATCACATTTTGTGTGGAGTGTGAGCGTTTCACTAGCATATAGCGCTGCTGGCTTAATTACTGCGCAGTAGTGTCTGATTTTTGTGTTCGAGGAGATGCATTTTTTATTGTATATTTCATGTGTCATACCATATGCTCTCTTCATTTTCTGTTGTCTGATCTTCTGTGCAACTTTCTCTCCTCCGGTTGGCTCCAAAATTTCACCTAGGTATTTAAAATGTTTTACTCTATTTATTTTTCCATATTTTGTGTTCAAACTGTGTATATGGAATTTCGTACAGAAAAATTCTGTCTTTTGAAACGAAATTTGTAAACCTACTTTATCCGCGCATTCCTTAAGGATCTCTATTTGTTTGGTGGCGATTTCTTCATCATTTGCAAGTATGGCCAAGTCGTCCGCGAATGCTAAACAAGATATCTCCACGTTGTCTTTGGTTCTACCAAGATGGATTGGTTTCCAGTAGGATTGATTTTTTAATTCTTTTTCCCATTTCTTAATGACTTTATCCAGGACTATATTAAACAGAAGTGGAGATAGCCCGTTACCTTGACGTACTCCAGTTTTTATGAGAAAAGGTTCAGAGATTTCTCCCCTGAATTTAACTTTAGATACAGTGTCTGTCAGTGATTCTTTGATAAGCCTTAGTGTTTTGGAGTCAAGTCCAAGTTCCTCTAAAATGTTAAACAAAGATTGCCGGTCAATTGAGTCATAGGCTTTCTTAAAATCTACAAATGTACAAATTATGGGGGAATTTCTAATTGCTTTGTGTTTTAATATTGTCTTTAAATTAAATATTTGTTCTATGCATTAGCGACCGGGGCGGAAGCCTGCTTGATAATCACCAATTTGGCGTTCCAGCTGCTCTTGTGTTCTTTTCAGCAGGCATGTTGAGAGAATTTTGTAGGTGACTAGTAAAAGTGAGATTCCCCTGTAGTTATTGACATTTGTTCTGTCTCCTTTTTTATGTAACGGGTGAATAAGGGCACGTTTCCAATCCTCTGGTAATTTTTCTGTTTCCCATATTTTTGTTATTATTTTTGGGAGCTCTTGCAACGTCTTTGGTCCTAGGTTTTTTAATAGCTCTGCAACAATGCCATCTTCGCCAGATGTTCTATTATTTTTTAAGTTTTTAATGTGACATTTGATTTCTTCCTGTGTTGGTGGTAATGAATCCGGTTGAGCGTTGGCACTGATTTCTTTGGGAAACCTTAAACTAGGTTCTGGGCAATTTAGTAGGTTAGAAAAATATTGAGCCAATACTTCACAGTTTTCCTGGTTTGTTAGGGCTAATTTACCATCTGGTTTTCTGAAACATACATTTTGAGGGATATATCCTCGTATTTTATCTGCGAAAGTTCTGTAGAAGTCTCTTGTATTATAGTTTTGGAAATTTTCTTCTATGGCATCCAGTTGTGCCTTTGTGTACTTCCTTTTTGCTTGCCTAATAGATTTTGAAACCTGTTTTCTAACCTCGTTAAATAAATGTAGACTTTCTTGTGATTTTTTACTGTTATATTCTTGAAATGCCTTTTTTCTCCTTTCCAATGCATTTTCACAGTCTGAATCCCACCAAGGGTGTTTGAATATCTTTTTCAAGGGAATAGTTTCCTTAGCTATTCGCGTGATTTTAGAATGAAATTCTTCCCATGTGTTTGCCTTTTCCTTCTCCCATTCTTCTTTTACTTTAGATTCTTTAACCTTCTTGGTGTCATATTTCTGTATTTCTGTTTTCTTCTGATGACTTCTTCGTGCTGTAAACTTGATTTTAATTCTAGTTAGGTAATGGTCTGAATCAATGTTTGCTCCTCTGCGTACTTGGTCGTCGTAAATTTCTTTTTGTACTGGGTATGAAATCGCCACATGATCTATTTGAAACTCGCCAATTTGTTGTATAGGAGATCTCCATGTCTTTTGTTTTCTTGGACATTTTCTTAGAGATGTTGACATTATCTTCAGGTTATTCTGCTTACATAGTTCGACGAGCCTTGTACCATTTTTATTGGTAAATTTATGTGCAGGATATTTGCCTACGGTTTTTTGGTGGATTTTCTCTCTACCAATTTGGGCATTAAAATCGCCGAGTAGAACTTTTGTATCATCTTTTGGGATCTTGGCCATTATATTCTCCAAATTTTCCCAGAACTTTTCTGTTTCTATGGGGTTTTCCTTGTTGTCTCCGTTTGTGGGAGCATGAACATTAACCATTGTGTATGTTTTGTTGGCACATTGTAAGCGCATCGTCATTATCCTATTATTTACGGGAGTAACTTCCTTGATGGAGCTGAGCACGCTCTTGTGTATGATAAACGCCATCCCGAGATGGGGGGCTCCTCTTCCGATTCGTTTATCCGTCTTGCTCTTAAAGATGCGATAGTTGCCATAATCTGATGTTTCTTCATCTGTAAAACGTGTGTCCTGTAAAACTAGTATTACTATCTTTTGCTTTTCAAGTTCTGTTGTAAGGTTTAGAAGTTTTCCTGGTTGGATTAATGTATTTATGTTAAAGGTTCCAATGTATGTAGGTGTTTTAAGTGGAAGTTTGCCAGATAGCTCCGACTTTCTCTGATGTAATCGTGTAAGTCCAGGTTACCCAGAATCCGAATTCCTGGTTGCCATCTGTTGATGGGTGGATTGGTTACCACCTGGGGTAATGTTGTTATTACTTGCACGAGTCATACTTGCTTGTAATCAAGTTGGTCCAGTGTTTGCACTGGGTGTTTAGAACCAGGGATTGTTAGTTCCTGGCGCATTATGACCAGCCGCACATTGTGTGAACAGACGCTGACCAGGATGCCGATGGTTCCCACTTCAGACGCGTCCTGGATTTGGAATAAAGCCCCATGTCATTCCAAGCATGTGTGTCAATTTTTACCTCTCTATCTATATTATTCCGTGGTTTATTAAGGTTTCAAATTTAAACTGACTTTTTGATCACGCGGTACATTCAGCTAGCAAGTTCTGTGGTGAGTAGAAAACTTCTATAGTAACATAATACTGGTAGGACCAAACAATAACACGACAACCAACACTGAGCGAACCTTCCGGCGGGATGGATGTGTTCTTATTGCGAGAAACTAAAAAAAAAAGATAGCGACGTCTATGGTACGCTGCGGGTGGCCACCAGCCTTGGTCCTTCAGGCAGACGAAACAAACAGCAGATGCGAGTACCGCTGTCTAGATTTTCGCGTTAAAGTTATACATGGTTTTACAAACCGTGGTCATAAGTACAGTATCCAGGTACGGTGTAGCTTCCTACGATTCGTTAAAAAACTACAGTCTTCCACTAACAGCCACAAATGCCGCACTGCACACTGAATGTAATCACATTAATCGTGTATTAACCACTCGGTGGAAAGTGCAGCATCGTGTTGCCAGAAAGCAGGATGCAACATGCTGTAAGGTCACAATGAAGTCATCCATATTACCTAATTTATAAATTGATGACATGTCCACAGGGTTGTAAGTAACAGAGATTGATACTTGGTAGAAAATGGTCACGTACAACAGATGCTGTGCTATGTGAGTACAGTGACAGCTTAGACATTCGAGTGAGATTGTAAGGAATTCACAAAATATTACGACTAATACCATTTTTCATCCAGATTTATTTTTGTGTGGGAGTTGTCTTTTTAATGATTACCACCCCAATTGGTGAATCATATCCATGGCACACTCATCCCTATGTCAAAATGGGTTGCCCTTCTTTGAACCTTTTGAACCTTTCCGAGCCTGTCGGCTAAGTGAAGATAGTAACTCTTCCGAAAGAACAGATAACAATGATGACCATGCAGCTTCTCTAGAAAGAAATGATAATTAATCGAAACCCTCAGCTGCCAATAGGTGTTGTTGATATACCTCAATGGGGACAGCTGAAAAATGTGTGCTCCGACCAGGACTCGAACCCGAGAGATCCCATGCAATCGGGCCCGGATTCGATTCCCGACCGGGTTGGAGACTTTCTCCGCTCGGGGACTGGGTATTGTGTTGTCCTCATCGTTATTTCATTCTCATCACCGGCGCGCAAGTCGCCCATTGTGGCGTCGAATGAAATAAGATTTGCACTCGGTGGCCGAACTTCCCTGAATAGGGGCCTCCCGGCCAAAGATGCCATAAGCTCATTTCATTTTTTTCTCTCTCTGCGTCTTGCACCTGTTCCTCAGTTTCTGAACCGCCCTCCTTGCAACCATGCCTATGTGACCGTTCCAGTTTCATTGAAACACTGAACAGAAGTGTGGTTAAACTTGGTGAAGCGTGTGAACACTTGCAGCCAGGCCAATCTCGGTCACCAGATCCGCTGACTGTGGAATTGTCTGGTGGCCGCCGCTTGAACTAACACTCGGACGATCGGGGCCGCCCGCAGGCTACCTGTGTCTGTAGACCGTTTCACCTGCTCGCCACCCCATTGTCTCCAATGACAGCAGGGATGTGCGTCACGGCTTGTATTGTCCTGCAGCCTATACACGTGTTTAATGCAGACGACCATTGTTCCCCCAGACATGTTTCCTGGAAAGCTTTAGCTTTGCCTGAAACAGAACAATGCGTTTCACTCTCCATGACGATACCGACTCATTTCCAAGAAAGTGCGGGAGCGGAAGGCGGGAGGGAGGATGTTGCCTTACAAATAGGCCTTGAGCAGCTAGTAAAGGTATTCATTTACATTATTTTGTGCCAGACGATTACTTTCATACTGGGCCGGCCGGTGTGGCCGTGCGGTTCTAAGCGCGTCAGTTTGGAACCGCGTGACCGCTACGGTCGCAGGTTTGAATCCTGCCTCGGGCATGGATGTGTGTGATGTCCTTAGGTTAGTTAGGTTTAAGTAGTTCTAAGTTCTAGGGGACTGATGACCTCAGTAGTTAAGTCCCATAGTGCTCAGAGTCATTTGAACCATTTGAACTTTCATACTGGTCCTATTCGAAATGCATGCATGTAGATCATCGGAAAGAGGGAATTTCTCCGAAAGTTTAATGGCTTAACGAATATTACCCATAGAAAATCAAGCCACAGCTGGTTATGTTAGCAATATTGTCTTTCAGGGCTTATAATGCTCAAATCACATGGAGAGGAACTCTTGTTAAGATTGATATTTGGCGCGACTTAAATCTCGTCAAGCGCATGCAATGTACAGTGCACCATTAGTTATCAGTTACGTTGGTGGAGGAATGGAATAATTTACCAGAAGAATTTGCTACCAACTCTGTGAGCACATTGCTGAGCATGCAACACTGTACCAGTCTGCCTTCGGCCATCAGTTCTGACCTTATAGGTACAGGTGTAAACATTTAGGAATTTGAGGCCATCACCATCATGCACTGGAAATATGCACATATGTAACACCTACACCACAATATGGACACTGAACGAAATTTGCATTGCATTCTCATTCCACTGCTGTAACTACCGTTCCCTCAATATTAGCTCCCAAACACGGCAGCATAGCTCTCGTAAATTACAGGTGCATATCTAGCATTCAGATCAGACAAGAAAGATGGTTAAGGAGTGCTCTGCAAACGACAGTCAGTTATACGGGTAATGATCGATGTGTGTGTGTGTGTGTGTGTGTGTGTGTTTGTGTGTTTGTTTGTTTGTTTTTTGATGGGGATCTAAAACGCACAGAAAAGCGTTTTAGCCCGGTTTACCAACTTCGATAGGAATGAGCACACACATTTACTGTACTGGCCTTACTCTATTCATAACAGAAACATGGCGCTGAACTCTGAGTGAAATCGGAAGAGGGGATGATCTTTTTCTTTTATTTGCAGTGAACTTATTCAGACTAAGGATGTTGTCAACTCTTGAGTCAGAGAGTCACCCAACGTTTTCCAAATGAATGATGGATGAGTCTTTGGAGTTGGGATCCGATGGTTGCAATACTTTCAGCTACCTAGTCTTGGATACTTTTGAGAGTGTAAATATGTGGTTAAATTCTCTCTCTGATTACAATACAGATCAGTTGGTAAAGAGAACTTGCTGTCACCGTAAAAACTCTATTACAACCCAAATACATACTGTTATACTCGTAGAATGGGAAAGATTACTGTAGTCTAAGGCGCTACAGTCATGGACTGTGCGGCTGGTCCCGGCGGAGGTTCGAGTCCTCCCTCGGGCATGGGTGTGTGTGTGTTTGTCCTTAGGATAATTTAGGTTAAGTAGTGTGTAAGCTTAGGGTCAGATGACCTTAGCAGTTAAGTCCCATAAGGTTTCACACACATATTACTGTAGTCATATCAGGCAACCAGTAGCAGATACACAGACCTGTCTTTCTTGGCGGCAGCCGCTGTGGCCCATTTCATCCATTGGTCTCCGATGGACCAAGCAATGAGACCTGTTTTGACAACTATTTGCTCTTGCCACCTGTGAAGATCCGCAGGTGGATTTTCTGCCAGACACATGCTGCATTCTTCGAGTGAGGCAATGGTCTACTTGTCGATGGACTAGTGCAGTGGTGATCTGTTTGTTCTGTATTTGCCAGCGCCAACTATACAGGCTGACAGCGACCGATTTAACAGTTGGAGACTGCGTATATAAAATGCTTCCGTGGCCATCTGCTTTGAAAGTGGCTCGGAATATTTCCCTTGTAGTGGTGCTGCTTCTCTGGCGGTCTGCAGTTCTTAAAACAACTCTGCTGTCCACCTACAGTTGGCGGGGCGCTGTGAGTATATATACATATATATATATATATATATATATATATATATATATTCCTCAGCAGCTACATACTTGTAGATCGATAGGAGGCAGCTCCTCCTGCTCTTCACTGATAGTTTTCTGTCCTATATCTTCTTACCATGTATATGTGTACATGTTCTTGAGCAACTATTTCACTTATAAATCAGTAGGAGGCAACTCTTCATATTCTTTATTGACAGTTTTCTGTCCTATCCCTTCTTACCATACATCTTTGTACAAGGTCCTCAGCAACTATATCAAGCTGTTATCTTGGGAGCAGTGGAATAGCGATAACTTGCCTAGAAATAATGACAGCACAATTTATTTGATTTTCGAACGCCAAGGCTGCAGGTTGTAAGGCACACAGCAATGCTGTAGGAGGCGTATGTAGCAAACTCCGACGTCAAACAGCGAGATACATGCAGTCGGTAAAAAGGGAAAACGGGGGGTGGTGGTGGGGGCGCAAAGTTGTCTCCTGCAGTCTGGACTGGTCGTTCACAAAAACATGAACAGTTCCAGCACAGGTAGTAGTCCCTATGAGTTGTCAAATTCATCCTTAGTCCATCCCACTGTATCGCCATTATCTGCTGAGATGTATTCTCCATACACTCATGCATTACCACATCCTTGCATTCCTTTTGTGGGAGGCTATGGATGTAGTCCTCAGCTGCACACTTACAGAAAATACACTTATTGAACTCCTTTCCGTCCAACACCAACATCTCATCAACGGAACACCTTTCCTTCCAAAAATAAAGACAGTACCTACTAGTCTAGCCTTTTTCCTGCCTATTCACATGTGGGGCAGGGGGCAGCTGTAGGACAGTTTCGAGTGACCTCTGCTGGCGGTACTGACTAGAGCAATCAGTCTTCAAAATTCAAGGCAAACACACACACATGCGTGATCACAAAAAGGCGTGGGGGACAGCGAAAATTTTGGGGGACGGAGCTAGCGGAGTGTTGAGGCAGCTCTAGGACAATCCAGCAGCAAGATAACAATATCAAGAAAACATTTCTCGCCAAAACAAATAAATAAAAATGGTACCTTACATCCTTCATCTCCAGATGCTCAGCACTGATTGAGCCTTTTTCCCACCAGTTGACATGTGGTGGACGTGAGGGGAATTGGGGGCAGGAGGGGGGAAGAGGGTGACAGGAAATGGGGGATGGGGAGGAGTGGTAGTGGCGACATCAAGTAACGTTGCCACATCTACACCCCACGGAGAGGAAGTGGAAACGACCCCCCAGCGAGAGTTACCCTTTTTGGATAAATTTGGTAACAATGCAGACTGGCGTTACTTCGACCTTATGCCCCTACTCCGCCATGGACAAGTACAGAGTGAGTGGCAAAATAGCACTATCGAAAACTGGAATGAATGCAACTGTAGTACATCAAGGGACATAGAAGACGGGGGTGAATGATAGTGCAGAGTTGAGTACAGGCGAATAGATGTGCAACTGTTGAGCAACTGACACCTCAGATGAGCCAAGAGTCTACTAGCAGTTTTTC
This sequence comes from Schistocerca piceifrons, assembly GCF_021461385.2. Classification (NCBI taxonomy): domain Eukaryota; kingdom Metazoa; phylum Arthropoda; class Insecta; order Orthoptera; family Acrididae; genus Schistocerca; species Schistocerca piceifrons. The sequence continues at coordinate 136,375,139 of NC_060145.1, read as the reverse complement.
CTCCCTGACTGTTCAGCGAATGGGGCAGTGTACGGGCCTCTGCAGCAGACGCCTTTTTCATGCACCCAAGCTGGCGACTGTTCATCAGCCACATAGGCGCGATTTGCACGCCAGAACCGCAACTGGATGTCCATTGAGTGGCGACAGGTGGCCTTTTCAGATGCATCACGTTTTATGCTTTGTTGGAGAGATGACCGCTGGTATGTACGGCGTGAGACCTCCGAAAACAACCACCCTGCAACAATAGTCGGAAGGTCCAGATGGAGAGGGGAGCGTTATGATCTAGGGCACGTTTCTCCGCATCATGATCGTATCTACTAGCAGGCCAGTGCAATGTGTCACACATCTCGCACTGTACGTGCGTGGTTCAAACAGTACCATGATTAGATTGCCTTACTTCCATGACAACAGAGCTTTCTGGACTTAAACCCAGCAGAGAATCTATGGCACAACCTCGACTGAGCTGTTCATGTCATTCATCCTCAGCCGAGAAACCTAGTACAACTGGCCACGGCCGTGGCATCGGTATGGCTCCACATCCCTGTTGGTACATTCCAGAACCTCACTGACTCTCGCATTTCACAATGGTCCGATCTGCAAACGGTGGTTATTGAAGTCTTTGACAGATGGTCATATTAATGTGACTGGACACTGTATATAGTTCCGGAAGACTATGAGCCTTCGCTGTATCATATCTTCTCTAAAGATTCGTCGTATACATTTGAATTTAGGTTTATAACAAAATCGACAAAGACGTAATGGCTCAATTTTACTGAGTATGCACTTCACAGATGAGAACACTGCCTAAGCATTTCATATGTGCCAACTGTTTTACAACTATATCACACCGGATATTTCAGTTTAACCAGTCATCGAAAAAGCAAGGTATCACAGACGTTCGCCACAAGAGAGAAAATATTAGCTACCCCGAATCAGTAGCTGTACTGAACGCGTGCATCACAAAAGGTTCCTTTAAAATACCCACTGTTGACGGTCAGAGCCGGCCTTTACATATCACTGCGATAGTCGACCAGCGTTTAAAACAGTTACTAAATAATTGGAGCTAAGGAACATTACATGTCAACAAATCCTCACGTAAGTCCAAAGATAACTACCGCACATACATGCGAGACCAGATCGCACAGTCCACTTTACAAGCCATGTGTCCAAATTGGTGACCAGAATAATTTACGAAAGAATGGAAAAGGAAACTGAGGATTTGATACATGAGAGTTCATTTGGCAACAAGGAAGTTAAAGGCTCCAAAATGGTTCAAATGGCTCTAAGCAGTATAGGACTTAACATCTGAGGTCATCAGTCCCCTAGACTTAGAACTACTTAAACCTAACTGACCCAAGAACATCAGAAACATCGATGCCCGAGGCAGGATTCGAACCTGCGACCGTAGCAGCAGCGCGGTTCCAGACTGAAACGCCTAGAACCACTCGGCCTCAGCGGACAGCTAAAGGCTCCAGAGAGGCAGTTTTGACGAAGCGCTTGATAACGAAATCAAGGCGTAAGAAAAAGAAAGAAATCATCTTATAATTCGACCATCTAAAGAACGTGTTCGACAACCTAACATGTCACCCATTGAGGGTGAATGCGGATTCTCACTCCCGAAATGCGAATTCTCAGTCCCACAAATGGGCCATTGAGTAATTGGCGAATCGCTCGCCATTTTAATAGGAGCGATGCTACTATTCGTCGATGTTGGTAGGGTGAACCATAGCCGAACACAGCGTTAAGAAATAAGCGGTTGACCTACAAAGACAACAGAACATTAGTACCGAGGAACATTATCATCGATCTAACATGCAACTGGTGCTTCAGTGACCACAGAGACCATTAATAGGTGGCTCACAGAGAGAAGGCTCAGTTCACAGCACACCTTGTCCCGACTGCCATTGACCTCCGTACACAAAAAAAAAACCGATTGCAGTGGTATCAGGCACATTCTGCCTGAAATTTCATTGACTGGAGTATAATTGTCGTCAGTGATGATTACCACTTCAAACTGACCAGCGAAAACGTGTCTGGAAACACACTAGATAGCGTTGGGATACCAACCTGACGGTCGTCTAGCATATGGATCGACAACCAGGAGTGATGGTCTGGGGTGCCATTTTATTTCATAGCAGGACACCTAAGGTGGTCATCCGCGAAACCCTTATGGCGCAACCGTACGTCGATGATATTCTACGGTCGGTTTTGTTGTTCTACGTGGCAAGCCGTCATGGGCTTCAATTTCAGCAAGATAGTGCCCGCCTGCACACGGCGAGCGTTTCTGCTGCTTGCCTTCATGCTTACAAAACCCTACCAGCAGGGTCGCCAGATGTCTCCCGAATTGAGAACGTTTGGAGCATTATGGGCAGGGCTCTGCAACCTAATTGGACAGATTTGGCACGATGTTCCTCAGGAGGGCATTCAACAGCTCTAGAAATCAATGGCAAGCCGAATAACAAAAATGGTTCAAATGGCTCTGAGCACTATTGGATTTAACTTCTGAGGTCATCAGTCCCCTAGAACTTAGAACTACTTAAACCTAACTAACCTAAGGACATCACACACATCCATGCCCGAGGCAGGATTCGAACCTGCGACCGTAGTGGTCACGCTGTTCCAAACTGTAGCACCTAGAACCGTTCGGCCAACCCGGCCGGCTAGCCGAATAACAGATTACATAAAGGTCAGAGGAGGACCAGTGCGCTACTGTCTTGTTCAGTTTCTGAAGTTCCCCCTCTTGAATAAATCATCTACTTTTTCTGAAATTGCATTTGTTTGTCTGTACGCGTACATTACATCCACTTATATCCGTCCCCTTCGGATAATTCCTTCATGGTGCAACATCGTACTTACATTCACACGTGACAGTCTTCTTATTATGCTATATTCTGCCTGGGGGTAGCAGCGGGTCTTTGATGACGCTTCATGATGATCCTTTTTTTTCTTTGAGTTTATTTGTAATAGTAAGAACATAAATAATTTAACATGTAAATTTAAATGTATTAAACTGTTCAATAATGAGGTACAGAATCGTTTAAAAATCACACTGACCTTGTCAGGTTACAGTTACTAATCGCAAGGTATTTCAGTTTCCTCAGATGCCCCAGAATAGGCAGGTGTCTGAAGGGAAGGTTCGGGTTATTCGAGATATCCAGCATCTCGAGGTGTGTGAACCAGTCGTCCGGCCCTCTGCAGACAAAACAGATAGAAACACAACACGCCCGGATGTTGCTTGGGGTAAGACATCCGGATACATTAATAAATGTAAAATTATTTTAGCTAGTCAGATCAGTCCATTCGTTCATATATAATGTAACATTAGTTACCGCATTGAAGTATACTACTGCCTTGATGACGATGACAGAAATAATAATGCTACTAACGAAGTGGTATTTGATAATGTTAGTTGTCCAACGAAAACACGACGTAAAACAAAATCGTTTACTATTGTTTCAGCGGAACTATATACAACAAAAACGGTCTTAATGTGATTGAAATACATATATGATCAGGCATTTTCAACGACCTTCTCTTTGCACCCCTCCCTGCTGTATTTTCTACCACAACATTTCATAAACTCTTACTCAACACAGGTGTTTTATTCGACGTGATCTGAACAGCAGTCAGTTCGCTGCTAAGAATCAAAAACAAGATACTACTAAGGGATGATTATGGGGTCCACAACATTATGTCTTAATTGCTGCAAGTTTTATATTTTCCTTGCAGGAGAAAGTTGTGGTAACTAGAGCAGCTACAATCAGGAAATAACGTAGAGATTACAAGTATATGATTCCACGAGAATCGCCCAGAAAGTAATACACAACATTGTTTTCTCTCAGCCAATAACAATGATTCGAATGCGAAACTTATGATATACTTTATTTGAAGTTTCCGGAGTGCGCCTGAAAATTTTCCGTTTACTCCCGGGGTATCGCAGTTGCAGCAGTGCTTTAAAATGGCATCTGTAAGTGATGTATGTTCGGAGAATTCAAAGATAATCAGGAGATAATACTGTGTACTACAGTGAGCAACACTAAACTGGAGAGACTACTACACGAAGCAAAGCAATGACGAGTGACATCACACGTCATGCTAAACCGGGGCAAGGTGTCAAAGTGTTCTGCTACATAGAAACAATACAATTATCATTATGTACACTATATGACGCTGTGGGTGTTTAGTTTATAGTTCACTGTTAGCCTTGTGCCTTCTAACCCTTGTATTGTATTGTCTTGTATTGAACTGGGGACCTAGAAACGACAGAGAGGCTTCATCCCCGCCATAGCCCTCAGTGGTCCATAAACCCACAACAGGCTACAGCAGTCCACTCACCCCACCACTGCCCCACACTGAACCCAGGGGCACGGCCCCCAGTGGACCTCCCGGAAACGTCTCACACCAGACGAATGTAATCCCCAAATGTTTGCATGGTAGAGTAAATATGGTGTACGCGTACGTGGAGACATTGTTCGCGCAGCAATCGCCGACTGAGGCGGAATAAGGGGAACCAGCCCGCTTTCGCCCAGGCAGATGGAAAACCGCCTTAAAACCATCCACAGACCGGCCGGCACACCGGACCTCGACACTAATCCGCCGGGCGGATTCATGCCGGGGACCGGCACGCCTTCCCGCCCGGAAAGCCGTGCATTAGACCGCATGGCTAAATGGGCTGGCTTCGAACCTTTACCTGCAAAATCAATTTTACAGCTATTCTACTCTACTTCCAAACGTAATTTCCGTACTGCCGCTAAAGCTGCTGACAAATTATGAGTCTCAAAAATCTTACTTCTCTTCAGAAGACTTTTTGCTTTAATTTTTCTCATTTTATTTCCTGAATGACGAAACAATAGCGATACAAAATAACCAAAACCTTGACATGAAAGATTTCTTATCACCAATCTGACGAACTTTCACACAGTAACACATGTGATGTAAAGTGCATTTCTCTCTACAAGTAACAAGAAAACTTCTGTACACATCATTAGGCAACGAAACTGCTAAACCATTGCCTTGCTGCTAATTTCGGCTGCTAACAGGGGGAAAACCGTTAATGTTAACACGAATCACTAAACAGGTTATTACGTTAACGCTTAAGAATCATTAACAGCAACTTGTATCTTAGTTGCTAGTTAAATATGTGGTTTTACCTCAGAGACTGGTGGTTTATTCCGAGTAAGTTGCCTTCTCTGACTGATTTTTAACTTGCAAATAGCCTGAAAACTGAATAAACTTGGGATAGCGTCATGCTTCAGCAGCTGTCTATCAGCTTCTGGTCGAAACATGTAGCTGTCTTTTATAAAATGACATGTTTTGATGTAGACCAGTACTTCCTTCGTACTGCATGCACCCATTTCTTTAAAAGTTCTGGACTCGAGTGAGGAAAACTGAAAGGATTTTAATCATATTTTTGCAGGATTTGAATTTGTGAAACACTGCTTGTGGCGGTTTCTCCTGCTTTTAATTCTTCATTTGTTGATTGTTGTCCTCGGTGTCGACGTACTGCGTTGCTTCACTGGCTATAAAATGGGTTGTGGATTCCGACACTGACTTATGCGAATTATGTAGCCGACAGATGCACAGTTGCGTTTCGTAGTACTTTAATTTCACTGTCCACAATCCCCCAATAATACGCAGTTATATGGCCAGTGCACAATTGTTTAACTTGCGATAAACCTCATTAATAGTTTGCAGGGGAAACTCCACATACTGCTACGATAGTTTACTGTTGAACAGGTACGCCCAGTAAAACCTAACCACAAAGTTCACAGTTCTTGAAGAATAATCAGGTACCTATGGAGCAGACACTGTCACTGTTTTTACACATGCCCTAATTGTTTAACACTTGTTCCACAGGTAATTTGAAGCACCGTTGTTGTTCTAACCAGCACAGGTTTCTCGTCTGAAACTCGGCCGTGGACTGACTGTCTCGTGACCAAACATCATCACAATAATCGGTACTGAAACTACACATTGTTCGAAGTTAAATTTACAGAAATTACAATTAAAACTTAACTCATTGAATTAAATGACTACATAGAAAAATTTCGTCTTTTTAACAGTCTCTTGTACTGCAATAGTTAGGCCAAATTGTCTGTTTAAATGATGAAATGAACATATATAGTTACACAAACAATACCTTTGATAAAATTGTTAATTGCCTTGGAATTAATACAGAGCTGGTTTTGCTAACATGTTTTTGAATAGAGCTAAATAGATACTTTAAGATTACTAGTACTTCATCTTCCAAATGTTTGCAATTATTACAGAATTTATACTTGTTTATATATGAATAATAGAATTTAAGTTAGCAAACAATTACTGATTTCTCCCTATAATAAAAGATACTAACTACGAATAGTCAAAATAAATTAGAAAATCAATTACATACATAAAACTTAGCACAAAATTAGATCTGGTGTTCCATCCTTTAAAACTGAGGGCCTGCCTTTCTCTGTTATAAAAATGCAGATTACACTCGCGTATGATAATGGTAATTAGTTACACATGAAGAAATTAATTTAAAGGAGCAGATGGCAAAACAAGAGGGTAATTAAAAATATCCCAGCTTGCTTCGTCACATACGCCCTTTACCTATATTAAAGCATATCTATCGATTACTGCACCCGTAACAACTCTTGACCATGTCTGTTGAAAAAGGAAAACAATATTAGTTTAAGGTCACATGCAGAAGAAAGACAAGAAATACTGTTCCGTTACAATCTGGTGACTGCATCAAAGAGCGTCACGGTTTACTAAGCAAAAACGCCGTTGAGTAGTCTCTGCAGTTCAGTATTGAGCTCACTGGTGCATTCCAAAAATGTAACGCTTGGCATCTTTGCCCGCCATACTGGTAAATGTATGTCGGTCTCTTTCTATCCAGTTCTCAGTACGTAACTGATTTGCAATGAGGCTACAAGTTTTACTTTCCCGATGTAATATGCATGTAATTTTAGCATGTCTGATGCACAATCGAGCTGCTCATATTAAAACATTAAATACCAGAACAAAATTAATTACTACTGATAAATAAATGCTCTCTTCACACTGAAGTTCGCATTAATTGGAAGAATGTAAAGTAAAAATTCCTGGAAAACATTATCTTTCTGCAACTTGATTGTAACCTTTACCGGAGGTCAAATTATAAGTTAGAAAATATTCATTTCCAATAAAAAGCATCATGTGCTTACAAAGAATTTAATATTCTGAAATCTCCAAAAATTTGTTCTAGTTGATTATGTGGAAAGAGATGAAAGAAATTTAAAAGTAAACAATATGCAATTCAAAATTCATTTACATTTATTATTTATACAAAATGTTTGAGAAGAAAGTAACTTTCGTTAGCAACTGTCACACACAACTGTTTTTTTCACTGGGCTTTACTACTCATTATATTTCAGTTACATCTTAATTTACATCTAACTTATATTGCTACAAGATGTTAGTGGGAGGGGAAAGAGGGCATCGCCCATGGTTGCATTGTTGCCAAATTTATTCAAGATGGCGGTGATAGGTATGGCAACATCACAATGACGTCATGGCAGGAAGTTCAAATATTGGCTGGAAAGTAGGTCAATTGGGCTACCTCCATAAACCTAAGCCCATCTCCTGGCCGCCTTCCATAACCCCTCCCCACCCCTATCGGCCCCACAAGAAAATGGGGGTAAGTTCAAATTTTGGCATAAAAAAGGTCACTTGGGCTACCTCCACTAACCTAAGTCATTCGACCACCACCTCTTCCTTGGAACTGGTGGGAAATGAACTCAGCCTGTGTTGGGCTGCTGGACAGGATGGACGTAAGTCTTTATTTTTCATGCAGTGTTTATTTAAACAATTTGAGTTGTCATTGGCAGTAGTCCATCCAGTGCGTTCACCATGCGGTCCGGAGTCCAACTGACCTAGTATACAGTACTGCCACGAGAGGATGCTGTCGCCCCATGGTGGTCTGGGGAAAAATTGTGGGAAAAGGACTCAGTGTGTGTCCAGCTGCTGAAGAAAGGAAGGAGTGTACTTTTATTTATTTTTAGTTGGAAATTCGAATAATTTATTTAAAGACAGATTTCACATAGTTTATTTATTACTCTGATACAAAACACTCGCCCTGACATGCTTGGGGTCACAATAAGTAGCCTGCAGCCTGCAAACTACTATTAAAGTGTTGAAACACTGCCGTACACTGATGTACAGACACGCAAACAACTCGAAAATTGTCGAAATAATGCATGTATAATGGTCTACAAACACGCTCAATAAATGTAAACTGTCGAAATAATGCACTGCACAGCCCACAGACCTGAAAACTACTCGTAAATCACCGAAATAATGCAGTACACAAACACGTATTGCGTGTAAAAATGCTTTCGCACTATCGTTCAGAAATTCGATCATCACATATCAGCGAATTGTTCCCTACAAAGGCCCCAAGGTACACACACCAGCACAGTGCACATACGACATTCCATACGCGAGGTGCCTTCTGCCACACATGTGTTGACCTAGCCACCATTGCTGGTGCGACGATGCATAGCCTTTATACCTACAGTCCAGCGAAGACCTCAGTGCTGAGCGAGAGATGTTTGCCTAGCTACTCAACATTGCAAGAACAGCTAAAAGGCTGTCAGTGTTGTACTGATATCACATCTATGTAAATAAAAGCCAAGTCTCCCCTGGACACCCTATAGAAACCTTCTGCAGTACTCTCAGAAATTGTTTAACGTCATATCCCAGAATAACACCTGCATTCTTCCTAGAGATCTTAAGGGGACGCCAGTCCATTACATATCAGCCCTTTCCCAGAAATAGTTAAGGGTCGCTTTTGTTGCTGTTGTACGAGCTTTTCGTGATGTCTCAGCTTTCCTGCATGGACATTCTTGTCCTAACAGGACCTGTTTTCGAAAATAGCACAGAATAACGTAGACTGCATTCTCCCTGATGGTCCTGACGATGCACCGCGTCCATCCTGGAAATCGTGACATAGTGCCTTCAGCAAACATCTCAGAAACAGTAAACGTCCTCACCACTATGTAGAGGCTCCTATGTTCCAGCACAAAGGGTGTCTTATGAATGAATGGAACATTCTTATTCGCTCTTACTGAGATTACCTGACAAACTGCTACTGCTGCCAGTGTGGGAGCACTGTCGACCTTTTCTTTCTGCAGACGAGACTTTCAATAGCAAAAATATTTTGTACAGATCGCCATATTGCACTGAGAGTTAAACCTTGCAAAGGAGGTCTACAGATCTTCAAATACTGAAAGACAATTGTCAGTTATACTGCTATGACACTAATGACAGAAGGTAGAATATTTCAGTGTGTAACCGACCTCCAACCTAGCTGTAAATCATCACATACCGTATCGATGTAGTAAACACACAGTTTGTATCCTCCGCCATACAAAACAACCGCTTTTGCTTCCTGCGTATAGCTATCGACTATCAGACACTCGTACATATACCGTAAAGACAGAGAGCATGAGCACACGGACAATATATAGTACCTTTGGCACTAAATATTTCCCTCGAGATCGGTAGGTCACTCACTGATCACAAGTCATCTGCCGCCACACACATACTGGGCCAACGAGTGACCAGAGCACCCTCAGCGAACCGAGGTGAATTTCCAAACTGTTATACAAAGGCTGGGTCACGAGAAACGTCAATCATTGCCGCGCACCATGCACCCTCAGGCAGAATCGTCCTAGGAAACCGGCTAAATATATATTTTATCGCTAACTTACAAATAAATATTACTATTACAATCTCCTCATTTGGACGACATTCGACAATGGGCAAAGTATTAGAAACACTCACTGCTGATGGCTGTGGCTCTGGAAATAGAAATATCTGTACCATTCTTGTGACTTGACATACTTTTTCAGGTTAAAAAAAAAAAAAAAAAAAAAAAAAAAAAACCTCCCATTCCCACTGCAACCGCAGTATTTCACGTCAAATACATACCTTCCTTAAGACTGGACATAGTTGTTTTCCTTGCGCATGTCAGATTACACACACACACACGCATACATTATAAGCCTTATGCTCAAGGTGAACCTGTCACGCATCCCCTATTACTAAGTATAATATTTCGCCAATAACTGATTGCTGGTGATACCTCTATTTCCCAAAAACCCTGCGGATTCAGCGCTCATAACAACAATCTAATAAGGCTCACTGGTCGCTAAACAGCACATGACTCGCAAAATCTCAAATTTACAAAGACAGAACTTTCCAGAATGTTAAGAGCTCACCACGTATATGATGTCTTCACGGGTTGTCAGCCAAGTAGCGTCGTCGTTTCGTAGCAACGTTTCGATGAAATGCGTCTCCATCATCTTGAGGCGAAGACAACCCGTGAAGACTTCATAATATGGAATTTTTCCGAGAAATCTTGCACTCACACCACTTCGCCTGAAGATGACAGAGACGCATTCCATCGAAACGTTGCTGCGAGACGACGACGCTACTCGGCTGACAACCCGTGAAGACTTCATGTATGAAATTCGCCGAGAAAGGCTGCACTCACATACAGCTTACTACGTATTTCAACGTAACAAATTGCTAATCATTTGCGAAATATACGACGAGTAAATGGTACAATAACAGCAATTTAACTTATACGTGAGTACATGGCAAGAAACTTGATCCAATGTTTTGGCACCTTTTGTGATATAGTATTACGCATACAGAAATAAACTATAGCAACATATTGCGAGTCCTCACTGACTTCAAATGGTTCAAATGGCTCTGAGCACTATGGAACTTAACTGCTTTGGTCATCAGTCCCCTAGAACTTAGAACTACTTAAACCTAACTAACCTAAGGACATCACAAACACCTATGCCCGAGGCAGGATTCGAAGCTGCGACCGCAGCGGTGTCGCGGTTCCAGACTGCAGCGCCTAGAACCGCTCGGCCACTGCGGCCGGCTCCTCACTGATGCTTGTCTGAATGTCATGTGGGTTTGAAAGAAGCGCCACTAAAGGAAAAACTTTTGTGAATTAGATTTTCAAAATGGGCTCAAGTAGTTAATCCGAGTGGAGATCTGTCTAGACTGAAGCTACTTTACAAAATTTTTTAGAGATGAATCTGTTAGGTGAAATCGAGAAAGTATATAAAAATATGAACTCTGGACCGGTTAAAGCCGTTACATCTTTACTTACTTGGTAGACTGGCGACAGAAACCGTATTCGATCTATAGCCTCGCCCATCAGACTCCTCCATTTTTTCAGTCCATTCTTCCCCATCTAGTCCCATCGTACTCATATACCCTCTAACCACGTGACTCCATCACAGTCGTGTTCTTCCCCTCAGCCTGTTGCTCAGACGTCTTCTTCCATCACCTGCCTGGTAGTTTGGCCTTCTCGACGCACTACGTGCCTGTACCACCTCAGCCTCCTCTCTTTAATTACAGTCACACCGTCCAGTGACTCATACAACTACTGCAGTCTGCAGATTTTCCTTTTCCTAAAATCGTGTCCATCCTCCAACGGCCCAAATTCTGTTTAAGAACAGCATTCTCAATTGTCAGGAGTTTTGGTTCAAATGGTTCAAATGGCTCTGAGCACTATGGGACCTAACATCGGAGGTCATCAGTCCCCTAGACTTAGAACTACTTAAACCTAACTAACCTAGGGACATCACACACATCCATGCCCGAGGCAGGATTCGAACCTGCGACCGTAGTGGTCGCGCAGTTCCAGACTGTAGCGCCTATAACCGCTCGGCCACACCGGCCGGCTGTCAGGAGTTTTCTTTCCATCTTTTGTGCCAGAGTCCAGGCCTTTGCTCTGTATAGGACCCTAATGTTCATGGATCTCCATAGAAGACGAGACATGAGCAGCTTTCCGAGTGCAAATCTTGACATGTTTCCTGCATGAATTCTTGCCTTTCTTTCCTGGTCTGTCTCATTCCTTTCATTGAATAATGCCTGAATATATCGAATTCTTTTTCAGCAGCCACATCTACCGGTTCATCACTGATCTCTCTACTAAATATGAGGTATTTGGTCTTATCCATATTCATATTCAAGCTTGCTCTCATTGCCTCTTCATTAACACGGTTGTCATCTGAATCAGATCTTGATCAGTCCATGCAAATAAAACTATATCATCTGGGTAGCTTACCTCTCTCAGCGCTCTTTCTAGAGCCAGATTAAACAAAAGGGGGAGAGGCAGCTCCGGGCGACAGAAAAATCCGCAAACAGTTGGGAGAAAGTTTTGGTTTTACTTTTCAGTCAATATCTCGCGAAATGGAAGCTAAGAAGTCAATTAATGAAGCATAATTTTCAACAGCAGGGTTGGAAGCAGTCTTCAATATATTGTGTATAGGTAGTAGGAGAAAGCTGCCGCGAGGAATTAGCCGAGCGGTCTCAGGCGCTGCAGCCATGGACTATGCGGCTGGTCTCGGCGGAGGTTCGAGTCCTCCCTCGGGCACGGGTGTGTGTGTTTGTCGTTAGGATAATTTAAGTTAAGTAGTGTGTAAGCTTAGTGACTGATGACCTTAGCAGTTAAGTCCCATAAGATTTCACACACATTTGAACATTTTTGAGAAAACTGAACTGACAACTTGAATTTGTATTACTTGCCCATAACTGATAAATTTGTTTTGAAATTTAACGACGACATACAATGTGAATGGAATGATAATGATGTTGATGACTAACAGAGGATGTAATCACTAATGATAAAGAAACTGAATTTACTTGAGAAGAAGACGGAAAAAGATTCTGTTCCTGAAACAGACGAGAAAAGCGAAGTAGAATTCTCAGTACGTCCATAGGATCACTGAAAATTTTCCCTGTCATTTCGACTTTTAGAGGCTGGTCTTAAATCATTTAGCGCCAGTGACAGATTGACAGTTAAAATCTTGATGGTGTCATGTACCTAGCTACTTGAATGATATTATTGAGAACAGCTTGTTAGTGAAAGAATTTTGGAGAAAATAGCTTCTACTTTGCACTTCGAATTAATTTCTAAAGGAGTACATTCAATTAATGATTTCAGATACTTAACTCCGGTAGCGTTGTCTCGAGAGTAATTTTTTCCTGTTGATCGAATAATAGTCCGTTTTGTATCAGTTGCTTCAATGAAATGCTATTCAGTCCAAGAAAAATCTCTTCGTGTACTATCTCTACAACATTTAAATACTCCTTCGTGGAGTTGTGACATAGATGGTACATTCCATTTTCATCATAATAACAGTGAAATCAAACTTTCATCTGCATAATACAAATAATCAATAACTTTCCATAGTCGATAATCAACCAGTCCCGAGATACAAGCACGTTAACACAGTTCCTTCTTCCCACCACGTTACAGACATGCCGACTCCCCCATTGTTCCAAAACCAAAGATACACGTATGCTAAAGATCGGCTTCCAAGCAATTACATTGGCATGAAAACATAAACTGTGACATAAATTTTTATATATCAAAAGATAGAAATTTATGTGTTATTTCAAAACATGATTAGTGTTAAATATTAAATTATTATTTTTATTCAAATCCGTTTTAAATCAAATGTAAAGTACTTGGATGAATATTATTCTCGTAACTATAGCATTTACGTCTTCTGAACATATAAAAAAATACGTACATAAACTGTGAATAAGAAATAATCCTCCCAATAACAGAGTCGCGCAGAAATGAAGGGCTACCGTGCCAAATGTTTCGTTGGGTTAAAAATTGGTCATAGAGCACCAGAAAAGGGCAATTTTCTAGAGAAAACTGTTTATAATGAGTTCGTACGAATATCAGATGCTTGCTTTAGCAAACCTAATGTTTGAAGCTTTAGCTAAGGTTTTTATTCACAGAGGGGAAGGTGTTACACTGTGGACGGCACTGTAATATCATTTACCAGAAGAATTAGACGTAAATACAAGAGATGCTTACATCCACAAACTGCTCTTTCGGCGAAAGAAGAATCTCCTAAAAATTTTTTTCTTGTAGTGAAAGACACTGCCAGCCGTGTTGATACTGACAACGACTCCCTGTTTCAGTACGTGGAGACTGGATAGAAGAAGAGTCAGGAGCAAAATTTCTACTTTACGGCGCGGGAAACTTGAAAAATTTTTAGAAAAAATGAGTCATGCGACAAAAAAGATCAACTGAAAGTCCAAGTTCATGTAGGCAATGAACTGCTTGAACAAGTTGATAAATTTACTTATCTGGGCAGTAATATAACCAAGGATGGAAGGAGCAAGGCAGAAGTGAGAAGTCAAGCAAAGGCTGCTTTTAACAAGAAGAAAAACATCTTAACATCTAAGAGCATCAGCCTTGAAATCAGGAAAAGATTTTTGAAATCATATGTGTGGAGTTTGGCATGCTATGGGTGTGAAACATGGACTCTCGGGCAGAGGAAGAACAGAAGCTAAATTCTTTTGAAATATGGTGCTATAGACGCATGCTCAAAATAAAATGTATCGACAAGGTCACAAACGAAGTGGTTCTGGAAAGAGCAGGTGACAAGAGAAGCCTCTGGAGTTTCATTGTTAAAAGAAGAGTGCAATTTACAGGCCATCTATTAAGACATAAAAGATTCCTGAACACAATCATAGAGGGATATTTCGAGGGAAAAAGACCAAGAGGAAGACCACGACTGAGGTACACCGATCAAATCGTGAAAGATGTGGGATGTAACACCTATAAAGAAATGAAGAGAAAAGCTGAAAGACGCACAAAATGGAGACAAGCTACGATTCTAGCTATTGCAAACCAATCCTTGGATTGGCCACTGTAGAAGAAGAAGAAGAAGAAGAGGCATTATAAAAGTGCTGTAATGTGGCTGCTGAAAAGAAATAATGAAGTTTTTAAATGAAATCATTCCGCTTTGTTTAAAAATTTCACTAAGCCTGTGGACCCAGTACTCATTTAACAAAGTTTATTGCTATGTAAAATTTGGAAACTTCAATAAGGATTACGATAAAACTCACGTAATAGAAACATCAAAGGCACAACTTGAGATCCAGACAAACTGTGTTTCAGCTGTTGTTGCAGCAGCTACAGTGGAATGATTGCAACCACAAAAGCAAGGAAAAGAGATGCTTAAATTGAAACGAAGCAGAAATGGAATGAAGGAAAAGAATGAAAATTAAAAGGTGGCACTGAATGTAAATGCTGTTGAGAAGAGCATTAAGAGTTACAAATTCAAGAATGTTTGAATATGTAACCAAGAAGCGAAGGCACTTATTGACTCTGGTTCAAATGGATCAAATGGCTCTGAGCACCATGGGACTTAACTGCTGTCGTCATCAGTCCCCTAGAACTTAGAACTACTTAAACCTAACTAACCTAAGGACATCACACAGATCCATGCCCGAGGCAGGATTCTAACCTGCGACCGTAGCGGTCGCGCGGTTCCAGAATGTAGCGCCTAGAACCGCTCGGCCACTCAGGCCGGCTATTGACTCTAGCACTCAGTTTATTACGACAAGGTGTTTTTGAGGGAACTGATGTTCGAGGACTCCAAGATATAGATTAAATCTCAATCGGATTTGGGAAAAACTTTTCGTCTCCACAAGGGTGTTTTACAATGACTGGTGAAACTGATGATATGACAATTGAAGCATATATTTATGTCGTTTCTGGAAACACTATTAGTTTAGTCGTAGTTGTTGTTGTCGATCTTCTAGACCAAATCGAATTTTTAATAAACAAGGACAGAGTTACTATTAGGAGGTTAAAATAGGAAACTCATCTCATGTGAATCCGTATAGCAGAAAAGCCAGAATCACATACTTAAACGCGTGCTAGCGGTCAAATAAAGGACATTTTGAAATTTGGTAACTAATTACATCACATCAAAATGAAGATTGTTGCAAAGCAGAACATCCAGTATACATGGTGTAACGAATACAAGTGCAGATTTTTTATATGTGGTACCTTAAAATGTACACGCGTCGTTGTGTCAGTTGTTTTTGCTCTACGTCGAACAGTCTTCCACAAACAAGTCAAAAACTTTACAGCATGATATTTTCTGCATGGTCGTAACCATACCTCTAAGTAAGCTAATGCGGTCAGTATAGACTGACCGTTTTGTGTCGACGCGTCCACACAAAAGCACCTGACGTGCTGCACAGGAGAAAATAAGCATTAATGGCTTGCTCTTGTCACAAAAACTTGGAGGTAAAAACCAACCTAAAACCACACTACTCGTATTAGCTGTAATTATTAGTCGTCCGATGATGTAGATACTAGTGTAATGTTGTTCAGTGGAGCATCTACCGTCATCCATAGAAGTATCTTCACTTATACCCATTAGTCTGTTACCAGGAGAGAAAGAAATTGTCCACAAGCATGTACAGGAGTGGTTTGTTTAGCAGTATACGTTTGAATAAGAGTAGACACGAGCATTCAAAATGTTCGAGGACATATTTTCATCGGGTTCAGCTTTCAAAACATACGACAAAAGATACGAAACTAAGCTACACACAGATGGAATGAAACAAAGCTTCAGAGCTGCTATAAAAATCTCCAGACGATGACGAGTAACCATCTCTTACACAAGGACATGATAACTCCTCAAGAATAAAATCATTCTAGTGACAACTGCGTCGGATAAAGCTCTTCAGGTATAAATCTGATGATCTTTTGCCAACCGGGCCAACACAAATTGGACCAAAGTTAAAGGTGATGGCCAAAATTATTGGACCAGCCGAGTTAGAAACTCAGCGCAATGATACACATGATATTTGCGGAGAAGATGATAACCACTAGGGTCTCTGGTTTATCTCATCATTCGCTGAATGTGTCCAACTCTGTCCAAATGACTGCTCATCATCCGAGTTAGTGATTGTCAAGAAGGGCGAATGTGTGTACAGATGGCAGATTTAAATGTTTTCCCACCGACAAGGCAAATTATCCACAATTACAATGAAATAATGTTGAGATGTTTATGTGAGCTTACGAAGTCGTGGATGAAGGACAGTATACATCAATTCACATGAAATGGGAGACATAAATTTCTAAATTATCTTCGCGAAAAAGATGTGAGTTCCATGTCTTCTTGTTTTGTTTCGTTTATCATGAGATACGTGTACGCCTATACCAGTATAGGTTCACGGGTTATTCCACGACCAACTGGTCTAGCATCATCATCTCAGATTTTTGTAAAATATGATATGTAGATTCCAACAATTAGCACGTATAATTTGACCAATGTTTAACTCTTAATACGTAATACTTCAGGTGTTGCACTCATTCTCTAGTGGGTGGTCAAAACGTTCTCCATGACACTGTGAATTTTTTGTTGATGACGGTTCAAATGGCTCTGAGCACTATGGGACTTAACTTCTGAGGTCATTAGTCCCCTAGAACTTAGAACTATTTAAACGTAACTAACCTAAGGACATCACACACATCCATGCCCGAGCAGGATTCGAACCTACGACCGTAGCGGTCGCGCGGTTCCAGACTGAAGCGCCTATAACCGCTCGGCCACACCGGTCGGCTTTTTGTTGATGCAGACAAAGACAAAAGTTTAGACACTGCTTTAAAGTGGCCACTTTTTCAATATTTCAGCATCAATTCACTGCTAAATGTATTTAAAAAACTTGCAAATTATGCTGCACAATAATGAAGAGTCTGGTTAAGATGGCCGCTCAAAACTGAGATGAGAAGATATTCGATGCTCTAATCCTTTCCAATATTTGCTCAGTAATTTTTCGTAAACTAGAAGTTTTAGGGAAGCTTCCTTTCGTAAGAATGTAAAATGTTTTATGGATGACAAGTAATTAATAAATAAATTTAGTCAAAAAACTTCTTTCCAAGTTTTGGTCCATTTCAAGTTCTGTATCTCAAAATGGACTTTCCAGTTTTCTTGCTTTAACTACCATTGAAAGAACTATCCTTTTCTGCAGGAACATATAATTTGTTGCACGGAGACGCTTTAGAAATAGTATTTAAGTGAGAAACGCCCATCGAAATGCTTTCGAGACTTCAAGATTTAACACACAGTGGAAACCAGACTTTCACTAAATGTCTCAGATGTGTTTTCCTACATAAATTGTTAATTCATTTTACATTTAGTTAAGAAATTAAGAGAATCTGGAAAGCGACTTTTGGTATGATAATGGTACTGAGGTAATAGTGAAATACCTTTTTATTTAATCTCAAGTGAAAAATCATTTAAGTTGCAAGGCAGCCAAGTCAGGCTGATGGAATTTTACTGTCCCACTCGGTGTGACAATGAAAAAGTTCAATATCACTGGGCACACAGTGACGGAGTACACTAAAGGGCTGTTCTGAGTGGTCGGTGAGCAGTTCGCAAAGTGTACGGCAGTCTAGAAACAGAGTCAAAAATATAATAAACTGGTCGTAAACACACAAGATCAGTCCAGAGTGAGGACTGAAAGAGAGCAAATGGTAAAACAAGCGTTAGCTGAGCACTGCAATTAATGGCGCTGTCTGAGGTTCCGTATGATGTGATCCCTCAGGTAAAAAAATTAAGTGGCAGTTCACGCGCATTTTTAAGTGCAGAAGTGCGCCATAATGCGCGCCTCCTGTACTGAATGCTTTCTCCGTCTGCGAATCTGCGAGCAATCGAGACAGCTTGCTAGCCGCAGCCTCTCAAGATTCCATATCGATACTGCGGCTTGATCGGAAAACCGAATCACTGGCGTATGCAAGAGATAAACGAGAGGCTTTTGATAAGTAATGCAACAATTTCTTTTGCTTTGTCAATTTTGGTTGGAAAAAATGTGGAATTTGTTGTGAGACATGGTGGAATATTTCCGCTTCAGTTTCAATGAAGTTACGACAGTTGGTTGCGCTGTAGATAAGCTTCAAAGTGGCGTTTGTGACGCAGGTGTGTTCCAAGCAGAGAGCTGTCTTTGAGTTTCTTTTGGCGGAAAACGAGAGCATCGCAGACATTCATAGGCGCTTGCAGAATGTCTGTGGAGACCTGGCAGTGAACAAAAGCACGGGGAAGCGTCCGTTACCATCGCAAAAGAATCGCGCATACATGTTGTATCTCCCGCATGCTACCCAGCAGCTGCACACAACAGTGACTTATGCAGTATTGAAACTTTCGTGCAATCCCATTCGAGGTGATCGACGGATCGTAACCAAACATCTCGCTGCACAATTGGACCTCTCTATTGGTACTGTTGATAGACTCGCCTGACAGTTGGGATATTCAAAGGTGTGGACACACTGGGTCCCACCTCGCTAACAAAAGGGCATGAAGAGCAACGAAAGGCCGTCTGCGTGGAGTTTCTTGTGCGTTACGAGGCTGATCGTGGCAATTTTATGGCGATCATCGTCACAGGCGATTAAACATGGGTTCATCACTTCGAACCGGAAAGAAAACGTCAGTCCATGGAGAGGTGTCACACAGCCTCTCCTCCGAAGAAAATATTCAAAGCCGCACCCTTTGCCAGTAGGGTCACGGTGGCGTCTCCTCCCTCACAATGCAATCATCATTTCTGAAATATATGTGCTACCCTCAGGAAATTGAAGAAACGTCTTCAGCGCATTAGTCACCATAAAAATGCAAACGAACTTCTTCTCCATGACAGTGCAAGGCCTCACACACGTCTGCGCAACGGATAGGAGATCACAAAACATCACTGGACTGCTTGGTTCAAATGGGTCTGAGCACTATGCTACTTAACTTCTGAGGTCATCAGTCCCCCACAACTTAGAACTACTTAAACCTAACTAACGTAAGGACATCACACACATCCATGCCCTCGGCAGGATTCGAACCTGCGACCGCAGCGGTCGCGCGGCTCCGGACTGTAGTGCCTAGAACCGCTCGGCCACTCCGGCCGGCTCACTGGACTGCTCTTTCTCATCCAGCCTACACCCCGGAACTCGCACATTCCGACTTCTATTTGTTTGGCCCAATCAAGGAGGCACACACCGGGAAGAAGTACGTGGATGATGGGGAGGTTATTGATGGAACGGTACGTTGGCTCCGACAGCGACCAGTAGAGTAGTACCACGCGGAAATATCGACCGTCGCTCTGAACTGACAAGGGGGCCCGCCATACTGTAAATCACGGATTTTGATGGGCTTCAAGTATGTTGTACAGGCGCTTACCCTGAGTACCTCGCTATCCGGTTTTATAGCGACGGGCCTTGGATTTTGAGAAAATCGATTTTGAAGTTCACTGCGGGCTTTGTATACCCGTAACTTTACACACATTCCTAGCAAGTCAGCGTAGCGTAGCAGTAAAGGTTCACAGCTACCGCGCTGGAGACACCTTGTTCTAATCCTGCTCCCACATGTTTATTTTATGTATGAAGAATCGTCCGGAAAATTTAGTCCTGACGTTCAGAAACGAGTAGACGAATTAACTGGGAAATACAGAAATGTAGTCGTGTCCTGCACGAAATTCGGGAAGTTCACGAAACTGGTGTACAAGGAATTTTTGCGTTCTGTAATTCTTCCGTACGTGGGACAGAAATTTTTTTTCTACATTATCGACTCGTGGGGAGGACAAACCGATTCAATATTATACGATCATTTATTCACTAATGAAAGGAAAGCGAGCACCTGCACCCTAAAAGTGGTCCAACCAAACTGCACTCCTCCACGTAAATTATTCAGAATGCTCCCGACTTGATGAAAAACAATAGACAGATCACTTTTAGGAAAGAGTCGAAAAAATCACATTCGCTAAACCTGAATCAATTCAGCACACCTAATTATGAAAGCATTATTAGATACGCATGGTTCGCATTGAAATTAGCGGATGAAAGAGAAATCTTTTTGAATGCAAAAGAATTGTGTTTCCCGGTATCGCTCGTGAAGAAACCGTAAGCCTGCAAGACTATTGGTTTCATAAAACGTGGGTGGTGCTGCGAAAACTTGTGCTTCGGTTGTTTCTGTGATAAGTATCACCCACAATACTGTTCTGGGACATCAAGCAATGTGGACGATGAAAAATAAGATTTTGTAATATTGCATTACAGAAAAAAATTAATAACTGAATATATATTTATAATGCGCCAACCTTACACAATTTGTTGATATTCTTTGAAATAAAATCGAAAAATTCAGTCCATTTTTCAAAAAAAAAAAAAAGCATAAGTTTAAGAGCAGAATTCGAACATGGTACCTCCAGGGTGATAGCCGGGAACCTTTACCGCTGTGCTACGCTGACTTCCACGGAGTATATGTAATGTTACGGGTATACACAGCCCACAATGAACATCAAAATCGATTTTCTCAAAAACCAAGGCCCGTCGCTAAAAAACCGGATATCCAGGTACCCAGGGTAAGTGCCTCTACTACATATTTGAACCGCATCAAACTCCGTGATTTACAGTAGGGAGGGTCCCCTTGTGAGATTACGTATCAAATCAGGGTTTTCTGGCCAAAAGAGTAAGAAATAATGTGTGTATTGGAATCATGAACAAAACCAGCGTGCTTTTAGAAAAAATACACTACTGGCCATTAAAAGTGCTACACCACGAAGATGACGTGCTACAGACGCGAAATTTAACCGACAGGAACAAGATGCTCTGATATGCAAATGATTAGCTTTTCAGAGCATTCACACAAGGTTGGCGCCGGTGGTGACACCTACAACGTGCTGACGTGAGGAAAGTTTCCAACCAATTTCTCATACACAAACAGCAGTTGACCGGCGTTGCCTGTGAAACGTTGTTGTGATGCCTCGTGTAAGGAGCAGAAATGAGTACCATCACGTTTCCGACTTTGATAAAGGTCGGATTGTAGCCTATCGCGATTGCGGTTTATCGTATCGTGACATTGCTGCTCGCGTTGGTCGAGATCCAATGACTGTTAGCAGAATATGGAATCGGTGGGTTCAGGAGGTTATACGGAACGCCGTGCTGGATCCCAACGGCCTCGTATCACTAGTAGTCCAGATGACAGGCATCTTATTCGCATGGCTGTAACGGATCGTCAGCTATGTCTCGATCACTGAGTAAACAGATGGGGGCATTTGCAAGACAACAACCATCTGCTCGAACAGTTCGACGACGTTTGCAGCAGCTTGGACTATCAGCTCGGAGACCGTGGCTGCCGTTACCCTTGAGGCTGCATCACAGACAGGAGCGCCTGCGATGGTGTACTCAACGACGAACCCGGGTGCACGAATTGCAAAACATTTTTTCAGATGAATTCAGGTTCTGTTTACAGCATCATGATGGTCGCATCCGAGTTTGGCGACATCGCGGTGTACGCACATCGGAAGCGTGTATTCGTCATCGCCATACTGGCGTATCACCCGGCGTGATGGTATGGGGTGCCATCGGTTACACGTCTCGGTCACCTCTTGTTCGCACTGACGGAAATTTGAACAGTGGACTTTACATTACAGATGTGTTACGACCCGTGGCTCTACCCTTCATTCGATCCCTGCGAAACCCTATATTTATGTAGGATAATGCACGACCGCATGTCGTGGATACCGAAACTGTTCGACTGCTGCCGTGGCCAGCACATTCTCCAGATCTCTCACCGATTGAAAACGTCTGGTCAATAGTGGCCGAGCAACTGGCTCGTCACCATAAGCCAGTCACTACTCTTGATGAACTGTGGTATCGTGTTGAAGCTGCATGGGCAGCTGTACCTGTACACGCCATCCAAGCTCTGTTTTACTCAATGCCCAGGCATATCAAGGCCGTTATTACGGCCAGAGGTAGTTGTTCTGGGTACTGATTTCTGAGGATCTATGCGCCCAAATTGCGTGAAAATGTAATCACATGTCAGTTCTAGCATAACATATTTGTCCAATGAATACCCGTTTTTCATCTGCATTTCTTCTTGGTGCAGGAACTTTAATGCCATTACTGATAGCCCTCGTAAGTAAAACAGGTGTGTTTGATGCTTCGTGTCGCCGGCTCACCTGTACGGAGGCAGATGGTCGAGGTGGTTGGCGCGCAGGCTGAGGTCCCTAATGACGGGCATCCCCAAGAAGTCCTCTAAGGTCAGCCCGTTGCCATCCGCCAGCACAGTGTGCAGCCTGCAGGAAGAGAAAGTGGCAGACAGTCAGCGAATGGCGCACATTGGTTGCATTACTGTGTCCGTTATCATACACTACTTCACCAGGAACCTTTTATGGTTTTAATAGAATACTGCTGTTATTACAGTGTATTTCAGAAATGTATCTGTGCTTTGTATATCGGTTCACAAAAAAAAGAAAGAAAAGAAAAAAAACGAACATTCTGTCTTCTTCTGGTGGAAAGGTCACAAACCACAATAGTACTGGGTGTATTAAAAGTTACGCTACTCACATTAATGTGACAATCTGACAGACGCCTGAACAACGACCGTTTGCAGTGGGGACCGCTGCAAAACGTGAAGAAAGACAATCACTGAGGTTCTGCAAGCTAAGAACAGAGATGATGAGCCATGGTCGGTGGCGCTAGGTTTCTCGGCTGAAGATCCATGGCACGTACAGCCCGACTGACGTGCGCCTATAAATTCTAGAATGGGTTCAAATCTGGTGAGTCTGGTAGCCAGGGGAGTACGCTAAACTCATTTTGGTGTTCTTCGAACCACGCACGTATACTGGGAACTGTGACACTCTGCATTGTCCTGCTGGTAGATGCCATCATACCGAGGCGAAACAAACTGGACGTGAGGTTGGACATGGTCCCCATGGACTGATGCATACTTGTGTTTGTTGATATATTCCCCCTTTCAGAATGACGAGATCAACCACTGCGTACCATTAAATGTTCCCCAGACTATAAAGCTCCCCCTCCCAATCTCAGCCATTCCGACGAGTGTTACAGGTTGTTTGCTTTCAGGCCTTCCACGCTTTAACGATAAAGGCCGTCTTTTCGATGGAGCATAAAACATGATTCGTCTGAAAAGGCCAACTGTCACAACTCAATGGATGTCTACTTGTGGTACTGGCATCCATACTCCAGCCTTTGTAGGCGATGCACTGCAGGCAGCATGGGTGCAAGAACCAGGCGTCTTCTGCAGAGGTCCATACGCAGCAACGTTCGCTGAATAGTCATTGAGAAGCACTGTCGGTAGTACCTTGGTTCATCTGGGTGGTCAGTTGCTCAGAAGTTGCACATATTTTCTCCCACGCACATCTCCACATCCGTCGTTCACCCTGTCATCTTCGGCCCATGGTGCACAACAGTTGCCTCGCAGTTATTTTTGAATAGCGCCATTATGCCATGCAAGATATACCTTAACCAGGGCGACACGCGAACGTTTTACAAACGTAACTGTTTCGTTGAAGCTTTCACGCTTGGCGCGAAAGCCAGTGGTCGTGCCCTGCCATATCACGGATTGCGCGGCCTCTCCCGCTGGAGGTTCGAGTCCTCCATCGGGCATGGGTGTGTGTCTTATTCTTAGCGTAAGTTAGTTTAAGTCTAGGGACTGATGACCTC
Source organism: Schistocerca piceifrons (assembly GCF_021461385.2). NCBI lineage: Eukaryota > Metazoa > Arthropoda > Insecta > Orthoptera > Acrididae > Schistocerca > Schistocerca piceifrons. The sequence continues at coordinate 136,350,814 of NC_060145.1, read as the reverse complement.
AGCAGTTTGATCCCTTAGGAATTCACACATATTTGAACATGACCAGCCGGACGTCAGATAAACCACTCTGTTTCCGCATTATGACAACGCCTGCGCTGTTTTCCGCGGCCCTTGACACGCTTTATACATCCTTCACTGCTACTGCTGTTACATTCCATCTGCGAGTGGTTATTGCACATGGACAGGGAACATATGCGGTTGTCACATTAATATGACTTGACTATGCTATTAATATACTCGCATCATGTTTGGCTTGTGTGACAGACAAACTCGCTAGGTTTTACTACGAAACATAATCGCGTTCTACCACTATGCATTGACGTCAGCTGTTTGTGACATATGAAAATTTGTGCCAGAGTGGGACTCGAACCGCGATATCCCGCTTATTGCGAGCGGTCGACTTAACCACTTTGGCTATCCGATCACGCCTCCAAGACCGATTGAAATTTCTATATGTAACCTAGCCTCAACCCTTACCCCACACTACCTGTGATTCCTGCACAGGGAGACAAACATTATATCGTCATTTTAGTAGCAAACACCTGCCGTGAATGCTTAGTCGCAGAATGCGAATCTGTTTCGTAATGTTTGCCACAGCTGTAACCGCCAATGGCAGTGTCTGTTCCTTCAGTTCCGCCTGAATGTCTGAAGTACATTGTGTTGTCAAGATACAGACATTCTAACCATCAATCACAAGGTTCCAGGTGGTCGTGAGCGAACCATAATGACAACGATTGAAGAAAAGGTTTAGTGTGTGGAATGGTTCATACAGACGAAACCGACACGAAGGTTTGAAAGGAACTTCCAAAACGGTATAGCAAGAGACCAGCCCTCGCTGACGTCGAGAAGCCGGTGGTACAGGAAATTTATGTAGACATGAAGCAGTGTTGAAAAGCATCGTACTAGACGACCTGGAACAAGTCAAGCCGACACAAAACGGATATACACTCCTGGAAATGGAAAAAAGAACACATTGACACCGGTGTGTCAGACCCACCATACTTGCTCCGGACACTGCGAGAGGGCTGTACAAGCAATGATCACACGCACGGCGCAGCGGACACACCAGGAACCGCGGTGTTGGCCGTCGAATGGCGCTAGCTGCGCAGCATTTGTGCACCGCCGCCGTCAGTGTCAGCCAGTTTGCCGTGGCATACGGAGCTCCATCGCAGTCTTTAACACTGGTAGCATGCCGTGACAGCGTGGACGTGAACCGTATGTGCAGTTGACGGACTTTGAGCGAGGGCGTATAGTGGGCATGCGGGAGGCCGGGTGGACGTACCGCCGAATCGCTCAACACGTGAGGCTTGAGGTCTCCACAGTACATCGATGTTGTCGCCAGTGGTCGGCGGAAGATGCACGTGCCCGTCGACCTGGGAGCGGACCGCAGCGACGCACGGATGCACGCCAAGACCGTAGGATCCTACGCAGTGCCGTAGGGGCCCGCACCTCCACTTCCCAGCAAATTAGGGACACTGTTGCTCCTGGGGTATCGGCGAGGACCATTCGCAACCGTCTCCATGAAGCTGGGCTACGGTCCCGCACACCGTTAGGCCGTCTTCCGCTCACGCCCCAACATCGTGCAGTCCGCCTCCAGTGGTGTCGCGACAGGCGTGAATGGAGGGACGAATGGAGACGTGTCGTCTTCAGCGATGAGAGTCGCTTCTGCCTTGGTGTCAATGATGGTCGTATGCGTGTTTGGCGCCGTGCAGGTGAGCGCCACAATCAGGACTGCATACGACCGAGGCACACAGGGCCAACACCCGGCATCATGGTGTGGGGAGCGATCTCCTACACTGGCCGTACACCACTGGTGATCGTCGAGGGGACACTGAATAGTGCACGGTACATCCAAACCGTCATCGAACCCATCGTTCTACCATTCCTAGACCGCCAAGGGAACTTGCTGTTCCAACAGGACAATGCACGTCCGCATGTATCCCGTGCCACCCAACGCGCTCTAGAAGGTGTTCGTCAACTACCCTGGCCAGCAAGATCTCCGGATCTGTCCCCCATTGAGCATGTTTGGGACTGGATGAAGCGTCGTCTCACGCGGTCTGCACGTCCAGCACGAACGCTGGTCCAACTGAGGCGCCAGGTGGAAATGGCATGGCAAGCCGTTCCACAGGACTACATCCAGCATCTCTACGATCGTCTCCATGGGAGAATAGCAGTCTGCATTGCTGCGAAAGGTGGATATACACTGTACTAGTGCCGACATTGTGCATGCTCTGTTGCCTGTGTCTATGTGCCTGTGGTTCTGTCAGTGTGATCATGTGATGTATCTCACCCCAGGAATGTGTCAATAAAGTTTCCCCTTCCTTGGGCAATGAATTCACGGTGTTCTTATTTCAATTTCCAGGAGTGTAGTTGGACTTCCAACGTTCACTGCAGATCTCTGTACAGAGGGCATCGCAGGAGCTCCATATAGTGAGAGCGGCCGTGCGGCGGTCCTTCGGAAACGTTCACTGGTGTATCCACACCGATTGCAACTGCTCCAAGCATTGAAACAAGAAGATAAGCCACAACATACGAATTCGCTGTAGGCGTTCTTCACGGTTTGACGAAGATTGGAAATTTTCTGAACAATCTAGCATTTTCTGGCGAAGCAACATTCCACGTGTGAAGTAAGGTAAATAAACTCATTTTCGCATCTGGAACACCACAAATCCACATACTGTGAATGAAGAGGTACGTGAAAGTCCGAAAGTAAACGTGTAGTGTTGTTTGATACTTGATCGCACTACGGAACCATTTTCTTCCATGAAAAAACAGTTAATTCTAACACGTATCTTGATATCCTGGTGCTGTTTGCTTTACCAAAAATCACTGCGCATCAAGAGGCAGTCGTTTTCCTACAAGATAGTGCAACGCCATATTGTTCACAGACTATGGGAGATGCCATAGACCTGGCGTTTGCAGATAGCTCGATTGGCAGGAGTGGTCCATTTACGTCACCTCGTAGGTCGCCTTACACTACACTCATGGACTTCTTTCTATGGGATTATGTCAATTAGAGAGTCTACCAAACGCTTGTCAATAAAATCAGTGATTTAAAGAACCGAATCATTGTTACGATTGCCACAGTTGATGCGTATATGTTGTACCGAGTACGGGTAGAGCTTGAATACACACTCGATGTTGTAAGTGCCGCCAAAGTCGCACATGTTGAAACTGATTCAATGGCACTAAAATTTTGTGAGATAGTGTGTCGCATAAGCCAAACGTAGTGTGACTATCTTAATTATTTTGGATGCTATAACACATAAAAGTCGTAGCGTACATTGTGACACACCCTGTACGTATTTATAAAATTCTGTTTGTTCGACAAAAAAGTAAAGCACGCAGAAGACCGTGTCTGTATCAGAGTAAGTCCGTCCACGTACACACCTGTATCAGGTGCTCGAAATGCCCAGCGCTGAAAACGAACTGTAAATGATAGAGCAGATTCAGCACGATGTTTTATTGGTTCGCTGTCGCATTTAGTTATATAGTATACAGGGTGTTCTGAAACAGTGTGAAAAGTTTGTAATGGTGTTGAAATGTAGGTTGAGCTGAAAGATAATTGTTAAGAAAAAATTCTGTACGTTGCGCCGTATCTGAGTTAATAAGTATTGAAGTTAGCCAACCAGGCCGTTGCGCGCGGAAATTCAAGCGGCCAACCCTATGCAATTTGTGTCAATTGCTCTCGTAGCGTAAATGACAGCACACGAGACTTCTCAGCCCTTGGCTCGCGTTCGATTCTTACTACCGTCGCAAGTCCAATTTTTATATCGATCCCTTGTTCGATCTCTGTAGAAAACCAAACGAAGCACAACTTTGGTGACACCGTCTATGGCCGACCGCTTGAATTTGAAACGGCCTGATTTCAGTGCTACTTATCTCGGAAACGGCGTAACGGATCGATTTTTTTCTTAGCAACTGTTTCTCATCGCAATGTAATGGTAATACCCGTACAAACTTTTCAGATTGTTTCCAACCATACTGTACAAACGTATTACTGAGGGACCTGCAGGACTGTATAACCAGTACACCACCTACAATACTGAACATCGACTACAACTCATTCCTAATATTCGAACATCACCGCAGACCGGAAAACTCTGTTAGTACCAACAGCATACCGCTCTTCCGCTGCAGTCTTTTCGAATCTGTTGTGCTAAATCGGTCAGCCATGTCTCTGGCAAGTAGAATAGCCTCCAAAGTGAACTAGTGTTGTTCGTGTTCGATGTTGTTTTCACGCCTGGTAAACTAAACTGAAGGGCCTAAGAAACTGATACAGGCAGGGATATTCAAATACAGAGGAACAGTAAGCAAACAGGCAGAATAAGCCACTGCGATCGGCAACGCCTGTATAACACAACAAGTGTCTCGTGCAGTTGTTAGATCGGTTACTGCTGCTACAATGGCAGGTTATCAAGATTTAAGTGAGTTTGAACGTGGTGTTATAGTCGGCGCATGAGCGATGGGACACAGCATCACCGAGGTAGCAACGAAGCGGGGATTTTCCCGTACGACCATTTCACGAGTGTAGCAAAGTATCAGGAATCCTGTAAAACATCAAATCTCCGACATCGCTGCTGCCGGAAAAAGATCCTGCAAGAACGAGACCAACGACGACTGAAGAGAACTGTTCAACGTGGGAGAAGTGCAACCATTCCTTAAATTGTTGCAGATTTCAAAGCTGGACCATCAACAAGTGTCAGCGTGAGAACGAAGCAAAGAAACATCATCGACATGGACTTTCGGAGCCGAAGGCCCACTCGTCTACCCTTGATAACTGCACGACACAAAGCTTTATGCCATGCCTGGGCCCGTCAACAGCGACATTGGACTGTTGGTGAATTTAAACATGTTGCCTGGTAGGACAAATCTCGTTTCAAATTCTGTGGAGCGGATGGACGTGTACGGGTATGGAGACAACCTCATGAATCCATGGACCCTGCATCTCAGCAGTGGACTGTTCAAGCTGGTGGAGGCTCTGTAATGGTGAGGGGCGTGTGCAGCTGGAGTGATATGGGACCCCTGATACGTCTAGACATGACTCTGGCAGGTGACACGTACGTATTCATCCTGATGAGTTACGTCCATTCATGTCCATTGTGCGTTCCGACGGACTTGAGCAGTTCCAGCAGGACAATGCTACACCCCACACTTCCGGAATTGCTACAGAGTGGCTCCAGGAACACTCTTCTGAGTTTAAACACTTCCGCTGGCCACCAACCTCTTTAGACATGAACATTATTGAGCATATCTGGGATGACTTGCAACGTGCTGTTCAGAAGATCTCCACTCCCCGTACTCTTACCGATTTATGGACAGTCCTGCAGGACTCATGGTGTCAGTTCCCTCCAACATTACTTCGGACATTAGCCGGGTCCATGCTACGTCATGTTGCGGCACTTCTGCATGCTCGCGGAGGCCCTACACGGCATTAGGCTGGTATACCAGTTTCTTTGGCTCTTCAGTGAATATAAAAAGAGTGAACAGCATCAGATGTTGAAGGGTCACTATAAAGGACACGGAAATGTCGCTTACTCGTGCGAGGCAATGTTATGAGCATCTGCCAGACTTGAGAAGATGCCACACTCTGGGTCTGCAACTGCTGTTGGATTCGCACAATATCCAGACTTGTGAGACATTTGGACGTGACAGTGGCACTATGTTGAACTGCTTAGGAACGTGAGGGGGGGGGGGGGCACAGTCATCTTCAAGTTTTGGGTCGAACACGTCCGGTTACCACAGTAGACGATGGCTGTATTGTGTCCCAACAAATCGTAACTCCTTCGCATATGCTCCTGCTATTTTAGAACAAATAACACACATCGTACAATATTCTGTATGATCCCGCATGATCCATCGGAGACTAGCAGCAGCCAGGGTCAGGAAATACCGTTCAACGCGTACGCCGCCGTTAACACCACAACACAAACGGTTGGGTCTGGAGTGGTGCAGTGACGCGGAAGCGTGAACTGTTGAAGAATGGCGTCCCACTGCGATCAGCTATCAATCGTTGTTCTGCACTACCCCAGATAAACATCGTCGGCAATTATGACGGCCGCCGGGGGAGAGGTTGCATTCTTCCAATGTTTTGCAGAGGCGCAAGACACAGAAGTGTTACCTGCTGGCGTCACGGTGTAGTGCTCTGTCGAGTATAACTTCAGATAACGGCAGGTAGTGATCGAGGACTCTCTGATAGCACAACGCTACGTTTTGAACATACTTCGCCTTCGTCTGTTATCTGTCATTTGAGACCATCGTGGCGCCATTTTTCAACAGGAAAATGCTTGTCCACACATGACGCTTGTCTTTATGAACTGTCTGCGTATTTTCAAACAACTTACGGGAATTCAGCCACGTAGTATTAACAGCGACAGCCGATATTTCGGCGGGACCACACCCCGCAATTTTCAAGGCACACTACAACGGACAGGCGACGTATAAACAAATTTAAAACTTCGCTTCTCGGACTAATGCAGGAAAGATAATACACACACTCAACACTAGAGCCACCAAAGATGACCAGAGTCAGAGATATCGATAGTGGGACTATGAACTAGCAGGTGAGGTTGAGGTAACATTCACTCTGTCCCTCCGTTTTTTTTTTTTTTTTTTTTTTTTTTTTTTTTTTTTTTTTTTTTTTTTTGTTTCTTGTGACAAGGGAGAGAGCAGTATTCCAAACAGAGTTTAAACAAAAACCTCCATCCCCGTTTACAAGGTTGCTCGCAAATTTAATCTCAACTGCCTCCTTGATAACACTGTCCCAATAGCTGGACGTGCATGCCAATATCTCGTTGTTGTTGTATAACATAGTGTGACCAGTATCCAAGCAATGTTTGGCAATAGCAGATCTACTTGGCTGCTGTAATCGTGTGTGCCGTCTATGCTCAGTACATCAGTCCTCCACGGTCCTGACAGTTTGACCAATATATGCCATGCCAGAGCTACAAGGAATGCTATATACCCCCGCCTTACGCAAACCAAGGTCATCCTTACCGAAACTCAAAAGCACTCTAATTTTAGATGGGCGTCGTAAAATACATTTCACATCGTATTTCCGTAAAATACGACCGATCTTGTTCAAAGTTCTTCCTATATAAGGCAAAAAGGCAGTAAACTTAGGTGTCGACTCAGTATTATCATCTATCACTCGATACACAGTTGGTCGATAGCGCAACGCACGTTCAGTCTGTCTTTCACTATAACCATTTTGACAAAACGTAGCTTCAAGATGGGACAGCTCAGCTGGCAAAGTCTCAGCGTCAGAAATGACATGTGCCCTGTGTACCAACGTAAGAAGTACCCCTTCACGCTGAGCTGGATGGTGACAACAACTAGCCTGTAAATACAAGTCCGTGTGAGTATGTTTCCTGTAGGCTGCATGTCCCAATGATCCATCATCCTTCCTCCTAACCAACACGTCAAGAAAGGGAAGACAACCCTCCTCTTCCAGCTCCATCGTAGAACGAATGTTCGGGTGGATCGATTTCAGATGTCCTAGAAAGGCATTCAAATTCTCCCTACCATGAGGCCAAACAACAAAGGTATCATCAATACATCTGAAGAAACAGGTGGGTTTGAAAGGCGCCGATTCCAATACACGTTCCTCGAAGTTTTCCACAAACAAATTTTGCGATCACAGGAGACAATGGACTACCCATCGTAACTCCACCTGTCTGTTCGTAGTACTGGTCACTGAGTAAAGAGTATGTTGATGTCAACACATGCCGAAAGAGATTAGGTAATTCGGCACCAAACCTAACCTCAATTAACCGCAACGAATCAGAGAGGTGAACACGAGTGAAGAGAGAGTTCACATCAAAACAAACTAAAATATCAGAGTCATTCAACCGACCAGAGTCATTCAAATGACGTAAGAAATCAGCTGAGTTCCTTATATGACGTTCACACCGAGCAACTTGTGGACTCAACAGAGAAGCAAGATGCTTGGCTACACGATGTGTCGGAGCGCCGAGATTACTGGAAAGTTAATACAGCGGTGGATTTCGTTGATATATTTATATGAAATTAAACTGTTGACTTGGATCATTCCTAATCTAGAAATGAAAACTAAAAGGTGTAACAAGAATAAGATACGTAAAAGATGCTGTGAACAGGCGACGAGTTTAAAATGAAGCAGTATACTTTCACTAACCAATTTAAGGGTTTGTACTGAGGATAAGCGTTAGGGGCTCAGTAGGATTGTTTGGTATGCGTATTAGCGAAGATGACCGTTGGATTTAGCTATGAAGTTAAGGTTCGGTGTTGGGATAAATGGTGAGATACAGAAAGGAAGTTGAGTATTTGAGTGTTGGCAAGCCCTTAGCATGGTGAGTGAAGGCATATAGGAATATATAGAGGGAAGGAGGAACCCTGATCGGGGCTAGGATAGATGGGTAAGAGCTATAGTAAATATAATAGACAAATATCGGGGAGTCGGTAGAAGTTTCATTGGCAGAGCATATGGCGTGCGTATAGGTGTACGGTTGGGTGAATTTCTTGGTAGAAGTGCGGCAGAATGTCAGCATAGGAAGACAGAGGAGTGTATCATCTGCCGATGTGTTCAACGTGAGTAAAGAGATGTGGGATTTAATAAAATGGTAAAGAATCCATGTGGGCGAAGGTAAACTGACCTAGAAAGCAAGGTGTAGAGCGAGGTTCTCAAGGATTTTGAGATAGTGATAGAACTTTAATGGAGTGGACATCCGTTACAACACAGACATAGAAGAGGATATGTTATATTAAAGTGGAAGTGGAGTATGGCGGAAGTGTTTCAATCTTCCTTTCAGCCAGTTCGTAGTTAATAGTTTTAGTCTATTGTAGACTGAAATTGTCGAAGAAGTGCTTGTAAACAAAACAAACTTTGCTAGGTTTATTTAAGTGGGAATAAACTGTGTTGGATGATAACATAGAGTACTTCCTTTTTTTACATTCAGTGGTCATTTTTAAATATCGCTGTCCTGAGTACTCCCTTAAGATTTTGTAAAGGAATGTCTCAAATCATTTCTCAACAGAGTGTAATTACACATGCACTCCTATTCTCAGTTACGCGTGTAGTATTATTTTCGGTCTACAGGGAGTTGCCTAAGACACACAAAGTGTCTATTTCAGAGTAAATTCAAAGGTGAATTATGTACAAACTTCTGCTCAGCTATAGCTGTGGAACTAATCCATTGAACAAATGGACATATGATTAACAATCGGACACTGTACTTATATTGGTTACCTCCTAAATATCAGAATACATCCAGTTTCAATTTAACTATGATAACCGCTGTTACTAGTATCGTGTTTAATTTCGTAATGAGGTATGTAGCAACTTAAACAGAGATAATAAATTTAGTTGGTCCTATAAATTTACGTAACAGCGATACTATAATAATCAGTCCCCACACAGATTAAGACAGAAACTTTCGAAACAACACTACACAGTAACAAATTACAATTCTGAAATACAAAGTAGCAACCACAGGCACATTCGTATAAGTACATTCGTTTAGTACAGTCATACGATGTATGACTTACTGCTGCAAAAGCAATAATTAATTACAAGCACATAACAACAAAATAGCTCGGGTTGGTATTTTCTGCGACCCATCAAAGGCATTTGACAGTATGAATCGCAGTATTCTTCTAGATTGTTGAAGTTTTATGTGTTTGATGGTACAGCCAACCAAAATAACGCACAAAGTTGTCGTTAGTAACGAAACCAATATATAGAAATTCTTCCAATGAAATTTAAACCAATGTAATTTGGGGACGTAATTCTGACAGGCAAGAAATCACATATAGGTTTCCCCAAAGTTCAATCTTAGGTCCACTATTGTTCCTGACATATGAAACGAACCTCCGCCTAATATACAACGAACAAAATTAGTTCTTTTTTCAGATGACACTAATATTGTAGTCAATCCAAGCATACAAACAGAAACAGAAGAAATGGTAAACAATGTTCTTAAAAGTATCATTGAGCGGTCTCACCCTCAATTTCAAGAAATACAGTTGTTCACATCTAGGAGAACTACGACAAATGAAAGTGTAACACATGATGAGAAAATAACAAATGGGGCGGAAACTTCAAAATTCTTAGGTATCCATTTCGATGACAGTTTAAACTGTAAAATGCACATTTGGGAACTCCTAAAACTGCTTAGTTCATATACACTTGCACTTACAATCATTGCAGATCTAGGGGAGATACAAGTCAGTAAGTTGACATACTACGGATACTTTCATTCAATAATGTCATAATGAATAATATTCTGTGGTAATTCATCTTTAAGAAGTCTTCGTTGCTCAAAGACGTGCTACTAGAAGGAGGCAATTTCTTTCGCATATATATGTAGAATGAAGCTAAAAATGGTTCAAATGGCTCTGAGCACTATGGGACTTAACATCTGAGGTCATCAGTCCCCTAGAACTTAGAACTTCTTAAACATAACTAACCTGAGGACATCACACACATCCTTGCCCGGGGTAGGATTCGAACCTGCGACCGTAGCGGTAGCGCGGTTCCAGACTGAAGCGTCTAGAACCGCTCGGCCACACCGGCCGGTTGCTGGTTATTAACGGAGGTAGTATACTGAAAGCTTCTATTGGATTCACGCACTGTCCAATACTGTAAACGGAAACTGATTGATGTCAGGCAAAATTATGGCATCCCAAGATCGAACAAGACAACTGAGTCTGTCAGGTAACTGACGTTGCATAAGTGAGCAGTTCGACTCTTGCAAAAGTATTCATAGGGCTACGAACCCCAACTGTAAATTCACAGGCTTAACTTGCGCGGAAGGTGTCTAGACACTTGTAGTGCACCTTTTGTAATTTGTGACAACAGTGATAGCACGAATCAGTGACAGTATCGGAATCCTTCCTCAATGGGGTGTGAGGCATCCTGGTCCTGAACCGCACACTCGCCTGACGAAGTCGCGGAAGGTGTCTCGAGGCTGCCCGCCGACCAGCTTGCGGTTAGAGATGTCCACCCTGGTGACGTCACCGACGCAGTTGCCACAGGCCTGGGCGCTGGCCACAGAGAGGATCAGGGCAGCAGTCATGGGCTCCTGCAAATACAAGGGCAGCATCAGTACCGGGAAGAAGTTCTGAACGTCCTGTCCACAGATCCAAGACCCTGATTTATGTATGTTACAGTAAAACACCGAAATCTGGAGAATGTCGACCTTCACCGGTGAATGTCAACATTCACATGGTCGCTTAGTGTATGTCCGAAATATTTGCTAAATACCCTTATTTCTGACTTACACCGGTAAATGTTGAAATGGTGAACGTTGAACATGTTGGAGATTTATATTTTTTTCTCCGTAATTCAGTCGTTATGAAACGTCACAAGGGTGACGTAATTTTTCGGCTCTCTTTCTGATAGGAATGACCAAGAATTTAAAATACACGAGAAAAGAAAATAATAGTTATAAAAAATTACTTACTTATGTAATTCGAATCTTATTTATTGTAACAACTTAAACTACTATGACACTTTGAATTGCGTAAGAGTCCCTTGCTTTTACAACTGCATTTATGTGTGGAACAGTTCCTTTTGCAATGACGGCGTGTATAGCCTTGGCCCCCGTTTCTCGAATTAGCTGCAGCTGCTTCTCTCAGCGACATTTCTTGAAAAGAAATCTCATCAATGGAAAGTAACTTTTCTTTACAAATTACGAACTGATCACGTGTGTAAAGCTGCTTGAGGGTACCATTTTTATTTGCCAGTTCATAGAAGTCGGTGTCTTCTATTCCAGCAAGAACCGCTGACACATTTCGGCTATATGCACGACCACGGTCGACATCAGGGACTTGTATTCGTACATTATCACCAATTTGAGCAGGAGGAAATTGTTTTTGTGAGGTCCGTAACATCTTTGTTGCTTGCAGTAGAAGATTTTCTTTCGCGGCCGCTCTTTTTGTAGAAATCAACTCGTGTTTTTCAGACAGAATTTGATGCGAAGACGTTCTAGTTTGTAGGTCCTATTCAATATTTTTCTTTGGAATATGGTTTTCGGTATGACAAACGCTCAATGTTTTTTTTTTTACACGCATTAACAGTTTCTTCAAGCTGTTCTTCGGTTTCAGAAGTATTGGCAATTTCTTCGAGCTGTTCTTCAGTTTCAATATTTGCGATTTGTTTTCCAGGCAAAAAAGGCGATGCTATGCCTCTTTTTGCTTTAACGTCAAACATGGCTTCATAAGGACTTTGGCGTATTCCTTCGTGGTATGTAGTGTTCTTGGCATATTGAACAAAGGATAAACCATCTGACCATTTATTTGTATCGTTATCGTTCGTCCATGTAACTAGCATATTCTGTATATCCTGATTGGCCCTTTCAACTGATCCTTGCGTTTGACTGTGACGAGGCTTCCCATGAAGTATTTTAACGTCTTTCCACATAGCGCATATTTCGGATATGACTTGATTACTAAATTCTCTACCATTATCTGATTGCAACGATGCTGGTGCACCAAATGTTAAAAATATTGAAAGAACATGATGCGCTACTTCTTCAGCTCTTTTAGTTTTCAAAGGTCGTAGCTGGACAAACTTAGTTAAATGATCTTGGTACACCATTATGAACTTATATCCGCCATCCCTGTTTGACTGCAGATCTATCAGATCTACTTGACATCTTGAGTTTAATTCAGAACTAACCAATACCTTTCTTAGGCGCACTGTGTTTCATTTCACACTGTTTGCATAAATTTAAATACAACATTACAACTTCATATGTAATAATTTTGTATTTAATTGGTAACTCTTTTGCCGGCGTGGTGGCCGAGTGGTTCTAGGTGCTTCAGTTCGGAACCGCGTGACTGCTACGGTCGCAGCTTCGAATTCTGCCTCGGGCATGGATGTGTGTGGTGTCCTTAGGTTAGGTAGGTTTAAGTAGTTCTAGGGGACTGATGACCTCAGATGTTAAGTCCCATAGTGCTCAGAGCCATTTGAAACATTTGCAACTCTTTAAGTATACGTGTTCTTCCTGCGTGGTCTATTCTGATGTGAGTTTCATATAGTATACTGTACAATTCTTCATTGGTAATATAATACTGAATGTTCGATTTCCCTGGTTTTAATGGTACAATTAACTTCTCTTCATCATTAATTTTTAAAACATCAAAACGTTTTAATCGTCTGTAATTCAAAGGTGTGTTGCATTTAATTTTAGCAGAAACCACTTCAGAAAGATTTTTAGAATACTTTTCTTGAGAGAAATAAAAACAATTGTCTTCTCGTTTACCCGCAATTACTGCATTTAACTTTTCATGAAAAAGATCACGATTTAGTGCAGTATCCATTTAGTGTAAATTAGGGTATCGGAAAAAAACTTAAGAAAACGTTGCTCGCGTTATCAAAGCTTGCGTAAGACTGACAAAGCTGACTCCGAGCAGAACAAAGGATTTGGCGGGAGAGTGCCAGTCGCTTGTTTTTTTGACTCTTCTGCTTTGGACTTCCACCAAAGCATATCTGTGATTGTCGACACACACCGGAGAGGGTCCGAATTACAACAATGTAATGAAATATTCAATCTTTCACCGATGTATTTGGTATCTGTTGACATTCACCGGTGAAAGTCGACATCCTCCTATTTCGGTCATTCACGGTAACATATACGTGGATAGCATTTCAACATTATAAATTAGCCAATTTTCTGCCATTCATAAGGATAACTAAGAACGGTCGTGGAGAATATCCTGTAAAACACTGCTCATTGATTAAAATTATGTGCACTTTTTGTTTGTACATTTTTTTAATTCTTAACAAATATTCTTCTACCATGTCACTAGCTAGGATATTTTCCATCTACAATTATTTAAAATAATATAGTTTATGAAAACAATTGATTAACAAGTTCCTACCCGATGCAAGATCGGTGAGGTGTAAATATATACTATGAAACTTGGTTTGAAAACTTAAACATTAATTATTGCACCAAATTACGTGAGAAACGAATGAATCCGTGTACTGAGCTCCTTTGAATGCGGTACGGACATTGTCCAGCCACAGAAAAATAATGGAACTACATGTTTCCATAGACATACAATTAACCATCTATTTAAGAATTCTTATTTGTAAGGATGTAACCTTCATATTTGAGTGTATTACAGTAATTTACAGCCCACTGTTCTATTTAATGTGGTAAATGGACTTAAAAGGGATGGGTTTTTAATACAAAAATAATGACAGCACGACTGGATTTAACTTCTGGAGTGCAATCCATTTCATTTAAGCACCTTGTGCTCTTAGAAACGTATGACTTCACTCAGTTTGTTCCGATGCAATACCCCACAGGCTATGTTATGTATCTGGTCATTTCATAGAAAGTAAAAATTTTAGTACCGTTTGCATATAATGAAGTTTTTATCTTCTCTGGCAACAATCTGTGTACTGTTTGGCATTATTTCGTTAGAAGCTTGGGGGTTCGTGTCTGCAGTACTCATAAAATTATTTGGCATAAGTTTTAAGATTTTTATGATTGAAAAGGGTTATAATTTAAAATATGGCCACAGTTGAAGAGCAAACCATCAACAGAAGATCTAATATATAACTGACACTACATTATGAATCGACGCATTAGAATCTCATCGAACCGTATTGGAATTAAATTGACTATACCTGTATAAGACAGGTGAAATACCCTCAGACTTTGAGAAGAATATAATAATTCTAATTCCAAAGAAAGCAGGTGCTGATAGGTGTGAAAATTACCGAACGATCAGTTTAATAAGTTACGCCTCCAAATACTAATACGAAACCTTTACAGAAGGATGGAAAAACTGGTAGAAGCCAACCTCGGAGAAGATCACGTGGGATTCCGCAGAAAGGCAGGAACGCGCGAGGCAATACTGATCCTTCGACTTATCATAGAAGATAGGTAAGGAAAAGCAAACCTATGTTTATAGCATTTGTAGACTTCGAGAAGGCTTTTGACAATGTTTACTGGAATATTCTCTTTCAAATTCTAAAGGTCGCAGGGATAAAATACCGGGACAAAGGTCTAAATACAATTTGTACAGAAGCCCTATGGCATTTACAAGCGTCTAGGGGCATGAAAAGGAAGTAGTCGTTGAGAAGAGAGTGGGTCAGGGCTGTAGCCTATCCCCGATGTTATTCAATCTATATATTGAGCAAGCAGTAAAGAAAGAAAAGAAAAAATTAGAGTAGCAATTAAAGCCCAGGGAGAAGAAATAAAAACTTTTAGGTTTGACGATGACATTGCAATTTTGTCAGAGACAGCAAAGGACTTGGAAGAGAAGTTGAACGGAATGAACAGTGTCTTGAGAGGAGGATATAAGGTGAACAGCAACTAATCAAAAACAAGGATAATAGAATGTAGTCGAATTAAATCAGGCGATGTTGAGGAAATTAAATTAGGAAATCAGACACTTAAAGCAGTTAATGAGTTTTGCTAATTGGGAAGCAAAATAACTGAAGATGGTCGAAGTAGGGAGGATATGAAATGTAAACTGGCAATAGCAAGAAAAGCATTTCTGAAGCAGAGAAATTTGTTAACATCCAGTACAGATTTAAGTGTCAGGAAGTTATTTCTGAAAGTATTTGTATGGAGTGTAGACGTGTATGGAAGTGAAACACGGAAGATAAACAGTTTAGACAAGAAGAGAATAGAAGCTTTCGAAATGTGGTGCTACAGTAGTAGAATTCTGAAGATTAAATCACGTAACTAATGAGTAGGTACTGAACAGAATTGGAGACATCAAGGAATCACCAATTTACTACTGGTGGGTAGCGGGTGGGGGGGGGGGGGGGAGCAGGAAATCGTAGAGGAAGACCAAAAGATGAATACACTAAGCAGATTCAGAGGGATGTAAGTTGCAGTAGTTACTCTGAGGTAAAGAGGCTTGCACAGGATAGAGTATCGTGGATAGCTGCATCAAACCAGTCTTTGCATTGAAGACCAAACAACAACAGTTCCACTATGAGGGAAAATTAGTTGGTGGTTTTAGGGACGACCTTTATTAAGCTAGTCCTGATACCACTAGTCGGAAACGAAGGCAGCATGTTTATGCAGACGTGAGGCTGGGATATATCGACGAGATTCAGATGTAACAATGGGTGTATGTCTTTCTGTATGTATGTATGTTCAATATTTCCTGCTAAACCATTGGACCGATTTCACTCAAAACACTTATTGGCCATAAAGAAGAAGTGTGGGGGTAAGAATCACCTAGGTTCCATAGTGGTTGGGTGTGGCTGAAAAGGTTTGGTAATGCCTGATATCTCAGCTGCCCTTCACAACTGGCATGTTGTGTAGGTAGTATTGCAATACATTCCAGGTATCCAGCTACTGTGGCCGAGCGGTTCTAAGCGCTACAGTCCGGAACCGCGCTACTGCTACAGTCGCAGGTTCGAATCCTGTCTCAGGCTTGGATGTGTGTGATGTCCTTAGGTTAGTTAGGTTTAAGTAGTTCTAACTCTAGGGGGCTGATGACCGCACATGATAAGTCCCATAGTGCTTAGAGCCATTTGAACCATTTGGTATATATGTGGACAAGCATGACTGAAAGGAAAGAGGTGGAGGAGGAGATGGACAGAGAGATTGGAGGAGAAGATGGATAGAAAGAGAGGGATGAGTTGGAGATGGATAGATAGAGTGGGGCAGGAGGAACTGGAGAGAGAGAGAATAGGAGGAGAAGATGAACAGAGAGTGGGGGCATATGAAGAGATTGACAGGCAGAAGGGAGAGGAGGATTTAAATCAAGTGGCAGATGAGGAGGAGGTAGACAGATAGAGGTTGAAGGATGGAATAGTCAGAGAGGAAGTAGTTGGAGTTGGAGAGGAACAGGATGAGGAACAGAAGGAAAGATAGAGGGGAAGGAGGAGATGTATGGAGGGAAAAAATGAACTGCGTTTGTAGTCTAATGTAGAAAAAAATCAATTGCCATGTACTATTGTAAACCTATTTGAAATTATGAAATAGTAGTTCAGACGTACATTGACTTAGCGAATATCATGGGATAGGCATCTAATATCGCGTAGGGCATCCTCTGGCCATGCAGACTGCAGTGAGACATCGTGGAAGTGAGTCTGCACTACCCTGGCACTCCTCTGGAAGCAGCTGACACCAAATAGTTTGCAGAGGGGCAGCCAGTTCAAGTCTGTTCTTGGGTGCAGGATCCATGACACTGAGTATGCATTCCATGATATCATAGATATGGTAGATGGCGTTCAAATCTGGGCTCTGCAGTGGCCATTTCAGTCTTTGACCTCCCCTGCATGTTCCCAGAAACATTCTCGAGCGATCTGGGAGCGATGTGGTGGAGCATTATCACTTTGGAAAACTGCAGAACTGTCAGGGCGTTGAAAGGCCAGAAATGTGTGGAGATAGCCTCCGAGGCATTCCATACCAGGAAAATGCACCTCGGAACATAGCAGAGTCACCACTGCCTTTGACCACATCTTCTTGGCAGGTGGGATCCATCGATCCATATGGTCTGCGGCGCACACAGTGCCTCACATCGGCATGGTGCAGTTGAAATCGTGGTTCGTCCGACCATATCACGTTACACCCCTGTTCCAGTGTGCATCTCTGGTGATTGGCGGCAAATGCAAGCCATGGTTTAACAGTGTCACTCACATGGGGCGCCGGCTCCCATACCCCATGGAACCCATGTTCTTACGAATTGTCCGCTGGAAGACGTGCCTAGAGCGTCCTGCGTTGAAATTAGCCGTGATTTGTTGCACTGTTGCTCTCCTATCACTACTGACGATCCGTCTCAGATGTCACCGGTAATCATAATTGTGTGTGGCTTGACGCCCGGTAGTACATCTTTTGTGAATTGTGACACCCTCATTCATCCATTCAGGATAAACCCTGAATACAGCTGAAAGTGCGAAACCGAGTGAATGCAGCACTGCCGATAGCGAAATTCCCATCCGTCGGCACTAACCACCATACCCCGTTCGAACGGTGACAGCTCATGACGACATTATATATTACGCAAATCACTTACCACTTGCCACTTCTCAGTAGGTCTCCTATATAACTGCGGCTGGCACAGATGCAGTGCTGTGCGCATACAACACACCTGCGCCATCTGCGTCCCGTCAGTGAGTAAGTCCAGTCTGTATGGCAACGTCTCTTCATACCTCTAAAGGCGTCTATTGTTTTCTCTTACAACTATTTGCATTTCGAAGTTGAAAATTGGCAAAGGCGGTCAGGTGTCAGTAATTTTCTTAAGTTGACTCGACTTAGTGGTAAAGGATGAATGTGCTACAATTTCATGCATGACGCGGTATTTTTCCACGCATCTCGATGTTTATGACGCAATATCTATTGAACTTTTTTACAAAGACATATTTGCGTAGGAACATTCTATGGAATACGTGGACACTGTCTGTGAAATTTATTGCGAATAGAGTCAATATCACAACAGAAGCATGCTGCGGCAGGTTTACAGGCATCTCGTTCTTTATGACCTTATATCTCCTGAATTGTAATAGGTACTTCATAGAAATTGTTTGCTGACAATAAGGGAGATGTGTAGCAGGTTTGGTTGAAATTGGTCCAATAGTGTAGGAGGGGATGTGGAACATACACAGATACACAGAGCTTTTTATCCAAGGCTTCACATGAATCATGTTTGATGCAGCCTGTCATTACGTCCTTTCCTGTGTCAAACTGTTCATCTCTGAGTAGTACTTACACCCGGCGCCCAAAATGTTTGTTGGATACATTTCAATCTCTGCCTTATCTTGCAGCTTTTGCCCTCTACAAGTCACCCAGCTACCACAAAAATTATTCCCTGAAGTATCAAAACACGCCTTTTAATCCTGTCCCTCATTCTGACTACTGCTTTTTATATATTCCTTTCAAGGCACTTACAACATCCTTTACAGAAGCACATCTCGAACGTTTAGATTCTCTCGTTTTCCTGTTCACCCACAGTGCACGACTCGGTTCCACACAGCGCTGTTCTCCAGACGTACATTGTCAGCAATTTCATCCTCAAATCAAGGCCAACGTTTTCTGCTAGTGGCCCTGTGCAAGTCTTCTTCTTTTATCCTCCTTTTGGCCGAGCGGTTCTAGGATCCTCAGTCCGGGATGGCACGATTGCTACGGTCGCAGGTTCGAATCCTGAATCGGACATGGATGTGTGTGATGTCCTTAGGTTAGTTAGGCTTAAGTAGTTCTAAGTTCTAGGGGCCTGATGACCACAGATGTTAAGTCCCATAGTGCTCAAAGCCATTTGAACCATTATTCTCCTTCCTACGTCCGTCATGCGTTATTGTCCTTCCCTCCAAGGCAGCAGAATTCCATCAGTTTGTGAGCGTAAAACGTGTTCCAGTTTCATGTAAGGTGCAAAAGAGAAACTTATCATCTGGAAAACGATATTCGCTAGTATTCCGTTTTACCAACAGGAAAGCACGAACTATAGTTGGCTGTAGCTATTCCAATGGTAAAGGAGCCCGTGGTTAGCAGCTTTGATAGAAGACTCCTGTGCCCCCATGCTCGCTTATAAATCGCTTTCGTTCCGCCATTCGTCGGGAAGAACTCCTACAGCTGCATTAATTGAAGATCGTGATGGGAAACTCAAGATCGGTGAGGTCAAAGTGTGGTACTATCTAATCACTTTTTTATTTTCGAATGTCTAGAATCATTCAGGAATGATAGTGAATTGGTTTATAGTATTGTTAGGACACATTATAAGTCAGAGGTGCCCGTTGCATATAGTGTGTTCGCTTACTGACGTTAACAAGCGTCAGTATATACACAATTTTCTTATTTATTTTGCACAGTTTGCGTACGATGGTAACGCTATCTTTAGTGTCTCACTGCAATTGTTGCTTATAAGCATAGGCACTCTCACGTCCGGCGTTTTCTGTAGCTAGAGGCTAGTGCAATAACAGAGTACCAGCCTCAAGCGATCACAAGGACAGCTTATCCCTGTCAGCAACATAATACCTTCTACACGGAGAGATAATACCTAGCAGACTCCTGACTACTGAAAAACAGTACACTCCAAAGTATTTTCCACTTTTTTAAACTAAATTACTATAAATGTGAGCCGGCCGAAGTGGCCGTGCGGTTCTAGGCGCTGCAGTCTGGAACCGCGAGACCGCTACGGTCGCAGGTTCGAATCCTGCCTCGGGCATGGATGTGTGTGATGTCCTTCGCTTAGCTAGGTTTAAGTAGTTCTACGTTCCAGGGGACTGATGACCTCAGCAGTTGAGTCCCATAGTGCTCAGAGTCATACTATAAATGTGTATTGTACGTATGCATATTCTTCGGCGGCCGGAGTCGCCTTGCGGTTCTAGGCGCTGCAGTCTGGAGCCGGGCGACCGCTACGGTCGCAGGTTCGAATCCTGCCTCGGGCATGGATGTATGTGATGTCCTTAGGTTAGTTAGGTTTAATTAGTTCTAAGTTCTAGGCGACTGATGACCTCAGAAGTTAAGTCGCATAGTGCTCAGAACCATTTGAACCATTTGAACCATATTCTTCACTGAAAGTGGTGTGAGTAAAATCTCTATAGCATTAACCAATGTGACAAATAATTTGTAATAAAAATGTATTAGTAAATTTATGTACGGTTACTCCAACTAAATTGAGCATCTCTGCAGCACTTCGAAGCCTTAAGCTTAGTTTAATTGTAATGGGATGTGTAGGATTGGCATGGGCGTGATACTCCACCGAAGATGGGTAAAGACACTACAGAATTTCGCAGGAAACTCTCTATTTCTATTTATTTGCATTTATTAGACTTCCTTACTACTACGAGGAACGTTCAAAAACTAAAGCAACACATTTTTTCTGACAGCAGGATGATTTTAAAAATGGCTCTCAGCACTATGGGACTTAAATGCTGAGGTCATCAGTCCCCTAGAACTTAGAACTACTTAAACCTAATTAACCTAAGGACATCACACACATCCATGCCCGAGGCAGGATTCGAACCTGCGACCGGAGCGGTTTCGCGGTTCCAGACTGTAGTGCCTAGAACCGCTCGGCCACCCCGGCCGGCTACATGATTTTATTCAGGGTTAAAATGCATCAGTTTATTCTCCATTTTTCTGGCTAGAAAACCAATTTTCCAACGTAAGCTCCGTTGAATGCGACGAATTTTGCCGCCTTACTGCTAGGGCTTGTATTATCACATGGTACGAGATTACTGGTCGACATCGGACAGACGTCAACCTCCCCACCACGCCCAGACTTCCCGCGGAATTTGCATTCATTAGACTTCCTTACTACTACGAGGAACGTTCAAAAAGTAAAGCAACAAATTTTTTCTGACAGCAGGATGATTTTATTCAGGATTAAAATACATCAGTTTATTCTCCACTTTTCTGGCTAGAAAACCAATTTTCCTACTTAAGCTCTGTTCAATGCGACGAATTTTGCCGCCTTACTGGTAGGGCTTGTGTTCCCATATGGTACCAGTGTACTGGTCGACATCTGACAGACGTCAATCTCCCCACCATCCGCAAACTTCCTGCGGAGTCCTTCGTTGGGAAAAGCAAATGAAAGTCGGAAGGTGCGAGATACGGGCTGTAAGGTAGATAAGGAACGACGGTCCGATGAAGTTCTACGAGCTCCTCTCGGATGCACAGACTTGTGTCAGACTTTACGTTGTCACGGAGAAGGAGAATTTCGTTTCCATTTTTGTCACGACGAACAAACTGACGTCATGGGAGAATCGAGGCCCACGAGAAAGACAGGCAGCGGCGCGTACGTCACGAAGGCAGTCCTGCGCTCGCTCGCTCGCTCAAATCAGCGGACAAACTACGTTTCTACACCTGTTAACTCGTAACTAGGCGTGTCCGTACAAACGAAAACTGAATCTTCTACTGGAATCCGCTATTATGGAATTTTACTGTTATTAGTCCTATAATGATAGGAAGTCCATGGCCCACTCATAATTTGTTACGGCTGTGAAACTTCCTGGCAGATTAAAACTGTGTGCCCGACCGAGACTCGAACTCGGGACCTTTGCCTTTCGCGGGCAAGTGCTCTACCATCTGAGCTATCGAAGCACGACTCACGCCCGGTACCCACAGCTTTACTTCTGCCAGTACCTCGTCTCCTGCCTTCCAAACTTTACAGAAGCTCTCCTGGCAGAAGTAAAGCTGTGGGTACCGGGCGTGAGTCGTGCTTCGGTAGCTTAGATGGTAGAGCACTTGC
This sequence comes from Schistocerca piceifrons, assembly GCF_021461385.2. NCBI lineage: Eukaryota > Metazoa > Arthropoda > Insecta > Orthoptera > Acrididae > Schistocerca > Schistocerca piceifrons. The sequence continues at coordinate 136,328,668 of NC_060145.1, read as the reverse complement.
CCGCGAAAGGCCAAGGTCCCGAGTTCGAGTCTCGGTCGGGCACACAGTTTTAATCTGCCAGGAAGTTTCATATCAGCGCACACTCCGCCGCAGAGTGAAAATCTCATTCTGTTACGGCTGTACTGGCGTACAATAAAATAAAATCATGCTAAAATGATTATCAGTTGCGTAAGGCACCACATCCAAGATGTAATAAGTACTATTAAGCATAAGAGACTAAATGCTATAAACAAGCCGTTATGCCATTTATATCGAGTATTGATCTTAAATTAAATTTTGCTGTAGTGCTGTTAATCAATAATACTTCATAATATCAGATTCCAGTGGAAGATGCAATTCTCGTTAGTACTTACACGCCCAGCTGAAAGTTAACAGGTTTAGAAATGCATTTTGTCTGCTGAGCTGAGCGAACGAGTTCAGGACCACCTTCGTGACGTACGCGCCGCGGCCTGTCTTTCATGTGGGCCTCGGTGAGGATAGGCGCAATGCACTTGAGTTGATCGTTGCACCACGGGGGAGCACAACAAACATAACGAACTTTCCAGAGTCCCTCAAGACTTTACCAGCTCAGACTGTGGCTTCGAACTTTTTCTTCGGAGGAGACGTGGTGTGGCGCCACTCCATGGGATGCCGTTTTATTCCCAATTTGAAGAGACGAATCCATGTTTCATAGACTGTGACGATAGTCGACAATAAATTATCACGATCAGCCTCTCGCGCCACGCAATTCCGCACAGATGGCCCTTCGTTGCCTTCTATGCTCTTCTGTTAGGTGGCGAGTAAGCCAGCGAGCACACACCACTGAATACCCCAACTGGCGGTCGAGCGTGACAGCACTACCAACACAGTTGTCCAGTAGTCCAGCGAAATGTTTGATTGTGATCTGTCCATCACCTCCATTGAGACTGTCTACACGTTCCAAAACTGCAGGAGTCACAGCTGTGTTCGGCCTGCAGGTGGGAGATCGGAAAGGTTTGCGCGACCTGTTAAGATGATAACAGATGCTTCGCACAACGACTTACTATACTTTTGCTCACCACCAGGCCTTCTAGACTGTCTGCAAGCGCCTATAAGTATCTGCAATGCTCTGGTTTTCCACCAAAAGAAAGGCAACGAAACTCTCTGCTTGCAACGCACCTCCGTTCTAGGCATCATTTTGAAGGGGTTGAAGTGGGAGTACTCCACGATGTCCCACAACAAATGCCACATTTTTTCAAATAAAGCTGACCGAGAAAAAGTGTGTTGCATTGCTTGTTTAAAGCATCTCGTAGTAGAGATAGAGAGCTTCCACATCTACATCTACAAGGTTACTCTGCAAATCACACTTAAGTGCCTGGCAGAAGGTTCATTGAACCATCTTCATACTGCTTCTCTACCATTAAACAATCCTGCCCCGGTAGCTGAGCGCTCAGCGCGACACGGTGTCAATCCTAAGGGCCCGGGTTCAATTCCCGGCAGGGTTGGAGATCTTCTCCGCTCAGCGACTGGTGTTGTGTTGGCCTAATCATCATCATTTCATCCCCATCGACGTGCAAGTCGCCGAAGTGGCGTCAAATCGAAAGACTTGCTCGCGGCGAACGCTCTACCCGACTTGAGGCCCTAGTCACACGACATTTACATTTATTTACCATTCCACCCTCGAATGGCCCCTGAGAAAATCGAGCACCTAAATCTTTTTGTTCGAGCTGTGATTTCTCTATTTCATTATGATGATAATTTCTCCCTACGTAGGTGGGTGTCAACAAAATATTTTCGCATTCGGAAGAGAAACTTAGGAATTGAAATTTCGTAAATACATCCCACCGCAAAGAAAACAGCGTTTGTTTCAGTCACTGCCACCCCAAATCGCGTATCGTGTCAGTGACTCTCTCACCCCTATTGCGCGATAACACGAAACAAGCTGCCCTTCTTTGCACTTTTTCGATGCCCTCCGTCAATCCTAGCTGGTAAGGATCCTACACCGCGCAGCAGAAGACAGACAAGTGTAATGTAGGCTGTCTCTTTAATGGGTTTGTCGCATCTTCTAAGTGTTCTGCCAACAAAGTGCAGTCTTTGTTTCGCCTTCCCTACAATATTATATAACTGGTCTTCCCAATTTAAGTTGCTCGTAATTGTAATTCCTAGGCATTTAGTCGAATTGGCAGCCCTTAGATTTGTGCGATTCATCGTATACCCAAAATTTATCGGATTTCTTTTAGTACCCATGTGGCAAGTACTTTGACAAGGCGCCTCTCGGTATGCCGAACTCTGGCCCAGCTTTGCAGGCTGCAGTGTTAACCGTGCGCTACTGCTGCGGCTCTAGTTGCGACGGCTTGGGGTACCTAATGTCACTGATAATGTGGCAGGTTGCTTCTTACTCCGAGTGACACAGGGTGACGAGTCCTCTGTCGAAACCTCGACAGAGGCATGGCCAGTCGACGGTGGTGGGGGCGGCGTCATCGGTACAGCACCGACCGGCACAAGCTGAGCTTCATACTATCGCCCAGCTGTTCGACGATGTTGGGTTGGCCCTGGGGGAATACTGATGCCTGGGGCTGTCTTTGTCGAAGAAAATGTGTTTCTGTGTCACACAGAAATGTCTGGAAGAGGGGCCACTGATCGAGGCTCGGTGCCGTCACACGTTGGTGTGTAGGACTGCTGAAGCTCCCCTTACGCCGGTCAGTGTTTATGACATTGATGTACGGAACTTCGGCGTCAGGGCAGCAGCTACTTCTCCTGAACTACTTCGACTGGTCAATAAAAGCAGTAGGTAAATATGCTTCGCTCCGTTACAGATATTTGCAGCAATACATTTCAGCTGAAGTCAATACTCCTAAAAGGGAGTCAGCACCAGCAATTACTTAAACAGGCGCTTACGCAAGTTTGGAAACAACTGCAGTAGAGAACAATTTTGGCTCAGTCTGTAAGAGACAGACTTGTTGTTCTTCGACAAATAACTTCAGACAACGTGTGAACTTGATACACAATTGTATTCATGTGAATAAGAATGTAGAAATTTAGAGGTCAGGCTGGCGTCACACTAGAGTGGTAACTTTAACGATTCGCCGTGAACTGAACATTACACACAGGGTGTCCAGCAAAGAAGTCGCCAATTTGAAAATTAAATATCACGAAAACTAATCTCGACAGACGGGTGCGTACGTTTGTTGTGAAAACTGTAAGAATTTCATACAGAAACTGTACAGACGTTTGAAAATAGTTCGAGAAACTACTAACAGATGGCGTTGTACACTGGCCGCTCGTACAATATCAGCATCCGAAATTAAACTCGTCCTCTGCAAGCAATCTTTACTGTCAATCCTCTGCAAGCAGTCTTTACAGTCACATCATAATCTTTTCGAATTTTCCACCAGTCGTAGCGGCAAACAAAAAATGGAATTTGCCACCACAGTTTGTGGTGACTCAACAGAAACGGTTTCAGATGCCACAGAGATTTCTTATTCAAACACGTCCAGCTTGGCGTGATTGTCCCACTAGACAGTCTCCCCCCAAAAAGGAGTCACAAGGAATAACATCAGGTGAATATGGAGGCGGATCCAGCCCTGCGCCGATAAATTTGCAATAATCCAACGTAGTGGCTCCATTCCCGAATAATTCGTCGAGAAAGCAAAATATGTGTTCTGTGAGTTGGGATCTAGTCTCATCTTACATGAAACAATCAGATCTCTCGTCCAACAGTAGCTGTGTGGCGGAAAATTGTTCCAAAATTGCAAAGTAACGTTCGTTAGTGATAATTTCTCGCATGAAAAAACAGCCGGTAACGCCTCTGATGCGTGCCTCAGCGCAAACAAATGGGAGAATACAGTGCTTTCGCTTCTCACAAATGAGGATTTTCGGAAACCCGGAATCATCAATTTTGTATTTTCACGATTCCATTAACTTGTAAATGAGCTTCATTTTTGAACCAGGTGCACACAGCATCAAATCCTTCATTATGAGTGACTGTGAGATCCTGGTTAGCAACGTCAGCCCGCTGTAGCATACCTCGTACAGGTATCGCCTGTTGGCATTGGATTTTGAACGGAAAATGTGTAAACTCTGTCTTAGTAACTTCTGCGCACTGGAACGCTTAAAACCAGTTTCTGCTGCAAATCTCTGGACAGCCTTCCTTGGATTTTGCCGAATTTTCCCAGAAACCGTGGTGACATTTTCAGGAGTGACTATGGTTTAACTGAGGTAAACACTCCTAGTTAGATCATCACTCCCGGTGCCTGTCCGTTGAAATTTGTAGATCTTGTGAAAGTTTTTCGCATCGGGTCCTTTTGAATCATTAAATCGTGTTTGAAAACTGCGCCTTCTTGCTGTAGGACAGTGTTTTAATCCGTAGTATTCTAGTAAGAGAAAACACACTCTTCTATGGAATTCATGATTTCAACCCATTACTTTGATACACTAACCACCTTTCATATTTTTACTGCGGAAATGATCGCTCAAAGCTGCGGCGCACTATTTATAGGCACTAGGTACTGCCTTTACAGCGCCTTCTGTTGGTAGCGTTTCGAACTATTTTGGAAGTTCTTCATACCTACATAGATAAAAATGTAAATGTTCCTTTGTTCAAAATTGTGTATCTCCGAGAATTTGCCAATGACAGTTTTGAAATTTTGACACAATGTTGCATTCGAATAAACGCATATTTTTATGTAACTACTGGAGCACCATATATATATATATATATATATATATATATATATATATATATATAGTTCATTTTAACTGAAGGCATTGAAATAACTCGAAAAATATATATATATATATATATATATATATATATATATATATATATATATATTGTTCATTTTAACTGAAGACATTGAAATAACTCGAAAACTTCACACCGGATCAAAGAAGTTATAATTCCAGTTTGCTTGTCTCGAAGGGGGACATCCAATATTATCACACTCGACTCCCGTTTGTCTTGGAGAGGGACATCCAATGATACCACACTCGACCTGTCATCCCATCCTGTGCGTGGGTGACTGCGGGCAACTTTGAAATCTTCAAAGGAAACTTCCATTTTTTATTGCAGATTACGATTCTACAGCAAAATCTACAAACGTTTTTTCTGAAGCATTTTTTTGTTTCGCCAAAGATGGCGCTGTAATCGTACAATAGAGATGGGTACACGAATGTAATGTGAACATCCAATGGCACGCAGGATTCTACCTCCATGCTGCGAGGGTAGGGCAGGCCAGTATTTCACACCTTCTAATTGGAAACCTCATTCGCAACGTTGTATTTCTCCGACATATCGAACAGGGGACTGCTCGATGCGCCAACGGTATCGTGGCTCGAGGTGAATGTTTCTCTACTTTTCCAGTAAGAGTAAGTGCTCAAATGTAGTCCTGTCAACTTCGGTACACATAGAGATCCGCTTTTCAAATGACCGTACACAGGACAGAAGCATATCTCTCAGCTACTATGGTTTGTGCATTAAGACCACTCAGCAAATAGTACCTCGGCAAAGAACATATGGGTCGTTTGCATTTGTGGTGCACGTTTACAAAACACTAATCGGTTATGGAAATCGGCGCAGTTTTGTGACAATACTGCCTACGGGCATGACGGAATCGCTGTGTACTTGCCGGGCGCTTATCCGTGGGTTGTGTCTGTAGTACAGCTATTCCATTAGCTTCTCCAGAAACATGTTTGTTTCGTTTCCTTTTGCGGGTCTGTACGCCGCCGTCAGACATAAAGGCGTTCCTAACCTTGTAAAAAAACAAACTAGATCGAGGTTTCTCTGGAAAACGCTCGGTATACAAGGCAAAAACGTCATGATCGTATCCCGCACATTCTCTGTCAATCAGGATCATTTCAATTTTTGTCTTCTGGGGTTGCACCATTCATCGTCCACCTGCCCGTCTGTTCTCAAAATGATATGTGGGTGAGCAGGCAATAAACGCTGCACAAGTACTCTAATGTTTAGGGCGTCTACATGTTGTACGCCTGTGCGGTACGTGAGCTCCGGCGGCAGTGTTCTGTCTGTCTACCTCCCCACCCCCACCCACCACCTCCCCACCACCTGCGCACTAGTTGGGGTCGAGGGCAGTGTGTGGGAACGTTGGATGCCCCCATCCGAGACAAATCGGAATTATAATTTATATTTTATTCCATGAGTAGTTTTCGATGTATTTCAATGTCTTCAGTTAAAATGAAACATCGTTACCAAAAACTCTGGATTTACCTTTCTGGTTTATTTCAAATTGTTACACGTTAATGTAATAAACGCTTCGACGTATATAGACTATGTACTTTTTAATATATGATTATATATTATATAAAAAATAGTGAAACGTTTTTAGCAAACATGACAGCTGTATTTACGGTTTATTGGTTTATGATTAGAATACTACTACAGAATCCGAATTTGCAACAACAATAAACAAGGCTCAATATTATAGAGAGGGGCAAGAAGAGATGGGCAGATGGAGGGAGGAGGACGAGGAGACGGATAAAGAAAGGGGGACGGAGAGATGGACAGAGACAGGGAGAGGACGAGATTAGCATGTATATCCAATCCCATACATATTAGTAAGATGTGCTTTCTATTTTCTTTCTTTTCCATTTAAGCAGACTAAGCCATAGCAAATCGTAGTCAGATACAGCTAGTATATAAAAAATAAAAATGTAAAACATAAATTATATTTATTTGTATACCATATGACACTTCTCTAGCTATATAAAAACCAGTGAATATTCCAACACAACGTTGTGTCGATGTTTCAGAGCAATCGATGAAGAACTTTAGAATATTTAAGATTTTGAACAAACGCTCATTTACATCTATACAGGAGTGTTACAAAAAGGTACGGCCAAACTTTCAGGAAACATTCCTCACACACAAAGAAATAAAATATGTTATGTGGAGATGTGTCCGGAAACGCTTACTTTCCAAGTTAGAGCTCATTTTCTTACTTCTCTTCAAATCCCATTAATCATGGAATGGAAACACACAGCAACAGAACGTACCAGCGTGACTTCAAACACTTTGTTAAAGGAAATGTTCAAAATGTCCTCCGTTAGCGAGGATACATGCATCCACCCTCCGTTGCATGGAATCCCTGATGCACTGATGCAGCCCTGGAGAATGGCGTATTGTATCACAGCCGTCCACAATACGAGCACGAAGAGTCTCTACATTTGTTACCGGGGTTGGGTAGACAAGAGCTTTCAAATGCCCCCATAAATGAAAGTCAAGAGGCTTGAGGTCATGAGAGCGTGGAGGCCATGGAATTGGTCCGCCTCTACCAATCCATCGGTCACCGAAGCGTATGAACACTTCGACTGAAATGTGCAGGAGCTCCATCGTGCATGAACCACATGTTGTGTCGCACTTGTAAAGGCACATGCTCTAGCAGCACAGGTAGAGTATCGCGTATGAAATCATGATAACGTGCTCCATTGAGCGTAGGTGGAACAACATGGGGCCCAATCAAGACATCACCAACAATGCCTGCCCAAACGTTCACAGAAAATCTGTATTGATGACGTGATTGCACAATTGCGTGCGGATTCTCGTCAGCCCACACATGTTGATTGTGAAAATTTACAATTTGATCACGTTGGAATGAAGCCTCATCCGTAAAGAGAACATTTGCACTGAAATGAGGATTCACACATTGTTTGATGAACCATTCGCATAAGTGTACCCGTAGAGGCCAATCAGCTGCTGATAGTGCCTGCACACGCTGTACATGGTACGGAAACAACTGGTTCTCGCGTAGCACTCTCCATACAGTGACGTGGTCAACGTTGCCTTGTACAGCAGCAACTTCCCTGACGCTGACATTAGGGTTATCGTCAACTGCACGAAGAATTGCCTCGTCCATTGGAGGTGTCCTCATCGTTCTAGGTCTTCCACAGTCGCAAGTCATAGGCTGGAATGTTCCGTGCTGCCTAAGACGCCGATCAATTGCTTCGAACGTCTTCCTGACGGGACACCTTCGTTCTGGAAATGTGTCTCGATACAATTGTACCGCGCCACGGCTATTGCCCCGTGCTAATTCATACATCAAATGGGCATCTGCCAACTCCGCATTTGTAACATTGCACTGACTGCAAAACCACGTTCGTAATGAACACTAACCTGTTGATGCTACGTACTGATGTGCTTGATGCTAGTACTGTAGAGCAATGAGTCGCGTGTCAACACAAGCACCGAAGTCAACATTACCTTCCTTCAATTGGGTCAACTGGCGATGAATCGAGGAAGTACAGTACGTACTGACGAAACTAAAACGAGCCCTAACATGGAAATTAAGCATTTCCGGACACATGTCCACCTAACATCTTTTCTTTATTTGTGTGTGAGGAATGTTTCCTGAAAGGTTGGCCGTACCTTTTTGTAACACCCTGTATAAACAAAAATATAAATGTTGGTTCTGTTCGAAATCTTAAATCTCCGAGAGTTATTCAGGAATTGCTTCCAAATTTTGACTCAACAATGCATTCGAATATGCGCCTGTTCTTATATACTTATTTTTATATACATTCAATTTTTAACTAAATATGTAACATACATCGTGAACATGAATAAAACTGACGAACTGGAGAGACGGATTTCTGATGGTAAATAAGGGAAAAATGGTGCTATGAACATGTATCCAGAAATGCATCGTTGCCACGGTAGGTGGCGCTGACGAATGACAGTTCCTCTGACCATGTGTCGTGTGTTACAGGATGTGTGATTGACGCAACGAACTGTAAGCTGCAGAACAGTCCGGTATTCGATGTCGACAACAAGCCAAGATGGTGTTTGTGTACTGCCAAGCAGATGGAAATGGTCGAGAGGCGATAGGGTCACACTAAAAGATGTACCATTACAAACATCAAAGACATAACACAATTTTTTGGGCGCTTGTATGATAATGGGTCCTTTCAGACAGATGAACGTTGAAAGGTGGCCACACTGAGTCACAGCGCCAGAGATTGCGCCAAAGAGTATTATTCAGCCGCCTCCACTGGCAGTGGTAGCTGAGAAGTTGCCGTGGGCAGTAGTAGTTCTGAGGTTGCCGTGAGCAGTGCTTGTTGAGAGGCTGTCGATAGCAGTACTAGTTGAGGGTATGTCGTGTGCTTTTGTTCTGTTGGACGAGACACCAGATGGTGTTTGAATGGGGATGTTGTAATGATCACAGTGTATTTTTAGTAAATATATATGAAGGTAACAAAAAAAATTTTTTTGCATTTCTAATTCCCTAAATAACAATGCCTCTTGGTCACAGGTTCACTCAACAAAGCATATGGCTTGTGTTCATGTATTAGAGTGTAATTCTGGTTTCTATGTGCAATCATAGTATTTCTGGTTTTTTAATTACTTCATTGTGAATGGCGTTTAAAGCATTTTGTCGAATTGAGGAAGAACCGTGCCAGATGTGTACTTTGAATCACACTTCCACACACAGAACAGTTACACTTGTGCTTTGTTGTTTCGTAGCTTTTATAGTTACTAGGGACTGAATTAATTAATTGTGTTAACGGAAATTTCCTTTCATTCTTTGTTGTTATTCTATGCTGTCAGATTGCTTACTAATACCACTCAGGGTCAACCGGTTACGAGACTTCGTAATCGGACAAACAGCGACTAAAATTAAAATTATTTGCATTATATTTAATGAAGATCCCGTGCACGTGGCGACCGCTGCTTCGAATCGTCCCTTGGAATTCTTTTGATAGAAAAAATAGCAGACAGTAGTATTGTTGTAGTAATTTGTAGTTTAGTAATTGTAGTCTATATTGCATGTGTAGATTTGTTAATTGAACATTTGTAATTGTCTTGTCATACTTCTAATAGTATTTTTGCAGAATTTAATTTTTGATGTCTTGTATACGGGTTTGACAATTTTGTGCAATTATGAAGATTTCAATTCCTCGTTAATCGTGTTTGTCGGGAAGCATTTCGTGTGAATGGTATTGTTGGTGATAAAGTGTCATATTGTGTGTAATTTTCGTATAGTGACGAGTTTTGTATGTTTTGTAAATGATTACGCAATCGATGAAAAAGGCAAAATGATGAATGGTCAGAATGACGAAATTGTTAACATGGCAAGCTTGCCAACACAGGGGAACGGTATGATGAATAATGAAGTTGAAACAATTTAATAAGTCGGGAAAATAGTTCGGAACCAGTTCAAAATTTTTCACAATCAAAAAGTTTTCAGAATACGAGATTAACGACAGAAGATTCTGGAATAGTATCGAACACAGATAGCTTTACAGCTTTGACGAAAGAAGTTGGTTTTGCGGGGAATGTTAGGGGTGAAAATAATTTAGAACCAGTTAATATGGAGCAGTTGATGAGTGCAGTATTAAATTTGGGATCTGAATTAAAAACAGTGGGATCACAAATAGGAACAATTAAAACTGATATGGGAACTTTGGCAACACGGTTAGAAACTGATATGGAGACAATGGAAATACGGTTAGACTCACGAATAAGGACATGTTTTAAAAACATGAAAGATGAATCAAAGAAAGAGATTAGAGAAGAAGTACAACCGATTCTGAATTCTCACAATAATAGATTAATTTCAATAGGAATTAGACAAAAGGAACAGGATAGAGAACAGGAAGAAAGAGATCGCGGGACAGTATAAAAATTTTCAGATTTAAATTTACAACGTGCACACGATAAGGAAGAAATATTTGAAAGAATCAAGGAATTCGTACCAAATGACAGAATAAATAACCTAACACAACAATATGAACAGTTAACTACTAAATGTGTCAATACTGAAACCCGAGTCGCGACACTTACGGAAGACGTAAATAAACAGAAAGAACAAATAGGTGACTTATCGGAAAGAGTTGAGGAGATTTCAGATAAATTGACAAGTCTTAGTTTAAATGGGGACAGAGATTCAGATGATACAGCTCCATTGCCATTTGCAGAAACTGAAGAGTACCAGAACATAAATAAACATGTTGAAAATCAGGGAAAATTTAATGAACGCGTTAAAAGGGAATTTGAGGCGTTACGAAAGCAAATCAAACAAATTGAAAGCGAAATCGTAGGAAAAGACAGCAGAAGAAATTTAGAATCACAGATAGCAGAGGGCTTTGAAGAAAATAATTTATTTCATTTACGAGATGCAACAAGAGAGCGCCAGGCGCGCGAACTTGACAATAATCGACATTCGAAATGAGACAGACGCGATAGGTCTTTGTCGCCACGAGGCGAAAACTTTGACTATAAACACTTTTTGACTGTTCGGACATTTAAGATCGTTCGCAATTCTAAGAATGACATACATCCATGTTCATGGTTAGATCAATTTATGAACGCACTTCCACCAAATTGGCCACTAAGTTACAAACTGGAATTTATGTGTGGTTATTTAGAAAACGAACCGGCGACGCGGATGCGCGCACTTAATGTAGATTGTAGTAATTTAAATGATTTTTATCATGCATTTCTATCGGCATATTGGTCCGAAAACACGCAAGACAGAGTCAAACATAGTCTTATTATGCAGCGTAATTTTAAACAGTCTGAGTTCCGCACGCCAGCAGAATACTTTGGAGACATGATTCGAAAGAATCAGTTCCTTTCCAACCCTTATAGCCCGACTGAATTAATTCGCATTTGCTTAACTAAGCTGCCACAATCGATAAGACAAATTGCTTTAGCCGGAAGATGTAAAGACGACATTGAGACTTTTAAGACTTTGCTACAAGAACTTGAGTATGACAACGACGACGGGACTTCTTGAAATTTTTTCAGTAACAGTAATCACAATAGATTTTCAGAGAAAAGGGATAGTGATCGGAACGGACGTTATAGCGGTAATTTTGAAAATGACAGACGAAACAGACAGGACAATAGATACCAGCCTTATGACAGTAACAGACGTTCTAACAGAAATTACGCAGACAATTATAATAACGGAAACTCCTACCGGTATGATCAACCATACGGAAACGGTAATCGGTATCATCAAGACAGAAATTATTCATACAATAATAGGAGTTCTTACTACAGAAATAACCAGGGTAGTGGATATAACAATAATTTCAGAAGTGACAGTCGAAATTAGTAGTCATGCAGATAGACAGGAAAACAGAAGTTTTAATAACAGACACAACCAAGAATTTACATGTAACAGACAGGAGGGACCTAATTGGCATCCTCCACGTGACAGAAATTCAGAGAGACAAGTGCAAATCGTAGAAACTGTTCCGCGAAATGATGCGAATAGTCAAAGACGTGACGCAAACAATCGACAATGACTTGTAGCTTCGGCTTCTGGCAGCAATATAGACGGTTCAGAAAGTAATGACACTACGACTTTACACTACGTACGCCTGGAAGACATGAGGGACATTTTGCTAGACGAAAAGAAAAATAATGTAGACGTATTTTTACATCCTATTGTTGAAGTATGTGTGGGTAAGAATGAGTTCACTGCGGTTTTAGATTCTGGGAGCCCATTGAATGTTATTAGTGAATCAGTTTTTCGTATATGTGTAAGAACTATTGCTTGTCCTGTGACACCTGTTTCTAAAACTACAATTCGAGGAGCTATTTCTGGAAAAAGTGTGGAAGTCAAACAACAGACCAACCTAAATTTCATTTGTCAAGGATATGAATTTTCTGCTAATTTTATTATTGTCCCATTACTCAGTACACAAATTATATTAGGTATGGAGTTTCTTAACACACATAAGGCAATTTTAAACTTTAAAGAAGGAAGTGTGAAATTGACTGTTGCCGGAATGCCGAGATGTTTGAAATTTTTTGAATGTGTGACGAAATCTGAATCAGACACAAAATGTTTAAGGTTTCTTACTTCTGATGTTTTCGCTGAGCATTATGACGGCAATGTGTTCATTCATGACAATGACAACAGATTCAGAGATGGGATGGATAATATAATTAATAGCGAAGAATTAATTAATGAAAAGGTTAATAAAGCTGAAGTGCCAGATGACGTTGCAAGAGAAGAACTGCAACAAATTTTGACTTCACATGCTATAGTATTTAGTCTATTGATTCAACTTCTTTACCGCCTATACTGATATTAAAAAATAAAGCACCGACAAATCACATTTCTGAAATCGTTCCTTTTCCGCCTTCACGGAAACTGCAGCATTCTGAAGTTGTCAACCTGACTCTACAAAATATTGCATCTGCGGCTGCTAGAAGAGTGAAATCAGCTAAACGTCCTGGTCGTTTAAAAACCTTGTTACTTGGTCAAAAGGTGTTAATTAAGTCTCATAGTTTGTTTCACAAAGGAAAGGCTTGTGTCGCAAATTTTTTCTGCTTTGTAACGGTCCATATAGGGTTCGCGAAATTATTCATAACACTGTCGAAGTAGAAACTCTTAAATCTCGGCGCTCTAAGGGAATACATCATGTATGCAACGTTAAATTTTTTGTGGAACGACATACTTTTGAGAAACTAACAGTTATACGTAAACACGCAGAGAATACAAGGATATCGCGCCGTGTTCTGGCGGCGGCACATACTCAAAGCAACAGTCAAGTCTGCGCGCCGCACAAGGCAGTCGTCGACCGCAAACAATTACTTCCTACGTCACGCGTACCTACAGCTGATCGAGCGCTCAGTGCGAATGCACTGACAGCCGTAAACAAATACACAGTCTAATTTCTCTGATTAAATTCAGTATAAAGCTATAGTGACTTGATAAATTATGTTATTAACGTTCAGTATTTTTCAGGATACGGTTGTATAAAATATTTAAGAACCTCAAGTAAATTCTGTGTGTGTCCGACGTTAACAGGACTTGCTATCGAGAGAATTTCAGGAAGAATGTAATTTCGAAGAAGAAACTAATTAACCAAAAAAGTAACTATTAATTGAGTTTATTTTTCAGGTAACATATTTCCACTTAGGTACGTATTTTAGACGTAATTTGCTGCTCGCGATTCCGTGATTTATACTTTGTGTTTACTGATTTTGACAAAGATTCATTAATGAACAGGGTTGTTACTTACGTATATTATGCATCACTTGGCTGCTGTGCTTTTTCACTGATGTCACATTTTTCAATTATGTGCCTGCTGTGCTTATTTATTCAAATTATAATTGTCACCTGATAAATTGTGCTGATGTGGTCATGTATGTAGGTTATACTGTCATTTATCTGCTTGCACCTTCATGTTTACCTATTAAGATTACATATGAACATTTATTTGCTTATGCTGATATGATGCTAATGACCTGTTTATTATGTAAGATATATATTTGCTGCTTTGCGTATGGATTGCGTATTTACACATTTCTGTTTTGTTGTCATAACTACTCTTTAATTTAGTATATGGAAATGCTGATATACGGTGTACGAACATGGAGTTTTGGTCACACTATGGTATTAATTACAGATTGTTTGCTTGGCAGAGCCTCGTTGTAGGGATTGTGCTGCATCCACTTGTTGACATTCTGTTTTCTACTGGTATATTTACTCGCTATTGCATGTTCTGCTTACGCTCAATGCTTTATATTTTAAGATAAGAAAACGAACTGCTATAATTCTAGGAACGACATGGGTACAAGAAACTTCATTGAAGTCACATGAGCTGGAGGTTTTATGGAAGCTGTATAAATGTATGCTAATAGGAAGAAAGCTAACGACATGACATACCAACACTCGGTTTAGACCATTGACAGTTATTACACTGGATTCTTCGTGAGCAATTGAAATAGCAAGTGACACTTGTCACAAGAAGTACTCCACATGTTTGTTTATGTTTTGCCATGATTCGTGAAGTGGTGTACACACTGTGAAATATTACGATCATTCACACTCCGTACTCATACTTACTTACTGAAACTTATTCAAAGTAAAGGCTGTTAGAGGTCATGTATGCATTTCTTTTATTTAATGATGGACAAGGTAACCAAAATGTATATTATAATTCATAATGAATAGAAGATTTAGGTCAGATGGATTACACAGAGGTTGTGTGTGGACATTGTGTCTTCGGATTTTATGGTACGATGAATTGAAGTTTGCACTAGGATTTTGTCTCTACTTGTTCGAGGAGACTGACTAGAGGAAAGAGTTGTTATGGAAGTGAAATGATATTGGCGATAAGGTTTATATGTAGCGACGTATTGAAGAGGTATTATTGAGGTATTGAGATTGTGTGTTGTTGATGATTATTGGAGTTTTGCTGGACAAGAGGTAAGGTAAATGATATTGATGATAAGGTTTATATGTATCGACGTAAGAGGTATTATTGAAGTATTAAGATTATGTGATGCTGATGATTATTGGAGTTTTGGTGGATAAGAAGTAAAGTAAGTGAGGAGCATATCTTTTTTCTGTTGGTTTATATGGAACAAGGAGGATGAAGATGGCAGACTAGAACACCCAAGTGGAAGGAAGATTGTCTACACACACAGTTTGTTAAGTCAATAAGCAGCATATACTTTTTTTTTTTTTTTTTTTTGAGAGAGGAAGTATTTGCATATCTTGGCACACTGACAGTTGTTCAGCAACCGTACATTTGATTTGGCTTGGCAAACATTGATCTTGACATGATGACTAACTATTATTGACTGTTATACACTGCTGCCACTACTACTTGATACACATGTTGAACATCAAATTTTTGACAGAATTGCATTTACACAGTTAACACTATTCAATTAAAAAGATGAGTGAGTGTGTTTTGTGTGTTTTCCTTTCCTAATCCCAAATAATTGGTACCGACCTACCTCCTAAATATTATTTTACTTGTTTGTTGTGGCTTGCATTGACACCCATAAATATTAAAGGTTTACTGATATTTGTGTATTTGTAATAGTTAATATGACAATTATCTGATATCATTTGTGTGTTTATTATAATTTATATGTTTAGTGTAAGAGCATTGATAATAATTTTGTAAAAGCAATTGTGTGTGCATTCAAACTGTTGTTCGTGCTTACACGTATTAACATTGGTGGGTGCCACTTGGAAACGTTTAATTTCTGCTAATGAACTCAGATGAACTGTCTGATTAGTGATAGTGAATATTATGGACTGTTACCTGCAGTTGTTCAGCATGATGGGTGCTACTTGGAAATGTTTAATTTCTGCTAATGAACTCTGATGAACTGTCTGATTAGTGGTAGTGAATATTATGGACTGTTACCTGCACCTGTTCAACATTACTGGGTGCCACTGATGGAATTGCTACTACTGAAATGATGTCACTTGTTGGTGTCTGCACCTGCTCAACATTGCTGGGTGCCACTGATGGAACTGCTGCTACTGAGATAATGTCACTTTTTGGTGCCTGCGCCTGCTCATCATTGCTGGGTGCCACTGTTGGAACTGCTTCTACTGAAATAATGTCACTTGTCGGTGTCTGCACCTTTTCAACATTACAGGGTGCCACTGATGGAACTGCTTCTACTGAAATAATGTCACTTGTTGGTGTCTGCAACTGTCAACATTGCTGGGTGCCGCTGATGGAACTGCTGCTACTGAGATAATGTCACTTGTTGGTGCCTGCACCTGCTCGTCATTGCTGGGTGCCACTGTTGGAGCTGTTTAAATACTGCTGATGAACTGTTATGAGACTGCTATTTGCACCTGTTGACCATTGCTGGGTGCCACTGATGGATCTGCTTCTACTGAAATAATGTCACTTGTCAGTGTCTGCACCTGTTCGAGATTACTGGGTGCCACTGATGGATCTGCTTCTACTGAGATAATGTCACTTGTTGGTGTCTGCCCCTGTTCAACATTGCTGGGTGCCACTGATGGAACTGCTTCTACTGCAATGATGTCACTTGTTGCTGTCTGCACCTGTCAACATTGCTGGGTGCCACTGATGGAACTGCTGCTACTGAGATAATGTCACTTGTTGGTGTCTGCGCTTGCTCGTCATTGCTGGGTGCCACTGTTGGAGCTGTTTAAATACTGCTGATGAACTGTTATGAGACTGCTATTTGCACCTGTTGACCATTGCTGGGTGCTACTGTTGGAACTGTCAACTACTCTGAGGAGTGCTACTTGTTTATTGAACTATTGAAAAAATTGTATGTGAATATTTGTATAAACTGATTTTTTTGTGTATTTACTGTTTATGAAATGTTATGAGACTCTTACCTACACTTATTCGTCACTGCTGGTGCCACTGATTGAATCAGACTTGTGTAAACTATTATGTAAATCACATGTATGCAAACATTTGTATTCCTTACTGTGTTTTATATATTAGTTTATCGAGGGGTTAGTGCAAAGCCAAAGTTTATTTTGCTATGTGATATTTACTTATTAATCTTTTATTTTTGTCTGTATTTTTTTGGACGAATTTGGTGGTATTTTCACCACCAATGCTGGCAAAAATAGCATCAAATTCTAGACCGTGAAGGAGGGGCATATGAAAGGTGGCTACACTGAGTCACAGCGCCAGAGATTGCGCCAAAGAGTATTATTCAGCCGCTTCCACTGGCAGTGGTAGCTGAGAAGTTTCCGTGGGCAGTAGTAGTTCTGAGGTTGCCGTGAGCAGTGCTTGTTGAGAGGCTGTCGATAGCAGTACTAGTTCAGGGTATGTTCTGTTGGACGAGACACCAGATGGTGTTTGAATGGGGATGTTGTAATGATCACAGTGTATTTTTAGTAAATATATATGAAGGTAACAAAAAAAATTTTTTTGCATTTCTAATTCCCTAAATAACAATGCCTCTTGGTCACAGGTTCACTCAACAAAGCATATGGCTTGTGTTCATGTATTAGAGTGTAATTCTGGTTTCTATGTGCAATCATAGTATTTCTGGTTTTTTAATTACTTCATTGTGAATGGCGTTTAAAGCATTTTGTCGAATTGAGGAAGAACCGTGCCAGATGTGTACTTTGAATCACACTTCCACACACAGAACAGTTACACTTGTGCTTTGTTGTTTCGTAGCTTTTATAGTTGCTGGGGACTTAATTAATTAATTGTATTAATGGGACTTTCCTTTCATTCTTTGTTGTTATTCTATGCAGTCAGATTGCGTACTAATACTACTCAGGGCCAACCGGTTACGAGACTTCGTAATCGGACGAACAGCGACTAAAATTAAAATTATTTGCATTATATTTAATTAAGCCCCCATGCAACGTGCGGGGAAGGGCGGATAGTGGGTACATCACATTTGTAGGACCAGATTCTACAGGACATTGGGGAAAACTCTAGTACAATTTCCAGGCAAGTGGCTAGCCAACATGGAGTCAGCCAAAGTACGATTGTGTGTAGCCTGCATGACAAGTACTATTATCCCTATCACCTGCAATCTGCAATCCCATGGAAGCCATTGTGCACAACAGTTGTTGTGAGGTGGATGCAATGTAGCTCTGTACTGTGTTCCAGGAGGATTTGTTGTTGTCAGATGCACACAGTCCATTTCCAGATTCATGTTCGTTGGCCATTATTTCCTCAGTTTCTAGCCAGGAATCTATCCCTGCAGTTTGACGTTTATCAATGTTCACCTGTATAAAGAGAAACATAATAACAAAAATCACAAAAAGTGATGTACTTA
The DNA here is from genome assembly GCF_021461385.2 of Schistocerca piceifrons. Lineage (NCBI taxonomy): Eukaryota > Metazoa > Arthropoda > Insecta > Orthoptera > Acrididae > Schistocerca > Schistocerca piceifrons. The sequence continues at coordinate 136,310,193 of NC_060145.1, read as the reverse complement.
GATTTTTACAGACTGCTCTAATGAACATTTGGATGAACATAGGGTTTATATTTTTAATATATATATATATATATATATATATATATATATATATATATATATATATATATGTGATATATAAGGGCAAACATTGTTACCAAAAGTCTCTAAAAGCACTTGACTGCTTTACTTCAAATTTTTACAAGTTACTATAATAAACCTTTGGACACATCTAGGCTATTTACTTTTTAATATATAAACATATTATATAAATATATCCATAAAATAGTGGAATGTTGTTAGCAAACAGGAAAGTTGTATTTATGGCTTATTGGCTTATGATTAGAATACTATTACAGCAAGAACGATAAATACAGCTCTAAGTCAGAGAGAGGGGAGAAGAGCAGATGGGCAAATGGGTGGGAGGTAATGGACGCAGAAAGCAGAAAGAACCAGATGAAGAAAGGGAGCAGGCAGGAGGATATGGAGAACAGAGTATGTAACCTGCTCCTCACTTATCGACCTTAATGACAGTGAAAAATTAAACCGCGTGTACCTAATGGGAATTTGGGAAAAGCAATCGTCACCGAAGTTAATCTGTCGGTAAAGAGGGAGGAAAGGGTTACATCTAAATGAAAGGAAAAATGCAAATGAAATTGGTGGAAATTAATTTTGAGAAAAGGGTAAAATTAATAAAGAAAGTAAATGTGCGGTCGTCACGTTAACAATTAATTGGAGTTAATTAGATATTTGAGATCTGGGGAAAATTATGATCGCCAGCCCTATGAACAACTACTATAATAACTGAAAAAGAAAGGTTATTGCACATATAATTAGCACTAAAGCGTGGCAACTGAAGGTTGACACGTGTTGTGTGAAAACTGAAAGTTTGTCAGAAGTAATAAATTTCGCTACACTCTGACTTAATTTAGCAAAAGAATTAATAAAACCAGAAAATTGAAAGTTAATTTAGTGACTGAAATTAATAGTGAGATTTGTTTCTGAAGCACTACCTCAACAATCATTTCAAAAGCTACTTGAATCTACGCAATTTAGAATCAAGAGATTTAACTTTGAACTTGAATTAAATGATTCTGAACAATTAACAATAGTAACATTTAGTACGTATCAAGCCAAGCTGCAGTCACAGGTAAGCTAATAAAATATGGTAACAAAACTCTCACTCTTAATGTGTGCTTGCGTAATCTAAATACTGTACCCAGCTATGAATATATTAACTGAACTTTGAAATTAAAGCAGTGAAATGGAATGATATTACTTCAATGCTGGCGTCTGAATTTCAACGACACTCGGGTTCATTCCGGAAAAGGAAGCGACCCTGCTTGGTAATGCAATTGGGACAATGAGCAAAAAAGGTTCATGCTACATTGCTGTAATTTAGAGAGAAAAATTTAACAGTTTGAAAAGCTGAGGTCTGCCATACAGTTCTAAAACTTTACGTGCTACCAGTCTTCCTTGTTGGTTGATTGAAGGTTTGAAGTCGGCGATCGGCCGTCGCTGTTGCAGAAGCTGGATGTTGGCGCGCCTGCTTCTCGGCACGGTCTCCAGCCGAAACGGGCTCTTCATGTGTGCCAGCTAACGCTTCCCGTCCGTGACACCATGTCAGAAAGTAACATAGCAAGTCGAGCGCAATTACATGCTGCCAAACCCCGAAAGCGCGGCAACTCGCGGGAGCGTCACACAACACACCTGCTCCACTGCTCCCCTCCAGCCAGACTCCCCTCTGCTTCCGCTCCGCGCGGCAGAGTTAATACTCTCAAAGATCGTAAACACTTTGCTTCTCCACACGACCTATCGATGTAATCGTTCGATAGCATAGTTTTCCCTAGGCAAGACCCAGCGTAAAATACAAATAGTATTTACAAAACAAACCAATTATACATCGACATAAATGCATGTATATACAAATAGTAAAACAATTACAATATACGAAGACACAGAAATGTCATATTTTCAGGTAACAAAATAAGGAAAAAATTCATAGTCCATTTGATGGAAATAGGAAGATATGCATTTCCGGCGTTACACGTGCCCCACATTGTCTGAGGATGTTTCGTGTAACCTAAACAGACTCAGAAAATGTCCCAAAAAGGAAAAAAAGCAGCAGAAATGCATATGCTCAAAACATCTAGAAAATGTAGCATTAGGCTAATTAACCATAAACCAATTTCTAGACCAAAATAATTGAGTGGAGACCCTCCTAATCTTATTCCACTCTGTCATCATACACAAAAGAAAACATGTTGACAATATATTAAAATTCACAGAAAACATAGAAAATGGTTTAGCTATTCCAAAATCAAAAAAATTCCTAACAGTATCAAGAAATGGAATTCTATTTACAAAATTAATCACAATATTTGGTCATAAAAACAGGTAGATCAAAATACGCAAATTAATAATTAATTACATAGAATACACATTTTATATAACCTTTTCATAATTAATATTCTCGTCATGAGAGTTCACTTAACGCTAAACAAGAAAATAATATACAGCAGATAGACAAAAACATAAATATTGATAACAGAATTCTTTCACATAGGCTGTCCGGGAAGAAAAACGACTCCGCCTTGCGTACCCGCAAGTACAAAGAACGCCGAAAGCGGCACAAGAGCCGACAGCGGCACAAGAGCCGACAGCGGCTCCGCCTCGCCAGTATTGTTGTGCCCGCCTGTGCGGCACGCTTGATCTCACTCGCCTGTGTAACGGCATTTTCAGAACGTCCGTTTCACTGAATTCTTTCGGAAAAACTCACTCCCGAGTAATCTCAAGGAGTCCATTAACACTACCACATTGGATAACTCACCACTGTCCATCATCACACGCATGTACTAGCCTGAAACTTAAAACAGCGTCTAAGTACATCGGCAATGACTAGTAAATCACATGTTTATGAAATCTTACAGCTAGTTAGAAAATTATATTTACATTCCTTAATCTACTGTGACTCAGCTGAAAACTTAAAATAGCAGCTTGGATTTTTCAATTGGTTACTAATTAGTTACTCTTAAATCATTTAATCAAAATTAAATACTTATTAATGACAACTTCTTTAACGACCTCTAGGTCAGGCAAACGCATCGCAACATGGCACATCCTTAAATCTTACACTCTGTATTTACATACTGTACAAATTACCCTTTCTGTGGTATTAATCAATCCTTGGTTGGTACAATTTCAGGTCTACAATGTTCCGTATACCTAATAGCTTTACAGAGCTTGGATACTCTAAGCAACAAGCATTTGTGTGAGGTATACCAATGACTTTATATGGTCCATTATAAACAAACTTAAATTTACAGATATCATTGTCTATCTCGCTCGATTTCTCATGAGCTTTTACAAGTACTAAGACTCCGATTGCGAACTTAGCAAAACGCGCTTTAGCGTCATGACGACGTATGCCAGCATCGCCTTTTAGTTTCATTATTTCTCGCAAACGATCTTTTTTCACACCAATACTAATGTGAAGAGTTTGACAGAGCACTGAAAGACCTGAGTCGAAACAAGGCCCCCGGAGTAGACAATATTCCATTGGAACTACTGACAGCCGTGGGAGAGCCAGTCCTGACAAAACTCTACCATCTGGTGAGCAAGATGTATGAAACAGGCGAAATACCCTCAGACTTCAAGCAGAATATAATAATTCCAATCCCAAAGAAAGCAGGTGTTGACAGATGTGAAAATTACCGAACTATCAGCTTAATAAGTCACAGCTGCAAAATACTAACACGAATTCTTTACAGACGAATGGAAAAACTAGTAGAAGCCAACCTCGGGGAAGATCAGTTTGGATTCCGTAGAAACACTGGAAAACGTGAGGCAATACTGACCTTACGACTTATCTTAGAAGAAAGATTAAGGAAAGGCAAACCTACGTTTCTAGCATTTGTAGACTTAGAGAAAGCTTTTGACAATGTTGACTGGAATACTCTCTTTCAAATTCTAAAGGTGGCAGGGGTAAAATACAGGGAGCGAAAGGCTATTTACAATTTGTACAGAAACCAGATGGCAGTTATAAGAGTCGAGGGACATGAAAGGGAAGCAGTTGTTGGGAAGGGAGTAAGACAGGGTTGTAGCCTCTCCCCGATGTTGTTCAATCTGTATATTGAGCAAGCAGTAAAGGAAACAAAAGAAAAATTCGGAGTAGGTATTAAAATTCATGGAGAAGAAATAAAAACTTTGAGGTTCGCCGATGACATTGTAATTCTGTCAGAGACAGCAAAGGACTTGGAAGAGCAGTTGAATGGAATGGACAGTGTCTTGAAAGGAGGATATAAGATGAACATCAACAAAAGCAAAACAAGGATAATGGAATGTAGTCTAATTAAGTCGGGTGATGCTGAGGGAATTAGCTTAGGAAATGAGGCACTTAAAGTAGTAAAGGAGTTTTGCTATTTGGGGAGCAAAATAACTGATGATGGTCGAAGTAGAGAGGATATAAAATGTAGCCTGGCAATGGCAAGGAAAGCGTTTCTGAAGAAGAGAAATTTGTTAACATCCAGTATTGATTTAAGTGTCAGGAAGTCATTTCTGAAAGTATTCGTATGGAGTGTAGCCATGTATGGAAGTGAAACATGGACGATAAATAGTTTAGACAAGAAGAGAATAGAAGCTTTCGAAATGTGGTGCTACAGAAGAATGCTGAAGATTAGATGGGTAGATCACATAACTAATGAGGAAGTATTGAATAGGATTGGGGAGAAGAGAAGTTTGTGGTACAACTTGACCAGAAGAAGGGATCGGTTGGTAGGACATGTTCTGAGGCATCAAGGGATCACCAATTTAGTATTGGAGGGCAGCGTGGAGGGTAGAAATCGTAGAGGGAGACCAAGAGATGAATACACTAAGCAGATTCAGAAGGATGTAGGTTGCAGTAGGTACTGGGAGATGAAAAAGCTTGCACAGGATAGAGTAGCATGGAGAGCTGCATCAAACCAGTCTCAGGACTGAAGACCACAACAACAACAACAACTAATGTCAATCCGTGGAGGAAATTTGATTATCTCTTCCGCAAGTTCCGGTTTGTCTGAAAACACACTCTTATTCCCCATTATTACTTCATACAGGCCTTGTTTTTGTTCGTGCGTTATGTTTGACACACCGTCTACAATACTTTCCAATTCGCTTTCTACTCTATTGTCAATGCCAAGATTCCTCACGTTACAGTAGTTCAAATCCATACCTACGTCAATGGCATCCAGCCAGTTAACAATGTGCATATGCTGGTATTGCCTATGCACACCATCTCTGGGCCTCGTCAAAACTAACTACTATTGTTTTATCTTGTGACTTACATGTCAAAGTTTTGCTTTCGCAATTAATCACTGCACGGTACTTTAATAGCCAACCTAACCCCATAATTACTTCCGTAGTTAATTCTGGCACGACGACAAACTCTTGTTCAAATCGTGCCCCACATATCTCGAAGTTGACAAAAATCTGTTTTGTGACCGGTTTAGTGGCCTTGCCAGTAGCACCGATAATTTTCACTCCTGTTACTGGCATAACTACGATACCAGGTCTGTCTTTCAGTAACTCAAATATTTTCCCACATACAGCCCTCAACTTTGCACCCCTGTCAATCAACACGTTTAGTTGTAGGTCGTGCATATTAAGACACTACTATATGTCTACACTTGTCATCGACTGTTTCTTTATTTTCCCACAGTAAATCCTCGTCTATATCCAGGTCATTCCAGAAAAAACCATCCGGCTTTGATCCTAAATCCGGCTTATCTGGCGGCATTTTCAGCCTCTGTTCACATACACATTTAATTTCAACACGTTTGTCCTGAGGCTTAGTCTGTAGCTTCGCCTCCAGTACCGAAACCTTTTCCAGTAACTCGTCAACTAGTGAGTGTTGCTTTGCTATCAATTCACTAATTGTCACCTTCGTTGATTCCTCTTTGGTCTGATTGATCTCATCTGCCAATCTACCTGGAGGAATGTGCCCAGTAGTATCTGCAATTACTTCCTCTGGATCTGCGCAACCCACACTGCTATCGTCCGACCGTATAACGTCAGCTCTAACCTCATACACGCTGTAATCTACGTGCTTTTCTACCAATCGTGTCAGGTTATCACTAAAATTCTCGTAATCTTTCTCCTTAATACTTTCGCAATGTTTAAACTGGAGGTTTGCGTCGTATGGGTCGGCTACTTCTACCACTATAACTTTCGGTAAGGTCTGCCGGTTAGGGCCAGAACTTTCCGTTACTACTTCAACATCCAACTCCTGCGGGACGAAACACGACGAATCTTGCTCGTGCTCCCCATTAACATCAACTGTTTCTGGTAAGGTCTGCTGTTTAGGGCCAGAACTTTCTATCAATTCACAAACACTATCTTCCTGTGGGACGAGACGCGGCAAATCCTGTCCGCGCTCCCCATAAACACTTCTCCCGTACAGGCCCCTATAATCTCTTCGTTCGGCGTATAAGCGACCGAACTGCCTTAACCAGACCTCATCCCTCTCTGCATCCCCTCGCTCGATGACGGACGTTTTATCCGACATCTGATTTTCTCTCAACACTTGCGAATCATTCTTAGACTCAATCTCCAGTTCTTCTATGGGTGTTACAGCTGCCACTTTATAATCGATATCCGGAAGACTACTTAAATTGTTCTCACTGACAGTGAATGTACTTTCTACTGCCGTATCTACAGCTGATCTACTACTCGTGGGCGCACTCCTTTCGCCTAATACTGGCACACTCTCCCACCGTTGAATATTCCATACGGAATTTTCATAACAACGACACCTCGGTTTTCTACTGTTATTGGGCCGCCAAAATTACTCCACGCCCGGTCGGCCCCTCACCGGCGCGGCTAATGGTTTCCCTGTCTCGTCCCAGCAGATACGCTCCCCGGATGCTGCTGAGACGGCTGATCACATCCTCTGGCGTTATTACTATTCTGTGAAGCCCGTATCACGCTAGTATGATACTGGTTTCCGTCATTCCTGTTATTATTTGCATTGTACCGATTGTCATTATGGCCCGAACCACTACTGTTATTGCTGCCAAGATTGTGGTATGCATTATTCCCATAGTTATCATTGTTGTGGTTGCTGTGGTACCCGTTGTTGTTACCACGGCCTCTACCACTGTCGCGATTATTCCGCCAATTGTCCTCGTCCTCAACTCTTTTCAGGGAATCATTGATTGTCCTGTAATTGCTTCCTACGTAGCGTTTTGTATCATCTGGAAGCTTCTTGTAGAGTTCCCTGACCATTTCGGATTCCGTGCGGCGATCACGCAAATATTCCAACTTGCGGGTCCAGCCCTCACAAAACTCCTTCATCGAGCCACGCGAATTCGCATCGAAAGGCCTCGATAGGACAAATTCGCGCCAGACACTTCGTTGTTTTAGATCTGACCAGTATTCAGCCAGAAACAAATTTTTAAACTCGTCAAAAGCCAGGTTCGTAATGTTGAGGTTTAGGCCCCAACGCTTGGCATCACCAGCCAACACCTCAATAACCACATTAATTTTTCTCTCATTAGTCCATGATCTGGGTAAAACTCTTTCACAATTTTTAATGAAATCCGTCGCGTGTATACCGCCTTTTTACGAGGGGTCGAACCGCTCCTCTTTCGTCAACAATTCCGAACTATGTGCACAGATTGGCACATAGCTCTGTTTTTCGTCAAGTTTCTTTTCTAATTCCGACACTATCGTAATTACTTGGCAAGTGGTTGTCGCAAGCGTTTCCACTTCCCTCTTTTTTCTCTTCGCAGGTATTAGCCTGCTTCCTCACTTTAATATCTACTTCGGACACTAAAGCCTTTAAAGTTTCCATCTTCTGTTGATCCTCTTTTTTCACTAATTGAATTTGTTCCGGCACCTTATTCTCGATGATAGGAGCAACTGCTTCTCCTACACTTTTCTCGATTCTGCTAATTTCGAAATTAAAACGAGTATTTATGCTCGCAATTTCCGCCTGAACGCCTATCATATCCTGATTAAGATTACCGATTTCGGTATTAATTACAACAATATCTTCTTTGATTTTATCAACTTTTGTGTTAACAACTCCAACATTGTTGTTAACAACATTAATAGGTTTGTTCTGATTGTCTAGCTTCCGTTCAATTTTTTCAGACTGAGCTTCTTGCTTGGCAGACTGAGCTTCTTGCTTGGCAGCCTGAGCTTTAATTTCTGCCGAATGACTCTTGATTTCGTTAATCAAAACATTCAATAAATCAGTTAAATTCCCGGAAACTACCGGTTTTACTTCCGTAGCGGCTTCCTCTTTAATTGTCCCCCCCGTATTCGTCATCAAGGGATTCAGATTTGATTTTCACTTCCGATTCCGAAACATTTTCTAAAGTTTGGAATTCCATTTCTGCTCTTTGTTGCGTTTCGGCGGTCGCGTCTTTCATGCTAGCCGCCTGCCCCTGAACAATGGGTACCGCGGTGCGCGTTTCCCACTGTTCGACCGATTGTTCCGTATCCAAGACGACCAAATTTTGGTAATTGTTGCCTTCACTCATTTTAATAATTTTCAATATAAATGACAAATCTCAGATCTAATTAGGAATCTTCCCACTACTTAATCTCGCTGACGTAACAACCTGTTCGTAACCAGTACTTTGTTACGAGATTTGCACAATGCAAAATTCGTGTCCAGAACAACCTCAAATCCGAAGATTGTCCTGTCACTAGGTCGCCACGTGTAACCTCCTCCTCACTTATCAACCTTAATGACAGTGAAAAATTAAACCGCGTGTACCTAATGGGAATTTGGGAAAAGCAATCGTCACCGAAGTTAATCTGTCGGTAAAGAGGGAGGAAAGGGTTACATCTAAATGAAAGGAAAAATGCAAATGAAATTGGTGGAAATTAATTTTGAGAAAAGGGTAAAATTAATAAAGAAAGTAAATGTGCGGTCGTCACGTTAACAATTAATTGGAGTTAATTAGATATTTGAGATCTGGGGAAAATTATGGTCGCCAGCCCTATGGACAACTACTATAATAACTGAAAAAGAAAGGTTATTGCACATATAATTAGCACTAAAGCGTAGCAACTGAAGGTTGACACGTGTTGTGTGAAAACTGAAAGTTTGTCAGAAGTAATAAATTTCGCTACACTCTGACTTAATTTAGCAAAAGAAATAATAAAACCGAAAAATTGAAAGTTAATTTAGTGACTGAAGTTAATAGTGAGATTTGTTTCTGAAGCACTACGAAATTCAGTAAAATAAGGTTAGTCTTGGGCTACCTCAACAATCATTTCAAAAGCTACTTGAATCTACGCAATTTAGAATTAAGAGATTTAACTTTGAACTTGAATTAATGATTCTGAACAATTAACAATAGTAACATTTAGTACGTACCAAGCCGAGCTGCAGTCACAGGTAAGCTAATAAAATATGGTAACAAAACTCTCACTCTTAATGTGTGCTTGCGTAATCTAAATACTGTACCCAGCTATGAATATATTAACTGAACTTTGAAATTAAAGCAGTGAAATGGAACGATATTACTTCAATGCTGGCGTCTGAATTTCAACGACACTCGGGTTCATTCCGGAAAAGGAAGCGACCCTGCTTGGTAATGCAATTGTGACAATGAGCAACAAAGGTTCATGCTACGTTGCTGTAATTTAGAGAGAAAAATTTAACAGTCTGAAAAGCTGAGGTCTGCCATACAGTTCTAAAACTTTACGTGCTACCAGTCTTCCTTGTTGGTTGATTGAAGGTTTGAAGTCGTCGATCGGCCGTCGCTGTTGCAGAAGCTGGATGTTGGCGCGCCTGCTTCTCGGCACGGTCTCCAGCCGAAACGGGCTCTTCATGTGTGCCAGCTAACGCTTCCCGTCCGTGACACCATGTCAGAAAGTAACATAGCAAGTCGAGCGCAATTACATGCTGCCAAACCCCGAAAGCGCGGCAACTCGCGGGAGCGTCACACAACACACCTGCTCCACTGCTCCCCTCCAGCCAGACTCCCCTCTGCTTGCGCTCCGCGCGGCAGAGTTAATACTCTCAAAGATCGTAAACACTTTGCTTCTCCACACGACCTATCGATGTAATCGTTCGTTAGTATAATTTTCCCTAGGCAAGACCCAGCGTAAAATGCAAATAGTATTTACAAAACAAACCAATTATACATCGACATAAATGCATGTATATACAAATAGTAAAACAATTACAATATACAAAGACACAGAAATGTCATATTTTCAGGCAACAAAATAAGGAAAAAATTCATAGTCCATTTGATGGAAATAGGAAGAAATGCATTTCCGGCGTTACAAGTAGATGAGAGCATGGAGAGAGAGAGAGAGAGAGAGAGAGAGAGAGAGAGAGAGAGGAGAGGTGCTGGACAGAGAGAGGGGGAGAAAGGGGCCAGAAGAGTTGGAGAGAGAGGGGGTGAAGAATAAGAACGTAAAAATGTGGAGGAGATGATGGGCAATGAATGGTAGCTGGAGATGAAGATAGACAAAGACAGGGGTAGGAGGAGATTACAATGTATATCCAATTGCAATAAATTTTAGAAAAGTGTGCTTGCTCTTTCTTCTACATTTAACCAGACTGAGCTAATGCATCTCGTGGTGAGGAACAGCTAGTCTTCTGTATAAATTTCTTACAGATTTCACGAAAAACAAAACGTTTGTTGCACATGTCTATCGCTCTTAGTTTTGGAGATATTTGATTTTGGAAGCAGGGACTCCTTCGCTGGACACCATGTACTAGACTGAGTCAGTGGAGAATGTTGGACACACAACAGATGTCTATAGCTTGCTTACTGACCTCAGAGGGCATGGGTTTCCAGCGGCGAGGCTTGGCGGACGTACCGTGTCCCCATGGGACGGGAGGCAGCATCCATGTGCCCCGCATCGCCACACCACCGCCACCGCCCCCGCTGTTCCATCTCATAGCTGCGAAAGACAAAAATGGCCAACGTTGCCCCGTGTGAGAGCGTCGCTGATTGTTCTGAAGGCGAAACAGTAAAACTGGGATGGCAATCGCGACCTACGTTCACTGCAAGTTAAGAATAAGAGTAAAATCAAATTTGTAGAGAAAAATGCAAGGTGTTTTAGGAACGACTTTAGGAGATGATAATGTAGACTAAATAAAAGATTCCATATACCATGTGTCCAATGATTATTGCTTGCAAAAATACAACTGGTTACAAAGATAAGTTTTCACTTCACATGTTCATGCCACAGTTGCGCGTTTCTGTATTGAGTGTCATTGTATCTTTGAAGTGCAAGTTGTGCAGCTGTGCTTGAGTTAACGTAATTGAATAATTCATCTGTGATCATTACAGCTATTTGCTGGCAAATTCTATTACAGCGTTTAATTGTGCCACACGTATACTCAAACACATGTCTGTAGATGCCCCAGAAACCTGTGGGATACCAACCTGACTGCCATTCACCACACAGCCTGACAAGGAGCAGTGATGGTCTAATATGCTACTTCATTTCATACAAGGACCGCATTGCTGTCATCTGGAGCACCCTTACAGCACAGTGGTACATCCCATTTAGTTGCCCTTCATGGCAATCCATTCTGAACATACATTTCAGCGAGATAATGCCCACCCACACACGAGATTTTCTACTGCTTGTCTTCATGCTTGCCAAACTCTACCTTGCCAGTGAGGTCACCGTATCTCTCCCTAAATGATAACAAAAATGGTTCAAATGGCTCTGAGCACAATGGGACTCAACTTCTGAGGTCATTAGTCCCCTAGAACTTAGAATTAGTTAAACTTAACTAACCTAAGGACATCACAGACATCCATGCCCGAGGCAGGATTCGAACCGGCGGTCGCGCGGTTCCAGACTGCAGCGCCTAGAATGGCATGGCCACTTTGGCTGGCTAAATGATAACATTTGGAGCATTATGGGCGTAAGTATTATCTTCATATACCCCACCCATATTTAACGATATTCATACAGGGTGTGTGGATAGGTCATAATCTTTTTGTGATTTTTGTGTTTTTGTTGTTGACTTTCTTTGTCTGGATAGGATTAATGGATTACTTACACATTATAAGGTACAATACTATTTTGCATCAGTACCTAGTTCTTTAAAATTACATTGGATACATATTACATTTTTCAGCTTTGATGTTACTGACAATATATCAGACGATATGCATTACACTATATGTTACAAGGATGTATAACAATATTACCCGACATTTACATGAGTCAGATAGTCATCCATGTGTGATTTTCTTTTATGGCAGTACATAATATATGGATGCATTCACACATGAATGTTGTTCAACTCTGAATAGTTTCTCATGTGGATTTTTTATATATTCTGTATATGTTATGACATATGTGGTTTCTTGGATTTGACCTTTTGACATGTCTTGGAAATCCATTTTATATGTATGACATAAGCATGCCCCTCTATAGTTTGTCCCTCAGCATTTTATACTTTGACCCTACCTACAGATGTGTTTATATTGTCATTTTGACAGCTTACCATACTGCCACTTAGATTTTGTTGAGGCTGTCCTTCTGCAAGGGCTACTTTCTCATGGATGTGTAGATGCTATTCATCCTTCACATTATCTTGAGTTCTACATATTCTCTGTATGGTATGACATAGGTGATTCTCAAAATTTGGTCTCTTGTGACATTTTTGGGCATTCATTTTTACATATGACATAAATAACCCTATATTCGATTTTCAGCTTAGTATTTTATAACTTTAGTGTGACATATAGATATATTTATAGAGTCATTTTGATAGTTTTACTTATATTGACACGAAGATATTGTTGATGCTGTCCTTCTGCAAGGACTGCTTGCATATATATGTATATTTATTCGGTTTACTTATTCCTGAAGTTGTAGATTCTTTCATATGTGTGTCATTTTCTACAGCTATTTTTGTTGTTTAATAGATTAACACAGGATTGTGCAGTTTAATGTATCATCCAACTGACCAATAAAAATCATGGAATATTAATTAATGAATCTGGTAATAAATAGTACATTTGAACAATGTATAGAGTGTAAATTCGTTACAGTATACTTCGTGTATGTGAAAATGGATGTATCCATCGGTTTTATCAATTGATTGCTGTAAATTCGCTTGTATAGTATTGTCCTTGATTCTTATTCTGTTTTTAATCTGTCTTTGTGTTGTATGGTTGGTAAGTCGATGAAGATATCATTACTGTTTATGCTGCCAGACATAAAGATCGCGTTCTGAAGCACCGGAACTAATAGCAATATAATAAATAACATCGAAAGGATGGCTGAAGGTGTTCCATTTTATTATATTATGGGCTGGGCTGTCCAACCATCTCGAGGTCTTGACGTTCTAGCACACCAATTGGACAGAACTTGGCGTGATATCGCTCAGGACGACATCCAACAACTCTATCAATCAATGCCAAAACAAATAACTGCTTGCATAAGGGCAAAGGTGCGCCAATGCTTTATTGACTTACTTTGTGATGCTCTTTCTCTTGAATAAATCATTCAATTTACATGAAACTGCAGTAATTTGTATGTCTTCGTATGCACATCACATATCTACTGATCTTGTCCAATTCGTGTAATTCTTTCATGGTGCATCATTTTTTTCCTATAGTATATTGGCAAACGTTGAGTAAGCGAATAGGGTATTTCACGTATGGGATTTGAAGTGAAAAACCTGCTGCTGCTTAAAGAGAGTACGGTAGGTGAGAGTCTAATTCAGGTGCCAGATCAGGAGTGTTTACTGGTGTTTTCATTAAACTGCATGAAGCTAGTGCAGTGCAGAATGTCTATGAAGTAGGAGCCCTTATTGAAATCGTATATTGTAGTCATTCAACAAGCTCTCGCAGAAATTCTATGTGTGTTGTCTTCCCATGCAAGAATTTGACACACATTACGTATGCACAGCATCCATCCGCATCATTTAAAGCAGCTTCATCACCTTAGTGCAAAACATACAGATAGACAATTGGAATTTTGTCGCTAGATAATTGCTAGTCACCCAATAATCCGATTAACAATGTATACTGATGAAACCACTTACATTCTTAACATTGTCAATAACACTCATAACTCACTTCGATAGTTTGAAGAAAGCCCACAAGCATTTGTAAATACACATTTTCAAGCATGCTTTTCTGTAAATATGTAGTGGGTAGTATAAACAGTTGTCTGTGTTGATCTATTGCTGCACCTTTTACAATCTCCAGCTGTTTTGATTTTCTTGAAAACTAACTTCCAATATTACTGGAAGAGGTTCCTTTGGCTGCAAGAATGACTGTGTCCTCCCAGCATGACAGGGACGCTGTATATTCTAGTCATCAGGTGATATATTACTTAAACTTAACATTCCAAGAAACATGTATGAAAAGAAATTGTGACTTCTTGAGCAGCACGGTCTCTGATCCTTACCATTTTAGACTGTTATCTGTGGACAAGTCTACAGGCAAAAACTAAACATAAGGGATGATCTTATGACTGAGAATAGAGCTACCCTCATAAAAGAACTCCAAGTTACTTAAGGGGAACTACAAGTGGTGCTGTCAAGAAAATTCGAAAGTGCGTAGAACTTAGAATTGGTATTTATCAAAATCAACTTTACACTGAATAATTTTCCTTTACAGAACTCCATCTATGGGTATTTGTTTGGGTTACATTCTAACAACTCTATCTCTGTTACCAATAAAAGTTAGATACATGTTATATGGAATGTTTTATTAGAAATAGTTTATACTATCTGCTCCGGAAATATTCATTACAGCAAAAGAGTGACAGAATTGACATTAAAAATATATTACAAGGTAAAAAGTGCAAAAAAAATTCTGCAAACGTTCCTTCACTCACCGGTGCAGGTCATTCCGCCTCTTCACACTACACAGCAGACGAGTAACATATTTGAGCAGTAGTGTGACCCTCTGCTGCTCATCAACAGGTTGAATGCTGTGCTACTACTAGATCGTTTCCTGTAACACATGTAAGGTGTCAGACAAATAACAGACCTTCCACTGGATTCTTGAAACAACTTCAGTTACATCAATATGTCACACAACATAGTTATACGAAAAAGTCGTAATTTTATTGATATGCAAATCAAATAAACAAGCCAACATCTCGTCAATATAACCCACTAACACACTTGAAATTGCACGCAAGTAATTTCCCAGACCTTAGCTATGAGATGCAGTTCTGAGGAGACGAGAATTTTTCGAAGGCAATGCCCACCCCCTATTCAGCTGAAACCTTCACAGTGGGACATCCAGCAGACACAGTTCGATGCCGGATCCGGTAGGCAGGCCGCTGGCAAAAGCCGCCCTGGTCCCTGCTTTGGGAAGTCTTTCTGCAGCAACATGGGTGGGGACAGCAGATAAACGTTCAGAGTAACCCAACTCAAAACACTGGTCACTCACTGTGGCCACCTGCGTTAAAACCCACATGGAGAAAAGCTGTCACAGTATTATGTAGCAGAAGTTTAACCCTGCCCTAAAAAAGAAATGAGGACTTTGAAACTCTAGAGGGTGAAGTTGTAACGAGTACAAATGCTCTGATTGGACAGAAAGAAAAAGCGTGCCCACCAGCTTTGATATAGACAAAATACAGACAGAAAAATTCCCTCTTCTACTGCAACAAATCGTCGTGTGTCTGAGCACGGCAACTCAGTTATGCAAATACTTGTTCACAGGCTCTAAGGAGCTAAACTGCAAAATCTCCTAGTACAGAGAATTGCACCGACCACTGACAGCTAACGCTTGTGAGCAATTTGAGGGCAAGAACGTACTTGCTATACCAGCCAAATAGCATGTACCATGCCAATTAACTTAGCTATGGAATAACTATATCTCTCGACTTCACTGAAGACGTAGGAAATATATCAGACTGTTGTTTAACAGTCTAGAGACATTTAGAATATATTCTCAGGTTGATAGCTCATGCCGACAGCAGCCAGTGTCGCCGCCAACGAAAGGTAAACACGCGTGCTCGCGCTATGCCAGCAAGTAATATTCAATTGACACTCAAAACTGCGGACGTCTCCGTCTCTCCTAATTTTTTCATACATTCAACCATGACCTGTATTTAAACATATTCACGATTGTCGAGTTTAATTGGAAGGAAAACACGTGATATATCTGATCTAACGAAAGGGATTGGTCAGACACTGCATAATGCTGTATACTCTGAAGTTATTGAACTGTTTTAATTGTGCGATTATATTGGCAGTGATATTTACGTGTCCTATACAGACCCCATTCATTTTGGAGTATTTTCATAGTGTATTTTAGCTTAATTGATATCTCTGGCACCAACTGTATTTAATTTGTTTGTATTTTATCGACCCCCAGACATGATCATCAACCATTTTACCATTAAAAAACCTTAGAATAATTAGGAATTTTGCCTCACAGTTGTGAACATCCAGTGTCAATATTTTACAGTCTTGTATATGTCATAATAATGATTATTACTTCATGAAGTCTTACTTAAAGTAAAAATAAACCTTAATAAAGAAAATCTAAGATTTTCGTTTTTGCTAACATATTGTTCCTCCTGAACCTGTACACTAATTTCTGTTAGTTATAATGTTTCCTTTGTAGTGGAACTGACATTGAGATCTTTGTCTGATTACATCACTGTCTATTCTGCTACACTCTTCTGAACTCTGCATGGTGAGTTGGTGTCTTCCTACCTTGCAGGCCCTGGGTTCAAAACCAAATTCCTAAAACACTCACAGAACGTCCTTCTGCAACTGTGGTAGGAAGATAGATCAGAACCAGCCTCACACGTGTTAACCATGTTAGCCATATTAGCCATGTAAACTTTGAGCTTACTACGTAATTAAATACATACTTACAGGAGATGGACAAAAATATGGAAACTCCGAAAGAAATATATGCTTGAACATAAAAGCAGATTCTAGCCAAGAATGTAGACTGTGCACTTGTATTTGACCACTGAAGGCACCCGTACCATATCCTCAATATGTTGTAAGTATAGGTCATGGTCAGAATAGTGTTCTGTGCAGTGGTGAGTACATTATGTCAGAGCTAAGTGAGTTCAAACATGGGCAAATTGTTGGTTCTCGTATGGTGGCTGCTTCCGTAAGCAAGAGAGCAGAAGTGTTTTGTTTTTCAAGAGACAACGTATCAAAGATTTATACAGCACCCAGAGAAAGTGGAAAAGCAGCAACCACTGAGTCACACTGCGGGCAAAGATGTATGTTGATTGATCGATTGATCGTTAGAGATGGTCACCGAAGAGAACTGTGACGAAAAAAATAAGAGGATAACAGCAGCAAATGTCACTGCAGAACTGAATGACACATTCGCGAACCATGTCAGCATGAAAACAAGAAGGAATGAAGTTCCATAAGCAGGGAATTACAGGGTGAATTGGAATTCCAAATTTATCCATCGCTAGTGCAAACGCCAGTGAAAGGAAAGCGTGCTACCGGACCCACGAAACCTGGACTGTGGAACAATGGAAGAAAGTACTTTGGTCGAATGAGTCTTGTTTCACAATATTTACAACTTCTGGCTGAGTTTACGTCCCAAGAGTGAAACATTGCGGGGGTCTGGTGGTATTCCATGAGGCTAATGGTTATTTTTCAAGGTCACATTACTACTGTTGGTTATGTGACCATTTTGGCTGATCACTACTGTCCCATTGTGTAATATGGCGATTCCTTGTATCGAGATCTCATAGCCTCTGTTCACGCAGCTTGCATGATTCTGGACTGATTTTATGAGCAGGAGGACGAATTACCGCGTCTCCTTGGGCTACCACAATCAGCAGATCTCAATGTTATTGAGGCATTGAGCTCTGTCTTGTAGACAAGGGTGTCTAATCACCTTATAACTAATAAGAATTTCGGGATCTTTGATTTATAGTAGTTTACGATACCAAGTCTGCAAGACGATATTTGCGATTACATTCTTTTTTCAGCTAAATTTAGTAGAAAATTAAGTCTGAGGTACAGTACATGAGGTGGGCCTATTTGTTTGGTATGTTATATGGGAATATTTGTTTAAATTTCACATTTTTCCTAGTTATTCTGTTATACTTTAGAACATTATTTTTATTTTTCATCTTAAAAGAAGTCTGTTATCCAGTAATTTCAGTTTGTTTTATTTGACGATAAATTGCATGTATGTCGTACTTTAAAATATGTTGGTTACAAAATTTCTCATAACATTTTATTCACCATTAAACCAAGAACTTTTAAAGCAAACTCAATTTTTTATTAAAAAAAAACAGTAATATGAAAGAAAATATGGAATGCTTCTTATTTTGGCGATAAGGGATACATCGTAACTTTTACAAAACTCTATTCCAATTTAAGTACAATAACATAAAAGGTGGGAATTTAAGGAGATGGGACCTGGATAAACTGAAAGAACCAGAGGTTGTACAGAGTTTCAGGGAGAGCATAAGGGAACAATTGACAGGAATGGGGGAAAGAAATACAGTAGAAGAAGAATGGGTAGCTCTGAGGGATGAAGTAGTGAAGGCAGCAGAGGATCAAGTAGGTAAAAAGAAGAGGGCTAGTAGAAATCCTTGGGTAACAGACGAAATATTGAATTTAATTCATGAAAGGAGAAAATATAAAAATGCAGTAAATGAAGCAGGCAAAAAGGAATACAAACGTCTCAAAAATGAGATCGACAGGAAGTGCAAAATGGCTAAGCAGGCACGGCTAGAGGACAAATGTAAGGATGTAGAGGCTTATCTCACTAGGGGTAAGATAGATACTGCCTACAGGAAAATTAAAGAGACCTTTGGAGATAAGAGAACCATATGTATGAACATCAAGAGCTCAGATGGAAACCCAGTTCTAAGCAAAGAAGGGAAAGCAGAAAGGTGGAAGGAGTATATAGAGGGTCTATACAAGGGCGATGCACTTGAGGACAATATTATGGAAATGGAAGAGGATGTAGATGAAGATGAAATGGGAGATACGATACTGCGTGAAGAGTTTGACAGAGCACTGAAGGACGTGAGTCGAAACAAGGCCCCCGGAGTAGACAACATTCCATTGGAACCACTGACGGCCTTGGGAGAGCCAGTCCTGACAAAGCTCTACCATCTGGTGAGCAAGATGTATGAAACAGGCGAAATACCCTCAGACTTCAAGAAGAATATAATAATTCCAATCCCAAAGAAAGCAGGTGTTGACAGATGTGAAAATTACCGAACAATCAGTTTAATAAGCCACAGCTGCAAAGTACTAACACGAATTCTTTACAGACGAATGGAAAAACTAGTAGAAGCCGACCTCGGGGAAGATCAGTTTGGATTCCGTAGAAATACTGGAACACGTGAGGCAATACTGACCTTACGACTTATCTTAGAAGAAAGATTAAGGAAAGGCAAACCAACGTTTCTAGCATTTGTAGACTTAGAGAAAGCTTTTGACAATGTTGACTGGAATACTCTCTTTCAAATTCTAAAGGTGGCAGGGGTAAAATACAGGGAGCGAAAGGCTATTTACGACTTGTACAGAAACCAGATGGCAGTTATAAGAGTTGAGGGACATGAAAGGGAAGCAGTGGTTGGGAAGGGAGTAAGACAGGGTTGTAGCCTCTCCCCGATGTTATTCAATCTCTATATTGAGCAAGCAGTAAAGGAAACAAAAGAAAAATTTGGAGCAGGTATTAAAATCCATGGAGAAGAAATAAAAACTTTGAGGTTCGCCGATGACATTGTAATTCTGGCAGAGACAGCAAAGGACTTGGAAGAGCAGTTGAACGGAATGGATGGTGTCTTGAAGGGAGGATATAAGATGAACATCAACAAAAGCAAAACGAGGATAATGGAATGTAGTCGAGTTAAGTCGGGTGATGCTGAGGGTATTAGATTAGGAAATGAGACACTTAAAGTAGTAAAGGAGTTTTGCTATTTGGGGAGCAAAATAACTGATGATGGACGAAGTAGAGAGGATATAAAATGTAGACTGGCAATGGCAAGGAAAGCGTTTCTGAAGAAGAGAAATTTGTTAACATCGAGTACAAATTTAAGTGTTAGGAAGTTATTTCTGAAAGTATTTGTATGGAGTGTAGCCATGTATGGATGTGAAACATGGACGGTAAATAGTTTGAACAAGAAGAGAATAGAAGCTTTTGAAATGTGGTGCTACAGAAGAAAGCTGAAGATTAGCTGGGTAGATCACATAACTAATGAGGAAGTATTGAATAGGATTGGGGAGAAGAGAAGTTCGTGGCACAACTTGACCAGAAGAAGGGATCGGTTGGTAGGATATGTTCTGAGGCATCAAGGGATCACCAATTTAGTATTGGAGGGCAGCGTGGAGGGTAAAAATCATAGGGGCAGACCAAGAGATGAATACACTAAGCAGATTCAGAAGGATGTAGGTTGCAGTAGGTACTGGGAGATGAAGAAGCTTGCACAGGATAGAGTAGCATGGAGAGCTCCATCAAACCAGTCTCAGGACTGAAGACCACAACAACAACAACAACAACATAAAATTAATTTTCAGAAATTTTACTAACCTCAAGAGACGCGTTTTATTTGCAACTGTTGACTCACGTATGTTGAAAACTATGTACGAAAGTTAAAATGACAAGTTGCCGTTTTAGAACAATCTAGAACTGCGTGCTGTAGCATATCATTTTTCATACACGCCAAAGAAGTAGTTAGTGTTTGTAACTGGTTCGAGTGCTACAATCTTTGTCTGGATGCGCTGGCCGCTGTGGTAGAGCGGTTCTAGGCGCTTCAGTCCGGAACCACGCGGCTGCTACGGTCGCAGATTCGAATCCTGCTTCTGGCATGGATGTGTGTGATGTCCTTAGGTTACTTAGGTTTACGTAGTTCTAAGTCTAGGGGACTGGTGACCTCAGATGTTAAGTCCCAAGTTCTTAGAGCCATTTGAACCATTTTTTGTCTGGATGCGGAGTAGTGACTTAATCTTTGTGCTGTGCACAGAATGTGCGTCAAAAACTACTATTTATACTGGAAACTGTAATTTATGTTGAAAATACATTCGGAATGTTTTACGAAATTGTTCACTGAGGACAGTGATCAGTATGAAATCTATGTATGCTGGAAAGAAGACTAGCGATTTCCAGAAAACTGAAGCACAAACTTCATTTTTGCCATGTATAAAAGGGAAATAAAAGAAATGTGATACAAATGTGAATAAGTATCTTCACTAAATGGTCGACAAACCGGTACATTAACATCATCCCCTAGAGAAGAAGAAGTCTCGAGCCACAAATACATTCACAGAATAAGACGAACATTAAAATTTGTGCTCATTACATCATCCAATTTAGAACTGTTTTTTAACATCCCTGTTTCTAGTGCTATATAACTACGCATGTGATGAAAAAATGTAATTAATTACCACCAAATTCCGTAACAGTGACTTTTAAATGGACATAGGAAGCAACAGCGTTAGAACCTTCATCATCGCTACTGAACTTATCACTATTTTGTAGAGAGAACGTTATAGGATTTTCTTGAAGATCATTCAGGACCTGTATTTACTCATTCAAAGACGACTGAGAGGTGTTTTGAATGCAGTGGGCCTCCTACACAATATTACGCATGTGTCATATTGTGTTTTTGTTTTTGATGTTTTCATAGTTTTATCCTTCCACCGCACCTCTCTTTCTGTCAGTTTCTCCCGTTCTCTTTCATTCTCTCTTTCTTTCCTTTTTGCAGTATCAGTTTTCAATTAATTACATAGCCACATTAATTTATGTATTTACGAATTACACTAGGTTCAGCTAGCAGTAAGCCACTGCTTCTTCGAGGAGATGACGGAATGTGTTGATCGTTGCTCTTTACCGTGATAAGAGGATATTTCCATACTGAACAGCTTGTCAAGAAAAGTCTTAACTTTGACCTGTTCAGTAAACGTTCGTGAGCAGTTGTGAGAACGTCGTGACGAAGCTGCCATCAAAAACTCACGAAAATTTATGAAAACTGGATCCAAGGTGCACACAACTCGCTCAATTACGCCCCAGACGTGCTTTCTGTATGTAGCTGGAAATCACCCAGACTTCCGTCCATGATTGGAGTGTGATGGGGTGGCTACCGAGGTATAAAGGTACGTTCATCTATGCATGCTGTCTTCTCTACAGGAAGTATAGACTCTGTCACCCATTGTCCAAATACTGAAACTGTGAGTGGCTTACGGATGGTAGGTCTAGGGCACTTTTACACGGTAGAAAGGGTCTAGATATACCTTAGGGTACAACACGCATTCCCCTAACCAACAAGTTCGAGGTGCAATCTTGCACTGAAACTGAAACTAGGCCAGTGAGATTCACTTCACTGCTGGGATCTGCGTCCCGTGTGAAAGGGAGATAAACTTAAAAGAGAAAGGGCCTATTAATACTGGGCAATTCCAATGTACGGCGCGGGCTTTCAAATAACTACGGACTCTCAGACTCAACGTTGCAATATTATGGGTTTTCGCTGGTTTCGTTTTCTAGGGTCTGGAATACTTAGTTGCCGCATTACAGGCCAAATACTACGATGAAAATCCACACATGAATCGAATGGTCGAAGGTTTCTATCACTCGAATTATGAATGTAACATATAAATTTGAAAGATTGCAATTAAATAAAATCTACAGGTACTATCTTAACGACTTTAAATTATGAGTAAGATAGCAGAAGTACTTTTGAGAATGCGGTATATTTCTGTAAAACACTTATTGATATCGATGGTCCAGCAATTAAATAAAATATAAGTTGAATAACAGGGAAACAATAGATTCCTACAGCACGTAATTAGTCATGAACAACAACACAGCTCACGAGATATTCAATTCTAAACGCACACTACATCTTCACTGTAGAAGCAACGGAAATCTCACAAGTGCACAAGTCGGCACTCCGAAATATTTCTATCACCCGCGACCACGCGCAACCCGCCCCACACTCTCCAAGTCTCTCCGCAACTCCGCGTCCGTCGCGCCGTCGCGTCCAGCTCTCCCGTCCCGTGCGACCGTCCCGAACTCCCTACAACCTTCACTAGAACCCGCTTCCATCCAGTCTCCCCATTTACGAGCGCTGTGATTGGCTAGAGCGCTCGGCTATGTCTTCATACCAACGCCCCCACACAAACATAATGAACCACATTCGAAGTACTGGACTTACATTTAAATAACTTGAAATTATATAATGTCTGGGCCATAAACACGCTCTAACACATATTATTATATACATAAACAAATTAAATAAACATATATCGAAAGAAAAGAAGCAAAAGGTAGGCCAGGAGCCTAATGTCTCTGTGCTTTCTAACACACAGTAAATATTTAACCAATTTCTTGATGAATAGCATATATCGGATATAAAAAAAGACATAAATGAATAAATATATTCCTAAGCATGCTGCTACCGTTTCTTCGTGTAACTGTGGAGTACTTACGGCCTGACGCGATCGATAGTAATTGGCCACTTTAACCTCCAATAACTCATGTAATATTTAGGTTACATGGCTGTAATTGATACCAATTTTGGTTTACACTAATAGTTTTCTAAAGACACGTCGATCGACGAAATCGGAAGAACCGTTTAGATTTTGGAAATTCGTTGCTGGGTGTTACTTGCATAATTCATAGTGAGATACAAACGTTAAACTAATAAAGATATTGAAAATCTGATTGCACCATCAGAATCGTCATGCAAATAATGGTAATGTACATGTTTCTTTTTGAGGTATCATGATTCCTCTGGCTACTATTAATTTCTATATGAACTGTGAAATGTCTGCCATTAAGGTTTCACGAAGTCCGCCATCTTTGGCACTCCCGGCGTGTCTCCTTCATCAACATAGCGTCACCGTGGAATTCCCAGCCACGCGGCCGCTGGACCCCTCCTGCTTTGGCCAGCGTCTGGCACCACGTGTTCGGCCTGCCGAGCGGCCCTCGCCAGCCAAACGGCCCTGGCGGCCACTGCTTCCTCCGAACTTAGAATACCTTCAGGGCATGACGATTCGCCCGTTACAACGGTGTATAATGCATTCCTTAGGAAATCTGGCTGAAGGGATGACTACATCTGACATCCAACCAGAGGTTACGCCTGAAGAGTGTCAGCACGAACCGTCGGGAACACATTACGAGGAGACGGTGCGTTTCCATACATCGTTTACGTTAGCACTTACATGGTGTAGATCCAGAGTCCAGTGTGACATCGTGTGGTATTCTGCGGAGTTCAGCAATGAGTCTCTCTTCTGTTTGTGGCGGTCACATCGACGTCAACATGGAATGACTAGTGACAGATCGTAAGAAGTGGTGATTCTTGAGACCCAGACCCACACTTCTATCGGCACCAATTAAACAAGCGTTAGTACTCTCGACTAGAAGACTGGTGCCCGGGAGTCCGTCGCCTGTAATACCGTCCTGGCAGTCCTCATGGGTCGGCGGCCTGGAGGTTCTTTCTGGCGACGATGTTCTTAGCACCGTCCTGTATGACCGTAGGAATCTTCGAGGCACTGATTCCGGCAGTATCGACAGAGCCGTCCAAAATTAGTCTAGTGCGATATCCGTTTGATTAACAGGGTCAGTAAAACTGAGAAAATAACCGGTACTGCAGCTGCGATAGCACTTCCCTGGCCTCACACTCACCGCTACCGCCATGCAGCAATGCTGCTCAGTCGCTGCTCGAGTCCTGATTATTCTGCCAGAGGTATCGATAAAATGAATATCGCCCTACACTAGTGTGGGTCTGCTCCAGCGAATGAGCACGTAAAATTCTGCTTTAAAAATCCTTTGTCAGTAACGGGAAATAAATCGACTCTGTCCGTCGACACTGGGGATCGCATGCAGACATTATTGGCAGTATTTTATTGGTCTGACTCCAGCTAAACATTGCAAAAATGAAATCGCAAATATCTGTCAAAACACTTGATAAAATGCCTGTGAGATTTTTGCATGACATCCAGTAAAATGTGTGCGTGTGTGTGCGACTGAGTTGTGTGTGTGTGTGTGTGTGTGTGTGTGTGTGTGTGTGTGTTCATTCAATTAATTACAAGATGGTTCATTCACTTTGTAATGGATCTTTAGTTACGTGACCATTACGGCACTCCAACCCCAGTTCTCGATACCAGTAATATCGTACTACTTTTCTGCGAAGTAACAAACATATTTTTGTGACAATATTCACATTTGGTTTTATTAATGTATAAGTACTCCGATGTATCTATATATGTTACAGTGATATGGTTCTTGTGTTTATTCATTTCTGTGAGACTGTCATAATCTTTGACTTACTTGTAACCGTTTTGGCGCGAATGCGAACAGAGCAGTCTTTGTTTCACTTTGCAGAAGTTAAGTTGTTATTTCGCTTTGTAAAAGAACAGTCAAGTCTTGTGTTTGGTTAAAGTGGAAATTAAATTTATGAAGATTGATACAAAACTGTTTTCTTGATGATGTGACAATTAAGAAGAAGTATATGTGAATTTACAATAAGTTTAAGAAAAATGTGGATCGTGAACACCAAGTCAAGAATTATTTCTACCATACCATTGTTCTGATCTGGGATTGTTTGATCATTAAGAATTTCCTGAAAAACGCATTTGTTAGGTCTTCAAATATTGCTAAAATACAGATCTGGACCTTCTAGCAGTCAAAGTGGAGTCACCCTAGAATCAACTAGATAAGTCATAACTTCGACGAAATCTACGTGGGAATCCATTCAACATAAGTGCCAAAATTAATGACTTTTTTACAGTGACTTCATTATTTCCATTCTGACGATACCATCCACAGTCATTAACTTTGTTGTTGCCCGATAAAGCAAACATATGCTGCGTGAGCAACATTATTAATATGATTTCTAACCTACTTTGTAAGTGGTGGTATTGTTAGAACTTGAACTGTTTATATACAATTTCAAATAAACATACAAATAGTAGCATGGAGCCATGCGTCCACTGAGAGGTTTCCCATTTATGTTGTAGTGAAATACCGCAGACATAATAAATAGAATAGGGAAATAATTAACTAATTACCATACTTTAATGTTGTTTGGAATTTTTGGAGATTTATTTTTAATGATGTTGCTGATGATTGTTCTTCCTCTCTGGTTCAAAAATGGTTCAAATGGCTCTGAGCACTATGGGACTTAACTTCTGAGGTCATCAGTCCCCTAGAACTTAGAACTAGGTAAACCTAACTAACGTAAGGACATCACACACATCCATGCCCGAGGCAGGATTCGAACCTGCGACCGTATCGGTCGCGCGGTTCCGGACTGTAGCACCTAGGACCGCTCGGCCACACCGGCCGGCTCATCTCTGGTGTTCCTTCTTTTTGTAATATATGACTCGTAGAGGAAAGGATAATGTAGCCTTCCACAGAATTCGTCAGTGACAAACGACATCTGGTCAGCCGCAAAAATATACTGGCGAAGACGTATTATCTAAGAACCAACTCCTTATTCTGTAGAATCATTATCACCTTGGATAATATTATAATGAGTCCCTTCCTCGCAGATGGAATGTAGCAACTGATGCAAAACAATGTCCACTGATGTCTTCCTTGTGCAATCACTGGAAGGTCTTGCCTCTAAAGAGGATGAAGCTTTTTCTTTTCTGAGCCTCATTCTTGAGGCGTATTTCTCAGCAGTTCCAAAAATGTACGGTCGTGACAACTACTTGCACGAAGATAATATTTTGTTTGACGTAATCACATGGCATTTTTACCCTTATTTGGCACCGTGCGGTGCTCAAAATTAGGCGATCGTAAAAACCACATTTGTAAACAGCTTCACAATGAGATTACACTCAATTTTATTTCATCGACTTACACGAAAAGTCTTTCTATTATTCTTTTTTGTCTCTTGGAAGTATAAATACATTAAATGTTCTGAAAGCCATTCGTTTTCCTTTTACTCGTGTTAAAGGATGTATCTTTTAGTTATTTTATTAAGTACCTTATGAAAGAAATTCCACTTATTTTGAAATCATTGTAAAATTATGTTTCATTGCTAGTAAACCGGTCAAACCTGAGCAGTGGCTGAGACATTGTACTCATACTGCACAAAAGCAATATCCAATGCTCGTATAGTCATAGTAGTTTAGGTTTCATGTTTTGTGATTACCGAGATGACCTTTTTTTTGTAAAATATATAAAATTTACGGTGTGAATGTAAAATGACTCGTTCCACACATTTACGATCTATCGTGCAAAATGGTCCATGGAACATGTAACTAACTATCTAACTCACCTATAACTCTACAGTGTCTCTAATAACGTGGATGCCAGCTGAACACTAAGCCCTGACAGTCCTCCGTATGATGATTTCGCTGACTCACACGTCTGACACACAACTTCACGTGTTATTGTACATTGTGATCAGTTAATTCTATTGGCCTTCACTCAGAGGTCACAATTTAATAACGGGTCCGAACATGTATTTCGTAGGAGACTAATTTCTTTCACGCAGCCAGTGCAAACTGCGGCATTCATTTGTTCCTTAAACTGAAATCAGTGACAAATGATTACGTAAAGCAGTCGTCAATGTGAACAAAGGATAGAATACGGGAGTGTGTTACCAAACAGAGAGCCAAGGGATAGCACATCATTACGTTCCTAGCTCGCTCAGACAGTTATTATGGATGGGAATTCATGAAGTTCTAATCGCGGTGCAGCTGGCCATTTTTCACATGCAAAATACCTTATCTAAAATTTAGGTGACTTTCAAGACCATAAAGAACCTTACGGCCAACTAGGAATAGATTGTTTACATTTTTACTCTCAGAGAAATCGAACTTAAATTGCAGTGATTACCCATTTGCCTGTGGAGACATGAACATTGTCTTGTGTAAAAATCGATATTAATATGTATTTTCAAACTACAAACTCTGCCTGTTTCGTATGTTTGAAAATAACTGTCATCTTTTTTTATATATATTGACTAGCGTAAGCAGACGACAAACTAATTTCTAGTTCCTTTTAAATTGGTTTATTATCACTTAACGTCGCCTTCTCTAGTTCGGGGAGCTGAGGGTTTCCATTCTTTCCATCTCTAGACAACTGTTGTAATGACCAGCTTCAAATTATTTGACTTAATGCCCAGTTTATTTTGCTGATTTATTTTCTCTCACATCGTCAAGTTTAAAAGAGATAAAGGTAAATTATGAGGGACCGATGAAGAGGTCATCAGAGAAATTTCTGAGAGAAGCCCGGTAAGTACAGCGTAGAAATCTGTCATGATCTTTTCAGAGTCCAAAGCTCAAACGATAAATATTTCACTTGTCGGTATTGTACTGACCACAAATTGTATATTCATGAGTACCAGTTATCACGTAATTTATGTATGGTAAACATGCATAGAAAAGCTGTGGATGCCCATTCAGCAACTCATACAACTCAGTGCAATAACTCGTTCTCAATAGAAAAACAAATTAAAGAGCCAATAGAACAAACTTGAAGATGTTACCATATATTCAAAAATACCAGTTTCTTAAAAAAAGACATATTTCACATGTAGCCAACGCTGACACACTCTTAAGATCTGTTGTTCATTCACTGGAAAACTCAGCTGACAACAAAATGACCGTAGGTTCACGCTGATAGATTATGGTATGATTGTCGCTTCATGATATGTTTTTCACAACATGGAATTTTTTTGCTATATCAAAAATCTCTTGTCACTTTTTCTAAATTTATGTTTGTCAGTTTTTATGTAAAGTTTTACATTGATGAGCCATCTGTCAGAGTCAAGTATTACACTACCTTTTCAAGTCTTCAGTCGTAAAATGTCGCTTTTTATCTGATTTAAACTCTTAGTCGTATATATGTAGCTACGTAGTCACTGGTTTATATTTCTAAAGATTTGCCGTTTACTTGAGTTACATTTCTAATTATTTTACGTCCAAAACGCAATACAGACTTGCTTTCTCCTGTTCCTGGATTTTACCCCAGTCTGCAGACACATATGATACTCTGTTACACTCTTCGTTCTGTACTTTTTACTATTTCGATCTTCTGATATAGGCTTATAATAACATATAATACGTTTCGTCTCTTGACATGTTTATCGATCTGTAGACTCACTGATCTAAATTACTGATCTTTTGCTGTAACTATTTCGAACGTGGCCAGAAGTAACAGTCGGTGTTCAACAGCCGAAACGAGAATATAAAATGACTTACATTGTGGCACTGGTTATGAAAATGACAATTACTTCACTCATTACGCGTTCTGGTTTTAATTTTGACGCGTGCACGATATGTGATCGCTCTCGGGTCGGCTATGTCCTTCATTTAATAATTTGATGATTTTAAAATACATTGACATCTGGAGGGCTTATTTCAATAGTGGTACAAGTCCATTACCTCCACTTTTCTGCCTATAACGCTTCTGAAATTAATGATCCAAACAAACAGAAAGAAAGGTTCATCACTAGCAAGAAGCCATATTCTTGAATATTTCTGGTATCTCAACAGCAGATTTTTCAGCGCTCATTTAACTTTAGGACTCTGTATCTAAAAATGAACAAAAATGGGCTTGTGCCACTATTAAATCTGTAAGTATAATTTTAGGCTGGTCGTTGTATATTATTTTTTGTGTGTCACTAAGCCAAACATATATTTGCTGCCTCTTTGTTCTGTTTCATTATAGACTACTCTTGAAAATGATAATCCTGCCAGTCGTACAAACTGTAAAGAAGTGGACATTCGTCAATAACAATCGATATGTAAGCCTTTTAAAATGCCTTTTAACAAATATAATATTGTGGTATCCCATATGAAGAAAATAGACAACAGAAAACTGTTTAGTATTTTGACAATAATTTACGGCAAGCAGAATAACATGATAAGAGAATGAGTTCTGTTGTGATACACACAATTCCAGGTTCACAGTTCCTGAAGAAACAAGAATGGCTTTCTCTACACAAATGTTCCTGTAAAGGCAATATCTTAGATAGTAGTTGACAACCACTATCAACATTTTTGAAATTGTGAAATCTATAAATTACTGTATTCATGGACCTACTTCAACTTCCGTTGATAAGCAGTTACTTGAAAGGATATTTACCGCCTTCATCAGGTTCTTAAAGAGCATTTACTTTCATTACTCTATTTCTGAAAACTTAAACTGCAAAATAAGCAGTGAGGTAAGTGACTTCAACTTCAGCAGGATAATAGGATAAATAATTTATCAGGCGAGGAATATGGTCATCCTAACATGAATGGCAAATTATGGAAATTATCAAATTCCACCATTATTCAAAAGTCACAACATTCGTATCTGGTCATCTATATAGCCGAATAATCATCGCAGAGAATATGCTAGCATTGCAACTCTATTTTAAAAAATAAATAAACTCTGCTAAGGTCGTGAAGAGCTGTTTCATAGTATAAAAATGAGTTAGGCGCAAAGATTCCCTACTTTATTCCGTTCCTATAGGATCTACTACAACAATGTACAGAAGTGCAAGATAAACCAACATATTCTCATACCATCTTAGTAGCAACTCGAGAACTTTTTTCATGATTGTACCGCTTTATGACATCAGTGAATTACTGACACAGTGACATACAGTTATATCTCACTCGCTTCTTCGAATTACGGCGGTCACTGTTGATTAGACAAATCTCAACTCTTAGCGGTTGCGCTACCTGACACTGAGAACTGAGTTTACATGGACGTGCACCATTTGACACGTGTCCAATATTTTTGCACTGCGAAGGAAACGCGACTGTTTCTTCAGCTATTCCTAATGATATTTACACTTCGCGATAAGAATTTTAGGACTTTTTGCTTGATCTATGTTGCTTAGCAGAAATATACAAATAAAGAATGTGAATACCTTCAACAAAATCTGCAAATTTTGAGTAAGAAGTCATAATCGTTTTATCTTCTGGTTCTCTTATTCGAGATTTTCAGCTACTGCTTCCAAAGCATTTGGAATTTCGATATGGCTCTCAAAGATTCTGTTTGTAGCAAGCATATCCTTGTATCCATTGCACTACACCATCGCTGCATATTTATAGTATATTAATATCTGTGGAGTGAGCATTATGATGCGCTTAAAAGGATTTTTTGTCATCTATATAGTACCTTGTCTTCCTGGTTAGCTTCATAGGACGTAATCGCGTAGCAAATTTTGTATATCATTAAATCGCTACTACAGATAGATTCCGTTCACAAATGCTGTAAACTCTCTATATGCGTTTCATAAGAATATCAATAATTTGCAGTAAAATGAAATTGCTTAAAATATTGAAAAAATAAATGAAAGGGCATTTCGTTCGTTTGCGAAATGTATCACAGCTCACATATTTTGCTATAGAAAAACAAGGTATATTTACTACTAATTGTTGGGTTTCATAGTGATTTAATTTTATTGTCAGGTCTATATTTTAATAAATTACACTGCAGTGGCATTGAGACATGACATGATACGTCAACGCCATAATAGGTCTTTAACAACATGGAATTAGGAGTTATGACACGCAGCAAGCTAGCAATTTATGTCTGCACACTATTTTTCCTCAATTTTTCATCATCCATCTTTGTCTCGAAAAGAAGCAACACATTTTACGTTTCCCATATTTATTCGGCGCCTTTTATGTACAAGTAACCACCACATCTCGGAGTAAAAATTAAGTGAGAACACGCACAACCTCAAAAATTCTCCTTGACATAAAACGAATTTCTTCCATTTTTATTTTATGATAAGAAATTTTTAATCGTCGTTCTCCCTAAAGGAAACTTAAGTATTCTCCAAGTTATTAGTACTAATGGTATGGACCCTTATTGTGACCACTATACCATAAGCACAAGCGTTCAGAGATTTGTATACTAATTAGAAAATAATTTAGACCACCATAGGTAAATCATATTTGAAAATGAAGATTGCTCGAAATAGATCTATGTGCAACAGACTGATGGGTTTCCGCTGTTGCACTACCGAATTTATGTGAGACTTATCTCATAAATATGACCATGCATCACATAAATTAGCCCTGTATTATTAACTCATTATTTCAACACATAAAGTACATCTTACTAGTATGATAACTGCAATTAAATTTTCGTGGCATTTATTTACGAATATTAACTTTTCCGCCTTTGACATACTTCGATTTCCGTCCGTAGCAGCAACAGTTGTTCACCATGTGAGGTTACTTGCCGTCAAGTGTTGGAAAGAGTAAGTTCTTCCTTCTCAGTACCACCTCATGTTTGATTGAACACTTCCGTGCCCTCACACACTGCATCACACGTTGCCAGAGTGTGAATTAATTATGACCCTCTAGGAAGTCAAATAGAAATTCCGAAATATAATAAAACGAATTAACTATTGACTAAGAGGTTCGCCACAGGGCTTTATTATCTAGAAAAGAATGAAACCAAGTTTTGCTGACCTTCATGTCTGATGATGCTCATGAGGAACGGAGAAACAGTTGTTGTTATTAAACAAAGAAAGTTATTGCTTTAAAAGCACAGAACATCAAAAAAATTTCCCTGCTTCGATTATTCTAATACATTCACACTTATTCACAAACTACTCGTACAATAAATGAATAACTGCATGGAAAAAACATCCTATTGGTAATTAACATGCAAACGAACAAGATCCATACTTTTTATGTGCATATGTTATTATCTTCGATTATTCTCCTTTAGGAGAGCGTGTGACCTTCAGCCAATCAAGCTTCACTATCTTTTTGTCTTTTCATTTCTTCACAAAACTTCTTCATTAATTGACTATGTTCGCTCTTCCTTTCGTCTGACCAGTTTTTCCCTACAGTTTCTTTTCATAAGAACTAATCAGTTTCCTTGTTTCTGAATTTATATCTGAATTACTTTCTGTCCTTGTATTTGTTCTTCTATGATTTTCAATCGTTGCAGTTCCTCTCGTGTTCCTCTCATTCAACTGATCTTTAATTTACTTGCATTAACGATATTAAAAATTTTCTTATGTAGTGTCTAGCAACGGCCTTGCCGCAGTGGTAACACCGGTTCCCGTCAGATCACCGAAGTTAAGCGCTGTCAGGCTGGGATGGGTGACCAACCGGTCTACCGAGCGTGTCGGCAAGCAGGGTGTGTGTACTCAGCTCTTATGAGGCAAACTGAGGAGCTACTTGATTGAGAAGTAACGGCTCTGGTCTCGTAAAATGACATACGGCCGGGAGCGCGGTGTGCTGACCACATGCCCATACATATCCGCATCCAGTTACGCCTGTGGGCTGAGGGTGACACAGCGGCCGGTCAATACCGTTGGGCCTTGCAAGGGCTGTTCGCACGGAGTTTATTTTAGTTCTTATGTAGTCTCCTTTGGTCCATCCCACATGGATGTACGCAGAAATTCGTCGTCTTTCATAATTTATTCGGTGATGTTTTCTGTGTTTTCGTAGATTTACTTTGCATGTTGTCTGACTCCAGTTCCCTCTCGGAGAAACGCGCCGGGATTTTTCTAAGAATTTTCCGTTCTTGTTTCTACATGTCATGAATTTTCCTCATTCTCCAAGTAGGCCTACTGTGGGTTCTGCCACATAAAAACATCGGTGTTGTGGTGCTATAGTTTTGCATTGTGAGGTACTGCTCATTTTTTTGTAATAATCCCATGTCAATTTGTATGCCTTTTGCAGTATGAATATCCTTCCTGTATTTTACAGGAGATTTCATTCAGTTTATCTTGTGCTCGTTTGGCTTCATTTTTGTGTTCGTTATTTTAGCCAGCCCATCTGAAAATGCCAAATATACCACAGTGAGTCTTTTTCCTTTCCCCCTTCCGATCTGGATACATTTGACGTGTTTTTCTCATTCTCTGCTTATTTTCTTCAGTACGGCGATGAACATTCTTGTGCGTTCCTGCGTGAATGTCGAATGAGTTTCAGATTTCTCAAAAAAATGGTTCAAATGGCTCTGAGCACTATGCGACTTAACTTCTGAGGTCATCAGTCGCCTAGAACTTAGAACTACTTAAACCTAACTAACCTAAGGACATCACACACATCCATGCCCGAGGCAGGATTCTAACCTGTGACCGTGGCGGTCGCTCGGCTCCAGACTGTAGCGCCTAGAACCGCACGGCCACTCCGGCCAGCTCAGATTTCTCCCTTGAATTTCACTTTTGATGTGATTCTCGGTAACGTTTCCTGGATGAAGGCAATGGTATTCTTATCTACTCCTAATGTACAGAGTGAGGCAGGAGGAAAGTTATAGGCTTTTAGGGGTGATAGTATTGGTGATTCTGAACCAAAATCGTCGTATGAACATAGTCCTGTTCTTGACTTTTTCCAAAGAAACTAATGATAACAATGGGGAACCGGACAACTACAGGTGACAGTAAATGGAACATTGTTACCTAATGTTTTGTTTAATCTTGCACATTTTCTCACAAAATATGCTCAGGAAGTCCACCGTCAACTGCAACGCATTTGTAGACAGCTGGTCTGTAGCTAATCTGAGCATATTCGTACGGTCCTTTACTTGAGCACACGCATGTAAATTACGAGCGAGAAGATGCTTTCTTGTGTCCACCCTGCGCTTGTAGACTTCAGTCTTAAGCCAACTTCTTAAACAGTAATCTACTGGAGTAGGATCGGGTGGCTTCGGTGACCAAGAAAAGGCTCAAGTGACTGACGCCTGCGATTTTCAAACAGTTGCTTTTTGGACACGACTAAGAAAAGGGCACGTGTTCAATTGAAGTTTTTTGTTGAGAATCGCCAATACTATCAACCCATCAAAGCCTCCATTTCCTACTGACTCACCCTGCATAAATACACACTGAAGCTTCAAAGAAATTAGTTATAGCCATGCATATTCAAATACAGAGATATGTAAACAGGCAAAATTCGGCGCCGCGGTCGACAACGCCTATATAAGACAACTGTCCGGCGCAGTTGTTAGATCGGTTGCTGCTGCTACAATGGCAGGTTATCAAGATTTAAGTGAGGCTGAACGTGGCGTTATAGTCGGCACGTAAGTGATGGGACACATCATCTCCGAGGTAGCGATGAAGTGGTGACTTTCCCGTACGACCATTTCACGAGTGTACCGTGAATATCAGGAATCCGGTAAAACATCAAATCTCCGATATCGCTGCGCCCGGAAGAAGATCCTGCAAGAACGGGACCAACGACAAGTGAAGAGAATCGTTCAACGTGACAGAAGTGCAAGCCTTCCGCAAATTGCTGCAGATTTCAGTGCTGTGCCATCAAGAAGCGTCAGCGTGCGAACCATTCAAATAATCATTATCGATATGGGCTTTCGGAACCGAAGGCCCACTCGTGTTACCTTGATGACTCCACGACACAAAGCTTTATGTCGCACCTGGCACCGTGAACACCGTCACTGGATTGTGATAGCTTGAAACATGTTACCTGGGCGGACGATACTCGTTTCATACTGCATCGAGCGGATGGACGTATTCGGGTATGGAGACAACAATATGAATCCATGGACCCTGCATGTCAGCAGGGGAATGTTCAAGCTGATGGAGGCTCCGTAATGATGTGAGGCATGTGCAGTTAGAGTGATATAGTACCGCTGATATGTCTAGATACGACTCTGACCGGTGACACGTGTCGTAAGCATCCTGTCTTATCACCTGCGTCCATTCATGTCCACTGTGCATTCGGACGGCCTTTGGCAATTCCAGCAGGACTATGCGACACGCCACACGTCCTGAATTTCTACAGAGTGGCTCCAGGAACACTTTTCTAAGTTTACCTCTTCCACTGCCCACCAGACTCCCTAGACATTAACATTATTGAGCGTATGTTGGATTCCTTGCAACGTACTGTTCAGAAGAGGTCTTCATCCCCTTGTAACCTTACGGATTTACGGACAGCCCTGCTGGATTCATGGTGTCCTTCAGACATTAGTTGAGTCCATACCACGTCGTGTTGCGACACTTCTGCGTGCTTGCGTGGCCTTAACACGATATTACGCAGGCGTACCAGTTTCTCTGGCTATTCAGTGTATAAGTGTTCTTCGTCCATGTGTGCAACTGCACTTCCATGTAACATATTGCTCAGCCAAAATTGTGTAGCCCTGGCACATGTCAGTTGTCTACCGAGATGCAGGCGAGAGTGAAGTACTGTCCCATGGCTTGTAGCAGGCTGGCGTTCGTTTGAAATAAACTCCTCGATTTCCAATCGAGCTAGAAGGCGAACGTCAAATCCGCTGCCAATAGCCAGGCCTCTTCCTGTTGCTGGAAAAACAATTATATGTTATTACTGTTAACTGGAGTCATAAATCTCCCTTTATCATGAGTGCTTGTCTACACTTTTTTACACATTCTTATCAAATCAAATCGCTCACAGTGCTAATTAACTGTAATTTTGGGACTCGTGATTCCGTGCTATGGTTCGGTGTCACGATTAACTTTGCTTGAAATCTCCCTTCTCGCAAGGGGTAGCGGTCGTGGGAAAGTACATAGCTGCCTAGCAGCCGCCTTTTAGAGGAAGAATCCTGTGCAAAGCTCTACGCTGGGATCGGCCAGAAATTGTTCGCACGAAATTGGTTCCAAGCTCATTCAGCAATTTCGTGTATTACCACAACTGCTGTTACTAAATAACAGATTTGTAAAAGTAGGGCAATTAAGTTTAATACTCGTATTATACTTACTGTCTATAAAGAAAAAGTGCTATCATGGAGCCAGGTGACAGTCCCATTTTTATTTCTTCGACAAGCAAATCCTTCAGGTATTCCTACTCTCTGCGCATTAGTTAGTGCAGATAGTATAATCTTTTATTTCCTTTCGTATAGTGGAAGGCATCAGTAATATACACCACACTAAATTAAAAATTTTACGAAAGAAATTGTTTAACTTCTTATGGTTGGGATTCACAGTCATATAATACAGGGTGATTCAAAAAGAATACCACAACTTTAGGAATTTAAAACTCTGCAACGACAAAAGGCAGAGCTAAGCACTATCTGTCGGCGAATTAAGGGAGCTATAAAGTTTCATTTAGTTGTACATTTGTTCGCCATTTCAGCCAATAAAGTTTTTGGTCCCTTTTTCTTCGAAGGTGCTACTGTAACTGGACTACAGTATCTGGAGATGTTAGAGAATTTGCTGTTCCCTCAGCTCGAACAAGAAGCACAACAATTCATATTTCAGCAGGATGGAGCGC
The DNA here is from genome assembly GCF_021461385.2 of Schistocerca piceifrons. Classification (NCBI taxonomy): domain Eukaryota; kingdom Metazoa; phylum Arthropoda; class Insecta; order Orthoptera; family Acrididae; genus Schistocerca; species Schistocerca piceifrons. The sequence continues at coordinate 136,273,163 of NC_060145.1, read as the reverse complement.
CACCACATTGGCACTTATCTGTCCGTAACTACCTGAACGTCAACTACCCGAGGCGATGGATCGGCCGCCAGGCAGCCCGTGACAGAGCACGTCATCACTGACCTCCAAGAAGCCCTGATCTTACCCCCTGCTATTTTTTCTTATGGGGGTATGTTAAGGATATGGTGTTTCGGCCACCTCTCCCAGCCACCATTGATGATTTGAAACGAGAAATAACAGCAGCTATCCAAACTGTTACGCCTGATGTGCTACAGAGAGTGTGGAACGCGTTGGAGTATCGGGTTGATATTGCTCGTGTGTCTGGAGGGTGCCATATTGAACATCTCTGAACTTGTTTTTGAGTGAAAAAAAACCTTTTTAAATACTCTTTGTAATGATGTATAACAGAAGGTTATCTTATGTTTCTTTCATTAAATACACATTTTTAAAGTTGTGGTATTCTTTTTGAATCACCCTGTATTTCTTAAAAGACATCAAAGTCGTCGTTGACTATATAAAATATTTATTGTTACTATTGCAATTTCGGCCATTTTGACGACGACATGTTCTCGTGTCAGATAGTTTTATATTCTGACAGAATGTAACTTTGCAGCGTTACTTGAAAATGGCCATAAGTCCGAAATTACAATAGTAACAATAAATATTTTATACAGTCAACGGCGACTATGATGTCTTTTAAGAAAGAAATTATCATCTACAGTGTAGTCTTCCCCCATCAGTCTAAGGTTTCGAAAATAGATTAATAAAAAATAGAGAATAGTTGAAATGGTGGTTTTAATGCTTTTGATGTTCTACACGGTGCCCCCCCCCCCCCCCCCCTCCCCACCATCCACTTGAGTAATACGGCATTTCGCTCAATTCGTGCGTTGCACTAGCTTGAACGTCGATTACATCGTCAGAGCATTGACCATTCATGTGAATTCCTGCACTTCTTACTTTTGTGGTAGGTTCGTGTTGATCATCATCTGTGATGATTTTTATGATTTTTTGCCGTAAAGAACTGACCGCATTTTATATTTCAATCCCGTCGTGGCAGGTGCCTACACGTCATTGTTTTTGTTCGGAAGTCAAGGTCTGCAATACAAACTTCGCACACAACTTTCACACCTTTCTACTCTCCAAACCTTTCTGCGGAATCTCTTGCTGTACAGATGTTGATCCATTCTAGTCTGTGACGCAACAGTGTTGATACACTACGATAGCACGTCCTCTCTTCACAACTGGTTGTTTACAGTGGTTAGTGCAAACTGACAGCGTAGTTACTGCGCTGAGGTCGCTTTTACGTCTGGGATAAAATGAATCTCCAAATTCTTTGGAAGGACGGTTTACATTCCGCGCAGTACTAAATTCAGTACTTTTAAAGCTCTTCCTGAGGACTAAGATTCAAACAATCTGCCTTGGAATGAGGGGACATATATGTTAGTAAGCCCACCGGTGTTTTTAGTGAAAGACTGGAAAGAAATTGTGATCGTGACAAATTGAATACGACAGGCCCGTAGTATTTAATAATCACTCTGACCACATCGAATCTAAACGATCATAAAGGTATGATAAGGAGAGTTTCCATGACGTCACAGATTTGATGTTGACGTCCGGCATGTGCGTAGCCGCAAACATTAGCTTCTAATAGAAGCGTTTGATAAAAAATGCCAGTCTGCGTCATTTAGAGGGATTCAAGTCATTCTCATTATAGTCTCATTTGTAAAGAAAACACGTTTCGTTCGTAAGTGCATTCGTTCAACCAATATTCTCTACTATGTATATGAATTTTAGTTGCACTGCTTACTTTTATGGTGATGGTTACACTTTCCTGTGAATGCAACTCGAAGAGCGCTCTGGTTAAGCGCTGGTACAAGGATACAGCAAACCGCTCAGACATAGCAAAATACGTTCTCAGTATTTTCGGGAAGAGGGCACAAACGGAACTACAATTTCTTTAATCCTTATGAAAGGAAAATGCGGTATTATGAACCTGTAACGCTATTAACGGTAATACCTGCATCTGTCGTCCAACTTCTTTAGTTTGTTTTTACTCGTTGTGACTTCTGTATCACCAAAATGATTCATTTAACATCTATGTAAATGTCTTATTCATTTTTATGACTATTTATGTAATTGTAATTAATCTATGGATGTTATTTCAAAAGTAATATACTGTGAAAGAATGGAAATGTTAATACTTTACTTGGAACATTTGTTTATGCGTAGGACATATTGTAATTATGTAAAACATGGAGGGAAGACCCTCTGCGACGTAACTGGCTTCGCGGTAGTAGAAGAGGTGAATCTGGGGGGCGAACAGCAGAGTTCCTCTGTGCCATGAATCAGCCGGTGGCTAGCATGCAACGTGTTCGCATCTTGCTAACTCGACGAGGCAAGAAGAACAGCAAGATTATACAACAAAGCCTCGGATGTGGAAGTAATTTGGCTTATTATTCGTGACATACTTTGGCTGGCTCTGTACTACGAAACTCCGACGTTAAGAAGAGAATTTTCAGAGCTGGTTACATAACGAGAGCTAAGGATACTTTTGCCTCATTTTTGGATAGCCACAGCAGATCGACACTGCTACCAATTTCATCTCAAATTACCAGTTGACACTATTTGCTGATTACTGATTAATTGCATAGACGAGTTATGGGGTTTCTCCGGCCTCCATACTTTATCCTTAGTCGTTTTTCTGGACAGGCTCCTAACCCAATTGCTACGATAATACCGAGTATCCTATTTTACTGATCTCAAAACTAATGATCCTTCGTAACATAAATCAATAAACTTTGTGGAGTTTTAAAGTACATAATTATTTAGTGAGCATAAGTTTTGAAATACTCCCCGTAATTTTCATAAAAGGATATTTGAAGTTTCATCAGAGTACAATTACTAAGAGAAGATTAAAAGTGATCAGTTTAAAGATTCTTTTTATTGAAATAACACTGTTTATTGAAACTTCCTGGCAGATTAAAACTGTGTGCCCGACCGAGACTCGAACCCGTGGACTTTGCCTTTCGCGAGCAAGTGGTCTATCACTGAGCTACCCAAGCACGACTCACGCCCCGTCCTCACAGCTTTACTTCTGCCAGTACCTCGTCTTCTACCTTCCAAACTACAGAAGCTCTCCCAAGAGCTAGTTTCCGGATCCCCATGTTAAGCCAGATTTAAATTTCAGCTACAATAATGGTACTCAAGAAGTACAACTGTCGTTATTATAACTTGTGTGTACATAGTAAGAAAATAGTTACAACTATTCAGGCTGTGCTATATTCAGCTATCACATGTCCCATCTTAGTTCAATTCTACAAGGAAGTGAATATTCCTTGAGAATACAAATAAGAATCGGTAGAAAAGACACAATTACTTGGTAACTATTGCAGTTGTAGTAATCTCCAATAATTAATGTGAAAAAAGAGCCCCTCGTCAATGTTAGCAGTGCTCCATCATTAGTAGCCGTTTTTACCTACAATGATCATTAGCTTCCTACTGTAAAGTAGATATAGTAGGTGTAATTGAGAGTCAGTTGTTGCCCTCACGCATTAATACTCGAGCTGTGTAGTTCGTGTTAGATCATCGTACATTACTTGCAAAAATTGCGCTACTGTCTTGTATCTTTGCAGCAAAAAAAATTCAGTATCAAGCAAAGCCAATCTCAATAGTTAACTTTCTTGCTAAACCTAGTACTTGGCACAACTTTGCCCAAAGAGGATGGTGGTCGTTTTTTGTACGTAATTATAGTGTATTTGACCGCTAATAGAACCTTGCTTCGATTCCCGTTTGTTCTGCTGCTGCTTCCCTTCTATAGAAATCTTTAGAGAAACAAAAATAGTCCAATACCTTTCCATTACGCACGATCACGTTCAAGTAAGTATCCTTCCATAGGAGTAACATTATCGGTGTATTGCTAATTTAGTAGTAGCTGGTAGTGTTATAAGCCTTTTCACACCACACTGAACCGCCCTGCTTAACCCACAGGACAGGACAGATAGTATAAGTTGTGGAAAGGGGCCAAAATAAGGGGCCGTCAGTTACACTCGAACATACAACTTTATTATTTGATCAGACATTACAAGAACCCAATACATTTTTTTAACACACAGCTTTAATCTTTGGGACTTAATTACAGGCTGAAAGCCACCTTAATTTAAAAACGGCTGAAGGCCAATAACTTAAAACGCAAGCATAAATAGAAATTCAAAAGGCAAGCCTTATCTGAAAACAGTTCTTTAGTTAAGCTGAAGTAAACAAGTTAAATTCAAATCGGCTGAAGGACCAATGCTTAAAATTCCATAACATTATTTTTCTAAATACCAAAGGCCTTACGTGAAACAGTTCTTTAATTTACGCTAAAGGCCTTAAGAGCAAACAACTGAAACTCAAAATCAGCTGAAGTCCCAAGACTTAAAATTCAACAACATTAAAAGTTTTAAAATGCCAAAGGGCTTAAACAGTACTTTAACTAGGCTGAAGGCCTTAAAAGCATAACAACTCAAACACAAAATCGGCTGAAGGCCCAAGACTTGAAAAATTCCACAACATTAAAATTTTTAAAATGCCAAAGGGCTTACGTTAAACAGTACTTTAAACTAGGCTGAAGGCATTAAGAGCAAAACAACTCTAATTTTTTAAAAAAATCGGCTAGAAGCCACAGAAGTACAAACAACAAGAACAAATTTTAAAAAAATAGGGCAGAACACCCAAGGGCGCTCAGATGTTCGAGGGTCGGCCTGTAATTCCAACACTAATGCTCGCTTAGGTGAGACAGGCAGTCGAGCCAACCATTCACGATCCAACGACAACCCAACCGATCGACAGTCAACGGACACACCGACAAGATAACTTCCACTTCACCCGACCAAGGAACAACAGGGATTTCAACGGAACAATGTAGAAGATATTGGCACCCACAACCAATCACACATGGAGTTGTCAAACTGCACACCGTGCTGGACAGCAACAACACGATGAGGAAACTACACTGCCTGAAATTTACGTCAACGGCCAGGGCAGGTAACCAGAATGTTAACGGCCACAAGGTAGAAGAGTCGGCTGGTGCACTTCAATTCAAATGACCAAATACAGTGAAACTCCACCGGAAGGTGGCTAGAGTTTTCTAAGTTGAAAACCATGTTGTTGCTCGCGGGAATATCCCAACAGCCGACAACGAATCCCAATCGACAATCGACACAATGTGAACAGTCTTGACTTGCTGGTAGGTTAAATCAAAACTCAACTTTCGTGTCCAGGGTCGGTGAGCCATGGAGCTCGTAGCAATGGGAACAGCGCCACACACTCCGAGACTGCCAGCGGGCCTGACCAAACTACGCCCACCGAGAATTCCTCGCTGCTCCACGCCAACTGACTGACTGGTCGCACACCGCCCAGCCAGAAACTATAAGCGCCAGGTCAAGGATAGTCCAAGGTTCGAATATCGATACACGCTGCTGCTGCCACCCACGGAAGGAGAGGATAACAACACAATCGCGATAATCGCGGGAGACTAAAAACAGAATCGTAAGGAAGGTTTACTCCAGCGCATAGCATGAGCCAACCGTGGCTCACACATGTTTCACTTCTTGATTGTTCTAAACGTGTAAAAAAATATTACACTGATGAGGCCACCTGCGACGTATTACTGTATCAAATGTGGCTTTAAGACCAGAAAAACGTCTGAAAACCCTATCTGACACTTTCATTTACTATTTAAAACAACAGTTGGGGACCTGAGAGAAATTAAGAACATGAAGCGGTTCTGTACACTAGTCCGCTAATTTTTACGGGCTGCTAACATGGAGACGTCGGGTTCAAAGCAATGCACAGCGATTGTCTGTAGCGCCACCACCCCTTATTATATCTCCACCTAACTGATGCTACACTATGTGATGAAAAGTATCCGGACACTTGGCTGAAAATGACTTACAAGTTCATGGTGCTCTTCATCAGTAACGCTGGAATTCAGTATGGTGTTGGCCCACCCTTAGCCTTGATGACAGCTTCCATTCTCGCAGGCATACATTCAATCAGGTGCTGGAAGGTTTCTTGGGGAATGGCAGCCCATTCTTCACAGAATGCTACACTGAGGAGAGGTATCGATGTCGGTCGGTGAGGCCTGGCACGAAGTCGGCGTTGCAAAACACCCCAGAGATTTTCTGTAGGATTCAGGTCAGAACTCTGTGCAGGCCAGTCCACTACAGGGATGTGATTGTCGTGTAACCACTCCGTCACAGATCGTGCATTACGAACAGGTGCTCGAACGTGTTGAAAGATGCAGTCAACAGTGGGAAGTAAGAAGATGCTTAAAACATCAATGTAGGCCTGTGCTGACAGTGCCACGCAAAACAACAACGGGTGCAAGCCCCCTCCATGGAAAACACGACCACACCATAACACCGCCGCCTCCAAATTTTACTGTTGGTACTACACACGCCGGTAGATGACGTTCACCGAGCATTCGCCATACCCACACCCTGCCATGGGATCGCCCCATTGTGTACCGTTATTGGTCACTCCACACAACGTTTTTCCACGGTTCAATCGTCCAATGTCTAAGATCCTTACACCAAGCAAGGCGTCGTTTGGTATTTACCAGCGTGATGTGAGGCTTATGACCAGCCGCTCGACCATGCAGTGCAAGTTTTCTCGCACCCCGCCTAACTCCCATCGTACTTGCAGTGGATCCTGATGCAATCCGGAATTCCTGTGTGATGGTCTGGATAGATGTCTGCCTATTACACAAGACACAAAGAATCAGTTCTACCACCAACTGAACAGTACTCTCTCTAAAATACCATTTCAAGATAAATTAATTTTACTTGGTGATTTCAATGCCAGAGTGGGAAGGGACAAACGTTTTTGGAGAGATGTCATGGGTAAACAAGGGGTGGGAAACTGCAATGCAAATGGGTTGCTACTTCTTGGTCTATGTGTTGAGCACGAGCTTTTCGTCTCCAATACCCAATTCCGTTTTCGTAACCGCTATAAGACCACATGGATGCACCCACGCTCCAAACATTGGCATCTTATAGACTACGTTATTACGCGACAGCGTGACAAGAAAGACATTCTCATCACAAAAGCAGCACTAAACATCGATGAGTGCTGGACGGACCATAGACTTTTAGTCAGCCGTTTGAGAGTACCAAAGTATCACAAGCCACGATCCCACTTTTCAAACCCACCACGCAGAAAATTCAACATAAGCAACCTGAACAACAAAAACGTTCGCTCACACACATACTGTCTGAACAACTTAACAAAGCTCCAGCAACCACAGATGACGTCGAACAAGAATGGACCACATTAAAGAACATCATCAAAGAAACTGCTGAGAATGTTGTTGGTTGTAGTGCACGGAAAAGAAGTGACTGGTTTGATGACAACCACGGAGAAATCCAAGCCATCATCAATGCAAAGCGGGATGCTTACCTATCCCTTGCTCAAGATCCATCCTGCGCAGAAAAGAAAGCACACTTTCAAGAACTCAAGCAGAAATGTCAAAGTGAAATACGGGTAATCAAGAACAAATGGTGGCAACAGAAAGCCACAGAACTCCAAAATCTTTCTGATGCAAGGAACCTGCGTGGCTTTTACGCTGGTATTAAAGAGCTGTATGGACCTATCCGCTCCTCATCAGGAGCACTGAAAGCTGCTGACAACTCCACCATTCTTACTGAAAGTCAGGACATCTTAAATCGTTGGAAAGAGCACTTCAGCTCACTGTTGAACAGCCCTTCTACTGCCGCTGGAGATTTTCTCAAAAATGTCCCACAGCACCCTCCAAAACCCTGGCTGGCTGATCCTCCAACTTTTCAAGAATTTTGCAAGGCACTCAAGAGTGTGAAACCTGGGAAGGCTCCTGGACCTGACAGCATCCCGATGGAGCTTATTGAGGGTGGCGGCTTGCCTCTAAAAACTAGACTCTTCTCACTTATTATATTAATGTGGGAAACCCGCAAGGTACCAGCTGACTTGAAGAACTCCACAATTGTCACCATCTTCAAAAAGGGCGACAGAAGCGTCTGTGGTAACTACCGGGGAATATCTCTACTCTCTGTCACTGGAAAAATTTTTGCAAGAATCCTTTTAAATCGCCTCCAGACGTTTTCAGAGACTATACTACCTGAGTCTCAATACGGGTTTCGACCTTCAAGAGGGACAATTGACATGATCTTCTGTGCACGACAACTACAGGAGAAGTGCAGAGAACAGCAAAAGCCTTTACTACTTGTTTTCTACGATCTAGAAAAGGCCTTTGATACAGTTCCCAGAGAAGCCATGTGGATGGTCTTAAAACGCTTCGGCTGCCCTGAACATTTTGTTGACCTGATTGAAGCTCTCCACGTTGATATGACCGGACAGGTCCTCTGCCAGAATGAAATGACTGGTGAATTCCCAATAACAAGTGGGCTTAAACAAGGATGCGTTCTTGCACCTACATTATTTGCATTGTATCTGGCAGCTATGCTTTACGAGACAATCGTAAACAATGCAGGAATAGAACTAAAGTACAGGTTTGATGGAGGATTATTCAACCAGTCCAGACTCCATTCAAAAAGGTTCACCAGTACCACTCGTGTGACAGAGCTGCAGTATGCTGATGACAATGCCTCTCCAGCTCATTCACCTGCAGAGTTGCAGCTGTCAGTTGATTCCTTCAGCAGGGCGTACGAACGATTTGGTCTCTCCATCAATATTCCAAAGACAAAGGTGATGGCGCAGCCAACTCCTGGCTCCTCCGTTCCTGACTTCAGCATATCCATCTATGATAACCTCTTGGAACAAGTGGACCATTTCCTCTACCTGGGAAGCATACTGTCATCCAACTGCTCATCTGGAAAAGATGTGGAGAATAGATTACGTGCTGCACATGTAGCATTTGATCGTCTTACAAAGCGTGTCTTCCTGAATAAAGACCTAACACTGTACACCAAACTGATGGTGTACAAAGCTGTAGTCATTTCCAACCTGCTATATGGTTGCGAAACCTGGACGTTATATCGCTGCGATCTGAAGAAACTAGAACGCTTCAACCAACAGAAGCTAAGATATATCATGAACCTGAAATGGGATGACTTCATATCCAACACGGCTGTTCTAGAGAAGCAAAAATGCATAGCATGGAAGCTCTTATCATTGGGCATCAACTCAGATGGGTCGGACATGTCGAGCGGATGAAAAATGACAGACTTCCACGCCAAATGCTGTACAGCGAAGTGAGCACAGGTAAAAGGCCACGAGGTGCCCCTCTCAAACGTTATAAGGATCAGTACAAGAAAAATCTGAAAAACTTGAACATCGATTCGAGTAACTGGTCCACAATAGCAGAAGACCGAAGTCGCTGGCGCTCAGTTACCTCAAATGCTCTTCAAAACTTTGAGCTGGAACGTCGAAGAATGGAGAATGACAAACGCCAGAGACGTAAACTCCTCCAGGCTCAGCCACGTCCTCCACCTTCCATCAGCTGTAATGTCTGTGGCCGCCTGTTCCACGCTAGGATTGGATTGCTAAGCCATCAACGACACTTCCACGCCTGAACCGTGACAAAGGAAATCTCAGGAGAGAAGTGAAAACTCGGATACGAGTATCAGCCGACGACACTTTACGACCCTTTTCCACTGTCAGCATCCTCTGTCAGTCAACAGACGAGGTCGGCCTGTACGCTTTTGTGCTTACGTGTCCCATCACGTTTCCACTTCACTATCACATCGAAAACTGTGGACGTAGGGATGTTTAGGAGTGTGGAAAGCTCACGCACATATGTATGACACAAGTCACACCCAATCACCTGACCACGTTCGAAGTCCATGAGTTCCGCGGAGCGCCCCATTCTGCTCTCTCACGATGTCTGATGACTACTGAGGTCGCCGATATGGCGTACCTGGCAGTAGATGGCAGCACAATGCACCTAACATGAAAGATGTATGTTTCTGGGGTGCCCATATAGTTTTGATCACATAGTGTTCAGCGTTAGTTCTCTTTAGAGGTCACCCAGTACTCTGATAACACTCTGTTTCGTAAGGATCAGTGTTTTTCTTTTTTCGTAGGTTTCTTTGTCCGTTTCCATAATGGGATTTTGAAAATCCCAGAATATTTGACACCGGGAAATTTATGCATAATACATCAGTTGTCGACTTTGGCTGTTTATAAGATGGACATGGTGATTACAACGTCGTATTTTCCTACACAGCGCACAAAGGTGCACTGACATATGGCGCACGTCTGTAATTGTGGCAGAAAGTGTGTAATAAAGGTACACTCGAACTTAATACGTGAGGGTTGTAGGCGTAACAAAGAAAATAGTGAATGAAGAATTATTTATATGAAGTTTTGATTTATTCATTAGCTAATTATATCGTACTTACATTGAACATATTTTCAAGAAATGCAATACAAACTATTATCAAAATAATAAAATTATTGTGGGATAGCTGCCACCATTTATTTCATTTCTTCTACACCCAACACTTGAAAAAGTAAAGCTCTCACACATCCATAGTCCGATCATCGCCAAGCAGGTATGATCCTATAGACGACCTAACGAGGTAGCGCAGTGGTTAGCACACTGGATTCGAATTCGGGAGGACGGCGGTTCAAACCCGCGGCTGGCCATCTTTATTTACGTTTTCCATGATTTCCCTAAATCGCTTCAGGCAAATGCCATAATGCTTCCATTGCAATGGCACAGCCGATTTCCATTCCCATCCTTCCCTAATCCGATGGGACCGATGTTTGGTCCTCTTCCCAAAATCAACCAATCAATCCTGTAGACGAGATGGCGTAAGTAGATCCCTGACAGCTCGCAGCACTGTTGCCAGTTTTCAACTGCGAAGCGCTAACTGCTGGAAGCGAAAACAGTAACTGTCTACGGAGCTGTGACAATACTGTGACGTTGCCAAAGGCACGTTTACAAAATCAAGTCAGGTTATTGGTTGAGGCAGGTGTACGAAGCTACTGCGCCCAGACTTCTGCAACTGCCAGAGATCAGCTCACACCAACTCAACTATTGCCCTCCTCTTACCTTTAAACTGACTTACTCAGGATCTATACTTTAATGTGTCAGCTCCAAAACACTGTGTAGCTCGGCATTTTTCATAATAATAAACACTGCCAGAAGCTACATAAGCGACAACTGACACATGAAAATTTAGTACTGATAGTTAATCAAATTCGGTTATCTATCACTGAACCACTGAGCCAAACCCCCTTCACAAATAAAGGTCATATTACTCTCGGGATATGATTCGTTAACCAACATTAATCAGATTATATTGCATTCTACAATTAAACTTTGTAGCTGTAATTTGCTGTATATTGTTTCCTTTCAGTTTCGTTTGTGAAACATCTGCCATCTTTATCTGATCTCTCTTCTTTTTGGATATGTAATGTGTTTTGCAGTTGTGGCTAGATTGAGAGGAAATAGTTCAAATTAGATTAATCTTAATTGTATCATCTGCTATCCTGGTTCTTTGGTTCTACGTATTGTATGTTAAGAAAGTGGATTTGCTTGCTAATATGGCTCTGTACTTATTATCACTTAGGTTAATTTTGATTGTATGACATCGTGTTTGTCATATTTTTTGCCTAATTACGAAATTGTGTGTCCCCGCTTGAAACCCCAACTTTCCCATAGTTCAATAATATGAACGTATGTTGTCATTTGAAATGAGACTCGGATATTTTTGTACAGTGTCTTGTTTGGAAACGTGGGAGTACGTGTGGTTAAAGTTATCATGTTGACCACATTATCAGTCAACGCCTAGGCCTTAATTGCACCGATAATTTCACGTCTAATTGTAAATGAATCGCTGATTACAAAAACAACCTAAGTCACATTCACCTACTTTTAAGGAAAGTGAGAAAAGCAATATGGGTACTACACCAATTATTAGAATAAGGTGAAACTTAAGCTGAAAATTGAATAGCGCTCAACAGGTTTATTGTCAACATCTCATACGTACATTCTAATCCATTTGGATTGCAAAAATCTTTTTATGCTGTGGATTTCTGTTGTTTTTGCAATCAATGCATTTGATGATAAAAAATTCAAAAAAATACAGTAACAAATTAACTATTTTTATTTACATTACAGTACACTGTTCTTTTATTTATTGCAGAGCTGTAATACGACATTTTGAATGCTTTCGCTAATCAACGCTGTTTACAAAAGGAAAAACAAGTAACAAAACAAAATAGTTTTTAATGTATACAATGGGTAAGTCCACCCAACGCTTATTGCATATTTGCTGTAGGCCACGTTAGTATTTCATTCCAGAAGATTGACACACTTTCAGTGTCAGGAACAAATCGTGCTCATTGTGTGATATCTTCCATTTTCTTCATCCCAATAGGTACTTTCGTATCCTAGCAACACTTTTCATCTGGAAACTGTGCCTTCTTCCTTTGGTCAAATTTCAAGCAGAAGTTATTGGTCCGAAGCCCATTAATGCTTCCATAATTCCTGGCATTGATGATTTATAATGGAAATGACGAAACTTTGAAATATTTAGTGGTACTTTATCAGCCTCGTTTCGATGTTTGAATAGAAAAGCAAGTGATGGCCACCACTTCTTGACGTCTACTATCTCATCTCAATCCATCAAATACACGATGAAATTACAGTTTGCAGTTATTATAAGCTCCATTAATTCGTGAATTTAGTACATCGTCTCTACTTTCTTGAGAGCTCTCTTTATTACCCCAAATGCCCTGTCACATGGTAGGAATGAACGACAGTGGACAGGGTAAAAATATTCGATCTTTTCAAATCGGTCTAATCCCACAAGAGCTAAATGCAGGCGGATCATTGTGATGTGTTTGTTCTGTCCCGGGCAGTTATCGGAAAACAAAAGTAAGTTTTTCACATCAGGACTATATATTCACTGATGCAGCTTAATAGAAAACTACAAACTTTATTGTGTCCTTTCTTCGCATTCCCTTCGTGACAGAGACGAAAAACAGATCACTTTGTATGTAGATTATGTAAACAAAATACTGCAACAGTAGAACAGCCCTTGCACCGGGACACGAGGAAGTTGAAAATTTTGCAAGTAGTCGGTATGGCATTAACACTCTTACATTTCCCTCTTCCGTCTTTCGGTGTCTGCCCACTACACAGTATTTCGCCAATTCTCTTAACTCTCACATCAGTTAGTGCACAAATACGTATAAAAGGTTTTCTACATACCTCAAATCCTTTGTCTCCAACGAGGACACAGTAGCTAAAAGATTTTTCATTCCTGCACCCCTTCTCATTCCTTGGGCGGTGTCTTTTAACATCACTAACTGTGGTCAGACCTTGCAGATAAAGGTCCTGATCATTCTTGGAGTCCATGTTCAGAAAACATGCTAAAGCGTGAGTTCTGTTGTCTTCTGCAATAACACTAAAACAGCTTCTTTGAGACTTGCAGTCTTCTCATGTCACCTTTTTCGGAATTACTTTGCCTCTATAATTCACATGTTCCGCTTCATGAATTTTAGCTTTCTCCATAATATTTCTTTGATATTCCGAAGAACATTTCACCCTTTTCTTCTCATAACTGTTGATACACGCCACTTCATCTATTTTAGCAACTATACTAAAAATCAACGATGCCAATTTCTTCCGTACAGTTGTACCGCACATTACTGTAATGCCATCAGTTGAAAAGAAAAATAACCGAAGTCCTGGACTTCGGATGCTTCTGCACTCAGCTCAGATTTCCTACCTCTCTTTGATCTGCAACAAACGATGACTTTGGCTGTTTTCGTGCACAGTCTGATGGAGCTTCATGCAGAGTATGCATTTTTGCCTGAACTCAGTTTTCACCGGCCTCCACACGAAGAAAATAAAAGCGATGCACCGCCTATACTCGGCCGCACTAGAAGAGCCGTGGTTTGTGATCCATATCAATTACTTGCATGTAAATTGTACATTTCGAAGAACACTGATTATTTGTATGTCGCCTCTACGAAGCGCAAACATTTGGTTGAATTGTTACAGACAGTCCCCGAAATGACTATAACTTAGAAGGCTAAAAATAATTATCCCAGTCAGCATGCTATTGGCTGACATCGTTTCACAGCCCTCTCTGGTGTATTGTTGTCGATCTTCATGCCAGCGCTCGTCGTTACGCCGGAACAGTTGTTGCTATAATGACGTCATGATCGCTAATCCTCGTTAGTATACTAACAGTGCCGATAAGGTCCAGTGTATTTGTAGCCAGAAGGTCTAAGATATTTCCGTGGTGTATGGACTGCCGAGATAGCTGCTCAAGACAGTTTTCAGAAAACGTTCAAAAGTATTTCGCATGGGGTGCTGCAGTCATGGACTGTGCGGCTGGTCCCGGCGGAGGTTCGAGTCCTCCCTCGGGCATGGGTGTGTGTATTTGTCCTTAGGATAATTTAGGTTAAGTAGTGTGTAATCTTAAGGACTGATGACCTTAGCAGTTGAGTCCCATAAGATTTCAAACACATTTGAACATTTTGATCATAGTATTTCGCATGACTTTCTGTCTGTACCCCCCACAATGAATCCATAGAGATCCCAATCTATGTCGGCAGATTAAAGGCGCCTCCAACTAGTACTGAATGATGTCATTCATGTGTACCATCATTTGTGCCACATAATAAAAATACATAGCAAGAACATGTATGGCATAGTATATCAGAATGTCAAACGTAGAACAATCATTATATAAAATACCATACACAATGGATCATATACAGCATATTCGATGCACTGTCTATGATATATTAAGTAATGACTGTTTTACATTTGAGATGGCAATGTACTATGCCATGCATGTTCTTGATATATCGTTTTATTATGTGAGGCAAATGATTATACCGATGTATAAGATTCCTTGAAGTGTAGCACATAAGATCAGCAGTTCGCCAAAACTGGTTATCTGAATAAATGCTCTAAAAAAGTGATCGTGGCATTTTTGAAGTTTGTTACTTGTTTTTTTAATGACCTATACTCATTGAAAATAATCTGCTGACTTCACAAATAATTATTTTTAGCCTTCTAAGTTATATTCATATGCTTTATCATGTAGTGCACTACACACCGGAAGCAGCTACTAGGGTAGCAGAGTACGTGTGGCGTGCACACGGGGGTTTTTTAGGTTAGAGGGACCCCCCCCCCACCCTTGGGCGAAACGATAAAATACCTGACGGCTTACCAGAGAGGACATTATCATCGTTGATAAAGAACGTCCGTCCTCAGAGACCAAAAACAGGAAAAGTTAACGTAATATTGGTAAACTGCAGGAGTATCCAGGGCAAGGTTCCTGAATTAGTATCTCTTATTGAAGGAAATAGTGCGCATATAGTATTAGGAACGGAAAGTTGGTTAAAACTGGAAGTGAACAGTAACGAAATCCTAGACACAGAATGGAATATATACCGCAAGGATAGGATAAACTCCAATGGTGGAGGAGTATTTATAGCAGTAAAGAATTCAATAATATCCAGTGAAGTTATTAGCGAATGCGAATGTGAAATAATCTGGGTTAAGTTAAGTATCAATGGTGGGTCAGATATGATAGTCGGATGCTTCTATAGACCACCTGCATCAGCAACCGTAGTAGTTGAGCGCCTCAGAGAGAACCTGCAGAACGTCGTGAAGAAGTTTCGTGATCATACTATTGTAATAGGGGGAGACTTCAATCTACCAGGTATAGAATGGGATAGTCACACAATCAGAACTGGAGCCAGGGACAGAGACTCTTGTGACATTATCCTGACTGCCTTGTCCGAGAATTACTTCGAGCAGATAGTTAGAGAACCAACTCGTGAAGCTAACGTTTTAGACCTCATAGCAACAAATAGACCGGAACTTTTCGACTCCGTGAATGTAGAAGAGGGTATCAGTGATCATAAGTCAGTGGTTGCATCAATGACTACAAGTGTAATAAGAAATGCCAAGAAAGGAAGGAAAATATATTTGCTTAACAAGAGTGATAGGGCACAAATCGCAGAATATCTGAGTGACCACCATCAAACGTTCATTTCTGAGGAAGAGGATGTGGAACAAAAATGGAAAAAATTCAGAAACATCGTCCAGTACGCCTTAGATAAGTTCGTACCGACTAAGGTCCAAAGCGAGGGGAAAGATCCACCGTGGTATAACAATCATGTACGAAAGGTACTACGGAAACAAAGAAAGCTTCATCATAGGTTTAAGAGTAGTCGAATCATAGCTGATAAGGAAAAGCTGAACGAAGCGAAAAAGAGCGTAAAGAGAGCAATGAGAGAAGCATTCAACGAATTCGAACATAAAACATTGGCAAACAATCTAAACAAGAACCCTAAAAAGTTTTGGTCATATGTAAAATCGGTAAGCGGATCTAAATCCCCTATTCAGTCACTCGTTGACCACGATGGCACCGAAACAGAGGACGACCGAAGAAAGGCAGAAATACTGAATTCAGTGTTCCGAAACTGTTTCACTGCGGAAAATCGTAACACGGTCCCTGACTTCAGCCGTCGCACGGACGCCAAAATGGAAAATATTGAAATAAACGATATCGGAATTGAAAAACAACTGCTATCACTTAGTAGCGGAAAAGCATCCGGACCAGACGAGATACCCTTAAGATTCTACAGTGATTATGCTAAAGAACTTGCCCCCTTTCTATCAGCAATTTATCGTAGATCGCTGGAAGAACGTAAAGTACCTAGCGACTGGAAGAAAGCGCAGGTCGTTCCCATTTTCAAGAAGGGTCATAAATCAGATGCGAACAATTATAGGCCTATTTCGCTTACGTCAATCTGTTGTAGAATAATGGAACATGTTTTGTGTTCTCGTATTATGACGTTCTTAGATAATACAAATCTCCTTCATCATAACCAACATGGATTCCGCAAACAGAGATTATGTGAAACTCAGCTCGCCCTATTTGCCCAAGAAATTCACAGTGCCGTAGACACTGGCGAGCAGATTGATGCCGTATTCCTGGACTTCAGGAAGGCATTTGATACGGTTCCGCACTTACGTTTAGTGAAAAAAATACGAGCTTACGGAATATCGGACCAGGTTTGTGATTGGATTCAGGATTTCCTAGAAGAAAGAACACAACATGTCATTCTTAACGGTTCAAAATCTGCAGATGTAGAGGTAATTTCGGGAGTACCGCAGGGAAGCGTGATAGGACCTTTATTGTTTACAATATACATAAATGACTTAGTTGACAACATCGGTAGCTCCGTGAGGCTATTTGCAGATGACACGGTTGTCTACAAGAAAGTAGCAACATCAGAAGACTCGTACGTACTCCAGGAGGACCTGCAGAGGATTAATGCATGGTGCGACAGCTGGCAGCTTTCCCTAAACGTAGATAAATGTAATATAATGCGCATACATAGGGGCAGAAATCCATTCCAGTACGATTATGCCATAGGTGGTAAATCATTGGAAGCGGTAACGACCGTAAAATACTTAGGAGTTACTATCCGGAGCGATCTGAAGTGGAATGATCACATAAAACAAATAGTGGGAAAAGCAGGCGCCAGGTTGAGATTCATAGGAAGAATTCTAAGAAAATGTGACTCATCGACGAAAGAAGTAGCTTACAAAACGCTTGTTCGTCCGATTCTTGAGTACTGCTCATCAGTATGGGACCCTTACCAGGTTGGATTAATAGAAGAGATAGACATGATCCAGCGAAAAGCAGCGCGATTCGTCATGGGGACATTTAGTCAGCGCGAGAGCGTTACGGAGATGCTGAACAAGCTCCAGTGGCGGACACTTCAAGAAAGGCGTTACGCAATACGGAGAGGTTTATTATCGAAATTACGAGAGAGCACATTCCGGGAAGAGATGGGCAACATATTACTACCGCCCACATATATCTCGCGTAATGATCACAACGAAAAGATCCGAGAAATTAGAGCAAATACGGAGACTTACAAGCAGTCGTTCTTCCCACGCACAATTCGTGAATGGAACAGGGAAGGGGGGATCAGATAGTGGTACAATAAGTACCCTCCGCCACACACCGTAAGGTGTCTCGCGGAGTATAGATGTAGATGTAGATGTAGTATATTCTCATTTCGGGGACTGTCTATAACAATTCAATCAAAGGTTTGCGCTTCGTAGACGCAGATATTTGTCTGCTTCTCGTATCCATCAAGTTTAAAATTTCGTGCTCTGTCGAGGCACAGATCATTTGTTTTTCTAATTTCTAGAAATAAAAATTGCTCTTATTTTTAGGTTTCCGTAAACGAATCCGTCTACAACTTCAAAATTTAATCCTAAGAAGCTGAAACTTATTGCATTAAAAACGTTTCAGTTTAAGCTTCGATTTCTTATGGAACACAATAAGACTGTACCATTCACTTCATTTTTACTAAATTCCGAAAAATATACGTTACTTAAGAAAATCCCCCTTTCGTATTTTAAAAAATTCTGGTAGTCATATGTGTGTTCATAAACAGTGGTTTAAATTCGATAATGGGGAAAGGACGGGTAGTGAGGTCGCAAAAGGCCAATGATGTTTACAGCATTCTATGCCCCACATATTGTCTATCTTGCAACCACAATAGTGGCTGCTAATGGCCCAAGAGGCTGAAGGTATGCGTTGGTGAGCACAGCATGAGGCTATACGGAGCATAGTTGATCAGCTTAGTCGACGAGTAACTGGCAACTTAGCTACAGTGCTAGTGGTGTTGATACAAAGCAGAACAATGGCAACGCTAAGCAAAACAAACATCAGCAGTATATCTACAACAGTTACCGAAGTTGACATTTCATCAGATAGAAACTCAAGGAATTTTATAGGGTAAGATAGAAGTGGCAGATGAGATATTACCGTCTGTGCAATATGAGTTAGTGTGATGTATATGCTCGACTGTGAAGATGATACACATGAGTACAATGATGACGATACATACTTCACAAGTCAAAGTGATGTTAAAACAGGTGTCAAGCCATGTAGTTCTCATCCTTATCGGACAGAGAGCCACAAATCACGTCTCCAGTGACACGCAATAAAGGACAACCGTTGTCCAAGGAATGGGTGCTAAACATAATTACGTACATGGAAGATCATACGCAGCAGTTATTAACAGATTTCGAATAGGTCAGCAGCAACATGACCGGTTAGTGCATAAGAAAAACTACGGATGTTCAAAGGAGGACAAGACACACTTACTACAAAAACTAGTGTTTGTGCGTTTCAAGGATGCTCGATACAATTTACGGGATGTGCATTATAGTGACCTACTACGTTCAGACGACGTAGATTACAGTGATTTCAAGCGAACCAGTAGATGGTTGCATCATTTCATACAGTGCTACAGAATTGGAAAACGAACAACTAGACGATGCACAGAAAACTGTGGAATCTGTCCGAAAATTTGTATATGAGATAAACAAACTTACTTTTTCTTGATTCCTGGTCTGCGTACAAAATTCATACTCCTTTAGAGGGAACTATCGTTTCTGAAAGTCCGCCTGCTTAGCTCAGAGGTAGCATGCCTGCCTACCATTAGGAGGTCCGGATTCGATTATCAGCCAGGTTAGAGATTTGTTTCGTGTTGTCCTCATCATACTCTCATCATCACTGACATGCAAATCGCCCAATGTGGCATCATCTGAAATAAGTCTTGCAACCTGGAGGCCGAACTTCCTCAGTTGAGGCCTTCAACGCTACACAATCTTTTCCTTCCTGAAAAGTGTGTGACATCGCAATTCACGCCACCTGAAACTGTTGGACAAATTCAGACTCTACGTGTTTGTTTTTTCCCTGTCTAGGTGTTCGCCTTCGATTTCGATGGTACGAACCTTTGTGATGACTGTTGCACGCCATTTTGAATTCGATGTTCACGGAGCGAGTTAATGGTTTGTTTGAACATTTCTTGAATGTCGACGGTGTCCATGCTCTCAAGGGTAGTACGTACATCCTACAGAAAGTTGATGTCTGCACCTCACGAACACTCATTTTCTGTCACCCTCCTGATGCTCGTGATCAGTCATTAGAAGCTAATATTTTCCTGACAAAATTGTTAACACAACACTTTCAAGACTGAACTTGCAACCTCACACCCAAGATGTTCCTTGTGAGACGTTCAGTTAAGAATATTATACTACATAAAGGAATTAAGAGATGGTAGTAACAAACGCAAGTAATCTTCTTTGAAAGTCAACTTGAAGTATTATGCAGATTTTAATAGAATTGTATGTTTATTAATGTTTGTATTCCCCATCATCATTCATCATTCAAAATCAATGTCAGAAATGTTTTTTTTAGCAAAGTCATACAGTTGTCTGGGGCCATGATTTTATTTCGAATAGCGTTGTAGACTTGGTTTAGCAGAAAGTCTTTTGACAGCACCTCCAAATGCAATCTAACCACACTTACCATGTGTTGTGCGAAAATTGTGTTACACTTCACATATAATGAATCATTTGAAGGCATTTGTCAGGATCCGTTTTATGTGTTGTACTGCACTGCCCCCAGAAAAATAGAATATATTTTTGATGTTAGACAGTTTTTCCTTTGATCCTGAGAGATAATTCAGATGTTTCAGTTCATTACTTCCGTCATTTTAGTACAAAACAGAAAGATGCAACATGATTTGGCTGAAGATGCAATGCTAGAATTGGATTTTGTGTTGAGGCGCTAACAAGGTAATAATGAAAAACCTCTCTAGTTCCTGATATGTGCTTTATGTAAGCCCACGACCAATTTAGCGCTTTAAATCAAGTCTATTTTCAACTGAGGCTGAAACTTCCATTATTAATGGACAATGATGAAAATACGAATTATATACAGAAAAATTTCTACCTCTTATGTGTTACTTTGTGTAACAAGAAAACTGGTTTACCTCACTTTTTAAACATTTTCTAACAACGGAAGCTGTGGTTAACTACTTACAAACGCACTTTCGTTTACGTATAATTTTTTCATCAGTTGGCCCCGAAGTAACTAAACGAATTAATTCACACTTGAGAGGTGAAGAGTATCGGTCACATATGGTAAATGCACAGATGTTTGTAAAATATACAGTGGTGTAACCGTCATCTAATAGAAAGGAAAAACTAACACAATGATTCTCTACTTGTTAGTTGTTGACCATTTCTTATAATATGAACTGCAAAGAAATCACTGCGGTGCAGTACTCTATTCAAAAACTGATTTCCCTTCCAACCCATCATTTTTTTCCTGTGTTTGTATTTGATGTAAACAGACACATCCGGAAGAAACAAACATATTTTCTGTCAAAAAAATAAAGTAGTGTTTTTGATACTTGGAAAAACCAATATTTTTGGTATTTTTGCAGAATCAGATAAATCTCACGGCACTGTTGCGTTGCGAATACAATTTAAGAGCTTTAAAAGTACACAAAAGTCAAGGTTACAGCTTCAATAGTTTGAAACCATCAAGCAGACAACATGCATGGTCAATACCTGTTAGAATTTTCAGTAGTTTTGAACTACACAGCTACTGCCAAATACAAAAAAATTCAAAGATATCTGAGACACCAACGTCCGGTATTAACCAAAATTGGTGTATTTGATATGGTTAGTCTTCTCGTACAAATAATGTGTTACAGCCGTTCTCATTGGCAAAAAAACTCTATAATATACTTTTTGCTGGAATTACTTCCTCTTAATAACAAAAAAGCATTTTGGTCTTTCCTCTGAATTCTTCATATTCGATATGCAGTTGCTGCACTGCGAATCTGGACGTAGAGTGAGAATATTAGATATTGCGTGAAATGACAAAAGCGAATCGGAAAAGCTTTTGTTAACCAATCTTTCATTAGCTTCTTCAGAATTGTCTCATAAGCGCTACACAGCTTCTTACAATGTCGTCCAACTTCTAGCCGGGATTGACACTAGGCCAGAGGCGTTTTAAACTTTGCTTTCATCGCTTTCACGTGTACCCTTCTTCCTCTTTTGATGACAGGTAAAGATGTGATATAATGCCCAATCGACCCCTCAATCGATAGGAAAATACGCCAAGAATGAACAATGTAAATGTTATTGTACTCGAAAACACAAATCTAAGGAAATCCGTTTACGTCAGAGCCGGGAGTGGTTGTAATATCATAGGCAGAGCTCTTTTATGTACCTAACTGTGAAACAAAGATAGTTTAGAGGAAGAGTCTAGCTCATTATAGACTAGCGTGGAGATCTGCATCAAAGCAGGGTTCGGTCTGAAGGTTACAAAAAAAACCCTGTTGCCACTAGCAATCAACATTGTGGTTGCATGGTAGGCAATATGTGGGGCATCGAATGACGTAAACAGCGTCATTACGTCTGGCATTCCTTAACTTTACGACCGCATCCGGTATCTTTTTTACAGCCTGATCGCAGTTAACACTAAAAGCGGAATCTCGAGATCCTTTAGTAATTCCAACCGCATCGTGTTATTTCTAAACATTCTGGGTTTCCCCTTTTCGCATCCATGTCCTAAGGTTGCTTTTATTACACGTTCGACAGATGAATACAGGACTCACCCTTAGTCTAGGCGTAACACCTCTGACTGTTAATCCACAGATGCTCGATCTCATATTAGGTCACACATACAAACACACACACACACACACACACACACACACACACACACACTCTTCTCTATTTTGATTGTTTCACGCAGTCAGATACCAGAAATATGTTGAAGTGCCACAATAGCTGTTTGCGCGAAGTTAAGTGCGTGAAGTAGTGTGAGAGGGGTAGTGATGAGGGATGAGATGTATGGAAGAATTACAACATACGATTTTCATTGTTTTGTACATAATTGCGACGCAAAGTTCCATATTATATTATCTACATTCTGTATATTGTACATCTCTTTCGAAGTGATTTGTCGACATAACTGTTCAGAAGAACCAATGGATGAATAAATATAGTTTTGGTGTTGTAGCGGACGTACTCAGGCACTCAGCGGTTACATGACCACCAGGAGCAAAATACAAACCTCCAATGTGACGGTAGTTCGTGAAACAGCCTACACTGTTTAAAAAGTGAGAGATGCACAAATTCGTCTTGGAGGCTGATGAGGCAGTTCAAAGAAACTGCCCCCACTTCCGCCTCCACGCCTGCATTGCTGGTGCGAGCACTCTCGGAGGAACGTAAACAATTCTCTGTGTCTTCTCCAGCGTCGACACTTCGCTTAATGTATTTAAAACACCACTCTTTTGGACTGGATGGTGAAAATTGTGTGCGCTGAGATATTGAGCCATTTTATGTGATGTTTAACCACAGCAAACTTTGGTACAGTCTCTTCACCTCGACAACGTTACAGTAGCGCTAATTTGCTCCGTAACTGCGAATCTTTCGGGCAGCTTCTCAAGCTGACGAAACTTATATGCAGTCTCCTCGGCTCCGCCGGCACCATCTCTGTGACAGAATGACGTAGTGATGACGTACGACGACCTGTCACAGTCTGCCTATGAGCTACATATGTTCATTACAATAGCAGCCACGACAGTCAGTTGTTCCTGATGAAACCCATTGGAGGATTTCGTCGAATGCTCAAGATTTTATCCAGATTTGACGTGATACGTGAAGTGAGAACATTTCCGCAAGAGGACAACGCGAGAACCTGATTTTTTTTTAAATTTTTGTATACCTATGGTACACGAAGTTCAGAACTCAAAGATTCATCCCACAAAATGGTTCGAGACAATTCTCAAAAATCCTCGAGGAAATCGGCTTTGAAATTTGCCGACCGTTCGTAATATGCTAAAGCAACGTTGTTGTTCACCTACATCCAGTGCGCCTACGAGGCAGAATGTTTGCCTGCGACCTAGGAGTTTTAGTTTCGATTGCTCGCTGATGAAAATTTTTAAACAGAGAGGCATTTTCTACTAGCAATTCCGTGAAGTTTAAAATACTTACAAATGGAAAAAAATAGCGTTAGAGACACGTAATCGATGGCTCGAGTATTGTTTCGATTATTTTTTTTCTTCCGTTCAATTCGAATAACTATGTCATTTCAATACAAAATTCGTTAAATATATGCTAACTAACACATATCTAATTGCTGTTATTGTGAAACTTGCGTGTCTTATTTCTAACTGCGTATCACACACAAGTATACAGTTTTCATTGCATATAAAAATCCTGTATCACTGATCTTTTGTAAAACATTGTTTAAATTTTTTAAAAAATTACACATTAAATTCTTTTGCGTGCTGATGGATTTTACGCCACAGATAAATTTTCATGGAAGATGCACCGCTGCTTGAGCAACGGCAATCACAAAACATTTACATTAACTTTAAATACAGCATTTAAATAAAATGTATAAATGGTTACAACTTTTGTCTTTTCCGTTTATTGTTGAGGGTTTCGTGTTTATCGTTCTTCAAGTATTGTTTCATGTCATTCGTACGTAGACTCTCCTACCCCGTTGCGGACGCAGTTTATAAAACAACATATGAACCAAGTGGATGGTCTTGTCGTGGATGTTGGAAACGACGTTCATATACACTATTTTCTTGCTGTTTATTTTGCCAACAGTCGCTGATAGCAATCCTTCTGACTTAAATTTTATTCGTTTCCACAGACCTGCGACTGTGGAGCAACGTCCCTGTGATGTCGTGCAGCTGTCGGCATCAAATCATTTATGAACATGTAAGCTGCTGAGCGCAACATTTGCTTAAGGATTTGCCTGCAAAATATGATCAGACCGTCTTCCAATTTAAGTCTTTGTGTTTAATCTGGTTTGTAGGGGGGACATCGAGAATAATCGGCGTTGCTTTAGCATACTGAAGACGGTCGAAAAACTTCAGAGCCAATTTTCTCGAGAATTTATGAAAGTTGCAATGAACTGCTTTCGCTGATCGATATTTGAGTTCCGATCTTGATGTACCGCAAATATAAAAAAAATATATACTAGGTCTACAACTTTGCTTCCGACGTTTTTTCTCGAAGTTCGGGGCTTTATTCTGAAAAACTTACAAAAAAATTATGATACATAATATTGCCAATCGCTGTCCACCACATTCTCCCATCTTTCGGATAGCATACGAATCCCGTGGCGGAAGAACTGGATGTTTTTTGTGGGGATCTAAGAATCGATTCAATTTTGCACTTGTTAATACGATAGGAAATGCTGGTCAGCAGACTGTATGTCACTGATCTAAAAAGGTGGTAGTCACAGAGAGCAAGGTATTGAGAATACGGCGGGAGGAATAGGGCTTCTCATTTGAACGTTTCAATGTATATTTTGACGGGTTTTGCGACATGGGGTCGAGCACTGACCTGATGCAAAATTACTTTTACGTGTCCATCGCTGTATTGTGACCGTTAGTGTATCAGTGCTGGACTCCAACGCATCAGTTGCTTTCGATAATGATGTCCTGTGACTGTCTTCGTCTGTTTCAGTAGCTACGAAAACGTTCTGTCTTCCACTAACATGCCGGTCTTCAACATCAAAATCACCGTTCTTAAGGCGTTGAAAACATTCTCTGCACGTTTAAGAGCCACAGCCGGAGATAACTTCATGTTAAAGAAGAAAATTAAAACCTCCCGCAAATGACGAGAAATCGATACGAAAGTTGACATATTTAACCGAGAATAACCTTATTATGCAATCACAAATCGACTAATATTTTTATGGCATTATGTTTACAGATGCCTAAGCTTATTGTATTACACCTACAACTAGTCACCTGAACCCCTTTGCCGCTACTGCCGTCTATTGCAAAACGACTGAAGCAAAGTTGTAGACCTAATATGTGTACAAAAATTCGATTGTCATGCGGTTCCCGTATTAGCCTAGTGCATCAACTTGTTTTCTGTTACACGGAAAATATTTCCCAAAAAAAGGTTGCAGTATTACTTCAAAAGGCATAAATCAATCTTGCATGGTTATCGTCCTCAGCACGAGGATTTTGTTGACAGGCGACAAGCAGCAGAGATAACTTGATGCCTTTCCAGCTTCACAGTGGTCGTGACCCATTTATCAGGCGCGATAAACGCGAGACAAGGACGCTCTTGTGGACCTATCTGTAGCCGTCATGGAGCAGTCGCCGATCACCAGTCTGTGCAAGAGCAACCACACGAGCCACTTGGGACCAGGTGAGGTCATCTTACAAGTAACAGTTGCCCTAGTTTTGTCATGTAACCGTAAACACATCATAGTCACTCCCCCGATATCTGCCAACCACGTCATCGACGTCTGACCGTTTATCCACACAGTGTGTTTCAGGGGAAATAGTATATACGAGGCGCATTTTTGAAATAAGTACCGTTTTGATATATTGCCACTGGAGCTCTGCAGCTGCCGTACTGCACATGCTCGTAAAGTATCTCCAACTGTTACTCAAACACATATGCAATAGCTTTCGATTTAATTAAACGTGTGGTGATCACGCTGTGAGCGGTGGAAGAGATATAAAATGGCGAAGAGCATTTTAAAATAGTTGCAGAAATGTACACGATATGAAACGAAGTACGATGGTGGTTTGAAAAGTTCTCGAAACGGAATATAAAAAAGTACTTACATCACTGAAACTTTTTTATTTTTCAATGTAGACTCCTTGTAGATTAATGCACTTGGTCCAACGATGTTCCAGTGCCCTGATCCCACCTCGAAACTGAGTTTCCTCCAGGCCTGAAAAATATTTGTCAACTCCAGCTATCATTTCTTCGTTTGAAGTGAATCTTTCTCCACCAAGAAAAATTTTCAATTTTGGGAAAATATGGAAGTCTGATGGAGCCATATGAGGTGAATAAGGCGGGTGTGGTAAAAATTCATACCTTACTTCGTGTAATTTCGCCATGCGACGGCACATGTGTGCGGGCGAGTTTTTGATCCAGCGTCAAAAGTCGCGGCGCCCATCTTGTAGATAAATTTTTCAGTTAAAATGTGGTGTACCCTTTCAGATGACATCTGGCAAGCATGAGCAATTTCATGTAATTTCAATCGGTGATCCCCCATGACCATTTTGTGCCCTTTTGCAGTGATATCTGGAGTAGTTACACATCTTGGTTGACCACTGCGCGGATCATCTTCTAAGCTCTCCCGACTCAATTTAACAGTTGAATATGAAGGAATCTCAATTTTTTTCCGTCTTGTCAAATCACTATGCGGGAAAAACAACAGAGCTAAGTCACCGCCACAGCTCTCTTCCAAGAACACTGACGTGGCACATGTTTACAGGCAACAGTCCAATGAGTATCACGGGAACAACTCGTCACGCTAGCGCTGACCTCTCATCGTGATTCCGAGAACATTTCAAACCAGGCTGGTAGGCAAGCTTTCGTCACTACTCATGACCTGGTGCAGAAAGTCCATAAAAAATGGATGTCATGATGTCATCATTATCTCATGCCTCTCTTCACGTTTCAGGAAGTGTTCTGTACGAAGCTGTGACAAGATACTTACAGTATTGGAAGTTGCGTGCACGCTTGCTTAGGAAAATCTTACTGAGTTGTACAAAACAAACGCATTGACTTTGGCTGTATCCACTTCCTTTCCTTTCTTCCCCTTTTCCCTCCAGGGCTCCCTCTCTCCTTCCTCCCCTTCCTTTCTCCCTCTCCTCTCCTCTCCCCTCCTCTCTCCCAGTTCTGCCACTCCCTCCCCCCTCCCCTCACCCTTCCTTTCTCCCAGTGGCTTCTTCACCCTCCTCTTTCCCCCCTGCCCGTCCCCTGCACACAGTGGCAGGCGCCCCATCTCATCAGTCTGTTCAGTGTGCTGAGGATCGTCACCAATGTGCTACAGTGCTCTCTTCCTCTATGTGCATCAGTGTTTTCTTCGGTGTGCTCCTTCGTTCACATGTAAAACTGTTTGTCCATGTTTGTGTGCACTGTTGAACTTGCTTGTAAAACCGGTGCCTTACACGAATGCCTTCATTTTATTTCTTATGTATGTCTCCTGTTTTTACCATTCGTGTATGTATGTTTTTCTCTCTCCATCTTCACTATCTGTACTTCTTTTGGCCGAAGAGCAGCGTACCCTCCGCCACACACCGTCAGGTGACTTCCGGAGTATGGATGTAGATGTAGATGTATGCAGGCCACTGCCGGCCCACCTCATACAAGGCATGAAATTACAGTAAAGAAAAAAAAAATAGCTGCATCAAAGGGAAAAAAATTTGTATGGCACATTGTCTCTGATATAAACGGCTTTCTGTAAAGAATGCCCAGCGCAATTTGTCCATAGAAAACGTCGAGGAAAGATCCACTAATCCCCCTGTCCAAACTCCACAACTTTCCCGGTAGGTATGCTACCCTACCACATTAATGTGACTACCGCTCAAAAGTCCGAATAATTACTTCTTGCAGTGTGGGTAGCTGCAACACGTGCAGGAAGAGAATCAATGAGGCCCTGGAACATACCGATAGGGATGTGGAGACATGACAACTCCAGTGCTATGGCCAGCTCAGTTGAGGAGCCATGATTCTGGGTTGGGATTAATTCTGGGGTGTTTGGTGACCGGGAAAGTACGTTAAATTCATCCTGGTGCTCTTCGAACCAACGCACATACATGCGAGCTGTGTGACAGGTTGCATTGTCCTGCTGGTAGATGACATCATGCAGAGAAGAAATAAATTACACGTAGGGATGGAATAGAATAGAGGCATACTTGTGTTGATATATTGTGCCTTCCAGAATGACGAGATCGAACAGCGAATGCCACGAAAACATTCCCTAGACCGTAACGCATCCTCTGCGGCCGAGGCCGCTCCGCTTTCAGACGTTTCACGCCGTACGCGCCAATGGCCATTTGTCAGATGGACCGTAAAACGCGTTTCATTTGAAGACGCCATCTGTCGCCACTCAGTGGACGCCCAGTTGCGGTACTGACGTGCATTTTCCAGCCATTGTTGCTGATGAACAGCTGTCAGCATGGGTGCATGAACCAGGCACCCGCCACAGAGGTCCAAATACAGCAACGTTCGCTGGACGGTACTCGGTTCATTTTTGGCTCAACAGTTGCACGTCTGTTTGACCGTATTCAACTCCGCGGCCGCCGTTCACCCCCCTCATCTAAAAGGTCGTGGAGCATAACTGTTGCCTCGGCATCGGCTTTCGATAGCGTCATTTTGCAATATACAGTACACATTAATCATGGAAGCAGACGAACAGTTTATAAACTCAGACGCTTCGGAAACGTTTCCACCCTTCGTCCGAAAGCCAATGTTCGTGCCCTTTAGGACGTCAGTTTCCGCATTACAGCGATGACTGCACCGTTTTGCACCTCCTACCGACACGCTTTATATACCCTATCCTCCCCTCCCGCTCCCCCCTGCTAGAGCTACCATCTGGTGTCTGTGAGTGGTTATTGCACGTTGACACTGAACATAGGCAGTGGTCACATTAATGTGACTGGACTGTGCAGAAGAGCTGCAAATACTAATGAAATTGAATGGAGATGCTCGAACAAGAACTAATTGTATAATGCCAATTTTTTACACTTGGAGTTGATCATAGTTTACTTTATTTTCTGTGGAACACAATCATAAAATTTCTTATTAAGACTAGACCTTCAGAAATTACAATGGAAAGCATCAAAATCAAAATAGGAACATGGAATTTAAAACTAGAATATCTTCTATTTGACAAAGCATCCTTTCAAATAAATATAACAGGAAGTATTGTCCATACTCCTAGAGCAGCATGTGTGTTGTTGTTGTTGTTGTTGTTGTTGTTGTTGTGCTCTACAGTCCTGAGACTGGTTTGATGCAGCTCTCCATGCTAATCTATATTGTGCAAGCTTCTTCATCTCCCAGTACCTACTGCAACCTACATCCTTCTGAATCTGCTTAGTGTATTCATCTCTTGGTCTCCCTCTACGATTTTTACCCTCCACGCTGCCCTCCAATGCTAAATTTGTGATCGCTTGATGCCTCAGGACATGTCCTACCAACCGATCCCTTCTTCTAGTCAAGTTGTGCCACAAACTTCTCCCCAATTCTATTCAATGCCTCCTCATTAGTTACGTGATCTACCCACCTAATCTTCAACATTCTTCTGTAGCACCACATTTCGAAAGCTTCTATTCTCTTCTTGTCCAAACTATTTCTTGTCCATGTTTCACTTCCATACATGGCTACACTCCATACAGATACTTTCAGAAACGACTTCCTGACACTTACGTCTATACTCGATGTTAACAAATTTCTCTTCTTCAGAAACGCTTTCCTTGCCATTGCCCGTCTACATTTTGTATTCTCTCTACTTCGATCATCATCAGTTATTTTGCTCCTCAAATAGCAAAGCTCATTTACTACTTTAAGTGTCTCATTTCCTAATCTAATTCCCTCAGCATCACCCGACTTAATTCGACTACATTCTATTATCCTTGTTTTGTTTTTGTTGATGTTCATATTATACCCTCCTTTCAAGACACTGTCCATTCCATTCAATGCATGAAATTCGTTTTCAAACTACGTAAAAGACCAGTAGTACGTACATGTATGGGTGAAATAATCTGAATACAGTTTCTCTTCTCACTCCTAACGCTAATTTGAGCATCTCCTACAAGTGACTTACAAACATGAAAACAATTATCTTTATAGTTTTGCGTCGTCAGTATTGCTAAGTGGAAGATATACAGGGTGAAAAGTATTTAAACCGACAAACTCTGGGAGGTTGTAGGGGACATCAAAGCAAATATTTTCCCTAATGTCATTTTTTTCCTATGATGAGTATTTAAACCAGTAGAGGAAGATTTCTCTTGCGGCAAATTAATTTAACCAACAAACACTTTTCCATTTTTTTATGACCAAGAGACAACACATTAACACAACCCAATTTGAATTACAGTAGATTTTCAAAAATGCCTCCATTAACATGTAAACAAAGTTTACAGCGTCGGATCATGTTCTGTCTGACACGGGCAAAAACCCCAGGAGTATCTTGAATTGTTCCTGCTGCTACTATCCGGGCTACCAGATCCTCTTCTGATGCAACAGGAGTTGTGTAAACAAGGTTACGCATCTCTCCCCACACAAAAAAGTCCAGAGGGGACATATCTAGGGATCGAGCAGGTCATGGTACAGGATAATTTCTGCCAATCCACGTTTTTGGGTACCGTCGGTCCGGGAATCTACGCACACGACGACTGAAATGTGCTGGCGTCCCGTCATGTTGGAACCACATGCGTTGTCTTGTAGGGAGCAGGACGTCTTCCAGCAAGTCTGGAAATGCTCTGGCGAGAAAATTGTAATAGTGCCTGCCATTTAATGGCCTATGTAGCAGATATGGCCCAATTAAACAGTCCCCAACAACACCGATTCACACATTAACGAAGAACCGCACTTGTTGATCAATCCGCTGTGCGGCTCGTCCATTGTGGTGCGCTACGTAGTACGCACCAACCGCATCAGTGTACTCACTCCAGGTGTGTCGCTCCATTAGTAAACAGAGACAATGCACTACTACACTGGTGGGCAGCAGTCGCCTACAACTGAAGAGCGTAATACGCCCTCTAACAACTAAAGATCGTAATACGGCCTCTAACAACTGAAGAGCGTAATACAGCCTCCACCGGTTTAAATAATCCTCATAGGAAAAAATGACATTAGGGAAAAATATTTGTTTTTATGTCCCCTACAACCTCCCAGAGCTTGTCGGTTTAAATACTTTGCACCCTGTATACGTACTACATCGCTGAACTTAGCTAAGGTAACCTTTTAAAAAACGAAGTGTGAATCATAAAATTACGTAATAACAAACATTTTCTATGATGACAATGCACAATGATTTTCCATAGTAGGAAATAGTATCCATGTCGGCCATTGGGACTGCTCTTCTTCCATCAGAAGCTTGTTTACGTCCCTGAGCATTTGGATGGCGGAGTCAACGCGGCTCGGACAAGGTGGCTGGTAAATGTCTACCTACCTTGAGGGCACCTGAATAGCCCACTGCGAGAGTAGGAACCGTCTTCGTTGGACGAGGACTCGGGGTGTAAATAGATAGTCATTTAGTGAGCAACTAATTGCCAGGAATATTGGGCGCAAATTTCACAGATTATTGTTTGGGCGCGAATTTCAATGGACGCAGCTTTCATAGCCCTAGGGGTAGCCGCGCTGTCTAGGTCGCCTTGACCCGGTTCGCGCGGCTACCCCCATCGGAGATTCAAGTCCTCCATCGGGCATGGGTGTGTGTGTTGTCCTTAGCCTAAATTAGTTTAAGTTACATTAAGTAGTGTGAAAACCTAGGGAGCGGTGACCTTAGCAGTTTGCTGCCATACGGACTTACCACAAATTTCCAAAATTCCAGCTTTCATTCACTCGTGACAAAGAAAAATTGCTTATGTTACACCAGAATCAAAACAACGGTTCTTTCAATGGAGTCGTTCAGTATCCCCAAGAAACTGAAGTTCCAGCAATCAGTTTCAGCCTGTAAAATTATGTGCACTGTGTTTTGAGATATGCAGGGTATTTTGGTTGCCTAGTTTTTGCCGCAGCGTGCCACATGCAGTGGAGCGGTTATTTTGAGATCTTAAATAAACTGCGCCGTCGAATACAAAACAAAAGGCAGGGCATCCTCCATAGAGTGATAGTTTTTCTGCACTTGAGATAACATCTCCTTGTGAGGGAACAATGTGAGCACCCTCCGCAAAGCCCTGACGTAGCGCTCAGTGGCTGTAACTTGTTCTTGCACTAAAAGAAGCGCCTTTCTGGTTAGCGCTAGAATGAAGAAGATGTTGTTACTAGGTCAGTACAGGACTGGTTGAAACTGCAGGCGGCAGAGTTCTCTGAGGATGGACTTCGGAAGCTGGTCATACGATACTATAAGCACCTGAACAAGGATAAAAATTATGTTGAAAAGAAGATTAAAGTCCTGCTTTTCGTCTAAAAATTAAGTTGTTGTAACAATTTTTTTATTTGTATTTTATTTTATCATGACACTTGCTTCCAAAAATTTCGTCTTATTTGATGAGGATCTTGCATGGACATTGCGCAATTTTGAATTCAGAAGTTCATATAAAACAGCTTCCAGTTTTCATTTCAAAATGGCTCTGAGCACTATGGGACTTAACATGTGAGGTCATCAGTCCCCTAGAACTTAGAACTACTTAAACCTAACCAAGGACATCACACACAACCATGCCCGAAGCAGGATTCGAACCTGCGACCGCAGCGGTCACGCGGTTCCAGACTGTAGTGCCTAGAACCGCTCGGCCACAGTTTTCAGTGGTGGAAGAGATACAGCTGCGCCGCACGGGATAGTCGCGTGGTCTAGGGCGCTTTATCACGGACCGCGAGGCTACCCCCGTCAGAGGTTCGAGTCCCCCTTGGGCATGGCTGTTTGTGTTGTCCTTAGCGTAAGTTAGTTTAAGGTAGATTAAGTAGTGCGTCAGCTGAGGGACCGAATCTGCAGGCAGTGCTGTATTTCGCTCGGGGTGTTAAAATGCTCGCCTTTTAGTAGTATACGTCACGCAGTGTAGATACAGAGCACCGAGTTCGAATCCACTCTTTCTGTGGTTTCTTTTTTTTTTTTTTTACCCCTTCTCGGCTGTCTGCTAAGGGCGTCAGTCTGATGGAACCTCGATTTGGCGAGAGAGCTCGTAGTTGCGTCAACATCAACACAGTTTATGCTCGAGAGTTTGCTGGTCCAGCAGTGGCCACCGACCACCAGCCACTTGACGGCGACCACCGTCTCACCAGGTGAGCGCGGCGCGTTTCTGCTCTCACATAGGTAAGCCTGAAATTGTTTCTTGTTCGAGTTTGGCCTTTCGCGCAAAATAACTTCGATAAACCGAATGAACACCGTGCAGTTACACAAGACGCGTATGTCACTAAAAGTGTGTTCAACAATTGTCATTTTCTTATTTGAAGTACTAGTACTAGTCTTCCAGTTGCGAATTGGATTTTGCTCATTTTAAATCTTGCGAACATAGTTTGAACGTTGTACAGGGACACCCAGAGTCCGTTAACATTTGAAACGATCAAATCACGGAATAATGTACATAGAGAGGTAAAACTTGACTCACATGCCTGAAATGCCACGGAGTTTTATTGAAACCAAAAACGAATGCAAAAACCGTTCAAAATATGGTGCTGGAAAGCAACACGTCAGTGACGCTGGATGAGAATTGTGTATGAGCTGTAGTGAGAGGAGAAAAATGCGCCAGCAGTCGCGGCATTTTGGCTTTAACAGAAAAAGCATTGTTAGTGAAGCTTTACTATCACAATGGAGAATCCGCTTGATACGCCCGCTAAACCAGCTGGGCAGAACAGGTGATTAGAATTGTGGAAAGGGCCAAATAAGGTTGGGGTCAGTTTCACCTTAAACTTTTTATTGAGTAACACATTTACAACCAAAGCGGCACATAGCCGAACTTTTACAACTACGAGTTTCAAACTTCAAATTTTTCACGGCTGAAGGCCTCCAAACAAGAAATCTTAAAAATCAACAAGGTAAATTTCAAGTGAGTGAAAACACGCAATTACAGTTACATACAAAAATAACTAAAAAATCTATATATCACAGCTAGGCTGAAAGCCTCAAGGCAAGGGTAGATAGACAAACATTAAATGAAGTACAATACAAACGGCTGAAGGCCCAAAATAAAATTTTCAATATTAT
The DNA here is from genome assembly GCF_021461385.2 of Schistocerca piceifrons. NCBI lineage: Eukaryota > Metazoa > Arthropoda > Insecta > Orthoptera > Acrididae > Schistocerca > Schistocerca piceifrons. Next base: position 136,238,691 of record NC_060145.1, on the reverse strand, counting down.
AAAATTAATTACGATAAACTTTCAAAGGCAGAAGGCCGCAATGTTTAAGATTGGAAGGTAATTTTAAGAATAAGGTTACAAAGTTGAAGACCCACAATTAATTATCCAGAATTTTAAGAAAATATAGCCATAAGCCGTAAGTTTTACGTAGCTGAAACTGGACTAAAAGAAAAGACAACACAACGGCAACAACCTTTCAGCAAATATCCACTTGCCGGAATTCAAACTTACTTACATAAAACACAGTAAAACCAAGAATGTTGTTTTTAATCCTTGGCTATCATAGATTATAACCAGACAGTTGAACACCGATGAGTAAGACGGTAAGGACAACAGCACTCAGAAGCCTCCAGGGGGTCGGTCTGCCCTCGTTCACTTAGGTGAGACAGGTGGTGAGCCCAACTGCACCTGATCCGTCGGAACCCAACCAAGGGACAGCCATGGACCGACCGACAAACGACTTGATTGCCACCAATCGGTACATTAGAATTCAAACACAAAATGTTACGGGCGTGATTATCCACAATGTAATATGTACATGAATTAAGCTGTCAAAACTACACAACGTGTTGGACAGAGACAACAGGTGAGGAAAGGACGCTGCCTGAAATTACGTTAGTGGCCAGGGCAGGGAATCGGAACACTAACGGCCACAAGGCAGAAAATTTCGCTGGTGCACTTAAATTGTAGTCAACAAGTATAGTTAATTCCACCGCATGGCGACTAAATTTCAGCAATACAAACACTCGATGTTGCGCCCAGGAAAACTTCCCCAACAGCGAACCACCAAAACGAACCACACAACATGAATGGACGTGGCTTGGGTACTTAAAAAACCACTCAAGTTTGACGTCCTGGGTCGGTGAACCACGAAGCTCGTAGCGATCGGAAAGCTCCACACAAGCTGCAACACTGCGCAGGAAGTGCCAGCGGACCCAGCCGACTGCACCGCGCGGAGATAACTTCCCTGGTCAGCAGCAACCGACCGACTCCTCTCAGAGTGCCGACAACATCTAAAATAGTCCTCAGTGGAAATAACACAAACGACACACACAACCAGACAAACACTTGCAGGAAGACCTGAACGATACCCAACAGTAACTAAGCACGCACGAAGACAAATCGGGAGTCGATGCACACACACAGCCGACTCATGAACGATCGGCGAGCCAAATCGCGTCGTCCGGTAGGACGACCGACCGACGATCCACCAAGATTGTGGCTCGGCGCAAGTGATGCGTGGCGGCAATGCGAGCCACGTCGACGCAGACCTCACTGCTGCTTCAATCCGACTCCACTTGTACCGCATTGCATCTCCCCGACTGGCAGGTCCTGACTGCGCTCCAGACACGTTCCAACTGACTGGCAGTCCGAACTCGCGACCTGAACTGGCTTACGACAGACAACGCCCTGGAAGTAATAGCAGTCAAGCAAAGATACTATGAAAGGGGATATATCGATACGCGCTGCTAGCGCCCGTCACAGTCAGGCAAAGCAGCAACTCAGTAACAGTAGTAATTTAAATTAACGTAGTCAAATGCATTGAGATTGACGGACATCATTTTGAGCATTTATTGCATTAATGTGGTATTTACAGGTAATCACGCTGTAACAGCATTCGTGCTCAGAAATGATAAGTTCATAAAGGTACTTGTGTCACATAGGAACAACCGAAATAAAATATTCAAACGTACCTACGTTCTGTATTTTAATTTTAAAATCCTACCTGTTAGCAACTGTTCGTCTAAAATTGTGAGCCATATGTTTGTGACTATTACAGCGCCATCTGTCACAAAGCGAAAAAAGTGGTCCAACTAGAACATTCATATTTCTTTACGTACTACACGAATATGTAATAAAAAAGGAAGTTCCTATTTAAAAAAACGCAGTTGATATCCGTTTGACCTATGGCAGCGCCATCTAGCGGGCCAACCATAGCGCCATCTGGTTTCGTCCTTCAAGCTAGACTAGTTTCGTTCTTTGTAGTTTTTCGTTTGATGCTTATTTCGTGAGATATTTGGCCCGGTCACTATCAATGGACCACCCTGTACATCAGTTTTACAGTTTTACAATGAGTTTATAAACATTGTCACTATCTCTTCTTTCGTCTAAGTTTTCAATGAATTTGTTGAAAGTACTTCTTCATTCACTTATGGTGTTTTTAAATTTGATGTTATCTTTCGTCATTCTACCACATACCTTTGATCTCTCATTGAATCCACTTTCTTCCTCGCATTCTCTCTGTCTGTTTTCATGAAAGAGCAAGATCTGGAGAAACCTCGTGGGTGTCCCAGCAGTACCCGATGGATCAAGGAGAACAGCATCAGTCACGTTCCGCTTGGATGCTGAACATGAATGTTCGGCTGCCCCGCCCGTCTGCATAAGATATCCATCCTGCCGTTTGCGGAAGGTGTTCTGTGTCACAGAAAAGGTTCGATCACGATCAAAGAACATTTAAAATAGGGTAAAAAATTAAGTGATTGTAATGCAGACTGAATAACATCGTATTGGGAATCATGAAGGGAAACGACAATAAGTCAAGTGCCAGAACTTTAAAGTAATAGTTATAATTTATTGTGTTGAGTTCATAAAAATAGTTCCACACAGAAACTGCAGCTAATGTTGTCCTTTACTTTATGGTTTATCTTTCCTAGCCATGATGATGGAAATAAGGCGAGAAATGAGTGCTGTAGCCCATCGATAGCTCTGAGTAATGGAGTCACGCTATAATGTGAAAGCTGCATTGGCTCTTGCTTCAAATCTCGCTGGAAGCCAGCTCAACTATTCTGTGGCAGTGCTACAACCAACCAGATCGAAAATGAATAAGGAAATCCTAGAAAACTTCTGTATCAGTAACCTTCTCACTAGTTCCAGTACTGTATAGTGTAACAACGAAAAACTTACGATATTCCATACTTCATAAGGCCTTTTATTTCTTCTGCCGACATAATTTTGATTTTTGTCAATAGATCATTTTAGTTATGATATCGTGGCACTGAATAAGTTAATAACTGGGTTTTTTAATGCGTCCACTCTAATAATTTTGACTATGTGCACAAATGTGATACATTTACCGTAATTTCACAATCTGTGATTATAATTACAGCATCCAATATGTACATTTTTGGACCTGTCATGACATTATGATTGGCTCAAATGGTTCAAATGGCTCTGAGCACTATGGGACTTAACATCTTAGGTCATCAGTCCCCTAGAACTTAGAACTACTTAAACCTAACTAACCTAAGGACATCACACACATCAATGCCCGAGGCATGATTCGAACCTGGGACCGTAGCAGTCCCGCGGTTCCGGACTGCAGCGCATAGAACCGCACGGCCACAACGGCCGGCCATTATGATTCTGTGAAGATGACATCTGCTAAATCAACGTTAAGCTTCTGAAACTGACATACTAATCTATTGAAACCGATAAAGCAAAATAAAAATAGCTCTGCAACTGAAATATACACTATATTGCAGCTGCTGAGAACATAACAGCTATGAATAAAATAATGTTTGAATATGTCACAGGACAGCACGTAAACACACCTTTCAAGACACTGTCCATTCTGTTCAGCTGCTCTTCCAAGTCCTTTTGCTATCTCTGAAAGAATTACAATGTCATTGGCAAACGTCAAAGTTTTCATTTCTTCTCCCTGATCTATGCTTCCAGTCGAAATTCTTCTTTTGTTTTCTTTACTGCTTGCTGAATGCACAGATTGAATAACATTGGTGATAGGCTACAATGCTGCCTCACTCCCTTCTCAGCCTCTTTCATGCCCCTCGACTTTTGTAACGGCCTTCTGGTTACTGTGAAAGTTGTAAATAGCCTTCTCTCTCTGTGTTTTAAAACCCCTGATACGTTCAGAATTTCAAAGACAGTATTCCAGTTAACATTGTCAAAAGTTTTCTCAAAGTCTACACATGCTATCAAAGTAGGTTTGCCTTTCCTTAACCTATCTTCTAAGTAAAGTCGTAGGGTCAGTACTGCCATGCATGTTCCTACATGATCCGACTTCTACCAATCTTTCCATTCTTCTATTAAGAATTCGTATTAGTATTTTGCAACCAAGGTTTATTAAACAGATAGTTGGATATTATTGACACCTACTTTCTTTGGAATTTGAATTACTACATTATTCTCGAAATCTGAGAATATGTCGGCTGTCTTATACACATTGCACATCAGATGGAAGGGTTTTGTCATGGTTGGCTCTGCCAAGGCTCTCAGTAGCTCCGACGCAATGCTGTCTACTCCCGGGGCCTTGTTTCGACTCAGATGTTTCAATGCTCAGTCATATTCTACTCGCAGTATCACATCTACATCATACTTTTTAAGCCACCTAAGGCTTTGTGGCGGAGGATATTTTTTGTACCTCTAACTAAGCCCTCCAACCCTATTCCTATGGCGAATAGCGCGTGGGAAGAATGCATTAACTGTAATTTCTCGAATTTTCCCCTCATATTCATTACGTCAGACTTACGTGGGGGAAGGGGGAGTAATTAATTGTCCAACTCTCCCCAGAGAGTGTTCTCTAGAAATTTCGACAGAAATTTCCTCAGTTATGCACAATGCCTCTCTTGTAAGATCTTCCAATGGAGTTTGTTGAGCATCTCCTTAACACTCTCGTGTCGACTAAGCAATCCTGTGACGAAATGTGACGCTCTTCATTGCATCTTCTCTCTCTCTCTCTCTCTCTCTTCTATCAGTCCTATCTGCTAGGGATCCCAGATAGATGAACAATACTCACGAATACGTCGAACAAGTGCCGGCCACTTCCTTCGTGGATGAGGTATATTTCCTTGAGATTCTTCCTATGGATCTGAGCCTGGCATCTGCTTTTCCCTTTATTTGTTATATGTGGTCATTCCATTTAAGGTCGCTCTGGATAGTTACTTCCTGTGTATACGCAATATGTTACATTTATTTACGTTCAGGGTCAACTGTCAGAGCCTGCACCATTCATCAATTCTCTGAAGTCGTTCTACAAATCGTTACTATTTCTGTCGCTACTACTTTGTTATAGATAACCGCATCATATGCGAACAGCCTTAGACAGCATCCGACTCTTTCTACTAGATCATTTATATACATTGTAAACAGTAACGATCCTATAACACTTCCTTGGAGTACCCTGGAAATTACCTTTACATCTGTCTATGTTGTTCTATTAAGAGCGACGTGCTGGATTCTGTCTGCAAGCAAGTCTTGAATCCAGTCGCAAATCTGCACCGATACTCGATAAGCTCATACTTTTTCAGTGCGGGACGGTGTCCGATGCCTTCCTGAAGTCGAGGAACACGACATCAACCTGAACGACATTTTTTACGGCGTTGTGGATCTCGTCTTCATCTACGTCCTCTTCCATTTCCATAACTTTCCCTTCAAGTTCATCTCCCTTGCATAGACGCTCTACGTTCTTCTTTCACCTTCCATCTTTCCATTCTTTGCATACGAATGGTTTTTGCATTTGAGCTCTCTATATTCACACACTTGTTTGTCTTTTCTTCAAAGACGTCATTAATTTTCCTACCGGCAATACCTAGGTTTCTCCTACGGAACTATGCTTCTAAATCCTTACATTTGCCCTTTAGCCATTCCTGCTTAGACCGAGCGAGTTGGCGTACTGGTTAGCACATTGGAATCACTTTCGGGAAGAAGATGATTCAAACCGACGTCCGGCCATCCAGATTTGGGTTTTCTGTGATTTCTCTAAATCTTTCTGGTCAAATTACGGCGTAGTTCCTTCGAAGGGGCACGGCGGATTTTCTTCCCCACCCTTGACGCAATTCGAGCATGTGCTCCGTTTCTATTGACCTCGATGTCGACGGGACATTAAAGACAATCTTCCTTCCTTTCTTCATTCCTGCTTAGCCATTTTGCACTTACTGTCAGTCTCACTATTTAGACATTCGTATTCCCTTTCACCTGCTCTATTGACTTCACTTATGTATTATTCCCTTTCATCAGTTAAATTCAACATCTTCAGTGTTATCCTAGAATTCCTACCAGGCCTTGGATTTTTACCCATTTGATCCCCTGCTACTTTACCTATTTCATCTCTCAAAGCTACCCATTCGTCTTCTACTGTTTTTATCCCCCTGTTCTAGTCAATCGTTGCCTAGTAGTCTCTCTGAAAGTCTCTCAACAACCTGAGGTTCTTTCAAGCTATCCAGGTCCCATCTTCCTAGTATACTACCTTTTGTAGTTTCTGTAGTTCTAATTTACAGTTCATAACCAATAAATTGTGGTCAGAATCCACATCTCCCCCTGGAAATGTATTACAATTCAAAATGTGGTTCCGAAATCACTATCTTATATTTATATAATCAATCTGAAATCTTCCGGTGTCTCCAGGTCTCTTCCACGTGTACAACCTTCTTTCATGATCCTTAAACCAAGTGTTAGTTATGATTACATTATGCTCTGTGCAAATCTCTACCAGGTGACTTTCTCTCTCATTCCTTTCCCCAAGACAATATTCACATACAATTTTTCCTTCTGTTTCATTTCCTAGTATCGAATACCAGGGCCCCATCGCAGTTAAATTTTCGTCTGCTTTAACGAGCTGACAATTTTGTTTCACCTCACAATACATTTCTTCAATCTCTTCACCATCTGCAGAGTTAGTTGGCATATAAACTTGCATTATTGTGTTGCATGTTGGCTTTGTATCTATCTTGGTTATGATAATCTGTTTACTATGCTGTTCACAGTCCTTTACCCGCATCCCTACTTTCTTATTCACTACTAAATCTACACCTGCTGTTCCCCTGCTTCATTTTGTATTTATAAACCTGTATTCAACTGACCAGAAGTTCTGTTCCTCCTGCCACCACACTGCACTAATTCCTACTATATCTAACTTCATCCTATTCATTTCCCTTTTTAAATTTTCTAAACTACCAACCCGATTAAGGCATCTATCATTCCACCCTCCGATCCGTAGAACACCAGTTTGTTTCCCCTGATGATGACATCCTCCAGAGTAGTGCCCGGCAGGAGATCCGAATGGGGGACTATTTTACCTCTGGAATATCTTACGTAAGAGGATGCCGTCATCATTTAATCATACAATAGAGCTGCATGCTCTCGGTAAAAATTACGGCTGTAGTTTCCACCTACTTTCAGCAAGGCTCTCTTGGTTGATGTTACAAGGCCAGCCCAGTCAGTCACCCAGACTGTTGTCCCCGCAAATACTGACAAGAATGCTGCCACTGTGCAGGAATCACACGTTTGTCTGGCCTCTCAACAGATGCCCTTCCGCTGTGGTTGCACCTACGGCGTGAGCGTATGTACCGTAGAGGTCCACAAGCCACTCCTCCGCCGAAAGGTCCGCGATTCATGGACGATGGACTCATTTGTAACCTTCAGGTGTTATTTCACTGCACTAGCAATGCAAATTCACCATACAGCTGTATCACCCAATTTATTTTGATATTCAGTTGACGTACAATCGATCTCTATAGTATTTACTCTCGACATCTTGTACCAAATAGGCTTGCGAAATCGACAACTTCATCTGATTTCTTAATAAAGTCCTCCCATTCTCGACGAATGTCCATGGTACTTGTCAGTGCTACTTTTGATACTCCAATTTCGATGAACGTTTGAACCTGGTCATTCTAGAATTGAAGGAAACGGTGAAAGTAGCTATTAAGTCGCTAAAATGTGTTTTGAGTTATGCATGTTATTTCTTTGGTGAAATTCAAAGACAAGAGTGTAAATAAAGAAAGACAAATCGAATTATATACTTTTCCTAGTGATTCATATGGAAAAATCGGTAGTGTAGTCACCCTAATGCTAACTACACTACTGGCCATTAAAATTGCTACACAACGAAGATGCCGTGCTACAGACGCGAATCTTAACCGACAGGAAGAAGATGCTGTGATATGCAAATGATTATCTTTTCAGAGCAAGTTAGCACCGGTGGCGACTTTGATAAAGGACGGATTGTAGCCTATCGCGATTGCGGTTTATCGTATCGCGACATTGCTGCTCGCGTTGGTTGAGATCCGATGACTGTTTGCAGAATATGGAATCGGTGGGTTCAGGAGGGTAATACGGAACGCCGTGCTGGATCCCAACGGCCTCGTATCACTAGCAGTCGAGATGACAGGTATCTTATCCGCATGGCTGTAACGGATCGTGCAGCCACGTCTCGATCCCTGAGTAAACAGATGGGGACGTTTGCAAGACAACAACCATCTACACGAACAGTTCGATGATGTTTGCAGCAGCAAGGACTATCGGCTTGGAGACCATGGCTGTGGTTACCCTTGATGCTGCATCAGAGACAGGAGCGCCTGTGACGATGCACTTAACGACGATCCTGGGTGCACGAATGGCGAAACGTCATTTTTTCGGGTGAATCCAGGTTCTGTTTACAGCATCATGGTGGCTGCATCCGTCTTTGGCGACATCGCGGTGAACGCACATTGGAAGCGTGTATTCGTCATCGCCATTCTGGCGTATCACCCGGCGTGATGGTATGGGGTGCCATTGGTTACACGTCTCGGTCACCTCTTGTTCGCGTTGACGGCACTTTGAACAGTGGACGTTGCATTTCAGATGTGTTACGGCCCGTGGCTCTACCCTTCATTCGATCTCCATGCGAAATCCTACATTTCAGCAGGATAATGCACGACCGCATTTGCAGGTCCTGTACGGGCCTTTCTGGATACAGAAAATGTTCGACTGCTGCCCTGGCCAGCACATTCTCCAGATCTCTCACCAACTGGAAATGTCTGGTCAATGGTGGTCGAACAACTGGCTCGTCACAATATGCCAGTCACTACTCTCGATGAACTGTGGTAGGGCGTGTTGAAGCCGCATGGGCAGCTGTACCTGTACACGCCAATCAAGCTCTGTTTGACTCAATATCCAGGCGTATCAAGGCCGTTATTACGGCCAGAGGTGGTTGTTCTGGGTACTGATTTCTCAGGATCTATGCACCCAAATTGCGTGAAAATGTAATCACATGTCAGTTCTAGTATAATATATTTGTCCAATGAATACCCGTTTATCATCTGCATTTCTTCTTGGTGTAGCAATTTTAATGGCCAGTAGTGTAAATTCGTGGTTCACTTTCTTCTGCAGAGCCTTTCAGCTATCATTAGCCGGCTAGCCGGAAGTGCAGGACAGTGAGACTGAAGAGACACATCATGTGTTGGAGCCACAGATGGGTGCCCCGTGGAGGCAGCTGCTGGTGGCGGCCGCTTGCCTGTCGGCGTCGACGGCGGCCCGAATACTGGCCGTGTACAGCGTGCCGGCCTGGAGCCACTGGAACGTGTTCCGGCCGCTGCTATGGGAGCTGGCTGAGAGGGGGCACCACGTCACCATCCTCACCTCCAACCGCGAGAACCAGCCGCACCCTAACTGGACCGTTGCGCCAGTTGGCGAGCACCTCGATCTGATGCCGGGTGAGTCACAACACAACCACTTGCCGACACCGCCATCAGTCGTACACATATCTGTGCTGTGACTATCATATAAACCTACTTCTAGTCTTCTTAAGTGAGGTAACACACTTGCAGCTAGATATAAAACATGTGGAAAAGAGCATCGACTTCATTCTCCGCATACGCAAACAGCTGCAGTCACTTTTACTAGGATATTACATTTTTTCTGGAGCAATGTTGTTCCAACAACATATACAATAGCTGGTCAACAGTATCCAGAGACTTGTTAGTGGACACTAATATGAGGTATGTCCACCCTTCACTTGTGTGACGGTTTGATCTCTACTGGAGACGCTTTCAATGAGCTGTCTAAATGTCTGTGCAGAAAGGGAAGCCCACTCTTCCTCAAGTGATGAAATCAGAAGAGTTAGTGAAGTTGGACGCTGGAGTCCAGAGGGAAGTCCACATACGAAGGGTGTTCGAAAAGTCCACGCAAAAATAAAAACTACTTACGTGTTTGGGGTAAACCTTTTTTTATTTTTCGACATAGTCTCCTTTTAGACTTACACACTTTATGCAACGCTGTTCTAATTTGTTGATCCCTTCCGAATAATAGGATTGTCCAAGTCTACAAAATAGCTATTAGTTGGTGCAATCGCCTCCTCGTTTGAATTAAATCTTCGTCCTGCCAGCCATTTCTCCAAATTGGGGAACAAATAGTCGCCCGAGGGGGTCAAATCTGGAGAATAGAATTTTGCGACCACAACTGCTGAGGTGTGTGCTGATGCATTGTCGTGATGGAAAAGGAGTTTTTTGCGGTCCAATCGCCGGCGTTTTTATTGCAGTTCTGTTTTCAACCGGTCCAATAACGATAAATAATATTCACTTATAATAGTATTACCCTTTTCCAGATAGTCGATGAGTATTATCCCTGTCGAATCCTAAAAGGCAGTCGCCATAACCTTTCCGGCCGAAGGAATGGTCTTCGCCTTTTTTGGGTGCAGATTCTCGCTTGGTAACCCATTGTTTAGATTATTGTTTGGTCTCAGGAGTTTAGTAATGTATCCATGTTTTATCCACAGTGACGAAACGACGCTTAAAGTCCTGAGGATTCTTCCTGAACAGCTGCAAACCATCCTTGCAACACTTCACACGATTCCGTTTTTGGTCAAGCGTGAGCAATGGCGGAACCAATCTTGCGGATAGCTTTCTCATGTCCAAATGTTTATGCAAAGTATTATGCACCCATTCATTCGAGATGCCCACAGCACTAGCAATCTCACGCACCTTAACCCTTCTGCCATCCATCACCATATTATGGATTTTATCAAATGGTTCAAATGGCTCTGAGCACTATGGGACTTAACATCTGAGGTCATCAGTCCCCTAGATCTTAGAACTACTTAAACCTAACTAACCTAAGGACATCACAGACATCCATGCCCGAGGCAGGATTCGAACCTGCGACCGTGGTGGTCGCGCGGTTCCAGACTGAAGCCCACAGCGGCCGGCGGATTTTGTCAATGATTTATGGAGTCGTAACCTCCACAGGGCGTTCAGAACGTTCAGCATCACTTTTGCCCAAATGGCCACTCAGAAAATTTTTAAACCACTTATAAACTGTTCTAATCGAAGGTGCGGAGTCACCGTACTGTTTATCAAGCTTCTCTTTAGTCTCCTGAGACGTTTTGCCTTTCATAAAGTAATGTTTAATTACCACACGAAATTCTTTTTCGTCCATTTTTTGACAAAAACTTAACTTTCTTGATTCACACAAATATCAAACACAAATAAGTAGACCAATATGGCTGAAACTTGATGTGCGTTCTTTCCAAAGATGCTACTAACTAAACATGACCTCGATACACGCCGGTGGTGCCATCTCTCGCACTTTGCACGGACTTTTCAAACGCCCCTCGAACTATCTCATCCAGAAAATGTTCCATTGGGTTCAGGTCGGAATTCTGGGGAGGTCAAGTCATTGCACAAAAGTTATTGTCCACAAACTGTTGCGTCACAGATAGTGCTTTATGATAGGGTGATTTGTCACGCTGATAGAAACAGTCTTCGTCTGCGATCTTTTGCTCAACCATATGCAACATACAATGTTGTAAGATGCATTCATGCTCTTCTGCATTTAGCTTTTCCTTCAGCGCAATAAGTGAACTACACTGTACCCATGAAAAACATCCCCGTGCCGTACCACCACCCCCTTCGTGTTCACTGGCAGTATTACACATAATGACAGCTAAAGTTCTCCAGACATCCGCTACAACCAAGTACTTACATCGGATTCCCACAGGATACAGCGTGATCCTTCACTCCAAATCACTCATTTCCAGTCATCTACTGTCCCGTGGCGCCGATCTCTACATCACCTCAAGCATCGTTTAGCACAGAAGTGGGTGACTTATGAGTACCTGCTCATCATTGAATCCCATTCCTTTTAACTCCCTACGCACAGTAATCATGCTAGCTGGACAGCTGGTAGCATTTTTGGAACTCACGAGTGATTCCTTCTGCTGACGTCAAGCGATTTTTTACAGCCACCCTCTGCAATACTCGACGATCCCTGCCTGTCAGTAGACAAGAGTGTTGTATCTTGGAAGGCTTTCTGATTTACGCCTGTAGCCAGTTCTGCAATAGAAATTTAATATATTTTCTTATTCCATTTTCAAATGGTGGCATTCATTTTGTTTATCCTGCAGTCTTTCGGTGAAATTACGAAAAGTACTCGGGGTAAAGAAGGTTATTTCACTTGAGAAAAAAATGTCATCAGACACAACGTGGGCTTGTAGCTAGTAACAAATACTTATCGAAATTTAACAGCGTTGCAATAGAGAAAACCTTGTCAATAATGTACATATTTCAAACACAGTTGCAACTTTCCTGGAAAGAAAAAAGATCAAATTTGTATGCATGTAACGTGAACACTATGAGTTACACGACATGCATCAGAATGGTGGCTCATTTCCTGCCACATACGAAGTAGATGGTCCCTCGTTATCGAATTCACAGCTTCAGCAATGCGATGTCGCAGACTGTCAACACTGACAGGTATAGGGGGGATAAAAAAGCTGTCTTTTACGTAACTGCACAGATAAAAGACGCCAGGTGTGAGGTCTGGAGACCTGGGGGGACACCGGCGATGAAGTTCATCATCTGCTCCTCCTCTTCCAGTCCATCGACCTGGAATGATGTCATTCCGGTAACGTAGGACGTGCTTAGAGAACAGTTGACGCTTAATAATATGCATTCCAAGAGAAAAAAAAAGATTAACTCCAAAGGAACTTTCCGGCTGACGGAAATAGGCTGATATGACGTAAATATGCACACAAACAAATGATTATACTTACAGAAAAATTAGATGATTAATTCAAGAGAAAGAAACTAAGCAAGTCAATAACGATATGAAGATAGTAACTGTTCCGAAAGAACACATACCAATGTTGTCCATGCAGCTTCTCTAGAAAGAAATGATAATTAATCGAAACCCTCAGCTGCTAACAGGTGTTGCTGATATACCTCAATGGGGAAAGCTAAAAACTTGTTCCCCTACTGGGACTCGAACCCGGGATCTCCTGCTATCCATATTTCTTTTTCTTTCTTCATTTTGTTCGTTGGATCTGCTGGGGGCGGACGTTGTAAGACATCCGTTTTAATTTCGTTGTTGCTCGATTAACTCAGTTTTTTTTTATTACAGAGGGCAGCTAACCCTCTGACCGAACACGCTGAGCTACCGTGCCGGCTGTCCATCTAAGCCAGCGAGGGCACAGAGGACAGCGCAACTGCAGGGACTTATCCCTTGCGCGCTTCCCGTGAGTCCCACATTCCCAACTGTCCACAACCTACATTCGTAATGTTCCTAATAGATATTTGCCCATTCATTCATTACTCGCGCCAACTAAGGTGACGATTCCCGTAAGAGTTCGGGCAAAATGTGCGCATTTGCACAGAAGAAGGTCAATGGCCAGGTAGCCTTTAACTATATGAAGATGGTATCTCTTCCCGAAAGAATAGATACCAATGATGACCATGCATATTCTCTATAGTTAAAGGCTACCCGGCCATTGACCTTCTTCTGTACAAATGCGCACATTTTGCCCGAACTCTTACGGGTATCGTCACCTTAGGTGGCGCGAGTAATGTGTGAAAGGGCAAATATCCTTTAGGAACATTACGAATGTAGGTTGTGGACAGTTGGGAATTTGGGTCTCACGGGAAGTGCCGAAGGGTTAAGTCCTTGCAGTCGCACTATCCTCTGTGCCCTCGGTGGCTTAGATGGATAGAGCGTCTGCCATGTAAGTAGGAGATCCCGGGTTCGAGTCCCGGTCGGGGCACACATTTTCAGCTGTCCCCATTAAGGAATATCAACAACACCAGTTGGCAGCAGAGGGTTTCGATTAATTATCATTTCTTAAGTCAATAACGCGTTGCTTTATCTCTGCATCCTGTGAAAGCAGTTATTTGACTTGACATTGACTGATGCCGTTCTTTGGAGTATCGTGCCAAATTCTGTCCAACGGATTCACTAGATCGTCAAAATCCGGAGATGGTTGGGAATGTCTGATCGTAATGCCCCAAACGTTCTCGAATGGTGGGAAATCCGATGATCTTGCTGGCCAAAGTACGCAGACTGGCAGTAAAAACTCTTGCCGTGTGCGGCCTACCATTATCTTGCCCAAATGTAAGTCCAGGGTGGCTTGGCATCAAGGGCAACAAAACGGGGCGTAGAGTATCGTCGACATACCGCTGTGCTGATGGCAGCCGAAGGATTGGTGCTATGAAAAGAAATGGCAGCCCAGACCATCGCTCTCGCTTGTCAGGAGATATTGTGGGCGACAATCAGTCTGGTATCCCACCTCTGTTCTGGGCCTCTCCAGACACGTCTTCGGCCTGTAATCTAGTTGACTGGAGTAGAATTGTCTTCAGTGATCGAGTTGAGTTCCGATGACCACCGAAGAGTTGACTTCTAACGTACCTAGCCACTGGATGCCACATGAGCAACAAATCTATCAGGGGCATTCCAGTCGTCCTAATTCGGCCCATATGGTGATATGGATAATCCACACATTTTTGTAGCCAATGCTAATCCACGCTTAAGGTGGCGTAAAGAGAGGTGCCACTGGGCAGTAGATGACTATAAACGAGTGATGAATCACGTTGTACCCTGCGGCAGTCCGATGAAAGGGCTTGAGTTTGGCGAATGCCTGCATAACGTTAACTGGCATCTGTGTTGGGGCAACAATGAAGTGTGTTTTGGTACAGGGATATTTTCGAGGTAACGTTGTGCTCCCATCGTTGAGCTTAAGAATACACTCGATGTTGAAGGATATGACACATTTTACAAAACTGTGTCCTGCGTACAGTAGAGGAACACTAAAGAGCTGATGAGTGGTTGTATCAGCAGAACAATACACGTTCTCAAGAGGCAATATCTGTCAGCAATGGTTTGTGCACAGTAATATTCCCGAAATGGACTGGTCTGCACAGATCGTGAACTAAACCCAATGGAACACCTTTAGAATGAGTTACAACGTCGGCTTTGCTCCAGACGCTAGTGTACAATGCTACTACGATGCTTTCTCTGGTTTCGGCTCTTGAGGCAGAACGGTCTGTCATTTCTCCACACACAATGAGACACCTCATGGAAAGTGTCCCATGCAGAGTACAAGATGTCATAAAACCGAAGGATTGGCACATCCCATATTAATGACCAGTAGGTATCCTGACACTTGATCAACCAGTGTACATTGTCTGATGTAACTCTTTTTGTGGTTCCCGTTTCTGATATACATCTCCGCTTCCCAACCCACCAAACACAATTTTCTAATGAATTAATATATTTTTAGAGATTATTAATTCCAGTGTGGCCGGTGCTAAAGAACGAGACGTATAATGAAACTTTCCGCTAACCCCGTGAACCCCTCCACCCAAAAACATTAATATGTTCAAATGGTTCAAATGGCTCTGAGCACTATGGGACTTAACAGCTGTGGTCATCAGTCCCCTAGAACTTAGAACTACTTAAACCTAACTAACCTAAGGACATCACACACATCCATGCCCGAGGCAGGATTCGAACCTGCGACCGTAGCAGTCTCGCGGTTCCGGACTGAGCGCCTAGAACCGCTAGACCACCGCGGCCGGCCATTAATATGTGACTTTATAATTTTACGTATATAAATTTTCAGATTTCTCAGCTAACGTTTGGACAACAAAGTGCAATGGAAACTTAGAGTCTCGAAAATTCCAAGAAATTCTATAAATTGAAAGCTACGATTAACAGAGGATATTTTTCTGTTCGTTGCTAGGGTACCTACGCTGGTGGACGGCCTTACAAGGAGACCGTATACTGACAACACTCAGACAGGAAACACAGAAGTTTACAGGCTGACCGTAAGTGCTGTCAACAAGAAACCGACACGGTTTGCGAGTCCACAGTTAGAGCATGCAAAAACCGCGGGAAGTTGTGTAAAAGAAGGCAGAAAGGAAGCGACTCTCCCCTAAGGAAAGAGACGACTGTCGGAAAACGTAGGTGGAAAAGTTCCAGATAAACAGAGTTCGCTTCATTTACACACCTGCACAGCCGTACTATGCAGACCTGTGTGCACTCAGTTGCATAACACATCTACTTCTAAAAGTTTGGCCGAATCCTTCCCTAGGGCGCTGATGACCTCGATGTTGAGCGCCCATAAGCCCCAACACACCACCACCGAATCCTTCCCAAGTACTGTATTTATTTGAGCTGCAATTCCTGGTAATAACTGAAAAAAATCGCAACACCAAAAACTAATTCATATATAGTAATGAAATTTCGTGAATACATTTGTCTGGATAACATATTAAAGTGATTAACGTGGCAAGATCACAGGTTAACATAAGCGAGAGATAAGGCATTGGAAATATGAAACGCAGGCATATTAATGACCAGTGTAACCGACAGAATGTTGATTGCAAACGCGCATGCGTTGTTTTGTACAAACGCCGGATGTCAATTTGCGAGATGGAGTTCCTTGCTTGTAGCACTTGGCTGTACAGCACAGGGACAGTTCAAAAATGGTTCGACTACCTCTGAGCACTATGGGACTTAACATCTGAGGTCATCAGTCCCCTAGAACTTAGAACTACTTAAACCTAACTAACCTAAGGACAGCACACACATCCATGTCCGAGGCTGGATTCGAACCTGCGACGGTAGCAGCAGCGCGGTTCCGGACTGAAGCGCTTAGAACCGCTCGGCCACAACGGCCAGCTACAGGGACAGTTAATTTTGTATGTGGGTGACGCTGGAGTAGCGTCCGATGATGTCCCATATAATTGCGTATGCTTCCGCGGCCAGAGTCAGTCGACATAAAAGTTTTCTGGGTATGGTACCACGTCATAATGTAAAAACTACTGCTGCAGTAGTTTTTACATTATGACGCGGTACCATAACCAGAAAACTTTTATGTTTATGTCCCATATGTTCTCGATTGGAGACACATCTGGTAGTCCAGCAGGCCAAGGTAACACGTCGATACTATGTACAGTTTGTTGGGTTACAACACCGGTATGTGGGCGAGCGTTATTCCGTTGGAAAGAAATCCTGGAATGCAGTCATGAATGGTAGCACAAGAGGTCGAATCATCAGATTGACGTACAATTTTGGAGTCGAGGTGCGTGTGACAACCATGAGAATGATCCTGATGTCGTACGAAGTCGGATTCCAGTCCAAAACTTCAGGTGTAGCACCAGTGTTTCTAGCACGCAAACGCCGGCCGCTGTGACCGAGCGGTTCTAGGCGCTTCAGTCCGGGACCGCGCTGGGGTTACGGTCGCAGGTTTGAATCCTGCCTCGGGCATGGATGTGTGTGATGTCCTTGGGTTAGTTAGGTTCAAATGGTTCAAATGGCTGAGCACTATGGGACTCAACTGCTGTGGTCATAAGTCCCCTAGAATTTAGAACTACTTAAACCTAACTAACCTAAGGACATCACACACATCCATGCCCGAGGCAGGATTCGAACCTGCGACCGTAGCGGTCGTGCGGGTTAGTTAGGTTTAAGTAGTTGTAAATCTAGGGGACTGATGTCCTCAGATGTTAAGTCCCATAGTGCTCAGAGCTATTTGAACCATTTGAATCTAGCACGCAAACAGGTTGGTTGCAAGCCCTGAACTGCCGTCCTATCAAACACACAGCCATCGGAAAACACAACAGTCCTGCACCTTGCTCTCCAACGAGCTGTGGCTTGACACCACTGAAGCCGCAAACGGTGATGGTTTGGGGTCAGTGGAACGCACGGTACAGACCGTCTGGCTCGGAGCTGTCTTTGAAGTAATCTATTTGCAACAGTTCGTTGTGTCACTGCGGTGCCAACTGCTACTTAAATTGCTGGGCAGATGATGTATGATGCACAGTAGTACCATGTGAACGTCCGAAGACCGCTCTTCTTGCGACCGTACATTCTCGCTACCAACGCTGCCAGCAATCGTGTAGCCGCGCGGAATTAGCCGAGCAGTCTCCGGCGCTGCAGTCATGGACTGTGCGGCTGGTCCCGGCGGAGGTTAGAGTCCTCCCTCGGGCAGGGGTGTGTGTGTTTGTCCTTAGGATAATTTAGGTTAAGTAGTGCATAAGCTCAGGGACTGATGACCTTAGCAGTTAAGTCCATAAGATTTCAAACACATTTGAACATTTGAAGCAATCGTGTACTTTGGCTACATTCCTGACAAGTTTTTCCACAATATCCCAGAAGGAACGTCCAGCTTCTCGTAACCCTATTACACGACCTCGTTTAAACTCAGTGAGGTGATAGTGGCGTCTTTGTCGCCTTAAAGGCATTCTTGACGAACATCAACTGATCACGTCCAATCTCAAAGGTAACTAATTCTCACGGCCCTTAAGAGTTGTATTTAAATCAAACCTGATTCGTATCCTCATAGTGATGCTACTAACGCCACTTTTACGCGAATAGCACGAAATCAGAAGAGACATTATCTTTCACATGCAGAAACACGCCCAACAACTTTCCTTTATGTGTCACAACTCCTTGCTGGTGTTGCGATTTTTTCTGTCTGTGTATGACCTAAAGAGATGAACTGAAAACTGACATCAACAAATTAGTGCACCACTGACCATTAAAGTTTGTTACACCACGAAGATGACGTACTACAGACGCGAAATTTAACCGACAGGAATTAGATGTTGTGATATGCAAATGATTAGCTTTTCAGAACATTCACACAAGGTTGGCGCCGGTGGTGACACCTACAACGTGCTGACATGAGGAAAATTTCCAACCGATTTCTCATACACAAACAGCAGTTGACCGTCGTTGACTGGTGAAACGTTGTTGTGATGCCTCGTGTAAGGAGGAGAAATAAGTACCATCACGTTTCCGACTTTGATAAAGGTCGGATTGTAGCCTATCGCGATTGCGGGTTATCGTATCGCGACGTTGCTGCTCGCGTTGGTCGAGATCCAATGACTGTTAGCAGAATATGGACTCGGTGAGTTCAGGAAGGTTATATGGAACGCCGTCCTGGATCCAAACGGCCTCGTATCACTAGCAGTCGAGATGACAGGCATCTTATCCGCATGGTTGTAACGGATCGTGCAGCCACGTCTCGATCCCTGAGTTAACAGATGGAACAGATGGGGGCGTTTGCAAGACAACAAACATCTGCACGAACAGTTAGATGACGTTTGCAGCAGCATGGACTATCAGCTCGGAGACCATGGCTGTGGTTACCCTCGACGCAGCATCACAGACAGGAGCGCCAGCGATGGTGTACTCAAGGACGAACCTGGGTCCACGAATGACGAAAAGTCATTTTTTCGGATGAATCCAGGTTCTGTTTACAGCATCATGGTGCTCGCATTCGTGTTTGGCGACATCGCGGTGAACGCACATTGGAAGCGTGTATTCCCCATCGCCATACTGGCGTATCACCCGGCGTGATGGTTTGGGGTGCCATTGGTTACACGTCTCGGTCACCTCTTGTTCACATTGACGGCACTTTGAACAGTGGACATTTCAGATGTGTTATGACCCATGGCTCTACCCTTCATTCGGTCCCTGCTAAACCCTACATTTCAGCAGGATAATGCTCGACCGCATGTTGCAGGTCCTGTACGGGCCTTTCTGGATACAGAAAATGTTGGACTGCTGCCCTGGCCAGCACATTCTCCAGATCTCTCACCAAGTGAAAATGTCTGGACAAAGGTGGCCGAGCAACTGACTGGTCACAATACTCCAGTCACTACTCTTGATGAACTGTGGTATCGTGTTGAAGCTGCATGGGCAGCTGTACCTGTACGCACAATCGAAGCTCTGTTTGACTCAATGCCCAGGCGTATCAAGGCCGTTAATACAGCCAGAGGTGGTGGTTCTGGGTACTGATTTCTCATGATCTAGGCACCCACATTGCGTGAAAATGTAATCACATGTCAGTTCTAGTATAATATATTTGTCCAATGAATATCCGTAAATCATCTGCGCTTCTTCTTGGTGTAGCAATTTTAATGGCCAGTAGTGTATATATAATACAGTGAAATATTTTATATTTCTGTTGCGAGACAACAACAAACTGTTACGCGCTCCACCCTCCACCACAGGTACGAATCCTAGAAGTGCACTTGCGCCCTCCTCACTAACGCCCTTCCCTTGTAGGCACATACATAGATGTTTTCTCCTTCGGGGCGGACAAGATCGGTATGATAAGGCGCTTGATGCGGTACGGCGAGCGTTCGTGTCCGAGGCTGATGGAAGAGCCCGAGGTGCAGCGACTGCTGGCGTCGCCGGACGATAGCTTCGACCTGCTCATCACGGAGCTGTTTTTCAACGACTGCCTGCTGGTGCTGGCCCACAAGTTCCGTGTGCCCATAGTGGGGACCTGCCCCTTCGAGGGCGCGCCCTGGATGGACGACATGGTGGCCAACCCGCAGCCACCCGCCTCCGTGCCCTACGCCTTGCTGGACTACGGCCGGCTCGACTCGCTGCTGGACCGCGCGCTCAACGCGGCCTACGGCGCCCTGGTGAGGGCGTACCGCCGCCACGTCTACCTGCCCGCCGTCGACGCCGTCGTGCAGAAGTACGTGCCCGGCGCTCCGCCGCTGTCCGCTCTCGAGCGCACCACGTCCCTGATCATGATCAACTGGCATCTCAGCTTCAACCGCCCGCGGCCCATGCTTCCCAACGTTGTTGGTTATGGAGGAATGCACATAAAGGCTCCTAAGGCTCTCCCACAGGTAATGCACTAAAAGTTTCTTTTGATGGTGTGTACCCTACGTTCATCACACACTGATGAACCAAAACGCAATGACGCCTCGAGAATGAATTACAGCTGGCGGCACTGAAGGCACCTAAAACAGTAAGCGAAGTTCACGGGGTGTCCCAGGAGGAACGGTCAGTATTCGTGGATACGACAGGAACCATCACTCGAATCAGAAATGTACGAGGGCCACTCCAAAAGAAATGCACATTATTTTTTTTTTTAAATCCATCTTTCATTTTACATGTTTGAAAGTCTTACAGCGTATAGATACATCCTTTATGAACAATATTTTCATTTCTCCACATAATTTCTATCCCTCTCAACTGCCTTACGCCATCTTGGAACCAGTGCCTGTACACCCGCACGGTAATGTGGTGTCACCGCCAGACACCACACTTGCTAGGTGGTAGTTTTAAATCAGCCGTGGTCCATTAGTACATGTCGGACCCGCGTGTCGCCACTGTGTGATCGCAGACCGAGCGCCACCACAAGGCAGGTCTCGAGATACGGACTAGCACTCGCCCCAGTTGTACGGACGACGTAGCTAGCGATGCACACTGACGAAGCCTCGCTCATTTGCAGAGCAGATAGTTAGAATAGCCTTCAGCTAAGTCAATGGCTACGACCTAGCAAGGCGCCATTAGTAACATTGCATGTATCTATGGAGTCTCACTTATATCGTCAATAGCGATGTACTAAGGATGGATTAAAGTTAAGTATTCCAGAAGCTACGTACTTTTCTTTATAGCATTCATTACGTATCCTGTTACAGACCTATCTCTTGCCTGCTAAACGCGTGCCTTTCGGCTACTTCCGTGGCGTGGCTGTCTTGCTACGCCACAACAGGTAAAATTCTGGACCACTGTTTGGCAGCGTGCAAAAGGGAGTCATCATCTTCAAACCTTGTTCCACGAAGAGAGTCTTTCAGTTTCCCAAAGAGATGATAGTCGCATGGAGCCAGGTCAGGACTGTAAGGCGGGTGTTTCAGTGTTGTCCATCCGAGTTTTGTGATCGCTTCTGTGGTTTCTTGACTGACATGTGGCCATGTATTGTCGTGCAACAGCAAAACATCCTGCTTTTGACGATGTGGTCGAACACGACTCAGTCGAGCTTGAAGTTTCTTCAGTGTCGTCACATATGCATCGGAATTTATGGTTGTTCCACTTGACATGATGTCCACAAGCAAGAGTCCTTCGGAATCGAAAAAAACCGTAGCCATAACTTTTCCAGCAGATGGTGTAGTTTTGATTTTTTTTTTCTTGGGTGAATTTGCATGATACCGCTCCATTGATTGCTTCTTCGTCTCTGGTGAAAAATGATGAAGCCCTGTTCCATCACCTGTCACAATTCTTCCAAGAAATTCATCTCCACCATTCTCATACTGTTCCAAAAGTTCGCTCTATACCGTTTTTCTTGTTTCTTTGTGAGCCACTGTCAACATCCTGGGAACCCCCTGGCACAAACCTTTTTTAACGCCAACACTTTCAATATTCTGCAAACACTTCCTTCCCCTATTCCAACGTAGCGTGACAATTCGTTCACCGTGACGCGTCTGTCAGCAGTCACCAATTCGTTAACTCTCTGCACATCGTCTGGAGTGTGTGCAGTATGAGGCCTGCTGCTGCGAGGACAATCCTCAATATTGCCGTGCCCGCTTTCATCAAGTAAGCTGCTTGCCCACCGACTAACTGTACTGCGATCGACAGCAGCATCTCCATATACCTTTTTCAATCTCTTGTGGATATTTCCCACTGTCTCGTTTTCACAGCACAGGAATTCTATGACAGCACGTTGCTTCTGACGAACGTCAAGTGTAGCAGCCACCTTGAAGATATGTTGTGACAGCGCCACTCACGGGAACAGGTTGAACTAAGTTTGAAAGCAAGCGGGAAGGATGTATCTACACACTGTAAAACTTTCACACATGCAGGATGAAAACTGTATTTTTACGAAAATAGGGTTCATTTATTTTGCAGTGATCCTCGAATAGTAAACAGGGGCTCTAAAATGCATACCTTAAGAGTATGAACACTTTATCTTCGGTGCTATGAAATAAATCTCTTTTAAAGTGAGCTCATCGATTTCCATATTACTATAGGATGTCGTATGGACAAAAACATGAAAAAACTGTCTAGTAAACATAGTTTTTAGAACGCACCCGTAAGAGCTATGAGCACTTGTTCACAGTTTCACAGTAGTGAAGATGAACAAGTGCTCATAGGTCCTAAGGCATGCATTTTAGAGCCCATGTTTACTAGACTATTTTTTACTTAGAATGATCGTTCCTGTCATATCTCTGAATATGGACCATCCCTGTTGGGAGACCCTGTACAAGCATGTGGCGGTTCTACTTCTTAAAAATGAATAATTTAATTAAATATTATTTAGTCCTGAGAGCTAAAGACGTAAAATGTCTCCGCTTTTAGAAGTGCCTTGATTTAAATGACCTATTCCTTATAACAAAACAAATAATGACCCAGCTAATTACTTTATAAACGCAACCAATAAAAGTTTACTGAGCAGAACTCACCTATGTAAATCGTACTGATTGAAAACAGTAGGCATAGCATCGACAAATTAAACACAAGTGAATCTGCAAATCGTCTCTAATATTTCAGTAATAATGAATGTGCGTTGGCAACCCGACTTGTCAATTGCGGTGCAGTGGAGATGTTAACCTCGTTTCTGTGGTTATAGCAGCCAAACATGAAACACTGGCCATGAGCACTTCTGAAGAACCACGTACGGCGTCCCTCCAAGTAGCAGCCTACCTTATTTGCTGTAAAATGCAGGCAGTAAAACGGGAATACGTAATGTCTGGAATACAGGATGCTATCTTTCACATGAAATGTTACACGAAATTAGCAGATGCGTCAGTTATCAGAGATAAGGTTGCGTTTCAGAAACCGCGATCAAGTAATGATAGGAGGGTAGAAGTTATGACAACGCACTTGAAAGTCACTGACCAGGATCTTTAATCGAGAGAAAATATTTGTTTTCACGTTATACAATTAATTCAAAATGCAGCTGAACAGACTGACGTACGACCCTCATACATACAAAGACATTTGCAAGTGGGCCCGATTAGTAAACATCATATTAGCGTAATTCTATACACGGTTTACAACATCAACAATCTCATCTGAGTGGAAGAGTGAATGAGTTCATTGAACTACTCTTCAGACTACTAAATGATTGAATTTGTATTTTGTTTACTGATCTCGTAAAACAAACACTTAGCAACGACAGGCGGAGCAAAATTTCATTCGGCGCGTTCATTCCAACTTTGCTCCGTAAATCAGCGAAAATTTTCCCACGAGATGGAAATGTCCACGAATGCCTAACAAACTCACTTTGATGATAAGCAATACCCGTGGATAACTCCAATAAATAAGAAACGTTATCAAACACGGAAACCAGCGACCGGCCCCATTCAGTTCGGCAACGTCTCACCTAAACAGCGACCAGCATACGACAGACTATATCGAAACTCCACCAAGAGTTCCTCGCTTGACGGGCAGCGCTGTGATTGGCTCGCTGAACCGAAAATCAAACACGTCTTCCCTTAAGGTTCATACAGAAACTTACAAAACTGTTTGCTGTCGATTCTTTGTACAGATTACCCTCTTTGCATTACTTCAACAATGACTGGTTCGCCAGAAACGAAATGTTTAAACTCTTCCAAATGTTCAGCAAAACGGTAATTTGGAAGAAAGCTCGCGAGACATACCAGGTGCAGAAGTATGAAATCAAAATTTCGTTTCAATAATTTCACGTCTGTTGTTTGTAACTGATAAACAATATTTTATTCAAAATAACCTTCATTGCCATTCACACTTTTCTCCAACCTCTCCGACAGTCCTCCTGCTTAGCTGGGTGGCAACCTGCTTGCCTCCCATGCACTGCGCCTGGGTTCGATTCCCAGCCGGGTTGAAGATTTTCTCCGCTCGGGGACTGTGTGTTGTGTTGCCCTCATCATCATTTCACCCTCACCAGGGCTGCAAGTCGCCAAATATGGCGCCGACCGAATTAAGACTTTCACTTGGCGGCCGGACACGACTGGGATATCCCGGCCAACAACGCCATACGATCATTTCATTTCACCTCTCCGACAGGCTATGAATGCCATGCCAACATAACAGTTCTTCTTTTGAAGAGAACCAGTCAGCGAGCCATTTTCGTACACTTTCATACGAATTGAATTGTTGTTCAGCGAGAGTGTGTCCCAGTGATGCAAATAGATGATAATCGTATGGAGCCAGGTCTGGAGAATAGGCCGCCAACTGAACGCCTCGATCGTTTCCCTGACGTGTTTATCTGTGTGTGATGGGGCGTTATTATGGAGCAATATGACTGTGCTGCGTTTTTCCATATTCCGGTCGTTTTTCACATAATGCTCGATTTTAATCGATCATTTGCTGTTGGTAGCGATCAGTGTTAACGGCTTCACCAGGTTTCAGCAGCTCATAATAAATGACATCCTTCTGATCCCACCAAACACAGAGCATTGTCTTCTTTCCCAAGCGATTTGGTCTTGTATGTGGATGGTTTGCCTGGATTCACCCATGGTTTACGACTCTTAGGATTCTCAGAATATATCCAGTTTTCATCACCTGTAACTACTCGATGGAGAAACAACTTCCTTTTGTACCTGGCGAGCAGCGTTTCACTAGTGGTCTTTCGATCTGCTTGCTGTCTTTCGTTCAGTTCATGCGGAACCCATTTTCCCACTTTTTGCACCGTTCCCATAGCTTTCAAGCGAAATGTTCTTTGAGTTCCTGTTGAGTTTGAGTATTATCTTCACCCAATAAGGCCTGCAATTCGTTGTCTTTCAACTTTTTTGGTGGTTTCTGTTATCATTTCTTCAAATGATAATAAAAGCCGATCTGTCCGCCAGTCGTAGTTTGTAGGCACAAGACTCGACATGTTTACGGGCTTTGAGCAGATAGTGATGTATGGAACTCGGGTTACTGTGTGTTGACATTTGTCGTCAGCTGTTTCAGGAGGCAGATGGCGCTGTAGACACGGCCTCACAGGCCCTACACTGGTGGTTAGCACCATCTATAGGGAAATTCCTGTTCATACTTCTACACCTACTATATCCAAGGTACGGAGTCAGAAATCGATTTTGTTTACAGCGATTACAACTCTAACGACAAAACATGAACAACAAGGATTTTGTGTATAGCCAGCCAAGCAGTCTCCATTTAAAATGATCAGTGTTTTTTTTTTTTAATTAAATGATGGGGCCAGGTGGGTGGGTGGATATGCAAGGTAAGGTAAGTGGATCAGTTTCTATTGCCAAAAGTGATAACACATTTAGAGGAGAAGCAGGACAGTAAATATTATTACTGCTTGATTATGTCGCAGCAATATGCCACGATTTTCGAGGACATAGTTAGGCAGGAACCTAATAGCACATATTTAATTGCTGTGACTGAAACGAGCTGTGATCATATTTACAGCCTTGCTTCTTCTCCGAATGTGTTATTACTTTTGACAATAAAAACGAATCCACTTACATTCATCCATCCACCAACATAGCCCCATTATCAAACGTAAATGAACTCGTCTTTCGGAGTTTATTATGCCGCTGTACTTTGGTAGAGGTAATAAAAATACCGACAACACTGTAAAACTCCAGGCCGTTTTTAAATACATCAAATCGACGCAATTACTATCATATCTTCATATTAACATAACACGAGATACTAGTTTCATGTCGTATTGGAAAAGTTGCTTGCTTCGCCGCACATTACGTGTCGATTCTCGCAATCGATATCTGGCTCCGTGACAATCGCACCTTCGGCGTACATCACATTATCTGCAAATTTGCATTTATTTCAAACGGAGATAAAAAGGGGGGGGCGACTTACGCAGACAGTATTTACACGGATATAAATATACAAAAATGACGACATGTACAGTGTTCAAATAACAGAGCATTACATTCCAATTTGTTACAAAGAAAGAATTATATTAACTATAAAAGGAAACAAAGACATGGAGATACCGGAAGGTTTCAGAATGATTATATAATGGTAAGATAGAGGGATTCAGGAACCAGGTTTTAAACTGTAAGACATTTCCAGAGACAGATGTGGACTATGATCACAATCTCTTGGTTTTGAACTGTAGATTAAAACTGAAGAAACTGCAAAAAGGCAGGATTTTAAGGAGATGGGACCTGGTAAACTGAAAGAACTAAAGGTTGTAGAGACTTTATGAGGGAGTATTCGGGAACGATTCACAAGAACGGGGGAAAAGAATAGAGCAGAAGAAGAATGGGTAGCTTTGAGAGATGAAATAGTGAAGGCAGCAGAGGATCAAGTAGGTAAAAAGAAGAGGGCTGGTAGAAATCCTTGGTTAACACAAGACATATTGAATTTAATAGATGTTAGGAGAAAATATAAAAATACAGTAAATGAAGCAGGCAAAAAGGAATACAAACGTCTCAAAAATGAGATAGACAGGAAGTGCAAAAAGGCTAAGCAGGAATGGCTAGAGGACAAATGTAAGGATGTAGAAGCACATATCACTAGAGATAAGAGAGATTCCGCCTACAGAAAAAATAGAGAGACCTTCGGAGAAAAGAGATCTATATGAATATCAAGAGCTCAGATTGTAAGCCGGTCCTAAGCAAACAGGGAGAAGCCAAAAGGTGGAAGGATATATAGAGGGTCTATACAAGGGCGATGTACTTGAGGACAATATTATGGAAATGGAGAAGGACGTAGATGTAGACGAGACGTGAGATATGATACTGCGTCAAGAATTTGACAGAGCACTGAAAGACCTAAGTAGAAATAAGGGTCCGGGAGTAGAAAACATTCCGTTAGAACTACTGATAGCCCTGGGAGAGCCAGCTATGACCAAACTCTTCAATCTGGTGGTCAAAATGTATGAGACAGGCGAAATAGCCTTAGACTTCAAGAAGAAAATAATAATTCTAATTCCAAAGCAAGGAGATGCTTACAGGTGTGAAAATCACCTAACTATCAGTTTAACAAGACACGGTTTCAAAATGCTAACACGACTTCTATACAGACGAATGGAAAAACTGGTAGAAGCCGACCTCGGAGAAGATCATTTTGGATTCCGTAGAGGTGAAGAAACGCGCGAGGCAATACTGACCCTAAGATTTATCTTAGAAGCTAGATTAAGGATAAGCTAACCTACTTTTATAGCATTTTTAGATTTAGAGAAAGCTTCTGACAATGTTAACTGGAATACTCTCAAATTCTAAACATGGCAGGGATAAAATACAGGAAGCGAATGGCGATATACAATTTGTACAGAGATGAGATGGCAGTTATAAGATTCGAGGGCATGAAAGGGAAGCAGTGGTTGAGAAGGAAGTGAGACAGGGTTGTAGGCTATCCCCGGTGTTATTCAATCTGTACATTGAACAAGCAGTTAAGGAAAAAAGAGACAAATTTGGAGTAGGAATTAAAATCCAGGGGGAAGATGACATTGTAATTCTGCCAGAGACAGCAAACGACTTGGAAGAACAGTTGAACAGAATGGACAGTGTCTTTCAAGGAGCATATAAGACGAACACCGACAAAAGCAAAACGAGGGTAATGGAATGTAGTCGAATGAAATCAGGTGATGATGAGGGAATTAGGTTAGTAAATGAGACTCTCAAAGAAGTAGATGAGTTTTGCTATTTGGGCAGCAAAATAACTGATAATGGTCGAAGTAGAGAGAAAATAAAATGTACACTGGCGATGGCAAGGAAAGCGTTTCTTAAGAAGAGGAATTTGTTATCATCGAGTATAGATTTAAGTGTCACGAAATCTTTTCTGAATGTATTTGTATGGAGCGTAGCCATGTATGGATGTGAAACATGGACGATAAACAGTTTAGAGAAGGAGAGAATAGAAGCTTTTGAAATGTGGTGCTACAGCAGAAAGCTGAAGATAAAATTGGTAGATCATGTATTTAATGAGGAGGAACAGAATAGAATTGGGGAGAACAGAACTTTGTGGTACAACCTGACTAAAAGAAGGAATCGATTGGTGGGATACATTCTGAGGCATCACGAGATCAGCAATTTAGTACTGGGGGGAAGAATGGGAGGGGGGGGGAGGGGAGGGAATCGCAGAGGGAGACCAAGCGAGAGGGTTGCACACGATAGTGTAGCACATAGAGCTGCATCAAACCAGTCTTTGGGCTGAAGACCACGAGAACAATATATATAATAAGGGCATAAAAAATATTTTACCACTGACAATACTGGTCAGAAATTTCCCGTATATCAACAGAATAAGACATCCACTACATTATAAAGTTGTATGCAAAACTTTGTATTGATCGTGACTGTTTCTACCTAGGTCAGGAATATGTAAATATTTTTAAAATCATAGCCCATCTATTACTTCAACCATCACTTAGACATACCGACACATGTACTCTTAACAACCCACAACTCTGTCATAGCTAAACCTGCACTCTCCTTCTCATACCTTTCACTTTCTGCTCCTCAATCCCACCCTCCCACACACACATACATACTCATTACACGCATACACAAACATGTAAAATAGTAATAATAAGTAAATTATTCCTTATATAGTAATTTTGTCACTCTTGGCAAAATAATTATTACAATTGACGTTTCTAACATGTCATCCTGATTGCTTAAATTTGTACGAGGTATTAACTTATGTCAACAGATCAGAATCTGTGACCGCTAGAGATATTTATACATACATTTATGTTCATCTGTGCAGCCGAAGACTTTCACAATGCTATGAGACTATAGTGGTTTGCTTTGCCATCTGTCTTTGAACTGCTACATTCCATCTCTACTCCCTTCAGTATTTACAAAATTTAATAGTGTAAATGATGTGAAACAATAGGAATCGGATCTTGTGACCACTAGAGGTATTTTTATTTCTTTTCTCTTATGTTTACATCTATATTTTCGTTTATCCTTTCAGACAAAGACTTCCACAAAACTATAGGAACCGTTATCAAATTAATTTTTTTTTTCTCTACCACACAGCTTCACAAGTTCCCCAAAGTCGTAACAACACATTCACGCCATATTAATACACGTAAATCTACCTCGTGATGGATGTTTATACTTGCGAAACGAGTCCTGGAAACAAACACATAGTGACTGGTAACAGTAACCTTGTCTAAGTATGTAGACTTTCGCAGCTGCTGTTATTGAAGATCAAATCTTCTAGAACATTAGGCCGCATCATGGTCCTCTTCAGTTTCTTCCGGACATACTAGTGTTCACAGTTAGGTGAACACTGTCAGTAGATTCTGAAGCGGATCCCAGCAAAGGGGTCGAAACGTTCTTCGCCAGGAAGAAACTATAGAGGGCCATGGCGTAGCCTAATATCCTAGAAGATTTTATCTTCAACAGTAAGACAGTTGTTTCATTCGACTGACTTCTTTTCTATATACTTGTACTGTGTGCTGTCTGTCTAAAGACTTATAAAGTAAAACCCGCTGAAATTGTATTTCCACAGAATATACAGAAGTTTCTTGATGACGCAGAGAATGGAGCTATATATTTCAGTCTTGGCACCAATGTTAAAAGTACAGACATGAAAAACGAGACGAAATTGGCCTTCGCTGAGGCTTTCTCGCGTCTGAAGCAGAGAGTATTGTGGAAGGTCGATGAGGACGAGCTGCCAAAACAACCAAGTAATGTTATGACATCCAAATGGTTACCACAGCAAGATATATTAGGTAAGAAAAATGCAGCATTTTCTACATTACCACTGTCTCGAAACCTGTGACATATCCTTTTTTTCGAACATGTATTGGTAATCGTTGTCATAATTTTGTATCTACGCTGAAGAAACATATTTCTGTTGGATTGTATTCATCTCATTGGATGTACATTAGTTGTCTTGGTGTGGGTTGTAGCCAATAAATCTGTTACTGGGTTCTGTGAGTTAACGAGCATTGCTCTCTCATTTAAATATATGGCCAAAAGAGTGAGCCTACAGGAATTGGGAAATGAACCCTGCGGTCCAGGACCGCGTGCCACAAAGGACGCAGATTCACCACGAGATGGGAAACTCACAGGCGTCTGTTGTCTATTGAGGCCTAAGCGATGTAGTGTGCGAGTGAGACAGATGAGAACCTACGTTATAGGGAAACCCAGTAGCAGCCGTTTGTGGCCAAGGAGATGTAGCAGCGTTAAATATGGCGGACCTAAGATCGGCCATAAAGGGAAACATTTATGAAAACTATTTAATTCTGTAGTAATGCAGGGAAACAAGCCACAGTAATTTTAATCTGCCCTCCTCCATAAATTTTCATGGTGATCCCAATAAAATTTTAATATTGATCATATCTATAATATTTACTGTTAAATTGAAATTAACAAGGTTTGCAACAAAGACCTGAATGCTGAAGTCTGAATGCTTTGATCGATCTGAACGATCGATATTTCATATAGAAGAGCATAAGTAAAAAGACAGACATTGTAAAT
The DNA here is from genome assembly GCF_021461385.2 of Schistocerca piceifrons. Lineage (NCBI taxonomy): Eukaryota > Metazoa > Arthropoda > Insecta > Orthoptera > Acrididae > Schistocerca > Schistocerca piceifrons. The sequence goes on along the minus strand of NC_060145.1, from coordinate 136,207,567 downwards.
ATAAACTCTGTGACTTTATTTGTTTAAAATATATAGTAAATTTAAATTTTCAGTTAAGCATCAGATCGTCATTTCCTCCACACAAAACACACTGAACGATGACAGCATGACACCTTATTGAATCATTAGGTAATAGAACATTTGTTGTAAAGTTTAGTGCATAATAGTTACTTTTGTTCTTAATTTAATTATCAGAAAGCACACTGGCGCAAGGCTACTGGCCGTGATATTCAAAGTTAAGAAGGAAATTGCATTGGTTTTATGTAAAAGAATTTAACAATGAATATATTGTTACTTTATTTAGAACGTGAAAGTGGTCAAGCGTTGATTATTTAAAATGTTACAATGTAATATAATCTAGAATAACTTGTAGCCAATCAGATGGACATCTTCAGGAAGGGGAACTGCCCTAGTCGGTTGAGAGAGTATGTTCGGCGCGCGGGAAGCGCGACTGGGGACGGGCAGAGGGAGTTCTGGTCTAGACACCAAAGGGCACAGTTCGGCTAGAGACACCAAAGGGGACAGTTCGGATTGAGACGCGAAAGTGGACAGTCGGTCTTTAGGCAGCTAGGAAGTGAAACGACTTGAAATTTTCGTGTTGTGTGGTATCGCGGGACTTCGTCTCTGAGCGGTGTGCAGCCGCGCGCCTGGTGTGAACTCCAACTTTTCACGTAGATAACTTGTATTCCGCGATGAGAATGTGAATGATCAAACTGCGTCAAATGTATATGTGCTCGAGTGTAACAGTAACGCTAAATACGACCACTTTCGCTATTAGTTTGCTTTCTGAATAAACATTATTCTAACCAAATCGCAACTGTGTAACCTACATCATTTACGGGTCGTTGATTTAGTTCCCGATATTATTATTACTGTTATTATATGTTAACTTTGTATTTCGCAAACTTGCCATCAGCCAGACAATTTAACCAAATCGTCACAAGTGTCTAATTTAGGGCGTGTAATGCGACACGTGCAGTTCAACCCCTAGATGAGTTTGAGCCAAGACATTTGACATGTGAGCCCGAACATCGTTGGGATGTTAGCTCGCAGTTCGAAGGCGATCTGGTTAATGTATTCCTTTATCCTGAGATGATCATGTATCACAAGATGGGAAACTTTTCTCTCACTGGGGCCAATAGTTCTGATTTAGCCATACTGACAATAAGTGTTTTCTTTCGGTTCACTGCCTCGGTGAACGAAGAACGTTGTCTGCAGCAGCACTTCAATAGACAATTTTGAGTGCTGTGTTAGATTTTTGGTTGCTGTGATCTGTCTGTTTGTGCTTGAAGCAGTGATTTCTGATCCATATCAGGTGCTATAAGTGTTCTTTTCTATGGATGAAAAGCTCACATAACTTGCGTGTAGTGGCTACACCGCAACACATTTGACTCTGTAGCAGTAGGGATGCATGGTGGTGTTTCCTTCTTCTTCCGTTCCACGCAGCTCGGCTTGAAGTACTCCAAAAAAAGATAAAAAAAGAAAACGAATCACCACGAAGGAGCTAACCGAATGGTCTGGAAATCGGTAGATGTGATGTACATGTTCAGACAAACCAATGATTACAATTTCAGAAAAAAAATCAATGATTTACTCAACAGGAAGAGCTTCACAAATGGTAAAAGTCAAAAACACATTGGTCCACCTCTGTCCCTTATCAAAGTGGTTATTCGACTTGGCATTGATTGACAGCGTTGATTTGATGTCCTCGTGAGGGATATTGTACGAAATTCTGTCCAACTGGCGCGTTAGATCGTCAAAAATCCAGTTGCTGGTTGGAGGGCCCTGGTACGTCGACGATATTCTACGCCTCGTTTTGTTGCCTTCATAGCAGGCCATTCTGGGCCTACATTCCTGAAAGCTAACGCCCGCTCGCACACGGCGAGAGTTACTACTGCTTTTCTTCGTGCTTATCAAACACTACCTTAGCCAGGAAAGTCACCCACTCTCTCCCCAATTGGGCACATTTGGAATATTATGGACGGGGCCGTCCAACCAGCTCAAGATTTTGACCATCTTACACGCCAGTTGTTCAGAATTTGGCACGATATCTCCCCAGATGACAACCAACAACTCTCAGTCAGTGCCAAGTTGAGTAACTACTTCCACAACGGCCAGAGGAGGAAGAACGCGCCGTTGGCTAGCTCAGTTTGTGAAGCCCTTTCTCTTGAATGTATCATCCAATTTTTCTGAAATTGTAATCATTTGTTTGTCTGTTCATGTTTATCACATCTACTGATTTCGATCCCATTCGGATAATTCCTTCTTGGCGCGACTTTTTTTTCTTAGAGTGTATATGTGCGCAGAACATTACCCACGAATTGCAGCAACACTCCGCATTTGCTAAATATGTATTGTAATTGGATATACGTGCTAATCTGCTTCTCCCGCTCCCTCTGTCCATCTCCTCCTTCTCCTCTCCCTCTTTCCACCCATCTCCTCCTTTCCCTTTACCCTCTCCACCTCCTCCTACCCTCTCTCTCCATCTTTTCGATCCCTTCTGTCTCTTCATCTCAGTCTCGTCCGCCTCCCTGACCATTTCCTCCTTTCCTCCCTCTATTCAATTTCCTCTCCCTCCCCCCCCCCCCGTCTCTCTCTATATCGTCTCCCACCCCTCTCTCACCTTGTGCTATGTTCATTGATACTGCAAGAGAAACTTTGACTGGGGACTGTAGTCGCTTAAAATGATTTTATAAATCGTCTGGGCTCATTGGCATATGGAGTATTAGAGAGACATCTCTAGCTGCTGGATTTCTGAGGTTAGTAGCTCCAGAGACAGTATTTCACATGGTTTCAATCTGCGAACGCGTAGGATTAGAAAGTTTCGGACGATGCAGATTCCGTAGTCTCGTAATCACAAACTGATAAACCGTAAATGCAATTTTCTTTTCCCGTTTTCCGTTAAAACCGACTGTGAGGAAAGAAACAAAGCAACATACTGTTGTGCATAAAATTTTTGTTTACAATTATGTTCAAGGAGAAAGAATATATATGGGAAAAACAAATTTTCTAGTGATAGTCCTACTATAGTAGTTAAACGGACTGCGAGAAAGAAAATTAAATCGCACATTTTTGCATCCCTCCTTAGGTCAGCATTTCCCTTGTAGTATGTTTTAACAGGAAACCTGTACATTTTTGTTTAAAAAAGCATATAGCCTATGTCATGTAATAATCTGAAGCGTGTCGGTCAAGAACTTTTCATAACATTTGTTAGTAACATTTCCCATTTATTTATATATTTATACATTGTATATACTTAAAAAACGTATCCTGTAGCCGTCTGAATGCTTATTAGACCAACGAAAAATTTTTTAGTTAATTGGTCTAAAACTTTTAGAGGTTTTACTGCCATGTTGCACTTAATCTGTGCTTCATCATTATAAGTAGATACTCGCGGTGTAGAAAACAACATAATTCATTTAACAGAGGCAAGTCTCCCGGTCCAGACTCGGTTCCTTTCAAGGTATGCTGATGTAACAGCTTCATATTAGCAATCCTATACAACTACCCACTCGACTTATATCTGTATCTAAGGACGGGAGAGTTGTCCAGGCCACACCAATACTCAGGAAATGAAATAGAAGTAATCCGCTGAATTATAGACGCAAATTTTTCACGTCAGTTTTCAGTAGGAAACAATGGAAAGTCGCACAGGTCAAGCCAATACACTGGAAATAGGAGTAATCCACTGAATTATAGGTCCGTTAGAACACATGAAATACCTCGAAGAATGCGATCTTTTGACACATCATCACGGATTCAGAAAATATCGTTCTTGTGAAATACAATAGGCTTTTTGTTCACACAAAGAACTGAGAGCTATCGACAAGGTATCTCAGATTGATTCCATATTTCTAGATTTCAAGAAGGCTATCAAGACCGTTTTCACAAGCGACTTGTAATCGAGTAGAGTATCATCGCAATTATACTACTGGATTCACGATTTCTTGTCATAAAAGTCATAGTCCGTAGTAACTGACAGAAAGTCATTGAGTGAAACAAAACTGGTAGCTGGCGTTGCCCAGCGAATTGTTATAGACCCTCTGCTGTTTATATTCCACAAAAACAATATAGAAGACAATCCGAGCAGCCTTCCTCGATTGTTTACAGATTATGTTGTCGTTTACCGTCTGCCAAAGTCATTAATGGAGTAGTACCATTTACAAAATGATTTCCACAAGACATCTATACTGTACGAAAAGTGGCGAATGATACTAAACATTAAAAAGTGTACGGTCGACTACATGAATACTAAAAAGCTTCCGTCAGATTTTGATTACACAATAAATCAACAAAGTTAAATACCTAGGGAACCAAACTGGAAGCATCATATGTAAAATCTCGTGGGAATGCGAAACAAAGATTGCGTTTTATTAGCAGCACCTTTAGAAGATGCAGCTAATATACTAAAGACTCTATCCACCCTACACTTGTCCGTTCTCTTCCAGAGTACTGGTGCGTGGTGTTTGATCTTTACTACATAGGATTCACGGCGGACATCGATAAAATTCAAAGAAATATTGCTTAGACGGTCTTTGAGTCATACAAGTGCTTAGCAAGTCCTGTACGAATACATGAGATGGAAATCTTCAATAGCAGACGCCTTTCAACTTGAAAACTCGTGTTTCTCCTTTTGAACGTTATTCTATTTTATTTCTTGAGCTGCCAACCACGCAACATCTTGAGAATATTATATCTGTGTCAGGTATTAAGTGCCGCGCGCTATCAGCCGAACGGTCTCAGACGCTGCAGTCATGGACTGTGCGGCTGGTCCCGGCGGAGGTTCGAGTCCTCCCTCGGGCGTGGGTGTGTGTGTTTGTCCTTAGGGTAATTTAGGTTAAGTAGTGTGTAAGCTTAGGGACTGATGACCTTAGCAGTTTAGCACTTAAGTCCCATAAGGTTTCACACATATTTGAACATTTCAGTTATTAAGTTGCCCTCTTACTGCAAACTGGTCTATTTTTGTATTTTACTCCTAATCATGAAGAACGACTCCTTCACATCTTTGCAGATTTTTTGTTGATCTGTGTGTGTGTCTCAAATGCCAACGATAAATTATTTTAAAAAATCATCATATAAATAAGCCTAGCGGGGGTCTGAATTTTTTATATTATATGCCATTGACTTTAGTTTGAGCCGGCGACTAATTTTCCTTAACTTTGTTACAGCTCATAAGAATGTTCGTTTATTTATGACTCACGGCGGTCTCATGAGTATTCAAGAGGCAATATACCATGCAATACCGGTCATAGGATTCCCTGTCTTCGCAGACCAATTCCACAATATGAACAGAGCTGAGGAACTTGGATTTGGGATTAAAATCACATTTGCAAACATATCTCTGGAGTCAATTACTTGGGCCGTCAGTGAAGTACTGGAAACTTCCAGGTACGAACAGCGTTTGTCTCTTTTAAATTTCCTTTGTTCGATCTGTAATGTAATAAAGTGTTCCCTAGTTTTAGTATTGAACATATGGAATTAATTTTCTGGATTTGGTAATGATATGTCTGTACTGATTCCAGTTATCGAGAAGCAGCGCAGTACAGATCTCGGCTGTTCCATGACAGTCCAAGGACTCCTCTGGAAGAAGCAGTTTACTGGGTAGAATACGTCATAAGACACAAAGGAGCTCAACATATGCGTTCAGGAGCTCTTGATCTCTCGTGGTTCCAGCTGCTCTTACTAGATGTTGTTGGTGCTATTATTCTAGTTACAGTTATACTTCTCTTTAGTGTCTCTGTGATACTCCGGCTGCTGTTGAGAACGATTAGGCATGTTCCCGCTGTAATGACCAAAAATAAAGTTTCCAAACGAGACTAAATTTTCAGGGGCTGCTCCCGTCTGGCACGTGCCCTTCGCTGTAGGACCCAGAAGTGTGTGAACGCAGTTATCACGTTAAAAACTTGCGTTATTGGAAGAATTCTGCGCGCTACTTCCGTGGTCTGTCATAAATCTGACCTACACCTTTACCTCTAGGCTGTGCTGGCGCCTCCATAAAGTTACACTAAAGGATACGTCACGGTACTGTTTGGATAAAGTACTTACTCGTCCTGCACTCCGAGCTGGCGCCCGTCTGGTACATAATTACCACTCACTTTGGCACCCTTTGTCCCCTCAGAAGTGACACTTGTTGACTGGAAATATTTTGCTTGTACCTGAGGCTGACTATTTCACTGCCATACTGGGGTACTATCGTCTTGATAATAAGAAAAAAATGTCATTATTTCACATTTATTTGAGATAACCAGAAGAACTCTTCTCTTGAACTGATAAATTTGTACAAAGTTCTCAACCGTTCACCGGCACTGATGATCATTCCAGATACGCATGTAATATTACGATGTAATAAAGCGTGTGAAATAGATAAATAAAATAATAACTACCCCAGCAACGTATGTGCCACAGTTTTATTTAATTTAATTGTGTCTGAAAACATACATCACATAATATAAACATAGTGAAACTCATAGTTAAAGGAAGGCAGCATTCGGTTACGATTGTGGACGGGGCTGTAATCAGTTACTGTTGCTTGCCTTTTACAGTTACTCATATTTATTTTTAAAACAGTAATTCCACAAACAATAACTATAAAAGTACCACACGTTATTAATGAACGAATAAACAACTGTATTAATAATAGTGTTTTCAGTGCGTTACAATTTAGTAAATCACCATAAAATACAGATACAGATAATGCTTAAAAAAACAAGCCACTGTGATCACGGCTGAAGGCCTTACACGCCAAGAATGGCAATAAATTAAGGACGTTTAAGAACTCGCTGCAATTACAACTTACAGGTATTGAAATATTAAAAAGTAAGTGGCCACAGACGCAGGAGAAGGTATCAGGCGCCAGGAATGGCAGTAAATAAAGTTTTAAGGCTTACTGCTAAAATACAAATATCGAATTATTTTTTTACGCGAATGACCACAATCACGGCTGAATGACTTACACGCCAGAAACGGCAATTATATAAAAAATTCAGAAACCTGCTGCAAAACAGCAAATGCAAGCAAAGGTCAAACAAGCAACTGACCACCAAACGGGTGAAAAAAGATGATGGTAACCTTGTAACACATCCCTTACACTGCTAGATTTATTCCATAAGGCGGACGGAACTACACATACATAACCTTTAATGTAGGCATTACAAGGCATGGTAATAAATAATACAATAATAAAACAAGGGACCAATCACAGACGGTACTCCAGGAATCGACCTCTGAGAAAGTCTGGCAACAAACACTTTCGCAAGCGATGAGATAGGTATCTAAGAGTTGCATTCACTTCACAAGATGGTAACTCAGACTAGTGGCAGAGTAACGAATGACTAATGATAATCTTGCTGAAGCAACCTGACGTCCGATAAACCAAATGCAAAGATGGAACAATACCCCAAATCCGGAACCAGCGGTCTGCACTAAGTCCCCAGAATACTGTGTTTAGAGCGCTGGAGCGAGAAAGGAACCACTACCAGATTTCAGTCAGATTCCACAAACCCGAAAATCTGAACAAACAAGTCATAGTACAGAACACCAGACAAACTAGCAGTAACTCGATTTGCATGCGAGGCAGAACCGAAATGTAACCAACCAAAAATCAGCAACCACACGTCATTGCGGAAACAATCGCAAAGTGAGCCAAAGCCAAGTACCAAATGAGTGACATCAAATTCATTAGGTACACAAACGCATACTGAACTTACTGTGACAACTCTGACGACGGTTGGCAGAATGAAACAATTCTCTTCACTGCTTTATTAATTCACAGTTGAGTTACCACACCGTCTAATCACTGAGCCAAGTGCTTTTAACACAGTGCGGTCTTCAAGTACTAATCGATACGCAGATCCACCAAACTCCACATGACGGCATGATGATAATCTGTCACATCATGACATACGTACTACGGGGCCCTACGGGTGACTGACTCTGCTCTACCTGGATTGAAATGCACTCATCTTAAAGCTTGCTGGATCCAGTTTACGACGAGGTCGTGCACCCTCGTGACCATAGCCCGTCCATCCAGCAGTCCATGCGTGCCGCCAGCAGTCCCGGCGTGTTCTCGTACTGCACGGACCTGGTTCCTCCTGAGTCCCTAACCGAACTGGCCCATTCACAGGACCCAGAAAAACACGACGTCGCCCCAAAAATAGGGCAACAGTAACTACATATCGATAACCGTCGCTGCTGCCACTAACGGACAGGCAACGCTTGCGAAACGAGTGGCGCCAGTCAAGAAGAGAAGAAGACAAACAACCGCAACCATGCCAACTGGAGGATACGGTCTCGCCTCCAACAGAGGGCGGAAACCTACAAACAGCACCAACGCGAGCCGCGGCACGGCTCACATACATAGATAATTTTAGTCTGATAATATAAGCATTACCAGTTTTCTACAAACGGGTTCCACATAATAAGACGCACTTTGAATGCCGTGTGGCCAATATTTAGGCACATCACAGGCTTCATAGGCTGCTGCCATATTTTGTTAGAGTGCGTGTGCCGTAGTTGGACACAGCTTGCAGATGAGGAAATGATCCATGATTAGCTCTTCTCCGCATTCATACTGGGTGGAGTCACAAGAAAATCGCGTTATTCAGATTGGTCTTACACCTACCGACTCCTAATCTTAGCCTGTTGGGCGTTAATCCATGTCAGCCAGCGTTCTTCACAGCCAGAAGGCAGATTATCACATGGCACCATCCATTCTGTGATGTTGTGGTCACGGTTACGTCAGGAATTTAATCTAAATATTGAAGGTTGTTCAGTGAGGGCTCTGCAGTTTTGAGGAAGCTTCGGTCACAACGTCGTGCGCTCTAACGGGCGACATAGCGACACAGAGAACGATAGTATTACTATAACCTTATTGTAAGAGACACGAAATGTGTCCTAAACCAAATACGAGAGTTGACTGACTTCTTAGTGGGTTAAATTTCAGTGTTGGATGTTCGGCCACCTTCTTGCCATCTTCGACTGTTTCCGGCCCGACGTCGTCTCGGCAACTGTTACATAAAACTTTTAAATTAATTAAAAATGGAATTGGTAAAAGATATTTGTAGGGGTATTTGTCCCTTATTCGACATCAGTGGCAGCTCAATATTTTGCTTTAATTTTTTATTGACAAATTCCATTCTGGTGACCATACTGCAAGAGTATTCCGCCGTCTGGATAGTATTTCTCCCTATGAGGACGAGTGGCGTTCACCTCACTATGCTCTGTGAATGAACCATCAGCTGCACAGGTGATGCCTGTGCATGAATACTCCAGATTATTATTACTTGGAATAAAATGACTAAAGTGCACGAAATGTCCAGAATGATGTGACGGGAACTGTCACAGTACCGTTGGCATTAGAAGTCACAGTCTACGTACACGTAACTTACATTACGTACAGCGTTGGAAACCCTCTATGACGGACCTCAACAGCGTTGTAGTGGAATAGGAACACAGTACGATGATTTCCATGTCAAAGTGGGAAAAATAACCAGTATTCACCTGCTAGTCAAAAACAGCATGGGAGAGCAAGGCGAAGATTCTCAACCTATCTCATAGATAGCTTTAACGTCAATGAAATGTTATTAGGATATGTTGCTACCCACTGTCATCGCCGTCGTTGGGATAGCTTGCGTGCGTCAGCATACTGATAGCCGTACCGCAGGTACAACCAAAGCTGATGTGTATCTGTTGAGGGACCAGACACACGTGTGATTCCGAAGAGGGCAACAGACTTTTCAGACTTGCAGAGAAACAGATTCGCCTTGTAACACTAACCAAAACGGTCTTGCTGTGCTGCTACTGCGAACGGCTGGTTACAAGATGATGGCATCTGGTAAAATATTCTAAGATAAAATCTCCGGGCGGGAACTACTCAGGAGGATGTCGTTATCAGGAGAAACAAAACTGGCGTTCTGCGGATTGCACAGATAGGTTAGAAATTTTAAAAAGGGAAATGGGCAGGTTGAATTTAGATACAGTTGGAAACAGTAAAGTTCGGTTGCAGGAGGAACAGGACTTCTTATCAGGGGAGTACAGGTTTATAAATACAAAATTAAATGGACGTAATGCAAGAGTACATTTAATAATGAGCAATTAAATAGGAATTCAAGTAAGCTAGTATGAACTACACAGTGAACGCATTATCGTAGCCAAGATAGACAAAAGGCCCATACTCACCATATTAGTACAAGTTTATATATCAAATAACTGCGCAGACGACGAAGAAACTGAAGAAATGTATGATGAGATAAAGTATTCAGATATATAAGGGGGGCGGAAATTTGTGATGAGGCATTGCACTTCGATAGTAAAAAAAAAGAAGAGAAGGAAAAGTTGCAGGTGAATTTGGACTGGGGAGAAGGAATGAAAGAGGAAACCGCTTGATAGAATTTAGCACACAGCATAATTTAATTATAGCTAACGTTTGGTTTAATGATCATTAAAAAGGCTGAATACGTTTCAGGTTGATTATACACTCCTGGAAATTGAAATAAGAACACCGTGAATTCATTGTCCCAGGAAGGGGAAACTTTATTGACACATTCCTGGCGTCAGATACATCACATGATCACACTGACAGAACCACAGACACATAGACACAGGCAACAGAGCATGCACAATGTCGGCACTAGTACAGTGTATCTCCACCTTTCGCAGCAATGCAGGCTGCTATTCTCCCGTGGAGACGATCGTAGAGATGCTGGATGTAGTCCTGTGGAACGGCTTGCCATGCCATTTCCACCTGGCGCCTCAGTTGGACCAGCGTTCGTGCTGGACGTGCAGACCGCGTGAGACGACGCTTCATCCAGTCCCAAACATGCTCAATGGGGGACAGATCCGGAGATCTTGCTGGCCAGGGTAGTTGACTTACACCTTCTAGAGCACGTTGGGTGGCACGGGATACATGCGGACGTGCATTGTCCTGTTGGAACAGCAAGTTCCCTTGCCGGTCTAGGAATGGTAGAACGATGGGTTCGATGACGGTTTGGATGTACCGTGCACTATTCAGTGTCCCCTCGACGATCACCAGTGGTGTACGGCCAGTGTAGGAGATCGCTCCCCACACCATGATGCCGGGTGTTGGCCCTGTGTGCCTCGGTCGTATGCAGTCCTGATTGTGGCGCTCACCTGCACGGCGCCAAACACGCATACGACCATCATTGGCACCAAGGCAGAAGCGACTCTCATCGCTGAAGACGACACGTCTCCATTCGTCCCTCCATTCACGCCTGTCGCGACACCACTGGAGGCGGGCTGCACGATGTTGCGGCGTGAGCGGAAGACGGCCTAACGGTGTGCGGGACCGTAGCCCAGCTTCATGGAGACGGTTGCGAATGGTCCTCGCCCATACCCCAGGAGCAACAGTGTCCCTAATTTGCTGGGAAGTGGCGGTGCGGTCCCCTACGGCACTGCGTAGGATCCTACGGTCTTGGCGTGCATCCGTGCGTCGCTGCGGTCCGGTCCCAGGTCGACGGGCACGTGCACCTTCCGCCGACCACTGGCGACAACATTGATGTACTGTGGAGACCTCACGCCCCACGTGTTGAGCAATTCGGCGGTACGTCCACCCGGCCTCCCGCATGCCCACTATACGCCCTCGCTCAAAGTCTGTCAACTGCACATACGGTTCAGTCCACGCTGTCGCGGCATGCTACCAGTGTTAAAGACTGCGATGGAGCTCCGTATGCCACGGCAAACTGGCTGACACTGACGGCGGCGGTGCACAAATGCTGCGCAGCTAGCGCCATTCGACGGCCAACACCGCGGTTCCTGGTGTGTCCGCTGTGCCGTGCGTGTGATCATTGCTTGTACAGCCCTCTCGCAGTGTCCGGAGCAAGTATGGTGGGTCTGACACACCGGTGTCAATGTGTTCTTTTTTCCATTTCCAGGAGTGTATAAGGGTAAGACAGAGATTTCGGAACCAGATTTTAAAGTCTAAGACATTTCCAGGGGAAGATGTGGGCTATGAGCACTATTTATTGGTCATTATCTGTAGATTAAAACGAAGAAAATGAGAAAAGATAGGAAATTAAGGAGATGGGAATTAGAATAAGTGAAAGAAACAGAGATTGCTGAGAGTTTCTGAGGGAACATTAGGCAACTATTTACTTGAAGATGGGAAAGGAATATAGTAGAAGACGAGTTGGTAGCTATGAGAAATCAAATAGTAAAGGCAGCAGAGAATGAACTAGATAAAAAGAAAAGGCCTAATAGAAAACCCTAACTGATTATACGAGAAAATATAAGAATACGGCAAATTATACAGGCGAAGTGGAATACAAACGTGTAAAAAATAAGATTGAGAGGAAGTGCAAAATTACTTAGCAGGAGTGTCTAGAGGAGAAATGTAAGGATTTAGAAGTAGGGGAAAGATAGACACCGCCTGCATACAAATTAAGGAGGTTTTTGTCAAGCTCTCAGATGGAAAACCAGTCCTAAGCAAAAAAGGGACAGCTCAAACGCGGAAAGAGTATACTCGGGTCTATACAAGGAAGATGAAGACAGTACTTATAGAAATGGAAGTAGGTGAAGATGAGATGGAAGGTATGATACTGTGAGAAGAATTTGACAGAAACTTGAAATATCTAATTCGAAACAATGCCCCTAGAGTAGATGACATTCCGTCAGAACTATTGACAGTCTTGGAAGAGCCACCCATGACAAAACTCTTCCATCTGGAGTGCAGGATGTATGAGACAGGAAAATTACCCTCAGCCTTCAAGAAGAACGTAATGTTTCCAGTTCCAAAGAAAAGAGGTGCTTACATGTGTGAATATTACTTTTTAATAGGTCGTGGCTGCATAATACTGACACAAATTTTGTACAGAAGAAAGGAAAAACTGGTAGAAGCCGACTTGGAGAAGATCAGTTTGGATTCCGGAGAAATGTAGGAACACGGGAGACAATACTGACCCTACGAATTATCTTAGAAGATAGATTAAGGAAAGGCATATGAACGTTTATGTTGTGTCTAGACAAGACAGCCTAGACACAATGAGAGGAAGCCAAAAGGAACGCGCTACGCTCACGCAGATGGGCGTGAGGTCTGAAACAGGATACGTAATGAATGCTATAAAGAAAAGTACGTAGCTTCTGGAATACTTAACTTTAATCCATCCTTTTGGTACATCTCGAGATTGTGGCGATACAAGTGAGACTCTTTAGATACATGCAATGTTACTAATGGCGCCTTGCTAGGTCGTAGCCATTGACTTAGCTGAAGGCTATTCTAACTATCTGCTCGGCAAATGAGCGAGGCTTCGTCAGTGTAGTCGCTAGCAAAGTCGTCCGTACAACTGGGGCGAGTGCTAGTAAGTCTCTCGAGACCTGCCTTGTGGTGGCGCTCGGTCTGCGATCCCTGACAGTGGCGACACGCGGGTCCGACATGTACTAATGGACCGCGGCCGATTTAAAGCTACCACCTAGCAAGTGTGGTGTCTGGCGGTGACACCACATTCCTCCCCCGCAAATCGGTGAACGGTCGTGTTATAAGGCTTCCGCCCGCCGTGGGGAGGACCCCATGTTGACGTATGCGATGAGGTGGGGAGCCTAACAACAGGCGAGGCTGTGCCACCCGCACCCGGACATTCGGCCCGAGGGGATCTAGGAAACGCCTGAAAACCTAGTCCAGGGTGCACGTCAACATGCGGTGTATGCGCCCGTAAAGAGACAGGAGGGGCCGAAGAGTCGACCTCCATTGCGTCGGGGTATCCGACGCGCGATGACGTCATGTGGTCCGGAGCGGGCAAGAGTTCCATGGTGGAGGACAGCTGGTCACGGGATGCGATCGGCGACGCGTGACCCAGGGAGGCGCTTGGCGGCTGCAGCGAAGCGTCCACTGCGGGCGGCGCCGGTTGGAGGACAGGCGGCGGCGGCGGAGGCGGCAGCGGCGCGTCGCCATGGGGCAAAATGGAAGGCATCGTCGGTAACACCTGGGGATGAGGCGAGCCAGTAGATGGGTCCCCAGGGCGCTGACCTGACGGCAGCGTCGCTGAAAGCAGACGGGGAGCGGCAGAACCCGTGCGACGACAGAGGCGCAGCTGATTGAGATGCCGACGCACCTCACCAGAGGCCCCCAAAACCAAATTCATCGCGCGGCCAAGGCAGCGAAGAATGCGCCCTGCGAGCCAACGCCGTGAACCGCGAAAGTTGCGATAGAATACAACGTCGCCTGGAGCAAAAGCAGGAGTCTGCCGCTGCACAGGAACCTGATGCGGCGGATGCAGCAAAGACATCAAGGTTCGATGAGGACGACCGTGGAGCAACTCAGCCGGCGAGCGACCATCTCGGGGCTGAGAGCGATACGAAGACAAAAAGAACAACAACGCGTCCTCCCGAGAATGCGACTCTTTCAACTTCAACATCTGTGACTTGAAAGTCCGGACCAATCGTTCAGCGGCACCGTTTGACTGAGGCGAAAACGGCGCGGATGTCAGATGTTGAATACCACTGGCCTGGCAGAATGACTGAAATTCTGCGGACATGAATTGTGGGCCGTTGTCGGAAACAATAGTCTGCGGAAGACCTTCAATGCAAAAGATAGCAGACAACGCCTGGATGGTGGCAGATGACGTCATGGAAGACATCCGGACAACAAAAGGAAAATTACTGAAGGCATCTACCACAACCAACCATCTAGCATTCCAGAATGGACCAGCAAAATCGATGTGCAAGCGTTGCCAAGGGGAAGTGGCTTTTGGCCATGCAAAGACTTTCCGCGGCGGTGCGGATTGTTGTTCGGCACACGCCATGCAAGAAGAACACATATTCGTAATCGCAGCATCGATTCCGAACCAAGTACAGTGCTGACGAGCAAGTTGTTTCGTTCGCACTATACCCCAATGTCCTTGGTGAAGAAGCTGTAAGACAGAGGACTGTAACGAACGTGGGACCACGACTCTGGACTGATCATTATCAGAACGCAACAACTAAACACCACGTCGTACAAAAAGTCTCTCCTTGTGAGCAAAAAATCGGCGAACCAACGGATCCTCGATCCTAGACTTTGACAAAGGCCATTGCGTAACAACAAAACGCAAAACGGTAGCAAGGACCGGGTCAGCAGCTGTGGCTGTAGCTACACGACGAAAATCAATCGGAAACGATTCGACCACGTCATCGGTTTCCGAATCAACGAACATGCAAGCAAGTTCGGAAGAATCGAATGCTCTATCCTCAGCAACAGGCAAACGGGACAACGCATCGGCGTTTCCGTGCTTAGCAGTGGACCGATACAAGATATCGTAGCGGTACTGCGAGAGGAAAATAGACCAGCGAACGAATTTCTGGGCTGTACGCGGAGGTACAGGCTTGTTCGGATGAAAAAGCGATGCCAAAGGTTTGTGGTCCGTGATGACGGTAAAGTGACGACCATACAAGAAATCATGGAACTTAGTAACACCAAACACGAGAGCCAAAGCTTCTTTCTCTATCCGTGAAAAATTTCTTTGCGCAGACGAGAGCAATTTGGACGCAAAGGCAATAGGGCGATCATGCGACCCATCTCTGTGTGCAAGCACAGCACCGATCCCGAAATCCGATGCATCTACCATCAACAAAAGGGGTTTCTGGGGATCGAATGGCGTAAGGCAAGTATTAGAAAGCAACGCCGATTTCAACTGGCGAAAGGCGCGTTCGCATTCCGTCGTCCAGACGAACGGAACACCTTTATGGCGTAAGTGATGAAGCGGAGCTGAAATGGAAGAGGCATTGCGCAGAAAGCGATGATAATAGTTAATTTTACCCAACACACTCTGTAGCTGCTTCAAATTCTGCGGCGAAGGCAAGTCTTGTATGGCACGGAGGTGCTCTGGACTGGGATGTATGCCTTTTGCATTTATGACATGTCCCAGATATGGTAAGTCACGAGCAAAACACACATTTGTCCTTCCGCAAGCGAAGACCATTTTGTCGCAACACTTGAAATAATGTTCGTAGGTGTGCTAAATGCTCATCTGCTGTCTTTCCGGACATCGCAATATCGTCCAGATAGTTCGCTGCAGTAGGGACCGACACACAAACAGTTTGTAAATATTACTGAAACAATGCAGGGGCGGATGCACACCCGAATGGCAGTCTTTTGAATCGGTACAAACCAAGATGCGTGTTAACCACCAAGACGCGCTGGGATTCTTCGTCCACTGGTATTTGCAAGTACGCATCTGCTAGGTCCAACTTCGAAAAATATTCACCCGGGCACAGTTTATCAAAAAGATCTTCCGGGCGGGTTAATGGAAAAGTTGCAATCACCAGTTGTGGATTCACAGTGGCCTTGAAGTCCACACAAAGTCTCAATTTTCCGGAAGGTTTTGGCAAAATTACTAAGGGTGTGGCCCAGAGAGAAGCCTGCACACGTTCGATTACACCTTGTGATTCTAAATCGTGTAATGTTCTTGCGACCTCATCACGCAATGCATGGGGAACATTGCGCGCTCTGAGAAATTTCGGTTGCGCGTGTACTTTCAGTTCCAAATGTGCTTCATAGTTCGTAGCGCAACCAAGGCCCGCTGCAAAAATGTCTGCAAATTCTTCACACAGACGAGAAACACTGTCTGAAGGCACAGTCTGATTCACTGATAGGACCTGATTTACGATAGACATGTTAAACAACTGAAATAAATCTAAACCAAACAAGTTCACTGCAGAAGAAGAATGAAGAACGTAAAATGACAAAAGTTTTGTTTATCCCTTATACACTCCTGGAAATTGAAATAAGAACACCGTGAATTCATTGTCCCAGGAAGGGGAAACTTTATTGACACATTCCTGGGGTCAGATACATCACATGATCACACTGACAGAACCACAGGCACATAGACACAGGCAACAGAGCATGCACAATGTCGGCACTAGTACAGTGTATATCCACCTTTCGCAGCAATGCGGGCTGCTATTCTCCCATGGAGACGATCGTAGAGATGTTGGATGTAGTCCTGTGGAACGGCTTGCCATGCCATTTCCACCTGGCGCCTCAGTTGGACCAGCGTTCGTGCTGGACGTGCAGACTGCGTGAGACGACGCTTCATCCAGTCCCAAACATGCTCAATGGGGGACAGATCCGGAGATCTTGCTGGCCAGGGTAGTTGACTTACACCTTCTAGAGCACGTTGGGTGGCATGGGATACATGCGGACGTGCATTGTCCAGTTGGAACAGCAAGTTCCCTTGCCGGTCTAGGAATGGTAGAACGATGGGTTCGATGACGGTTTGGATGTACCGTGCACTATTCAGTGTCCCCTCGACGATCACCAGTGGTGTACGGCCAGTGTAGGAGATCGCTCCCCACACCATGATGCCGGGTGTTGGCCCTGTGTGCCTCGGTCGTATGCAGTCCTGATTGTGGCGCTCACCTGCACGGCGCCAAACACGCATACGACCATCATTGGCACCAAGGCAGAAGCGACTCTCATCGCTGAAGACGACACGTCTCCATTCGTCCCTCCATTCACGCCTGTCGCGACACCACTGGAGGCGGGCTGCACGATGTTGGGGCGTGAGCGGAAGACGGCCTAACGGTGTGCGGGACCGTAGCCCAGCTTCATGGAGACGGTTGCGAATGGTCCTCGCCGATACCCCAGAAGCAACATGGTCCCTAATTTGCTGGGAAGTGGCGGTGCAGTCCCCTACGGCACTGCGTAGGATCCTACGGTCTTGGCGTGCATCCGTGCGTCGCTGTGGTCCGGTCCCAGGTCGACGGGCACGTGCACCTTCCGCCGACCACTGGCGACAACATCGATGTACTGTGGAGACCTCACGCCCCACGTGTTGAGCAATTCGGCGGTACTTCCACCCGGCCTCCCGCATGCCCACTATACGCCCTCGCTCAAAGTCCGTCAACTGCACATACGGTTCATGTCCACGCTGTCGCGGCATGCTACCAGTGTTAAAGACTGCGATGGAGCTCCGTATGCCACGGCAGACTGGCTGACACTGACGGCGGCGGTGCACAAATGCTGCGCAGCTAGCGCCATTCGACGGCCAACACCGCGGTTCCTGGTGTGTCCGCTGTGCCGTGCGTGTGATCATTGCTTGTACAGCCCTCTCGCAGTGTCCGGAGCAAGTATGGTGGGTCTGACACACCGGTGTCAATGTGTTCTTTTTTCCATTTCCAGGAGTGTATGTTGCAAGAAGGCTGCACTGTCCTAACACAGGGATATTCTGACCTGAATAACTATTTAACTTAACATTTGCGGCACGCAATGGAGGTTTGCCCAGTTGTTTGTACGTGTCATGATTGATCAATGAAACAGCAGATCCGGTATCGAGCTGGAATGCTATCACGTGGCCATGAATGTCCAAATCTACAAAAAGTTTATTGTCCTGCTGACGACAAGAGCGACTGTCTCGTGCAAGTTGAACTGACACTGGTACAGAAGCACTTGCGACTTGACGTAATTTCCTGCGACGTCGACACACACTATTTGTGGGACGAATACAGTCACTGTTAGAGACAGTGGCACTGGACGAAGGGGAATTAACTACATGAATGTCCATGGGCGAAGGTTCACGAGCCTGAGTATTCTTGGTTCGATTCCGGAGCGAAGCAAAGGGCCTGGAATGGTTGTGAGTGTCTGATCTGAGCTTTTTCTGTCAAACGCTTTGAACATGTCCTGTCTTATTACAGAAAAAGCAAATAGCTTGGCGTGCCGGGCAATTTTCACGCGAATGTCTAGTAGCACACCGCGGGCATGATTTCACTGCATTTGTATGCTGGCGCAGCACACCTGGTTTAGAGCGTGGCGGCAGCTGCGTGGACGTGTGCGAGGGCAGTTTACCGGACCGTGCAGCGCGCCCGGCGGGCCGGTTAATGTTACACACGGCTGGCGAAGTTGCAAATGATTCCTGAGCAAAGTCAAGCGTGTCTTGTCTATCCAATATGTCTATCACTTGTTGAAGGGAGGGATTGACGAGTTTCAAAATCTATTCCCGTATGCGAACATCAGAAACGTTCTGTGCTATTGCATCACGTACCATAGTATCTGAATAAGGGAGTCCACATTCACACTCAAAAGCACAATCCCTTGTAAGGCCTTGCAATGTTGCAACCCACTCCCTATTAGTCTGACCGGCCGTACGTTTCGTACGAAAGAAAGTATACCTCTTTGCAACTACATTAACTGTTTCCTTGAAATAGGCATCTAAAGCAGACAAAATCTCTTCGTAGGACAGAGTTGCTACGTCGCGTCGGGGAAATAATTTCACTATCACACGGTACGTTTGCACCCCTACACACGCCAATAAATGAGGCTGCCGCTCGTTACCTTGAATTCTGTAGGCGGCGAGATGAAATCGAAACTGGCGTGACCACTCCGTCCGTGTGTCCTTAGCAGGTTCATAGGGACGAAAGGGGGTGCAACTGCATGTTGTGGCTGCAGTAGCGGTGAAGCGGCGGCGGCCGCATCGTTTTGCAGTGCACGTTGACCCTGGACGAGCTGTCCAAGGGCATCCAATAACGCCTGCGTCTGCTGATTCTGCAAGCGATAAAATTCGGACAGTACATCTGGCGAAGCCATGACACAAGTAAATGTAAGCAATTAGAAAGAACAAGACCCTTTCCGTTGACTCGTCGCCAAAAATGTTGTGTCTAGACAAGACAGCCTAGACACAATGAGAGGAAGCCGAAAGGAACGCGCTACGCTCACGCAGATGGGCGTGAGGTCTGAAACAGGATACGTAATGAATGCTATAAAGAAAAGTTCGTAGCTTCTGGAATACTTAACTTTAATCCATCCTTTTGGTACATCTGGAGATTGTGGCGATACAAGTGAGACTCTTTAGATACATGCAATGTTACTAATGGCGCCTTGCTAGGTCGTAGCCATTGACTTAGCTGAAGGCTATTCTAACTATCTGCTCGGCAAATGAGCGAGGCTTCGTCGGTGTAGTCGCTAGCAAAGTCATCCGTACAACTGGGGCGAGTGCTCGTCAGTCTCTCGAGACCTGCCTTGTGGTGGCGCTCAGTCTGCGATCCCTGACAGTGGCGACACGCGGGTCCGACATGTACTAATGGACCGCGGCCGATTTAAGCTACCACCTAGCAAGTGTGGTGTCTGGCGGTGACACCACAGTTTATAGCACTTGTAGACTTAGAGAAAATGAATGTTAATTGCAGTACTCGATTTGAAATTCTGAAGGTAACAGGAATAAAATGCAGGGAGCTAAAGGCTGTTTAGAAATTATACAGAAATCAGGCAGCAGTTATAACAGCTGAGAAGACTGAAAGGAAAGAGGTGCTTTAGAACAGCCTATCCCCGAAGTTGTTCAATATGTACAAATTAAGCTGTAAAGAAAACTGAAGAAAGATCTGGGAAAGGAATTAAATTCCAGGGAGTTGAAGTGAATATTTTTTAGTTTGTCGATGACAATGTAATTCTGTCAGAGACAGCAAGCGACTTGAAAGAGCAGCTGAACGGGATGGACAGTGTCTTTAAAGGAAGATGTAGGGTGACGATCAGCAAAATCAGAACAAGAATAATGGAAAGAAGGCAGTTAAATCAGGTGACACTGAGGGAATAAGATTAGGAAACGAAACAAAGTAGTAGATGAGTTTTGTTGTTTGGGCAGCAAAATAACTGGTGATGGCCGAAGTAGAGAGGATATAAAATACAGACTGGTAATGGCAGGAAAAGCTAATTTGCTAATGTGGAATATAGTTTTAAGTGTTAGAAAGTTTTTTTTTCTGAAAGCATTTGTACGGAGTGTAGCAATTGTATGAATCTAAAACATGGACGATAAACAGTGTAGGCAAGAAGAGAATAGGAGCTTTTTGAAATGTGCTGCTATAGAAGAATGCTGAAGATTAGGTGGGTAGATCACATAGTTGATGGGGAGGTACTGAATAAAATTGGGGAGAACAGAAATTTGTAGCACAGTCTGACTAAACGAAGGGATAGCTTGATAGGACACTCTGAGACCCCAACGGATCACCAATTTAGTACTGGATAGAAGTGTGGGAGATAAAAATTGTAGCTGGATACCAATAGATGTATACAGTAAACAGACTCAGAAGAATGTAAGCTGCACTAGTCATCCGAAGCCGGTCGGAGTGGCCGAGCGGTTCTAGGCGCTACAGTCTGGAACCGCGCGACCGCTACGGTCGCAGGTTCGAATCCTGCCTCGGGCATGTGTGTGTGTGATGTCCTTAGGATAAGTAGGTTTAAGTAGTTCTAAGTTCTAGGGGACTGATGACCACAGCAGTTAAGTCACATAGTGCTCAGAGCCATTTGAACCATCATCCGAAGATGGAGAGGATTGCACAGGATAGAACAGCATGAAGATCTGCATCAAACCGGTACTCGGATTGAAGAAGAAAACATGTTGCCACATGTACTATAACGCGATCTCTGAAGTACGTTTGGCGATTTCTTTGCATAAACTGGAATACCGTACGTCATAAAATTCTTCGCTTATCGACATTATACATGTCGGGAGACAGATATATGATACAGCCGAGTGATTTGGACTGTTTTTCCACTCTAAGACTTTCATGTACGTCTTAGCTCGAACCGTTGAGATTGGTCCTATTATAATCCGCTCACTTAGCTTTAAAATCAGTTCTGTCTTTTATCTTGTACTTTCGGCTGAAGATAGCGTGAATTGATCCGAAACCAGTCCCACTCTTCGAACGTAAAGCCAACGCCTCACATATAGAGAGCGGTATTCAGTTCAAAGATGTGTCCTCTAGTACTTATCAACTTCGTAACCATTTTTCCTCCACTCTGCCCCTGTTGTGCTAGCCCCATCTCGCTTCGTCAGCTGACCTGCACCGAGCTGTCCGTCTGCGTTACAGGATTATTGAAGTACGGGGCAATCTAATGAATCTAATATCCATGGAAGAAAAATAAAGAAACCATTTATTGTTTTGAAAGTAATCTGTCCGGAACCAAGTGGCTGCTACGGTCGCAGGTTCGAATTCTGCCTCGGGCATGGATGTGTGTGATGTCATTAGGTTAGTCAGGTTTAAATAGTTCTTAGTTTAGGGGACTGATGACCTCAGATGTTAAGTCCCATAGTGCTTAGAGCCATTTGAACCATTTGAAAGTTATTTGCTCACACTCTTATCCTGTTGCTAGACAAGACGCTCATTGCGTTCCTTCAAAAATGCGGTTGCTACGGAACCACGATTGTATATAGTGTGTAGCAGTCGATGGCCACTTCGTTGTTCTCAAAAATGTGGAGATCGTACGGTAGAGGCTAGGGCTGTATGAAGGATGTGTGAGGGTTACGAAGTCAAGCTACTGCAACGTAGCCATGAACATACAGTTACGACGATTGCTATACAATAGTATGCAATTTGCATACATTTCTACGTTTATACTGTGGCCACGTGACCGCCTCTCAAAATAACTTTGGGACTGAAGAAGACGACTGCGAGAAAACTACTAGATGTACAGAAAACAGACGTATCAGAGGACAGAGCAGCTCATCAACGTTTTAACTCACGTACAGGTGTACGATTATACAAGATGTAATGGGCGCAACTGTAGCTATTTATGTTGGTGACAGGATGGTGTACTGAACGACATTACATCAGCATTTCTCCCATTCTCAGACTAACAACTGTAGTTGTTACAAGTCATAAGTTTTTAGGTTGGTTGGTACCTCCAAGTATGTGGGCAAGAGCGAGCCATTAATGTTTATTTTCCCCTGGGAATCAGATCAGATGGTGAAGCGTGGACGTGTGGATGCAAAACGGTCAGTCTGTACTGATAGGCGTAGTCCACTTAGTAGTGACGCAGCTTCATTTTGACTTGGTAACAGGTGGTTTGTGGCGTTCATCCTGCTAATATTTATAGAGCAGGTGCTGCCACTCAAAGTTTTTGTTATATAGATCAGGCACTGCCAGTGCAGGTATGTTTGTGTTCAAATCATAAATTTCTGTTACATTTGAAGTTTTTATTGTAATACCACTTTTACATTCACTGTACACTGACAGCTACGTACTGTTTTTGTAGCCTCAGTGAACCAGGCTTGAAAATAACCTGTAAGGGTTCGAAATTAGTCGTCTAATAAATATCTGCTACTGTTGAAAGAATCATTAAGAAACGCTTTAAGGAATTTAAATGAAATTGCTGTCCTCTGTCAACGAAATGTTGAAACTAAAGAGCAGTCATTACAATCTGAGAATATAAAATGAATTTTTCTGATTAGATATTTTGCTGTATACGACAGTAATCACTCAGTTTACACACTGCCTGGACAACAGTTTCCTTATTTGGTGTGGCACCCTATGTATAAAATGAAGCCTTCTAATCGTCACAGTGGTGATCACATAGGCGCTGTAGAGGTCGGAGGCAGCGAGCGTACACTATCTACAACAGAACCATGCCTAGCAAAATACTAAGCTGCGATGAGTTCTTTTTCTTTCTTAATCATCAGATACACTGATAAGCCAAAACATTACGACCACTGCCCACAGCGACGTTGAAAGCCGCCTGGTGGCATTGAGGCCACGTGGCGCGTAATGAAAGTACGTAAGAGGAACAGACACGGAATGGGGACCACCCTAGCGAAGGCATGGGCTGCAAATGGGGAAATCCAGTGAGATAACCGAGTTTGACAAAGGGTAGATTATTAATATGCAAAGCTTGTGAATGATGTAATGTTGTTGCATTAATTTGTTCTGAAAGCGGTGCTGATATTCAAGACCATAAAAGTGGGTTAAAAGCTGTGAGCTATCTGAGGAAGTTAACCCTGCATTACTGCGCAACTGTTTCACCAGGTGTCCAGTCTAGCTTACCAAAGTCCCAGCCAGACTAACATTAATTATAATCTTTTAGTACTCATCTTACGATAACCGGTGTTATATATATATATATATATATATATATATATATATATATATATAAGACAATTTAAATAAAAAGAAATAAATCAGTTTATATTTGGACATTTAACATTGATCATTGTTCTGTTAAAATTTCAGCATATCAAACTTGATTCATAATTAAACTGGTGCCTTATTTAGGATTGTGAAAATGTGAGTTTGTAATCTTACGGAACACATCAAATAGGGAGCCAAGATTGGGAGACTACATACAACACCGCATTCATAAACTAATACACGAAGAACGTTGAAACATATGCAAGAGGAAACTAACCACAACCAACCGATTCAATTTTCACCCAAAGAAGTTACGTTCGTAGCGCAATCCTGTCCGTCATGAAATTACCACACACTGGTATATTAAATTCATACTAACTCTCTGTGAAATCTTCCCGAAAAGAATAGCTGAGGGCTACTTTGATGCTTACACCACGTGGTCAACTTGGTTTACACGAAGAGTGTAACTCCACAATAATTTTGGTAATTAAAATAAATTACATCGAACGCGATTTACAAAAGAAAAACCACGAACTGGTTACTATCGTCTTACTATTAACCTGATGGGTCAAACAATTGTATAAGCCCGTGGTACTGGTCTCACAAAGTACACCGCATGTGGGTTGAACATAAAGAAAAGTTGCTATATTGAAAAATATTGTCAAGACGAGACGTTATAATCTCACGCACATTCGCATTTAAGATTTATGAGTTACTGATCAACACGTGGTTCCACTTTACTCACAAAGTAGAGACAAAGCAACTACTGGAAGATATTCTGAACTTCACACTCGAATTACACTGCGTTGCAATTTAAGATAACATAAGATATTTTAGATCTAAACCTGAAATAAACGTGATTAAATTTTCAGTTAGGCTGAACTTAAGAAATCCATTGTCCTACGGACTTAGCAGACACGCGCTTAGCCGGAGATCTTACCACTTCAGACGCTCGCCGCGGACGGACTGACCTGCGCTCCTACCGAGCATGCTTAACAGATAGAAACGGAAGTGACCAGAGAGGCAGCTTCATATACCAACATGACAAGGGACGGACAGGACCATACTAAGAATAGAAACCTCTCTGCTTTTAGAAAGCGTAGCTACCTGTTCCGAAGTTGGTCCTACTGTTCTCTAGCAGACAGGCTTGTCTGCTACCATCAAGCATGCAACTAGAAATACATTTGCTCATTCATCCTCTCACACAGAAGGGAAGGGGGATGACAGTATCTTATCATATACAGTATATAATAGAAAGCGGATGTAGGTTCCGTATGAGACTGTGTGACATGAATTACATATAAACTGTGTTTTAAAGTGTAGTAGTGTGATAGATCCTTCTTGTT
The DNA here is from genome assembly GCF_021461385.2 of Schistocerca piceifrons. Lineage (NCBI taxonomy): Eukaryota > Metazoa > Arthropoda > Insecta > Orthoptera > Acrididae > Schistocerca > Schistocerca piceifrons. The sequence goes on along the minus strand of NC_060145.1, from coordinate 136,182,401 downwards.
TATGTGTAAAAGTAACACGTTTCACTGCTCAGTCTCCTCCCAGATAGTCAGAAACACCACAGTAAATTTAGAAGAGGAATTTATGCCGTAAATGACAACAGATTTAAGGAATTAACATGAAAGGAATCCAACAGAGACCTTTCAATGAGCATACCGAAAACATCGAATCTGGTCCAATGTTCATGTGCTACTGTCGTGAGCATCTACAAAAAGAGTAGTAAGAACAGTGAAACTACTACTAGGCGCTAAATGGTTGGGCGTACACGACTCTTCACAGAACGTAGAGTTCGGAGACTCGTATGGTCTGTAAAGTAGAATAGATGATGATCTGTGGTATCTCTGCCGAAACAGCACAATGCTGGTGCACGCACAAGTGTTTCGGAGCACACCGTTCATCGTACATTGTTGAACATGGAGCTTCGCAGCGGACCACCTCTACATGTTGACCCAGCGGCATCGCCAGTTATGCCTGCAGTGGGCACGGGACCATAGGGATTCGACTGTCTATCAATAGAAACGTGTCAGTTCTTCGGGTGAATCACATTTTTGCTACATTGGGTGGATGGTCGTCTCCACAAATGGCGTTATCAAGGCAAACGTCAGCTCGAAACGTGCAGCGCACCATACTGTTGTATTATGCTATGGGAGACATTCTCCTGCGCTGGCACATGACCTGTGGTAGTAATCGAAGACACGTTGACACCTGCGAACCACCTGCATCCCTTCATATTTGATGTCTTTCCCGACGGCGACATTTTTCTGCAGTATAATTGTCCGGTCTCGGATCCAGAACCGTGCTACAGTTGTTTGCGGAGGTGATGGTGAACTAACGTTGACATCACGGTGACCTATCGGGTGCCATCGCCGCGTATGCAAATCAGTGACCCCTTATTTACGGAAATTACTTGACCTGTGCATTGACATCATGCCACGTACCTCCGCAAACCTACCACCAAACTGTCGGATACCTGATACGCTTAATCAGTGATGTATTTCGTTCCAAAGACGGACGAACAAGCTATTAAGCAGGTGTTTAATACTTTGGCTCATCAGTATAAAGGTATTCTGATTTTTAGTGGAACTTCATTGTCACAAATCAACTGCAATTTTCTCAAAAGCAGTAAATATTCCAATATTCAAAACAAGAACGGCTGTCATTATGAGCAACTCGGAAGAAGATACCATTAGTGTAGGGTAGCAACTTAAATTACTGAATAAAGGAAATTATTCCGCTCCAGGTTGTATACCAGTTACATTAGATTCAGATGATGAAATGGTTCCGTTGTTAGCAATCATTTACAACCGCTCATTCGGAAGAAATATTCGTAACTCAACAAGGGTAGGTTGTGTAGATCACGCCAGCACAACAGGAAAGCAAATAGGAGTATTCCGGTGAATTTGAAGGTCCATATCATCGACATACATTTTAGTAGCATTTTAGAACATATACTGTGCTGTAACAGTACGAAATACCTCAAAGAAAACCATTTATTGACACACAACGAGTAGGGAATTAGAAAATGCTATTCTTATGAAATTCACACGAAGTATTGAGTGGTATCAATATTTCAATATTTCCAGAAAGCTTTTGACAGCGTTCCTTACAAGCGACTTCTACTCAAATTTAGTTCTTATCGACTGTCGCGCGGCAGTGGGATTCGGTTCGTCATTTCCTGTCAGAAAGGTCTCGGTTCACAATTACTGACGAGAAGTCATCAAGTGAAATCGAAGTTATATACAGACATCAAAAGAAGGTTTGCATCACCTCGGTTCCGAGAGTTCGGAAACCTGTACAGAACACTGGAATAAAAGTCAACATAAATATCAATTCCACCCGTTTTATTGATCATGAAAACCACACATTGCATGTTTTACCACCATACAGTGAGACATTCAGAAGTGGTGATCCAGATTGTTGTACACACCGGTGCCTCTAATACCCAGTAGTACGTCCTCTTCCATTGATGTCCGCCTGTATTCGTCGTGGCATAGTATCCACAAGTTCATCAAGGCACTGTTGGTCCAGATTGTCCCACACATCAACGGCGATTCGGCGTAGATCCCGCAGAGTGGTTGGTGGGTCACCTCGTCCATAAACAGCCCATTCCAATCAATCCCAGGCATGTTCGATAGGGTTCATGTCTGCAGAACATGCTGGCCACACTAGTCGAACGATGTCGTTATCCTGAAGGAAGTCATTCTCAAGATGTGCACGATGAGGGCGCGAATTGTCGTCCACGAAGACAAATGCCTCGCCAATATCCTGCAGATATGGTTGCAGATCGGTCGGGGTATGGCATTCACGTATCGTACAGCCATTATGGCGGCTTCAATGACCACCAGCAGCGTACGTCGGCCCCACATAATGTTACTCCAAAACAGCAGGGAACCTTCACCTTGCTGCACTCGCTGGACAGTGTGTCTAAGGCGTTCAGCCCGACCGGGTTGCCTCCAAATACGTCTCCGACGATTGTCTGGTTGAAGGCATATGCGACACTCATCGGTGAAGAGAACGTGATGCCAATCCTTAGCGGTCCGTTCGGCATGTTGTTGGGCCCATCTGTACCGCGCTGCATGGTGTCGTGGTTGCAAAGAAGGGCCTCGCCATGAACGTCGGGAATGTAGTTGCGTACCATGCAGCCTATTGAGCACAGTTTGAGTCGTAACACGCCGTCTTGTGGCTGCAAGAAAAGCATTATTGAGCAGAGTGGCGTTTCTGTCAGGGTTCCTCCGAGCCATGATCCGTAGGTAGCAATCATCCACTGCAGTAGTAGCCCTTGGGTGGCCTGAGCGAGGCGTGTCGTCGACAGTTCCTGTCTCTCTGTATGTCCTCCATGTCAGAACAACATTGCTTTGGTTCACTCCGAGACGCCTGGACACTTCCCTTGTTGAGAGCCCTTCCTGGCACAAAGTAACAATGCGGACGTCACCGAACTGCGGTATTGACCGTCTAGGCATGGTTGAACTATGGACAACACGAGCCGTGTGCCTCCTTCCTGGTTGAATGATTGGAACTCGTCGGTTGTCGGACGGTCTCCGTCTAATAGGCGGTGCTCATGCATGGTTGTTTACATCTTTGGGCGGATTCAGTGACATCTCCCAACAGTGAAAGGGACTGTGTCTGTGATACAATATCCACAGCCACCGTCTGTCTTCAGGAGTTCTGGGAACAGGGGTGATGCAAAACTTTTTTTGATGTGTGTAAGCATGGGGTTCCACAAGGAAATGTTAAAGACCTTATGCTGTTCTTAGCCCGTACATTTTAGGATAAAATCTGGGCTGCCTTTTACCAACTAATGAAGTCGTCTGATGCCAAAAGAAATTACAGAATGATTTAGACGAATCAGCTGCGTTATGCTAAAGCGGCAGCCGACACTGACCAATAAAAAATTTGAAGTTCTTGACATGAATACAAAAATGCGGTTAAATTTCGGTTACATGATACATCGGACAAATTTGAAGATTGTCATTTCAAATAAATATCTAAGTGTTACAAATAAGAATACCTTAAACTGAAACCATCACCTATAAAATTTTGTGAGGTAGGTGAAACAGACAGCGTTATGTTGGCAGTACACTCGAAGGGTGTGAAAAATCTACGAAAGGGACAACCTACACTACGCTACTCCATCCTATTCTGGTGTCTTACGGCGCGATATGGGATCCTTACCAAAAAGAATTGACTGAGGACGTCGAAAAAGTTAAAAGAAAGGCTGCTTGCTTTGCATTTTCGCGAAATGGGGGACTGAGTGTTACGGAAATGATACGTAGGCTGAGGTAACAATCGTTAAACAAAGGCGTTTTTGATATGACGAGATCTTTTCAAGAAATTACAACGTTCAGCTTTCCACTTCGAAAGCCAAAACAGTACCATCGTGACGAAATAAATCAGATCTCGAGAGTGAAACGACAGAGAATAGTCTGAAACAGGTTCTATTCACCCTCACCAAACGTTTAAGCGTGTATTGTAAAGCAATCATGCAGATAATACGAAGCGCTGTGGAAACGTCTCCGCCTATTTCAGAGGTCCTTCCCCTCTTCCAAGGCAACATGCTTCGCCACTGTGTAAGATGGTATGCCTACTGCAAGGCGCGCATTGTCTATCATTACAGATGCTACACTAAATCTGACAAGGCGACCGCGCCTACTCGTCATAACCAATTTCTTCCAAATCAATGGCATACGCAGATCTTAGACAGAAATGAAAGTGACATAATTGGGAGCTCCAAACGGCCAACTTTTTAGAAAAAAATAGCTCTTTTGTCTTGGGTCGAGCCAAACATGAGCCATTTATGAGTATGTTAACGTAGTTTCCATGTCGCGGCTCGCGCAGCAGAAAGAGTGAAGAATGGTAATTGGAGGGTTGTGACGTCGAGTCATTCCGTTGACTTGTTTTTTCAGTTTTTACAGGACCAACGCCTATTAATCAGGTAAGTCGAGATTTCTCATTCATCGATGTCAACCGAAATACTGTTTCTAATGTCATGTATAATCAAAAATTAAATTCGTATGATCTCTTTCCAGGTAGTCAGTACCAATCACCTATAACGGTAATCTGTACCATCGAGGAACAAAAGTAATTCTCGTGAGACGACTGAATATGAACAAAGAAACCCTCTACTATACAGCGAAATATACTATAAACCTTTCTGGAAAATTACTGCCAACATTCTACGTTTGCCTAAAAGAGAGTATGGGTTCTTTCTGAACCAAGCATTCAAAAAAATGATGGATGATTACGCGTCAAATTATAGGAATAACGTCACTACTTCTACATCTGCGGAACTTACAACGGTCTTATACAAATAATTATGAGTGAGGTGATGATGCTCTAAGTGCAGGAGCACTAACATCTTCTGTTTTCTGAGTCGTGGCGAGGATAAACAAGTCCGCAAACATACGACGAGATATTTTAAGATGGAGGGTTGCCATAACGCATTATCAAAGTAATTCCCTACAAATGAGCCCCGCTAGTACAATCTTGCGAGGTCTATTTTGGTCTTCAGGCAGATAATTTGGTGTAAATGCTACAAAGCGTCTCTCATACCAGCAAGAGACAAAAAGAAAACATGTCCCGCGAAAACTGCACTGCAATATATTCCATTTTACATCATCAGCTATCTTCGCTAATTTTTGGTGGCGAAATGATGCATTTTATGCGTTGGTTCGCTGCCAAACTGCACAATGAGAGAAAAGTTTTTATGATTGTAGAAACTTTATAAAACAACGACATAACTGTGAAAATGCGGCGTTTATAACGTGTGCAAGATGCCGAGAAAATTACTGCTTTCGCCGTTTTTACAATCAGTATCACCCCAGTCTGTAAATTAATAAAAATATCTAATGTAAGTTGCCAGTTTCGCACAAAACGAGGCTGGCAAAGTTTCAGCTCAGCTTAACAACTTTAGTCCGTTCCTGTTTGTTTAGAAAACCTACAGTTTTGTAGCAAAAAATATCGCAGATTTTCCTCCATTAAATGGAGACTGTTCTAGCTCAAAATCACATTTTTGTCTTAATTCATGGCAAATATTACTGCCTTGCAGTTTTATTCTCATCGTGCTTTTGCTAAAATATGTGCATTTTGTGGTGCATAGCAATTTTCAGGAAAGGACGACGCTCATGTCGTTGCGACCTATTACCCATTTACGTGGGGCCCGGGTTGTATGTGTGGTCTCGTGTTATCGAAGTCTTCCGGCTCTTGGCGATTTCTGTGGCTTTATCCCATTCCAAGTCTCTCTCTCTAGCCGCAATTTGGCCATCTGTCTGTGTTACATGAGGGCTTGTCTCGTTACATTCTCAAAAACTATTTATCATTTTTTTGTCTTATGGGACCAAACTGCTGAGGTCATAGGTCCCTAAGCTTACACACTACTTAATATAACTTAACTTAGGCTAAGGACAACACACAACCATTCCCGAGGGAGGACTCGAACATCAGACGGGGGGGGGGGGAGCCACGCCGACCGTGACAAGACGCCACAGACCGATCAGCTAATTTATCATTCGAAGGCCTGTAACTGTTTCCATTAGTTAAAAATTACGTCTACTGTTCAATTTTTATTATTTGCATTTTAAGTTTTGTGCATTAAAAAGGGATAAGATGGAGGTGTTACCAAAATCAGATGCAACAAAATCCAAAAATCCAAAACCGTACATATCACTTACTGTCTGGAACGAATCGCTGTGTGTTTGTTTGTGTGTTAGGGAGGGGGGGGGGAGGGTAAAAACGACATACCAACAAAACGGTTTGGGGTGGGGGATGGAAAAGAAGTGCAGCCCACGACGCGCGAATATCCATATTTTATTCATTCAGTATTCAAGAAAGAGAGCACTTAGCGTCTTGCTAGAAATTTTAGACAAAATTTCTGACCTTTACGAAACTTTTACTTGCTGTGAACCCCCACAAGTTCATGAAAGGAAAAGAGTTTATTACTTAGTACTTTCTCGCTTTCACGCAGTAAATCTGCTGCGTAACCCATGGCGTTTTAATTTGTTACTTCTTTTCTGATATCTGTAATCACCACACATTTTGGAGACAGTATTATCAGATACATAGGTGTAAAATTATAACATTGCACCACTGATAGTTGAGGAGATATGACGTCATAAACACTGAGATTCCTTATAAGCTACAGCATCAATCATGACGTTTAAATTTATTTCTTCTTTGCCACAAACTCTGGCCGCAGCACAATCGCAGACAGTATCCATATATCCTGCTGTGTGCACGTACAACTTTTTATCTCTGTACGACTCATAGATCAGAAGATATGACGTCATAAACATTAATCTGCTTGAAAACGAAAACGTCGGGCGAAGTTTGCTAGAGGGACAGTACAAGTGTATCGCGTGTACAAATATGTGTGACATATGTGTGACATGCACGTAGGTGGGGAAAACCGCCGATAAAAATCTGCTCCTAAACCTCTTGATCGATTTCAACCAAATTTACTGCTGGAAATAATACCATGGGGTAAAAAACAGCAACCTCCGAACGGGGATAAGGTGCAGAGAGAAGATGGCAGCAGGGAATGAACGCAGATAGGACGAAAGAGGAGATAGACAGAGAGAGGAGAGGAAGAAATGGACAGGGAAATGGAAGAGGAAGAGGTGGACAGTGAGGAGGGCGGGAGGAGATGGACAGAGAAAGGAAAGAGATAGGCAGAGAGCTGAGCAGGAGTCGACGGACAGCGAAAGGCGAATAATGAGGTGAGCAGTGTGAGGGGACAAAAGAAGATGGGCAAAGAGAGAGGGTAGGACGTGACAGATTTAGAGGAAGTGAGAAGGAAATAGAGGGCGAGGGGGGAGGAGAAGGACAAGGAAGGAATATATGTCCAGAGAGAGAAAAGCAGATGGCAAGAGAAGGAGATGGATAGAGAGGTGGGAGACGGAGAGGGCTAGAGATGAGCTGAGTGGGAAAAGAAGATAGATTAAGAGAAAGGGTAGTACGAGATAGATTTAGAGGGAGTGAGTTCGAAATAGAGAGTGAGGGGGGGGGGGGAGGGAATGAGGACGAGGAAGTAATAGATGTCCAGAGGGGGAAAAGCAGATGGGAAGAGAAGGAGATGGATAGAAAGGAGGGAGAAGGAGATGGCCAGAGAGAGTGAAAGAAGGAGATGGGCTAATAGGAGATTGGAATAAATACGTACCCAGACAACGCCTCTTCTTTAGGTACTTAATAGTATAGGAATCCAGAGAATCGAATGGGCGACGTGGTGCAACAATACGACGCTGGACTCATATTCAGGTTGGTAGCAGATGGAATCCCATATGGACACAAAGGTTTAGGTTTTTTGATTTCCCTAAGTAGCTTAGGCTGAATGCCGAGAGAGTTCTCATGAAGTGGCACAGCCTATTCTGAACTTGTGCTTCGTTCTTAATACCCTTGCTGCAGAATTTAATTCTCGTAAAAAAAGTAGAGTTCGAGAAAAACAAACATTATCTTTTCCAATCAATGATGAACTTAAACTAATGTGGCAAAACACTATTGCTACTGCTCCACGCAAGACTGAATGCCTGTTTGCTTTGCAGTTCGTGTGGTGGTAAGGAGAGTATGTAAGCGAACCTGAGAAGAATGGAGGATCTTTCTGCGGTATCGGGCGCCGTCCGGTCAGCCACACTTTCAAATACCAGCCGTCAACTGCGCCGCTCGGGCATGGATGTGTGTGAAGTCCTTAGGTTAGTTAGGTTTAAGTAGTTCTAAGTTCTAGGGGCTGATGACCTCAGATGTTAAGTCCCATAGTGCTCAGACCCATTTGAACCATTTTTGTAAACAGCCTTTCGTTCTCTGTAAAAATTGGAAATTTGCGTAAGGCCTTATGAGACCAAACTGCTGAGGTCATCGGTCCCTAAGCTCACACGCTACTTAATCTAACTTAAACTTACTTACGCTAAAGACAACACACATACACATGCCCGAGGCAGGACTCGAACCTCGGACGGGGGGAAACGCGCGAACCACCGTGCCAAGATGTCCCTAGACCGTGCAGCAACGCCGCGTGGCCCGCTTCCTGTATTTTACCCCTCCTACCTCCAGAGTTTCAAAGAGAGTATTCCAGTCAACATTGTCAAAACGTTTTTCTAGTGTCTACAGATGTTATTAACATTGCTTTCCCTTTCCTTAATCTATATTCTATGAGAAGGCGTAGGGCCATGAACGCCTCTCATTTTCCTACATTTCTCCTGAATCCAAACTGATTTTCTCCCAAGGCCAGCTTCCACCAGTTTTTTCCATTCTTCTGCAACTGTGACTTATTAAACTGATATTTCGGTAATTTTCATGTCTGTCAGCAACTAATTTCTTTGAAATTAGAATTATTATATTCTTGTTGAAGTCTGAGGGTATTTCGCCTGTCTCATACATCTCGCTCTCCCAAGGCTATCAGTAGCTCTAACGGAATGTTGTGTACTCCCAGGGACTTGTTTCGAGTTAAGTCTTTCAGTGCTTTGTCAAATTCTTCACGCAGAACCATATCTCCATTCTCATCTTCATTTACGTCCTTTTCCATTTCCATAATGCTGCCCTCGAGTACATCTCCTTGAATATATATATATCCTGCCACCTTTTTGCTTTCCCTTGTTTTCTTAGGAGCTCTTGATATTCATACAGGTGGTTCTCTTTTCTCTAAAGGTCTCTATAATTTTCCGTTAGGCAGCATCTGTCTTACTCGTAGTGATGTATCTCCTACCTTCTTACGTTTGTGCGTAAGCCATTCCTGCTTAGCCTTTTTGCACTTCCTGTCGATCTCATTTCTGAGACGTTTGTATTACTTTCTTTTGCTTCATTTATCGAATTTTTATATTTTCTCCTCTCATCGATTGAATTCAATATATTTTGTGTTAGCTCAGGGTTTCTACTAGCCCTCGTCTTTTTACCTACTTGAGCCCCTGCTGCCATCACCATTTCATCTCTCAAAGCTACCCATTCTTCTTCTACTCTATTCCTTTCCCCCGCTCTTGTCAATCGTTCCCTAATTCTCCCTCTGAAACTCTCTATAAACTCTGGTTCTTTCAGTTTATCCAGGTCCCATCTCCTTAAAATCGTCCCTTTTTGTGGTTTCTTCGGCTTAATCTGCAGGTCATAAACAGTAAATTGTGGTCGGAGTCCACATCTGCTCCTGTAAATGTCTTACTGTTTAAAACGTGGTCCCGAAATCTGTGTCTTACAATTATACAATCAATCTGAAACCTTCCAACGTCTCCAAGTCTCTTCCACGTGTACAACCTTCTTTCATGGTTCTTAAACCAAGCATTATCAATGATTACCTTATGCTTTGTGCAAAATTCTACCTGTCGGCTTCCTCTTTCGTCCTTTCTCCAAGTCCATATTCACCTACTACTTTTCCTTCTCTTCCTTTTTCTCGTGCTGTCAAATTCCCTTAACTATCTGAATAATTTCTTTTATCTCATCATACATTTCCTCAATCTCCTGCTCATCTGCGGAGCTATTTGGCATATAAACGTGTACTGTTGTGGTGGGTGTAGGCTTCGTGCCTATCTTGGCTACAATAATGCATTCCCTATACTGTTCGTGACAGCTTAACGGCGCTCCTATTTTTTATTCTTTATTAAACCTACTCCTGCATTATCCCTATTTAATTTTGTATTTATAGCCTTGTATTTACCTGACTAGAAGTGCTGTTCCTCCTGCCACCGAGTTACAATAATTGCCAGTATATCTAACTTTAACCTATCCATTTCCCTTTTTAAATTTTCTAACCTACCTGCCCGATTAAGGGATCTGACATTCCACGCTCCGATCCGTAGAACGCCAGTTTTCTTTCTCCTAATAATGACGTCCTCTTGAGTAGTCCCCGCCCGGAGATCCGAATGGGGGACTATTTTACCTCCGGAATATTTTACCCAAGAGGACGCCATCATCATTTAATCACTCAGTAAAGCTGCATGTCCTCGGGAAAAATTACGGCTGTAGTTTCCCCTTGTTTTCAGCCGTTCGCAGTACCAGAACAGCAAGGCCATTTTGGTTAGTGTTACAAGGCCAGATCAGTCAATCATCCAGACTGTTGCACCTGCAACTACTGAAAAGGTTGCTGCCCGTCTTCAGGAACCATACGCTTCTCTGACCTCTCAATAGATGCCCCTCCGTTGTGGTTGCACCTACGGTACGGCTGTCTGTATCGCTGAGGCACGCAAGCCTCTTCACTAACGGGTCCGTGGCTCAGGGGGGGGGGGGGGGAGAGGGGGGGGGATCTTTTGTATCTTTACATATATCTACACTCACATCTAGCGTTAGCAGCTGAATGCTGCAGCTTCAGCAACAAATTTATATGTTATTTTTACTCTTTTATATTACAGTATACGTAGAATAAATTGATATGTGAATTCTCTGTTCATGTACGGCATCTGTTACTCGCTCCTGTATTCACTAAAGTATCACACAGTGTGCAAATGTCATTACACCTTATAGCGACGATATAGGCCAAAGACGGGAAAATCCACTACATGAGAGAGGCCGGCGAAGGGAAGATTTTTATGGCACAACGCCTGTGAGCGAGCGTCTGTGGAAAGTGGGGAGTGTAACCGCAAGTACACGACAATGCGTTGGACTTTTCCACAACTCGTCACTGGACCGGGAGACCGGAGGCTTTCCTGCTCTGTGAAGCAGAGTTTGTGGCCATCTGTGTCAGATCTGACGACGAACTACAATGTAGGGACAAATGTTCCGTAGCACACCGTTTGGCGCACATCGCTGAACATCGGACAGCGGAGCAGATGATCCGTACATATATCTTCCTTCAACCAACGACACCGTCGATTAGGATTGCAGGGGCACGGGAGCAGCGAGTTTACATCAATGAAAAATCCCGGTAGGATGAATTACAGTGGAGACTGAGTTAACCGGACCAGTTTTGTTAACCTCAGAAAGATGACCGAAGTCACTCGCATATGTTAAACTTATTAATATCAACAAAAATCAATGTTTGTTAAGAGATTGGAGACAATTTTTCATATGTGCTTACAGGTTTTCTTAAAATCACTAAAATACTGCAACCTTAATAACGAAATACTTAACACAAGTCGTATTTAATTCTGTTTAGCATGTTTGGTAACTGTCATCAGACGTTAACAATTTTTTCTCTTCACATCTGCTAAATCACGAAATCGTTTTAATTAAAGGAAACTCACACCGTATTTCTTTTTTGAACAATTTGAAAGCTGTTCCAAGGGCTTGAAATGCTTCCGCACGACATGGTCTTGCATCATATTCTGCATCTACGCTTTCTCCTGATTCGTCTTCTTGCATTTCCTGCTATTCGTCTACCTGCAATATGTTTACAACAATTTCGTCTTCCAAAATGATCTGTAAACATTCATCATTACCGTCACAAATGAGCCATTCTTTCATTTTATCTGTAAGCAACAACAGCACTGTCTTGCTCTTTGACACGGCGCAGCGGTGTAGCGATTAGCAACGAACTAGAACAATAAAGAAACGCTTGGGGCGCAGATCGCGCGATGCGCGGTCGTGTATTGCCACGGACTGCGCAGCAATGATATTTATTCGCGGTTGACGAACCGGACATTAGCGAATACGTTCAATTGAAGTCCGTTTCTTATTACACCAGGTTGATGGTGGTATCCACATTCGTTGTCAAATCAGGCGCACAGTCTGAAAACACGCACCACGCCACGGACGCATGCTGGAAGGGATGGTGTTATGCTATAGGGACACTTATTTGGGCTTCTATAGTACACGTGCCATCTAGATTGTAAGCCACGTGACTTCATTGCGGACTACGTGCATCCCTTCATCCGTGGTGTCTTTCGCGACGACTGAACCGTGAATGTACTTTCAAGACTTTTTCTTAAGAATTTACTTTATTTACTAGCGAATCATCAAGAACATTAACATATTTAATCACACTATGTGAGCGTGGAAGTAGTTGCCAGTGGGTAACTGATAAAAACAAATCAAATTTCTTTCAACAAATGGAAATTTTATTCCTAAAAACCCTTTTTTTTAACAGATTTAAAATTATATTCAGAAAGCGCCCTCTAAATATCAAGTTACAGTTTATTCAGAGGCAGAAAGAACAAATTTTTGACAGTATGAACAGTATGATCTTTCGGGGTGAGAACCTTACCGCTCCCTTTTGACACGGCCGTAGTCACGACCGCTCACAACAACCTCTGAAAGACTACACTGGTGCAAATCTGCAACACACCAGATTACTTTAAACTAAAATTTTTAACAACTCACACAAGCACATAAACTATGCACCCCGTAGGAGGGATGGAAATGGTACAAAACACTAACATTAAAAGATTAACTTGCCACCGAAGGTGCAACTTGATCTTTTAAAAAAAAACTCTTACAGTGGAAGGGTGGCAACTTTTTATACTAAAATAACCATTTAAATAAAAACCCATGAAATGCAGTCTTACATAAAATATACAAGGTTAGCCAAACATGCTCTACATTACACATATACCGCCTCTAAAGATGATAGGCAAGATAAAAACATATCAGGAATTCGGCCGTTACACTTCAAGCAATAAATTTGCTAACACGGAATCCGATAAACATGACAGAGGCAGCTATTAACGTACGGCAGACTGACCGACAGACAGACAGACAGACAGACAGACGCTAACTGCTTAACAAATGCGGACGGGAGACAGACGAGCAAGCTGGGGACGAGAGACTGACCAAGAAAACAAGTAGAATTTAACAAATAAATGAAACAACATAACACGAATCACTTAACTTCTAATAAACTGCGATGTCTGGCGAAGACCTGGCGCAGCACCCCCAAAACGCTCTCCCGAATCGTCCGCTGGCAGCCGCTTCAATTGACGCAGGAAGGCGCGCCGATCTCCCGTCTCACGGCGTCGCAGCTCGCCACGGCCTGACCGATGTCGTGGGTTGACTCCTGCTGCTCTCGTGTCGGCCGCGAAGCCACTACCCCTCGCTATATGGCGCGGCCCACTGGACTGACGTGGCAACCTCACATGCGCCGACGCTCAAGACGGACACGTCATCTTGTGTCTCACTGCGCGGCCGACCAACCGATCGATCCATTCGCCAATGACCATTGCCTGAACAAACTCGAGCAGACTGGTGGCCTAACACATAATAGCACTCCGGACGACAGACAGACACCGACTGCGCCACACTGACCCGGCTAACCAACTGACCGACTGGCGAGCTCATAGCGCCCTTAAATGCACGTGAACAGGCAACCTTTCTCCTTTCCCAGCAGAGGGAGACACCAATGATGTGATTGCCACAGCGGCGCCACCGCCAGAAACGGAGGGCGACTGCTTCACAGTACGCGCTGCGGCGCGCTCTTCAAAACAGCAATTTTTACCACGGCTCAACGACAAGGGCTTCTTTCAGCAGGAAAACTGTCCGTGCATCAATGCCGGAAGCATGCTGAAGTGGTTTGAGGAGCGTGACAACGAATTCATCTCGACCTGTTGGCCACCAAATTCGCCTGATGTGAACCTGGTGGAACCATAAGGGGCGGCCGCGCGGGGTAGCCGCGCGGTCATAGGCGCCTTGCCACGCTTGGTGCGGCTGCCCCCGTTAGAGGTTCGAGTCCTCCCTCGGGCATGGGTGTGTGTTGTCCTTAGCGTAAGTTAGTTTGTTAGATTAAGTAGAGTGTAAGCCTAAGGACCGATGACCTCAGCAGTTTGGTCCCATAACAACTTGCCACAAATTTCCAATTTCCATCTGGGACGCTATCGTGCGCCAGGTTCGTGGCTACGCGTTCCCGCTGTAACGTACGGGAATTGCGTGCCCTTTGCGAAGACACCTGGTGCTACACACCTCCAGAGAACGACTAAGGACTTGTCAAATCCATGATACTCATAATCACTGCATCATTGCGTTCCATAGGTAAACCAATGCTCTTATAAGCACGTAGTCACAAACTTTTGGTTCATCACCATATAGGAGAATCAATGTTATTCTTACATGCCTTTCAAATCATTTTTCCTCGTTTCCTACACTGAATTACAATTTTTGTGTTAAGCTTGTTCTGTATTTCGTCTTGTGCAGCTCATATTAATCATTTGGAATTTTTCTAATATATCTGCGTGACAACAATTGGTTATGTTCATTTTAAATTTAAAATGTGTGTTTAGAGTACCTTGCAAAATTCTGTGATGGCATGCTCAATATAGAAGGTTCTCTGCTAATAACTGTGTAAGGTGTGGACATGAAGCAGGGTTCAGATGGAGATATATTCATGTATTTAGAGCCTGACTTGTGCATGAGAAGTGCCTCGACATCGTAATGTCGTTAAAAATGGCGAGTACTGCCACCTGAACGCACTTCCAATTGATAGTAAAATAAAATGTAGTAATTACGGAAAAGTTATAATGGCGTTTTCATGATGTATAGTATCAAAATGGTTTAATTAACATTGAGTTACGCACAACACAGTACCAAATTATTCATCATGAGCGGATCGCTAATATTACTTTAAAATTCGCGAGCGCGTTTACAGTGGTTCAAATGGCTCTGAGCACTACGGAACTTAACTTCTGAGGTCATCAGTCCCCTAGAACTCAGAACTACTTAAACCTACCTACCCTAAGGACATCACACTCATCCATGCCCGAGGCAGGACTGTAGCGTCTAGAACGCTCGGCCACCCCGGCCGGCGCGTTTGCAGTGGGGAAGGTGGAAGAGACAAAGGAAACGTAAATGCATTCCTCTCCAATAATTGGGACTCTAAGCTCATTTAAATAGATAACGCCAGAAATAACTGCTAGGATTATCATGTTATGAGCAACGGTTAATTATGCGTTAACCCTGCAAGAGCTGGCGGTTTTCTAGTTTTCCATCCAAAATTGTGGGACATTTTTATTCGATAATTAGAATAGTTGTAAAGATAGAACTATAGAAATGTAACAAAAAATTGACGTTTAACATAAATAATATAGGAAACGCGAAAATTGTGTTCAACTTATAAAATTACAGTAAACTTATTGATATATTTTCTGAGTATTGTATATCTTAAAGCGAAATTCCAAAAGGGAGATCAGGAATTTGATTACAAAACTGTTGCCACGTGTATATGTGTAAGTATTTAAATGAGACTGCAGAATGCGAAGAAGGAGACTCCCGATGTTTCAGACGGGAAAATAGCGACCTCCGTTGTTCCAGAGCGACAGAAAAATGTTTAGTGCGAAAACAGCATCCTACGATGTCCCAGAGCAACAGAGAACTATTCGATGGGAAAATCGCAACTCCCGAAGTACAAACAGAGTAGAAATTAACGTCCGAAGCAATAATTGCGGACCCCGCATAATTTTCTGGAAAGGCGGTTAAAAGGAAGTCAACAGCACGCGTTAGATGTTTATATGAGCAGTACATGAGGGAAAAATATCAAGAGCAATTCATTTGTGAATTAAGAAACAGAAGGTTACGGGCATTAAGGGAATTTATCTAATGGAAAGTTCAAGTATCAAAGTGAGCAAAGCCTAAACATATCTATCACGCAGCTGACAGAATATTGCCTACTGAAATTGGTCTGGCAGTCCATCTGGACCCGAGATACTCTAGATCCACCAGCAGTCATCAGAATTCTCCTCACATAAATGTCTCAACCAGGGGTCCTCGCACCTAACGTTGAAGTCCTTCTTCTTCCGAAACTAAAAACCGAATGCTTACTGCCATTTCCTATCTGAGTTGCACTTTGGCTCTGCCTATGAAATGAGTATGTTCGTTCTCTGGCCAATGGCGTAGCAAGAACAATTGCTGCGCCGTGCAAAAGCGCGATTTTGCAGTTTATCTCTTCTCCAAAGTAATATTTAGTGTCTGTGCAACACCGCAGAGAGAAGCAGAAATCCTGACCCCCCTCCCCCCCTTCCCCCCTCCCCCCGCCGCCTGACAGCAAACTCGAATGGAAAATTACCAGGCACCACCAGAGGGAGAAAGAGGGTAGTGGGAGATAGTGCTTATTTGTGTTCCCTAAGTCCTTCACCAACTTTACTGAGGCATTCGGTCTTCTCTTACAAAACACCTCGATTCTGAACTGTAGTGGGAGTCTCTCCTTCCATTATCTGCATCGAGACATGACTGAGTGCCGTTTTAGGAAATTTAATTGTTTTGCCAAGCCCTCTCCTGTCACAAACGGATTGCGGAACGCTTTCTTTGTTAAGCGTAGAGAGAAAGCTTAACTCTGGCGGTTCGACAAGTGCCGGCAAAGGATTTGTCTTTTGTCCTCGCTGGAACCACCTATATAGCATACGTAACTCGTGGTTATTGACAAGAATGACGTCCCATACAGTGCCACGGCCAGAACCGCTTACACAGTGTTTGGTAGGGCGGGGACGTGTCTCCAGTGACCGATGCGCCCATCCTTCGCAAGGAACTCGCTATCTCGAGGCTGAGGCTAGGAGCCAACGTCTACGGAATTTACACGGTCCCACATTAGCGTGACCACCTGTCAGAAGCCTAAATAACGGCCTGATGCAGTGATGACCTGCAGTAAGCAAGTCAGCGAAGCTCTGGAAGGTACCGACAGGATATGGAGCCATGCCGATTCTAGTGCTGTGGCCAGCTGTGCTATGTTTCCCGGTTGAGAATCCATGACGGGAACAGCCCGATCGAGGTGGTCCCACAGAATGAGGGTTTGGCAAACTCATCCAGGTGTTCTCAGAAAACACACATAACTGCCAGCTGTGCGACATGTAGCATTGTCCTGCTGGTAAATTCCATCATGCCAGGGTAAAAAACAAACTGCTTATAGGGTTGGGCGTGGTCCCAAAGCGTAGATGCATACTTGCGTTGATCCCTTGTGTCTTCCACAAAGATGAGATCACGAAAACATTTCCCAGACCCTAACTCTCCCTCCTACGGCCTGTACCGCTCCGACGATTGTTGCAGGGCCGTACACACCGACGGCCATCTGTCCGATGGAGTAGTAAAACGAGATCTATCTGAAAAGGCCACTTGTCACTACTCACTGGACGTTCAGTCGCGGTATTGTCGTGCAAATTCCAGCATTTGTCGGTCATGAACAGCAGTCAGCATGGATGCCTGAAACAGGTGGCTGCTGCAGAGGCCTGTCCGCAGCAAAGATCGCTGGATGGTCGTTGAGAAGGTGCAGTTGATAGCCCCTTGTTTCACCTGGATGGTCAGTTGCTCAATAGTCGCACGTATATTTCCCCATACACAAGTAACAGACAGAGGGGGATCCTGGCACAATTTTGATATCAAATTGATATGCAAATTAATTAAATTGATCAATTAATAACCCACCACCACCATCCACCCACCCCCAAACACACCCCCTGATGAAGTCATGTGCTTTCCACAGCTGGCACGCGGGTCTCCCCATCCCCCTCCCCATCCTCCTCCCCCTCTCCCTCCCCCATCTCACCTACCCTAATCGAGGGAATTTCGAATTTTGCAGGGAATTTCGTTTTGGCCGGAATTTCTTGGTCCAAGGGCTGTGCTGATGCCCCACCCCAACCTGCACCGGGAACTGGCTGGAAATTAAAAATGGCTGTGTCCTTTCCGGGGCTCTAACCCCAGTCCTTCTGGATAGAAATCCCAAAAGCACACACTGAAACAGTTGAGACGCAAGAGAGTGAAGTTATGTTAGCGTACTTTTTTTAAATTTTGCTACTGAAGTAAAGATCGGTCCTAATTACGTAATTAATCACAAAGATCGCTCCTAATTACACAAATACATCCATAGCGCTACACAGTGAGCGCCTAAACTCACAATGCAGTTCAAATATTGACGATGTCACGCAACTGGTGTTATCCTGCTGGGAAAAAATTTCAATTTACCACTCGAAACTACAGGCAGACACACTCAAGTTCTACCCTTCACCTACAAGCAGGCGGGAAAAAGGCTGGAGTGGAAGGTACTGTCTTTATTTTTTGGTGGGAAATATGTTCACCTGATGAGATGCTGATGTTGGGCAGAGAGGAGTTTAATAAGTGTATTACCTGTAAGCATACAACTGAGGATTGTGTTTATCGCTGTTTGACGTCAAAGTCACTACAGACACCTCCCGCTGCATTTCTCGAGAATCACCCCGCAGCTAATCGAAATTCAGGAAAGCCAACACACTCTATCACAACTAATGAAAAATGCTACGCTGTTCTAATTACACATCCAAACTGTTGTGAACAAAAACCGGCACTGGTAATCAATGGCTGATATTGCAACACACCATGGAAAATGGTCGTCTCAAAAGATTGCAGCAGGAAAGAGGATCGGTGGCTGAACATGTTTTCTCATGTCAATGTGTGTTTACATGTGTGCAGAGACTCGAACTCGGGACCTTTGCCTTTCACGGGCAAGTGGTCTACCAACTGAGCTACATCAGGTAGAGAACTTGCCCACAAAAGGCATAGGTCCCGAGTTCGAATCTCGGTCCGGCACAAAGTTTTAATCTGCCAGAAAGTTTTATATCAGCGCACACTGAGCTGCAGAGTGAAAATCGCATTCTGCATTTAGTGTGTTCTCTTAGCGAGTTCTGAACCTACATCCGCCGCTTCAGTACCTCGCCCCAATAGTACATAAATCCTGATTCCTGAATGTGAGTGTACTCTCCAGTATTCCAGTTACCATATATATTCATTGTTTTTCGGTAATTGCCAGCACGTACAGAATGCTATTCCAGTACCACAGGGGGTTACCGGCTGTTGAACATTGCACGTGTATCTGAGAATTTCTCATTTTTCGTGTCGAACTATTACATTTTCAGTCGTCCCCCCTATTTTGAACCCTTGGTCTGAGCGTAAATCTGCAAGCAAACGTTTACTACTAGACGCATTTAGACTTACGTTATATAAAATAGCATCACCTTAACATATGAGGTTTTCCATCTTAGCGGTCTGCCGAGTGGTGTTGATGATGGTGATAGCGGGAACTCAGTGTATAGGAACTGTTGATGTTTACCGCTGCACTGTGGCACACGATTAATGGATAAATCTGTAGGCTCCGCATCTCTGCTGGGAAAAACATAAGTATCTGATAATAACAATGTCGTTCTTTTACGCAATGCAGATACGTTGGCGCAGATGGGGCCCCATTCTAGTGGTAAAACTTTTTTATAAATAATTTAGGTCATTCAGAGCAAACTGCCTGAGGGAGTCCCCTCGAATTACTAACTAATACTGCTAATACAAATACTCACTTTCAATATTCTTTCGCTTTTGGGAGGCAGAGAGCGGTCCCCACTGATAGCGTTCTTCTCAATACACAGCACAGAGCTCAAATCCTCCCTAAGGGCGAGAGCAAAACAGGGGGCGGAGGACCATGATTCCGACTGATGGAACTATATATACATCCCTCGAATGGCCGACGTTCACTCTTCCGCCCTCCTGACCCTCTTATTCCCCCTCCACAGGGGATACCTTGACATGTGTCATCAGTAATCTTGAGTATGACATTCAGAATTGCGTCAGCTGTAATATAACACCAAATGTCATTTGATGGATATTTCATACGCCCACTCACACCTTATTTAAATTACATACATTATCTTGGGTCATCTTTTAGCTGACTAATAATTTCTGCAAAAAATTCAGCACCTAGTTCGCATACTAATGCTAAATGGGATTAGCAAGCAAAGTACTTGTGGTAACAGACGATTATATGGCACTAATTTACAAACAAAAAATTCTGTGTATAATGTGGAATCATTGCAGAGCGAAGTTAGTGAAGTGAATAAAGACACAGGAATATGCACTACTGGCCATTAAAATTGCTACACCAAGAAGAAATGCAGATGATAAACGGGTATTCATTGGACAAATATATTATACTAGAACTGACATGTGATTACATTTTCACCCATTTTGGGTGCATCGATCCTGAAAAATCAGTACCCAGAACAATCACCATGGCCGTAATAAAGGCCGTGATACGCCTGGGCATTGAGTCAGACAGAGCTTGGATGGCGTCTGCAGGTACAGCTGCACTTGCAGCTTCAACACGATACCACAGTTCATCAAGAATAGTGACTGGCATATTGTGACGAGCCAGTTGCTCGGCAACCATTGACCAGACGTTATCGATTGGTGAGAGATCTGGAGAATGTGCTGGCTGTGGCAGCAGTCGAACATTTTCTGTATCCAGAAAGGCCCGTACAGGACCTGCAGCATGCGGTCGTACATTATCCTGCTGAAATGTAGGGTTTCGCAGGGATCGAATGAAGGGTAGAGCCACAGGTCGTAACACATCTGAATGAAATGTAACGTCCACTGTTCATAAGTGCCGTCAATGCGAACAAGAGGTGACCAAGACGTGTAACCAATGGCACCCTATACCATCACGCCGGCTGACACGCCAGTATGGCGAGTAGGAATACACGCTTCCAATGGGCGTTCACCGCGATGTCGCCAAACACGGATGCGACCATCATGAAGCTGTAAACAGAACCTGGATTCATCCGGAAAAATGATGTTTTGTCATTCGTGCACCCAGGTTCGTCGTTGAGTACACCATCGCAGGTGATGCAGCGTCAAGGGTAACCGCAGCCATGGTCTCCGAGCTGATAGTCCATGCTCCTGCAAACGACGTTGAACTGTCCGTGCAGATGGTTGTCGTCTTGCGAACGTCCCCATCTGTTGACTCAGGGATCGAGACGTGGCTGCACGATCCGTTACAGCCATGCGGGTAAGATGCCTGTCATCTCGACTGCTAGTGATACAAGGCCGTTGGGATCCAGCACGGCGTTCCGTATTACCCTCCCTAACCCACCGATTCCATATTCTGTTAACAATCATTGGATCTCGACGAACGCGATAAACGGCAATCGCGATAGGCTACAATCTGACCTTTATCATAGTCGGTAACGTGATGGTACACATTTCTCCTCCTCACACGAGGCATCACAACAACGTTTCACCAGGCAACGCCAGTCAACTGCTGTTTGTGTATGAGAAATCGGTTGGAACCTTTCCTCATGTCAGCACTTTGTAGGTGTCGCCACCGGCGTCAACCTTGTGTGAATGCTCTGAAAAGCTAAACATTTGCATATCACATAATCTTATTCGGGTCGGTTAAATTTCGCGCCTGTAGCACGTTATCTTCGTGGTGTAGCAATTTTAGTGGCCAGTAGTGTAAAAGTGAATGGGACAAATTCAAATGGCTCCAAGCACTATGGGACTTAACATGTGAGGTCGTCACTCCCCTGGACTTAGAACTACTTAAACCTACCTAACCTAAGAACATCACACACATCCATGCCTAAGGCAGGAGTCGAACTGCGACCGTAACCGTAGCAGCCGCGTACTTCCGGACTGAAGCGTGAATGGGAGAGAAAATACGGTAGATGTGAACAAATGTTTGTGAGAGTGAGGTAAAGGTTCAAAGAGTAGAGGTACCGAGCTGTTATCGATAATATCAAACTCAAACAGACTACGTTACAATTATATTCTAAGACAAAAGAAAGACGCACCGCGAAGGAATTAACAGAATGAGAGAGAAATCGGCATATGTTATCGTATATGCACAAACATGGCTTCCATTCAGTCCTTTGTTTACCGGTCTGGTGTGGCAGTTGGAGACAGCAAAACTAAAGTTGAAGTTTTAAATTTCACGTTCAACGAATCGTTTACGCAGGAGAATCGTACAAACATACTGTTATTTGACCATTGGACAGACTCCCATATGGACGACATACTAATAAGCATGCGTGGCGTAAAGAAGCAACTGAGGGATTTGAAAACAAATAAATCAGCACCTCAGGATGGAATCCCAGTTCGGTTTTACAAGGAGTATTCTTTCGCACGTTACCAAACTTGCATTCATCGTGAATCTCTCGCACGGCATAAAGTCCCAAGCGACTGGAAAAGAGCACAGGTGACTCCAGTACATAAGAAAGACAAAAGAATGGAACCGACGAAATTACAGGCCAATATCCGTAACTTCCGTTCGCTGCAGAATTCTTGAACCTATTGTCAGTTATAATACAATAAACTTTCTTGAGACTAACCGTGGTTTTACAAGGCATCGTTCTTGCGGAACTCAGTGTGCTCTTTTCTCACACGATATACTGAGAACTATGGATAAATGGTTTACATCAGTTTACAGCTTGAACATTTAGCTATTTTTTCTAATCACCATTTCTGTCGATGCATTTTTGTAGACGCTGTAGCATTTTTTGTATGCCCATGTCATAGCAGCCTGCAGCCTTGTTGTTCAGAAAGTTGTGAACCTCTTCTTTCACCTCGTCGTCGGAGCTGAATCGCTTTCCGGGCAAATGTTGTTTTAACTTAGGGAACAGGTGATAGTCCCTGGGCACCAAGTCAGGACTACAGGGTGGGTGGGTGATTATGTTCCACTGAAACCGTTGCAGGAGACGAACGGTTTGCCGAGAGATGTGTGGGCGAGCGTTGTCATGGAGCATGTGTACGGCCTTGCTCAACATTCCTCTACTCCGGTTCTGAACTGCCCGTTTGAGTTTTTTCAGTCTCTCACAGTACCTGTCAGCGTTAATTGTGGTCCCAGTGGGCATAAAGTCGAGCAGCAATACCCCTTTCCGATCCCAAAAAAACGGTTGTCATGACGTTACCGGCAGACTGTGTTTGATTGAATTTCCACGGCTTTGGCGAAGAAGGATGCCGCCACTGGCGTGATTGTTGCTTGGTCTCAGGTGTAAATTGGTATGTCCAGGTTTCGTCACACGCGACAATTGAGTCCAGAAAGTTGTCCTGTTCGGCTGCGAGGCGGGTCCTTAGTCAGCATGCGTGGCACCCATCTTGCACCGACCTTCCGGTACTTCAATGTTTCCGTTAAAATTCTGTGAGCGGTGTTTCGGGAAACCTCAGGAACCAACGTGCAGACATCATGCAGAGTGATCCGCCGATCTTCGCACATGCTTCGATCAACATACTACACTGTCTCCTCAGAAATTGACGGTCTCCCGCTCCTTTGTCCGTCGCGAATTTCGGTCCGATCAGCTGCAAACTCTCTACAACACTTACGAACATTTTTGACGTCCATGCACGACTCAGCATACACTTCCGTCAATTGGCGATGGATTTCAATCGGCGTAGTGGGCTTTGCGTTCAAAAACCGAACAACTGAGCACAATTCGCTCTTGGCGGTTCAGAATGGTTCAAATGGCTCTGAGGACTATGGGACTCAACTTCTGAGGTCATCAGTCCCCTAGAACTTAGAACTACTTAAACCTAACTAACCTAAGGACATCACACACATCCATGCCCGAGGCAGGATTCGAACCTGCGCCGTAGCGGTCGCACGGTTCCGGACTGAAGCACCTAGAACCGCTCGGCCACACAGGCCGGCCTTTCGGCGGTAACATCCAACGGGAGCTCCATTCTCAACGGCTGCCAAGCCAAGACAGAGCGCCTCAGCGCGGCGTGCGCATGTTTACACACACCGCGTGAAGCACTCTTCATAACAGTGTGACCAACTGCTACGCAAACAGAGTTCTGTACTTACAAAAAAATAGGAGACCTTACTTTTGGGATTACCCTCATACATTGCGCCTGGGGATCACAAAGGTAAGATACGAGAAGTCAGGGCTCATACGGAGGCGTACAGACAGTCGTTTCTCCCTAGCTCTATTTGCGAGTGGAACTGGAAGTGAAATGACAAGTTTTTTTTGAAATGTACACTACATTTACATCTACATCTATACAGATACAACGCAAGCCACCGTACGGAGCGTGACGGAGTGTAACCTGCGCCACACAGGTTACACTCCGCCACGCTCCGTACGGTGGCTTGCGTTGTATCTGTATAGAGGTAGATGTAAATGTAGTGTACATTTCAAAAAAAGTTTTGGACCATTTATTCAAGAAAAACAGCTCCATGAATTGAACAAGTTAATACCGCGTTGGTCCACGTCTGATCCTTATGCAAGCAGTTATTCGGCTTGGCATTGATTGCTAGATTTGTTGGCGGTCCTCCTGAGGAATATCAGGTCAATTCTGTCCAACCGGCACGATAGATCGTTAAATCCCGAGTTGGTTGAAGGGCCCTGCCCATAATGCTCTAATCGTAATCAACCGGGGAAGTATCTAGCGATCCTTGGCATACACGAAGCATCAGAAATTCTTGCCGTGTGCGGGCGTGCATTATCTTGCTGAAATGTTAGCCCAGGATGGCGTGCCATGAAGAGTAACAAATCGGGGAGCAGAATATCGCCGACGTATCGCTATGCTGTAGAGGCGCCACGGATGACAATCAAAGGCGTCCTGCTGTGAAATGAAGTGGCAGCCCTGACCTTCACTCCTGATCGTCGGGCAGTTGATCGTTGACAGTCAGGTTGGTATCACTATTATCCAGGGTGTCTCAAGACACGGCTTCGCTGTTCTTCGAGACTCAGATCTAAGCGGGTTTATCACTGAAGACAGTTCTACTCCAGTTCATGAGATTCCAGAATTTTCTGAAAATGTAATCATTTGTTTGTCTGTACATGTACGTCACATCTACTAATTTCCATCTCATTCGGATTTTTATTTTTGGCGCCTGTTTACTACAAGAGGCGTTCAAAACGTTTTGCACAGTCGTCTCTATTTTTTTTTATTTTTTGCACGAGGAGAATGAAATTGTTTGCGAACATGCTTGGAGCATTTAGCTATAAGTTGGTATATAAAAGTATTTTCTTTTATTTACAGGTGAGCTATAAAGGACCGTGAAGTAGATGTCAGGTTGCGACTTTTATTAGAAAAAGCATCAATGGCAACATGATAAAATTTGTCCCTTCAAGAAGGAGCTTCACCATTAATGGAGCAACTATCATTCTTCCATGATGATACTATGGTCGTATTATTATTAATTACAGTAATGGTAGGTTATGCCCTAAGTTACATACTATTTGTTGCCTATACAAACCGAAACATACTTCATTGACATTTAACTGAAACCATCTGAACAGCATTACCAGCAATTACCCTAAGTTTAATTGCTCTCCCATCACTACGACTACTTTATTTACTTGATGATTCACTAGATGATGGAGTTCAAGACCGGCGATGACTCTGCCGCCTCGATTCACTGGAAGTTGCGCCCTGTTTATGGGGAGGACACAGTTGATCGCAGCAGTATCCAGCGGTGGTTGCAGAGATTTAAAGGTGATTTGTCTCTCTACTGGACAATCCACGATGCGGTAGACCATCGGCGGCAGTGAGTGATGTGAATAAGGAGACCATTGATCAAATCATCCTTTCTCTTTCGAGCTGCTCTTTACTTTATTCTAGTAAAAATGTATGATGCAATTTATTTTGATGTTCGCTTCATATACAGCTGATGTCAGAGAGTACAAAGACTCCTCAAATCGAATTGTACCGCAGTAATCGAGTGTCAAAAGTACCACGAGCATTCGAGCAGAATAGGCCGACGTCATAAGGAAATCAGCTGATGGTGTCAATTTTTGGGGGCACGTTTGGTACGATATGGTGATACTAAATAGTCTTGATATCTATCGTACGTCAAGTGGAAATCAAACCAAATTTTTTTATACAGATGTACGGTAAAATTTAAATTGTTGCTGTGGTAAAATAACATATGAAGGATATTACTATGTCCAGTCTCTACGAATCGTGAACCTTGCGTATATGGGATGGCCTTCGCGCCTCTACGATACATAACGAGTTACCGTAGGGGTAACCATATCAGAGTGGCATCTCCGGGGTGGACATGCGAGCATATTGTTCCTGAAGAGGGGCAGTGGCCTTCTCAATAGTTGGCAGGCTGCTTGGGTGATCTCGTCTTGTAGCATTAGTCACTGTGGTCTTGCTATATTGTTACTGTGAGCGGCTGAAAGCAGGCGAACACCACAGGCCTTATACATCGTCCAGTCACATTAATGCGACCACCTTCAAACACCTGAATAATCACATATTGCAGTGTGTGTGTGTGTGTGAGAGAGAGAGAGAGAGTGTGTGTGAATTCCTAAGGGACCAAACTGCTGAGGTCACCACCCCTAGACCTACACACAACCTAAACTAACTTATACTAACTCATGAAACTTTCTATCAGATTAATACTGTGTGCCGGACCGAGACTCGAATTCGGAACCTTTGCCTTTGACGGGCAAGTGCTCTACCAACTGAGCTGCCGAAGTACGACCCATGTCCCGTCCTCACAGCTTCAGTTCTACCAGTACCTCGTCTTCTACCTTCCAAACTTCACAGAAGCTCTTCTGCGAAGCCGGTCGTTGTGGCCGAGCGGTTCTAGGCGTTTCAGTCCGGAATCGCGCTGCTGTTATGGTCGCAGGTTCGGATCCAGCCTCGGGCATGGATGTGTGTGATGTCCTTAAGTTAGTTAGGTTTAAGTTGTTCTAAGTTCTAGGGGACTGATGTTAAGTCCCGTAGTGCACATAGCCATTTTAACCATTTGGCATCTTCTGCAAACCTGCGCAGAAGAGCTTTTGTGAAGTTTGGAAGGTAGGAAACGAGGTACTGGCAGAACTGAAGCTGTGAGAACGGGACTTGAGTCGCGCTTGGGTAGCTTAGTTGGTAGAGCACTTACCTAACAGATCAAAACGAAAATTTCTGTTCCGACACTGACAATGTTGAATGTTTATGGAAAAAGTTCAAGGCAATCGTAAAATGCGTTTTAGACAGGTATGTGCCGAGTAAAACTGCGAGGGACGGGAAAAACCCACCGTGGTTCAACAACAAAGTTAGGAAACTGCTGCGAAAGCAAAGTGAGCTTCAATGCAAGTTTAAACGCAGTCAAAACCTCTCAGACAAACAGAAGCTAAACGATGTCAAAGTTAGCGTAAGGAGGGCTATGCGTGAAGCGTTCAGTGAATTCCAAAGTAAAATTGTATGTACCGACTTGGCAGAAAATTCTAAGAAGTTCTGGTCTTATGTTAAATCAGTAAGTGGATCGAAACAGCATATCCAGACGCTCTGGGATGATGATGGCATTGAAACAGAGGATGACACGCGTAAAGCTGAAATACTAAACACCTTTTTCCAAAGCTGTTTCACAGAGGAAGACCGCACTGCAGTTCCTTCTCTAAATCCTCGCACGAACGAAAAACTGGCTGATATCGAAATAAGTGTCCAAGGAATAGAAAAGAAACTGAATTCACTCAACCGAGGAAAGTCCACTGTACCTGACGGGATACCAATTCGATTCTACACAGGTACGAGAAAGAACTTGCCCCCCTTCTAACAGCCTTGTACCGCAAGTCTCTAGAGGAACGGAAGGTTCCAAATGATTGGAAAAGAGCACAGGTAGTCCGTTTTCAAGAAGCGTCATCGAACAGATGCGCAAAACTATAGGCCTATATCTCTGACATCGATCTGTTGTAGAATTTTGTAACATGTTTTTTCCTCGCCTATCATGTCATTTCTGAAAACCCAGAATTTACTCTGTAGGAATCAACATGGATTCCGGAAACAGCGATCGTGTGAGACCCAACTCGCTTTACTTGTTCATGAGACCCAGAAAATATTAGATCCAGGCACCCAGGTAGATGCCATTTTCCTTGACTTCTGGAAGGCGTTCGATACAGTTCCGCACTGTCGCCTGATAAACAAAGTAAGAGCCTACGGAATATCATACCAGCTGTGTGGCTGGATTGAAGAGTTTTTAGTAAACAGAACACAGCATGTTGTTCTCAATGGAGAGACGTCTACAGACGTTAAAGTAACCTCTGGCGTACCACAGGGGAGTGTTATGGGACCATTGCTTTTCACAATATATGTAAATGACCTAGTAGATAGTGTCGGAAGTTCCATACGGCTTTTCGCGAATGATGCTGTAGTATACAGGGAAGTTGCAGCATTTGAAAATTGTAGCGAAATGCAGGAAGATCTGCAGCGGATAAGCACTTGATGCAGGGAGTGGCAACTGACCCTTAACATAGACAAATGTAATGTATTGAGAATATATAGAAAGAAGGATCCTTTATTGTATGATTATATGATAGCGGAACAAACACTGGGGATATGCGTACGGAACGATTTGAAGTGGAATGATCATATAAAATTGTTGGTAATGTGGGTGCCAGGTTGAGATTCATTGAGAGAGTCCCTAGAAAATGTAGTCCATCAACAAAGGAGGTGGCTTACAAAACACTCGTTCGACCTATACTTGTGTATTGCTCATCAGTGTGGGTTCAGTACCAGGTCGGGTTCACAGAGGAGATAGAGAAGATCCAAAGAAGAGGGGCGCGTTTCGTCACAGGGTTATTTGGTAAGCGTGATAGCGTTACGGAGATGTTTAGCAAACTCAAGTGGCACACTCTGCAAGAGAGGCGCTCTGCATCGCGGTGTAGCTTGCTCGCCAGGTTTCGAGAGGGTGCGTTTCTGGATGAGTTATCGAATATATTGCTTCCCCTACTTATACTTCCCGAGGAGATCACGAATGTAAAATTAGAGAGATTCGAGCGCGCACGGAGGCTTTCCGGCAGTCGTTCTTCCCGCGAACCACACGCGCTGGAACAGGAAAGGGAGGTAATGACAGTGGCACGTAAAGTGCCCTCCACCACACACCGTTGGGTGGCTTGCGGAGTATAAATGTAGATGTAGATGTAGAAGGCAAAGGTCCCGAGATCGAGTCTCGGTCCGGCACACAGTTTTAATCTAATGGGAAGTTTCATATCAGCGCACACTCCGCTGCAGAGTGGAAATCTCTTTCTGTTAAACTAACTCATGCTAAGAACAACACAAACACCCATGCCCGAGGGAGGACTCGAACCTCCAGCGGTAGGGCCGCGCAATCCGTGACATGGAGCGTCAAACCGCGCGGTCACTCCGCGCGGTGTTTTGCAGTGGTGACCGTGCGAGACGTGAAGGAAGAGAGTCAGTGAGGTTCAAGAAGGGATATGGAGCCATGCAGACTCCATTTCCGTGGCCCGCTGCGACAGTTTTCTTCGTCGAAGATCCATGGCGTATGCAGCCCGACCGAGATGATCTCGCTGATTCTCGATTAGGTATAAGCCAGGGATTTGATGACCAGGAGAGTACGGTAAACTCATCCTAGTGCTCTTGGAACCTCGCACGTACACTGCAAGCTGTGTGCCACATTGTATTATCCTGCTGGTAGACGCCATCACGCTGAGGAAAAACAAACTCCATGCGGAGGCGGACATGATTCCCAAGGATAGATGCATAATTGTGTAGATCCGTTGTGCCTTTGAGAATGACGATATCACCCAGGTAAAGCCATGAAAACATTCCCTAGACCATAACGCTCCCTCCTCTGGCCTCGACACTTCCGATGATTGTTGGAATGTGTTTGCTCACAGAGGTTTTACGCCGTACACGCCAGCGGTCATCTATCCGATGCACTCATCTGGAAAGACCGCCTGTCATCTGACGTGCATGCTCTAGCCTTCGTCGTCGATGAACAGTAGTCACCATGGGTGTGAGAACCAGGTGCAACGGTCGCTGAACAGTCGCTGAGCATACATTACCGATTGTCCTTTGGTTCTTCTGGGTGGGCGGTTGATCAACAGATGTACGCACGGCATATTTTAACCACAGCGGCGCGCAACATAAAAATGGCTCTAAGCACTATGGGACTTAACATCTGAGGTCATAACTCCTCTAGACCTAGAACTACTTAAACCTAACTAACCTAAGGACATCACACACATCCATGCCCGAGGCAGGATTCCAACCTGCGACCGTAGCAGCAGAGCGGCTCCTGACTGAAGCACTTAGAACGGCTTGGCCACAGCGGCCGGTGGCAGTTTACCAACTTATTCGTTTCCGAAATGCTTCCATCCAAGGCCCGAAATCATTGGTCATGTCCTTTCGGACATCAGATAACTATAATTCCCACAGTTTCCCCAACAACAGCATTGTTTTCCGCGCCCCGCTCCCCCCCCCCTCCCCCTTACGACACGCTACACGGGTTGTTGCCACAAGCGGGAGCAAAAATTTAACACGACAAAAAAATTCCCCACTGAACTATTTGAGGTAGCTAACCTGGGGTCGGAGAAGCCAGCTTAGAGAGATAATAGAAATAAAATCACATTACTGTATACTTTTACATTCACATTAGTTAACTGCAAATACCATCACTGACACAATGAACGTACCATTTGTACTGTATCTTACAAAATGTGCTGAAACTGACGGTCATCAGCCTCAATGCCAGCATGATATCGGCGAACAAGTTTCTGACACATCCCGAGAAATATCCCTGGTGTGTTTCGAATTACATGACAGGCAGCTACAATTCTAGCAACTAATTCCATCTCCGTACACACAGGGGTCTCATACACAACTGACTTTAGGTATCCTCATAGGATATAATCAAGGGCCGGCCGGAGTGGCCGTGCGGTTCTAGGTGCTACAGTCTGGAGCCGAGCGACCGCTACGGTCGCAGGTTCGAATCCTGCCTCGCGCATAGATGTGTGTGATGTCCTAAGGTTAGTTAGGTTTAATTAGTTCTAAGTTCTAGGCGACTGATGACCTCAGAAGTTAAGTCGCATATTGCTCAGAGCCAATTGAACCATTTGATATAATCAAGGGGATTCAGGTCGGGTGGCCTTGCAGACCTCCGCTTACAATCCAGAGACCAGGAAATACTGTACCGGTACTGCTCCTTCGTTTGTACTGTAGTACGTCTCTGAACAGTATTGAATAATGTCGTTGATTCACAGCACTTTCTGTCGTGGGGCAATGTAAACGCGATACAACAGAGCCACCTTATGGACAAGTAAAGTAAACAAAATCTGAAACATGAGTTCTCAGTAATCAGGCTCGTCTTCCTTGTTTCCTTGCATTAAATGAAGAATGTACAAGTAAATAAACAGTACAGAACGTGTAAACTTGTACGCATGTTAACTGAAAAACCGTAATGCTATACAAAGTGGTAGACAAATTTGCTTCCATATATCCCTAAGCTGGCTTCTCCGATCCAAGGTTCCCTATCTCAAATTGTTCAGCGGAGCATTCTCTATCTCCTGTTACATTTCTGCGCGCTCTTACGGAAAGACCCTGTGTACAGGGTGGTCAGAAATACTGTGAAAAGTTTGTAAGGGTATTGCATGGTAGGTTGTGTTGAATTATAATAGTTAAGAAAAAAATTCGATAAGTTGCGCCACTTCTGGGTTAATAACATTGAAGTTAGCTAGTCCGGCCGTTCCACACGCATATTCAGGTGTACCGCCGGACACAATTAGTGTAAGTTGCTCTCACAGCGTATATGATGGCGCACGAGACCATTCAGCTTTTGGCTCCGGTTCGATCCTTATTACCGTCCCATGTCCGTTTTTTGTACCGCCTTCTTGTTCGGTTTTAGGAAACCAAACTAAGAATAGGTTTGGCGACACCGTTTCTGTCAGGCAGCTTGAATTTTCGATGCGCAACGGCCTGGTTGGCTAACTTAAATAGTAATGGCTTGCAAACGGCACACACAACAATTATTTTTCTTAACAGTTATTTCTCAGTACAAATCTCCTGCAACACACTTGCAAGTTTTTAAGACTGTTTCTGACCACCCTACGTAACCTCCACTGCTAGTATTGCCATCTTCCGTTTGTGATTGGCCACATTAATATGACTGAACCATCTGTTTTCCTAGGACATGTAGTTCTACTGCATTAGTGTGGAGACTTGCATCATATCAGTCTTCACCTGAAGACTACAACACGAAAATTGCTGCATACCTGCTGGAGATTTTCCTACATACTACGTAATTTTCAAGTTGTGCAATTTAAATTCGATAGGGGGATCAAAGATGAAATGAGCTCCATGAAGTGTTCAGAAGATACACTGCTAGAAGTCCGGCGTATCGGGCCGCTCTGAGTATCTGACATACAACCAGCAAACTATTCGTTCTGGGGCAGGTGAGAGCTGTACAAGCAATATCCTAGAATATGTGGTAGGATTATGAAGAATATTCCATATGTTATGGAGTGTTTTCTCTTGCTCGATTTGTTTTTGGATACTGAATGATGTTCTGTATCCCAATTAGCGCAACTCTCTCCGCGATTGGTGTCTAACCTGCTTGAAGATGTCCGATGATCGTCTACATCTACATCTCATCTACACGATTACTGCGCTATTCACACTCAAGTGCCTGGCAGAGGATTCATGAAACCACTGTCACACTATTTTTCTACCGTTCCAACAACGTGCGGTGGGAACGAACACTTAAATTCTTCTTATCTTAATTTACTACAGTGATCATTTCTGTAAACAAAATATTTTCACATTCCAAGGAGAATGTTGGAGATAGAAATTCCATGACTAAAAATGCCTTAGTTTTGATGATTACTGTTCCAACTCGTTTATCATATCCGTGACACTCTCTCCTTTATTTTGCGATGGTAAAAACGAGCTATCCTTCCTTGAAGTTTTTCGTGTTTGTCGTCAGTCTTATCTGGTAAGGATCCCAAACTGCACAGCAGTACTCTAGCGGAGGAAAAGCAAGTGAATTCTAGGCACTCTCTTTAGTAGATCTGTTGCATTTTCTAAGCGCTTTGTCAGTAAAACAGTCTTTTGTGTGCCTTCCCACAACATTATCTATATGATTGATCAAGCTCAAGTTGTCCGTAATCGTAATTTATGGATATTTAGTTGAATTCACAGCCTTTAGATTTGACTAATTTATCACGTAACCGAAATTTAACGGATTCCTTTCAGCAATCGTGTGGATTATTCAGGGTCAATTGTCACTTTTCGCACCATTCATATATTTTCTTAAATCATTTTGCAATTCATTTAGATCGTCTGATGACTTTAATACACAGTAAACGACAGTATCATCTGCAAACAATCTAAGATGGCTGCTCAGATTGTCTGCTAAGCCGTTATCGTATATATAAATTAGGGACATCAGGGGGTCTTTAACATTTCCTTGAGGAGCGCCAGATATCATTTATATTTTTCTCGATGAGTTTCTGTCAATCACTATGGACTGTGATCTTTCTGACAAGAAACCACAAATCCAGTCGCACATCTGAGACGATACTCCATAGCCTAATAATTTGATTACAAGTCTCTTGTAAGGAACGATGTCAAAAGCCTTCTGGAAATCTAGAGAGATGGAATCAATTTGAGGACACCTGTCGATAGCACTCATTACTTCGTAAGAATAACGAGCTGGTTGTGTTTCACAAGGACTATATTTTCTGAATCGGTACTGACAGCGTGTCAACAGATCGTTTGTCTGAAGGTAATTCATAATGTTCGAGAACAGTATATGTTCCAACATCCTACTGCAAATCGACGCCAGTGTTATGGGTCTATAATTAATCCCCATCTATAATTAATCCCATTCCCTTTCTTATGTAATGGCGTGACCTGTGCAACTGTCCGTTTCCTTGGTACAGACAGCAACATCACCAAATACGAACACTGTTTGGCTTTACTTTTTCTCATGGGGGAATTTAACTGCTTTGGCTGAATGTCGTCTATTTTACACCATCAATACCCTGCAGTATCTTCTTGCAATACCTTGTACTTGGGTTTAAATAGCGTTTTTGGAAATTCACATATATACTCAAAGCGGACTCCATTCGATTGTGTTAGCAGTGACATGAGAACATTTGCCTTCTGCAGTTTGATGGACCTACAATTATCACTCTTATGATATTGGGTAGGAGTATTCCCGGCCACGACACCGACTGCGTCAGATTTTGGTGTGCAGCGGGCTTTTATAGAAAATACAAACACTTGTAATAATAATAATAATAATATATGTAGCCACCACAGGGTAATCATCTTTACGAGTCAGCTACAGCGGCTAAACCATACATTATATAATGATGGGGTAGTTAAATAAGAAAAAACAACATAGATTTGTGATTATGTCTATTTTATTTACATTCCAACAATAACAAATAGGCTGCATTACGTCAACAACATCAAAACCAAGTGACTCATTTTTCACAGTATTACCCGAATAACTGTTTCTTGATTGAAGTAATTTCAGCATGCACTCCTCTCAAACTGATGGCAGTTCCTTTAACTTGTTCGTTTGACGCCGTATTGATGCACTGTTCCGTATCATCTGCATGCGCACTATATGTACAGAGATATTTCACGATGTCTTTATACACAGTTTGAAACGCATGGCAGCCCATGGTTCAGTCTTTCCAGCACAAGAGATAGCACTGTCCATAGACCAAACAAGTTTGTAATGGTGGGGTGTTGCAGATAAATGGATCGACCTCCAGATTTCGCCATGAGTGTCACGCCATTGTACAATGGTGTTAACAGAAAGCGTCAGTAAATGTCTGAAGATGGAGAATATTCAGAGGTCAACTGTTGGTTGGTGTAATGATCTGCATGATACAGTCCATCCCATACCACCTCCGTAAACCACACTTTAACACTTCTCATTGCATTTTCAAACTCTAACACAACACGCCAGTCATTGTCATCTGAAGCTTATAACAGAATATTTTAGCGCTTTGAACCACTAGCTGTTAAATTGTAAGTTGAAGTGAAAAGCAGTAAAGCACTGGGAGGAATCAGCAGCTCCTTATCCCTCACATAAACCCTGTTCCCTGCTGTAACACCGGAATTTTCTGGGATGGTGTGTACAACCCAGTACCGGCTCACTCCATGGGTGTAGGACCCACAGAACAGTACATCTGAGAGTCAGAGACTTGCTGGGTGTCTAAATCAATGAGCAGGATGGAAAACGGCAGCCGGTTGTCCTGACACATGTGCTACAGGATCCCACGGCGCTGCTGCCACCGCTGATCTTGACAGGCCAGAGTTCGCTGCAAGTCCCGATGAGTCGATGGTGGCTGTTGCTGCTGTAGAACCACAGAGGCCACTGAACAAAGAAGAAGAAACAATAAGAATGCATAGACAATGACATAGAATTGAACAAAGAAAGGGAACTTGACAAAGAAGAAGAGGAGGAGGAAGAACTGCTACATGCACTAATAGCAGCAATGAACATAATGAGTAAGTACATTTATGCTTCCTCTGTGATAGAGAGGCAGACAAGGATCTCAACTGTTCGCAAGGTTTCATGGTTCTCTTTCATCCAGGGACTGACTGCGACTGGGAGCAGTGAGCTATTGCACCCCTCCCCCATTATCCCCTACGTTATGATCATATGACCAGAAATTAATTACTCAATCAGTTTATTGACTACAGCGGCATTTCTGGATCAATTCTCAGTCAGACATTTGCCTTGGAAAGAGTTTTCACATGATTCCATATTCCGCAGGGAGCAGGTTTGGGGGTTTACCAGGTAAACACTGCTTTGTTTGCAGCTTGGTCCAACCGCGACCGACTGTGCGTGCATACTACAGTAAGAGACCATTCGAGAAAGAGAAACAGAGAGAGAAAGAGTGTACGTGTTTCGACAGGAATTTCTTGGGTATCATACATTAAAAGTTTGCACTACCTGACGCTTTTGTTCATGCTCAGGCATTAGCGCAACACCTGGTCTGTCAGTCACGGGGCCTGAATGGACACATCTTGTTGGACACCATCATCCGAGGTGGCCACTGATGGACAAGTTTATTTGCAGAACCCCAAGTGGATGGCTGATGGTGGACAGTGCGTGCTTCGCGATTGAATGTTTTTTAACTGTTTAATTAATCCTGTGATGACTATTTCATGATGCTATTCCTTGCACAATCGGAATAAAAAAAACGATCGATTTAATTACTTCTTTTTTTTTTGTATTTTACAAGACTTGCATCTTTCCAAACAGCAGAAAATGATGAGCAAGAGAGAGCCAACCCCTACAACCTGAATTTTTTTAAATAAATAAACAGTATATGTTTGGTTACGTAATTGAATTTCCTGTCGTGAGATCCTTCCTCTCCAGGTATGGTGAGGAGTGAGGGACAGGGTTGGGGGATGTACCAGTGTGGGAGAGGTTAATTAATTGATTAATTTACTTAAATACTCAATTAAATTGCTGAAGTGAGAAGGGACTATTCGAATAACTCAGGCCTGAAAGTGTACCTGTATCAGCAAGGGAGAGGGGAAAGGTTGGTTTCCTGAGGGCCTGGGAGGAGGAGGATGAGGAGGGGGAGGGGGAGGGAGAGGGGGAGGGGGAGGGGTACGGAGGGGGGAGGTTTCTTAGAACGACAGATTATCCCCAAGGGGTCGTAATCCACTTAGTAGAACAATATGTTAGGGATCTGTAAGTCAAAAGAGAACAATAAATTTGCTCCTGAATGCAGACAACCAGCACTAACAAATTGTGCTGATACCCCCCTTTGTCCACTGTCATTTGCGACTTCAGTGATTTCAAGTGAGAGGTAATAGGAGAGCAGGGTTGCAGTCCATTCTGTTTTCTGATGAAAGCTGGCTCTGCCTCAGTGCCAGTGATGGCCGTGTGTTTGTTAGGAGGAGACTAGCTGATGGCCTGAAACCAACCTGTCTGCATGCTAGACACACTGCACCTACACCTGGAGTTATGGCCTGCAATGCGATTTCGTATGACAGCAGGAACATCCTCATTGTTGTCCCCAGCAGCCTGACTACCGACTTGTACGTCAGTCTGGTGAGTCGACCTGTTGTGCTGCCACTCATGAACCACACTCCAGGGGCTGATTTCCGACATGATAACGCCCGCCCTCATACCGCTCTTATTACCGAACATACTCTACAGAGTGTTGATATGTTCCCTAGGCCTACTTCATCACCCAATTTGTCTCCAATCGAGTAGATATGGGACGTCATTGGACGACAACTCCACCATCAACCACTATCAGCATTGACTGACCAAGTGCAACAGGCACAGAATTCCATCCCACAAACTGATACCCAGCACCTGTACAATGCTTGCACGTTTGCATAATTGCATTCAACATTCTGGCGATTACACTGGTTTTTAAGGTACCTAAATTTCACATTTGCAATGGCTTTCATTAACCTATGATCTTGCGACGTTAAGTGCTTATTTATGTCACCTAGACACGTGTATTCCTCGAAATTTCATTACTCTACAGTAGTTATTTTTTGATGTCGCGATTTTTTCCTTAGCGTAGTTTGTACATTCACGTGTATGAGGTTGCCATATCATGTACTCTTTTGATGTAAAGTAACGTGTTTTCGAACAAGATTTCAAAACATAGTCGGCAACCGTGAACCCCTCGTCCTCTCTTGTTTTCAATAGCCCTGAATAGAAGGGGCCTGGTTGTGACTCCGCAGTGCAGTTCTTTATGCTGGGGCATTAGGTGGCTGCAGTGGGATACAGCAAGTGAAAGCGCAAATGTTTGAAAGTTATACATCCAAATAGTCATAACTGCATATTATCAGAAATACGGCCGAAATTTTCGTGCAGGATCGATTTCAGGGACCCATATCTTGCAAGTGTGCTTTTTTCTCTTAAAATATGGGGTCAAATTGATGTTTCCTTGTGAGCCTAAATGCAGTACGAGAGCCAATCCATCTTGATGCAGCTGGAAGCGCTCAGTGCACGCCTCTAGTCCTATAATGAATAAAGCACATGCTTTCTCTTGTTTGCAAGGCTGAAGGCTGTATCCTGCAGAAATTCTGCAAGTGTGGTATGAATAAATTTCTTATAGACATCAACTGCATGATTTTTTTAATTTATTGTCTGGAATCACATGGTTGCATACAACCCAGACTCTATAGCTTTCCGAAAATTCATAAGGAGGGTGTATCTTCATAGTTTAGACAAGAAGAGAATATAAGCTTTCGAAATGTGGTGCTACAGAAGAAATCTGAAGATTAGATGGGTAGATCACGTAACTAACGGGGAGGTATTGAATAGAATTGGAGAGACGAGAAATTTGTGGTACAACTTGACTAGAAGAAGGGATAGGTTGGTAGGGCATATTCTGAGACATCAAGGGATCACCAATTTAGTATTGGAGGGCAGCGTGGAGGGTAAAAATCGTAGAGGGAGACCAAGAGATGAATACACTAAACAGATTCAGAAGGATGTAGGTTGCAGTAGGTACTGGGAGATGAACAACTTGCAGGATAGAGTAGTATGGAGAGCTGCATCAAAACAGTCTCTGGACTGAAGACCACAACAACAACATCTTCATAGCCAATAGTAACCAACGTTGGTGAACGTACACGTGATCTAACGAAGCGTCTAGTTTCTTTGCTGCGGCCACTGGTAGGTAAATGATCACATTATATAGGTAACTTGGCAAATTTAATAAACATCCATTTGGATTTTTTAGTGAGTCTTGATGTAGTGTGACCTCATGGAAAAGATAAATTAATACAATTTTTACATGACCTCGTCTCCATTTTGCATTAAATCGACAATGAAATAAAGGAAGATGGTTGTCTGCCTTTCCGGGTCGTTTTGGTTACACAGAAAATTGATGGCTTACTCATTTAGATTTGTACTTACAATCGTCAAACTGTCATCAATAGTCGCAAATTGTGAGTCTTTTTAGAACGCATGCACACAGAGTTCACACAGTCTCCTATCCACATCGTTTGTCTAAGAGGTCACCCACCTAAACACTAAGCTGAGATAAAATGAATATTCTACCCAGTATACTGATATTGCACTATTAGTTAAAGCAAGAAACCAAAAACTAGATAAAGCAGAGAACACAGTAGAAAAATCTCTAGTAGCTTTTCTTCTATTTGTTGGCAATATTTCGTTCAGCATAGCCAGAATCCTCCAGAAATTTCAGATGAAAGTGGTTTTCCGTCCACCGTCTAATAATGCAGACGACCCTCTGTGATCAGAGAAAAACGACTTGTTATTTGTGGAAGGCTGGAATTTAAAAAACATCTTTCCAAGGTGATACTATTAGCGTAGGCCAGAATTCGTGCACCTTGCAAGAAAGCTGCACCGAATATCAACCCTGCACTCGCCAACCCAGTCTGCTGTTGCTGAACGTTCTGTCTCCACCGAGCATTCAACGAAGTATGATAACACAGCAATTATGAACTACTGAAACATCTTTCTAGCGTTCCATCATTAAATAATGCATGGGAAAAAGCATGGAGGAAAATCTTACAGCTGGCCGGGCTCTGATAGCTGTTACCAGATGGTTAATGCTTGCAACTCCGTCATTTCCACGATTACCTGTGAATAAAGATGACACGTAACAACTATGGCTAATTCACCCCTGAGGTAAATGTAATGTGGTGCAATATGGTTTAAATCCAGCTGGTCAAGATGTATTGCGTCGTGATGCGTTGTGACACACACTAGTTGCATGTGTGACATGTGAAACGACAGAGAAGGTGTGTCGGTGATCACGTGAAAGAACGAAGAAACACTTTTTCTCGTCTCCCACGGGCTATGCCTTAAAAGGAAGCGTTGCCTTTCCTGGCTTTTAACTGGATGAAAATTGAAAACAGAGACTACAGTATAACTGGACACCAGGTTTGCGGCCTCATGTCAGTTTTGGGAGTTGAGTTTGACATTCAGTCTTGCCAGTTAAGTTTGTAAGTTTATGTGGTCACTCTGGTACGTACAGTACGACAGTTAGTTTTCTAATTCATTTGTAATCTTAGCTTTGTGATCATGACGAAGTGTAGTGGCTCACATTGCAACATGGCAATAAATTAGTCTGACATTACAAAGTCATTCAGCAGATTTAGAAAATCCTTAATCCTCATTACAGTCACGAAGGACATAATCAACAGGTCTACGACAGTGCAAGGTCTTCTAGGAGAGAAACACAACTACTGCAAGATACGAGGTGAGTGGACAGAATTTTTGCGACGTGTGCTTGAAATGCACAAGTCCAAGCACAACTCCTACGTGAACTGTTAGTCTGTAGTAAACAGTCCACATGGGCGCGTTTTCAAAAGCAATTTCGAGTGGCCATGGTGAACGGGAACTCTGAAGACAACTGACGGTTCCACTGTTCCACCAGTGTTGGCGCTATCCAACGGGTAGTGTGATCAGCCATGACCGCAGTCCTAACACATGTGCGGAATACACACAACGCGATTGTCAACTGCAAGACATAGAAAGTCTTCGTCAGTCTTAGGTGGCTCAGCTGAAGATAACTAGTCGAAACATAGTGGAGCTTAGTAAATGACGACTGGCTGCAAGCCCGAAATATCTTTGAAAAATATGGACCTTCCAGTTATCTGTAGTCCAGTTTGTATAATAATATTAGACTAATGTTGGTATTTAGATTGAATTGTACCATGAGCATCTGACGCACCCCGAGACTATCAGTTTTCAGAGTGCGAATGCCAAATTGGTGCCCCTCCCCCCCCCCCCCCCTGCCCCCCTGCCCCCTTCCCCAATGTTGAAATTAAATTCAGCGGTGAACAAAAAAATGTGGAAACACCAAAAACGCAACACGCTATCATGAATAGTATGTAGCAGCAAAACCGCTGAGATTCATAACGGCTTCCAGTCATTTCGGAATGTTTAATTACAGGTACTGTATGGTTTTCAAGGGAATCTTACGCTACTGCACCTGAAAAATAGTGACAACTTCAGGTGAAGATGATGGAGGTGGATAGCGATTACGCACCTTTCCCTCCAAATTAGGTAAAAAAGGCTTAATAATATTGACGTCTGCTGATTCTGTTGGCCAAGAAAGACGCGAAAACTCACCCTTGTGCTCAGAAAACCTGCCCTGGACGATGCGAACCGTGTGAGTAAGGGCCCTGTCGTCTTAGGACACAGATTCGCAATTGCGAAACAAATATTGTACCATGAGATGGACGTTATCAGTCAAAATGGTCATACAGTCCTGGGAAGTAATGTGACCTTACAGAGTAACCATGCGGCACTTGGAATACCAAGCCCACAGGTAATGTGAATTTGATAATGACACAAAATCTGTCTCTTGTCTCCTGATTATACTGAGTGCAAAAAAGCAGAACATTTGTTTCTAGAATATTCGCGGAGAGAGAACACGAATGGAAGAAGAAGACAGGCAAACTAACGCCGCCTCCTGCTGCTATTGTTTTTGCTACAAAAGAAACATATCTCTGACTCTCGGGTCGGTGAACCAGAACAGAAAGAGTCAGCTGCTGCTGAACACCTCAGAGCAGTTTTTCCTCACCCCCCTCCTCCCCCACCGACCCACCGTGGTCCATAATGTGTGTCTTACAATTCCACATTGCCGCTCTGCACATGTGTGGTGCTTAAAGGGACATTGGCAACGATCCCTGTCTCCTGCTATTATTATTGACACACAGTTTGCCGGCCGTAGTGGCCTTGCGGTTCTAGGCGCTACAGTCTGGAGCCGAGCGACCGCTACAGTCGCAGGTTCGAATCCTGCCTCGGGCATGGATGTGTGTGATGTCCTTAGGTTAGTTAGGTTTAATTAGTTCTAAGTTCTAGGCGACTGATGACCTCAGAAGTTAAGTCGCTTAGTGCTCAATACCATTTTGACACGCAGTTTAGTTTCTGGAACAGATCGAGAGGAAGAAGGATATTGTTTTCTGCATTGTACAGCGGCTATTCATAAAAAATTTTCTTCTTCTTTCCTCTTTTGAGGCTAGATGTTAGCACTTTTGCTGCAGCAGGAATGCTGTGACATGATGAGGAAAAGAAAATGATACTCAATCACACAGAACTAATAAAACGAGATGCTTTTCAGAGAACTGATGTCAGTCGACATTATTCCACCGAGCAGCTTTTCGTTATTGCCATCTCTGCGTAATCAATCTTACTGTGGTACACCGGATAACAGAAGTTTCTTATCACATACACATACACTATGTGATCAAATGTATCCGGACACCCCCAAAAACATACCTTTTTCATATTAGGAGCATTGTGCTGCCACCTACTGCCAGGTACTCCATATCAGCGAACTCAGTAGTCATTAGACATCGTGAGAGAGCAGAAAGCGACGCTCCGCGGAATTCACGGACTACGAATGTGGTCAGGTGATTGGATGTCACTTGTATCATAAGTCTGCAAGCGAAATTTCCACACTCCTAAACATCCCTAGGTCCACTGTTTCCGATGTGATACTGAAGTGGAAACGTGAAAGGACACGTACAGAACAAAACCGTACAGGTCGACCTCGTCCGTTGACTGACAGAGACCGCCGACAGGTGAAGAGGGTCGTAATGTGTAATAGGCAGACATCTATCCAGACCATCACACAGGAATTCCGAATTGCACCAGGATCCACTGCAAGTACTATGGGAGTTTGGCGGGAGGTGAGAAAACTTCGATTTCATGGTCGAGCGGATGCTCATAAGCCACACATCACGCCGGTAAATGCCAAACGACGTCTCGCTTGTTTCAAGGAGCGTAAACATTGGGCGACTGAACAGTGGAAAAACGTTGTGTGGACTGACGAATCACGGTACAGAACGTGGCGATCCGATGGAAGGGTATGGGTATGGCGAATACCCGGTGAACGTTATCTGCCAGTGCGTGTAGAGCCAACAGTAAAATTCGGGGGTGATGGTGCTATGGTGTGGTCGTGTTTGTCATGGAGAGGGCTTGCACGTGTTGATGTTTTGTGTGGCACTACCACAGCACAGGCCTACATTGATGTTTTAAGCACCTTCTGGTTTCCCACTGTTGAAGAGCAATTCGGGGATTTCGATTGCATCTTTCAACACGATCGAGCAAGTGTGCATAATGCGCGGCCTGTGGCAGAGTGGTT
This sequence comes from Schistocerca piceifrons, assembly GCF_021461385.2. Classification (NCBI taxonomy): domain Eukaryota; kingdom Metazoa; phylum Arthropoda; class Insecta; order Orthoptera; family Acrididae; genus Schistocerca; species Schistocerca piceifrons. The sequence continues at coordinate 136,139,492 of NC_060145.1, read as the reverse complement.
ACACGACTATAACATCCCCGTAATGGACTGGCCTGCACAGAGTCCTGACCTGAATCCTGTAGAATATCTTTGGGATGTTTTGAAGCGCCGACTTCGTGCCAGGCCTCACCGACCGACATCGATACCTCTCCTCAGTGCAGCACTCCGTGAAGAATGGGCTGCCATACCCCAAGAAACCTTACCCTGCGAGAGTGGAAGCTGTCATCAAGGCTAAGAGTGGGCCAACACCATACTGAATTGCAGCATTACCGATGGAGGGCGCCATGAAGTTGTAAGTCATTTTTACCCAGGTATCCGAATACTTTTGATCAAATAGTGTACAATATCAAGTGTCTTAGCAAGAACTTTACAATGATACCAGCCACAGTAGCAGTAAAAAAAAGAAGATTACATGATGTCACCGTTGACTTTTCTTTCTTTCTTTCTTTACCAGAATGAAGACAGCATTCGTAGATCCTCTAGGATTCAAAGATGGTGCAAATAATATTGTGCTTAAACGAGCGGCTGCTATGCTGGTAGATGGAAGGCATGTTATTGCAGAGGAATGTGTCACTATCGCTCAAGTTGTTGCCTTTAGCAGTCTATCAGAAGAAACTCAGAAGATAAACTGATGACTAACACGTAATCACCATGTGCAGTGACGAACGGACGATGTGTCGTACTTACTGCGAGGAAGACTTTGCGGAAGTTGTGCAAATGCTATGTTTATGTTATGGTAATGGGTCAAAGAAAAGCAGAATGGACATCTGCTTTACTCGGTGTGCATCGTGGAAGAGTAGTAAACATGCGATCTTTCGACTGTCCCTCATTGAAAACTCTGAAAAAATCTTTCAGTTTTCCTGAAGATCGACGTTTGGCAAAGACTAACGCAAGACTTACTATGACGTGGAACTTCGAGAACAATAAAAATTCCTCTTAGAATATATGTGTTTTCGTTCATTTTCTTCTGCTCCTTCATTTTTTTTCCCAGCACTCCAGTCCATATAAGCAAACGTTTGTAAGAAGGCTGTTTAGGTTTTTATGTTGGTAACGCCATGTAGCGCTCTATATGAAAATCACTGACTGTGCTGTGTGTAGTATGTGGCTGGTTTGCATTGTTGTGTTGCTATAGTAGTGTTGGGTAGTTGGCTGTTAACAGCGCAGTTGGAGGTGAGCCGCCAGCAGTGGTGGATGTGAGGAGAGAAATGGCGGAGTTTTGAGAGCGGATGATCTGGATGTGTGTCCATCAGAGGCAGTAAATTTGTAAGACTGGATGTCATGAACTGCTATATATTATGACTTTTGAACATTATTAAGGTAAATATACTGTTTGTTCTCTATCAAAATATTTCATTTGCTTACTATGCCTATCAGTAGTTAGTGCCTTCAGTAGTTAGAATCTTTTATTTAGCTGGCAGTAGTGGCGCTCGCCGTATTACAGTAGTTCGAGTAACGAAGATTTTTGTGAGGTAAGTGATTTGTGAAAGGTATAGTTCACTGTTAGTTAGGGCCATTCTTTTGTAGGGATTATGGAAAGTCAGATTGCGTTGCGCTAAAAATATTGTGTGTCAGTTTAGTGTTGATCAGAATAGGTAAAGAGCGAAATGTCTGAGTACGTTCAGTTCTGCTCAGCTGTTTGAAAATCAAATAATGTAAGAAGTTTATCAGCACAGTAATTCATTCATTTTTCTAAGGGGACGTGTTACGTTTTATAAAAATTTTGTCATTTCAAAGGTATATCCCCTTCCATAAGGAACGGGTTAAGAAGAGAGCGTGATGCAAGCAGCCATTGCTCATGAGCTTCATCGTCTTGCCCGCCGAACATATCCTAGAAGGGCAATCATCACAGAAACCCTTTAACGCAAACTGGTCCACGGAAAACTCCAAAATACAAAAAGTGCAAGAAACCATTCCGAGAACATATCTCTTCGAAGATTACAGTTCTCAGCCGATGGCTGGAGCTTTCTATGTTGAAGAGCTACAAAAAACAAAATATCCGTCAACATATATTATTGAGAAAATTATACGTAAGAAAGGAAGTAATGCTCTGGTAAAGTGGCTTGGATTCAGCAATACACACAGCAGCTGGATTCATTTGCAAAAATTTGAGTAATTCATGTTGCGTGACATTTTACGCCGATTTAGGGGTGTGTGCGTGCGTGCGTGCGTGTGTGTGTGTGTGTGTGTGTGTGTGTGTGTGTTTGTGTGTGTGTGTGTGCCCGCGTGCATCACACGTGCGTAGCGGCCCAGGGCTGCTGTCAAGCTTCCGGAAGGCTGCCAGACTGGGATGTGATGTCATAGATACGTATATAGGGTACGGTGCTAACCTTAGGTGCGTATATACAGCTCGAAAAGTGTGCCAAAACACCCGTTACTATACTACCAATGTGAACTACACACTCGATGTCACCTAATTAAGAAATCCTTCAAGGACATCTCTGCACTTCTAAAGATGCCCAAGACCACTCTTGGTGATGCGCTTATGAAGTGAAACGCGAAGGAACACCAACAGCTAGACTAAGACCAAGCAGACCTCATACTCTGACGGACAGAAACCAACGACCATTGAGGAGTATTGTTGTAAAGTATCACATAAAGTCATCGGAAGATGTGACTAGTGAGTTTCAAGGTGCTATCAGCAGACAGTGTACGTCAGGTTACCTGCCATTCGTACAGCGGATGCACTCAGCTACTGTATGTGACTCATAAATTAGAGAGTCCAGCAATCAGTCGTCCTTTTAAGATTTTTTTTATGCAAATCCAGATTTCGGCTAGTAGCTAGCCATTCTCAATGCGCTATTTTTTATTCTCAGTGCATGTAAGTCCCTGTTGTTCGGGCGTCAGTCATAGTTCTTTGAATACTATTCAGTTCAAAGAACTGTGACTGACGCCCGAACAACAGGGACTTACACCATTGAGAATATAAAAAAAATAGCGCACTGAGAATGGCTAGCGACACTACTGGCCATTAAAATTGCTACACCAACAAGAAATGCAGATGATAAACGGGTATTCATTGGACAAATATATTATACTAGAACTGACATGTGATTACATTTTCACGTAATTTGGGTGCATAGACCCTGAGAAATCAGTGCCCAGAACAACCACCTCTGGCCGTAATAACGGCCTTGATACGCCTGGGCATTGAGTCAAACAGAGCTTGGAAGGCGTGTACAGATACAGTTGCCCATGCAGCTTCAACACGATAGCACAGTTCATCAAGAGTAGTGACTGGCGTATTGTGACGCACCAGTTGCTCGGCCACCATGGACCAGACATTTTCAATTGGTGAGAAATCTGGAGAATGTGCTGGCCAGGGCAGCAGTCGAACATTTTCTGTATCCAGAAAGGCCCGTACAGTACCTGCAACATGCGGTCGTGCATTATCATGCTGAAATGTAGGGTTTCACAGGGATCGAATGAAGGGTAGAGCCACGGGTCGTAACACATCTGAAATGTAACGTCCACTGTTCAAAGTGCCGTCACTGCGAACAAGAGGTGACCGAGACGTTTAACCAATGGCAGCCCATACCATCACGTCGGGTGATACGCCAGTATGGCGATGACGAATACTCGCTTTAATGTACGTTCACCGCGATGTCGCCAAGCACGGATAGGACCATCATGATGCTGTAAACAGAACCTGGATTCATCTGAAAAATGACGTTTTGCCATTCGTGCACCCAGGTTCGTCGTTGAGTACACCATCGCAGGCGCTCCTACCTGTGATGCAGCGTCAAGGGTAACCGCAGCCATGGTCTCCGAGCTGATAGTCCATGCCGCTGCAAACGTCGTCGAACTGTTCGTGCAGATGGTTGTTGCATTGCAAACGTCCCCATCTGTTGACTCAGCGATCGAGATGTGGCTGCACGATCCGTTACAGCCATGCGGATAAGATGCCTATCATCTCGACTACTAGTGATACGAGGCCGTTGGGATCCAGCACGGCGTTCCGTATTACCCTCCTGAACCCACCGACTCCATATTCTGCTAACAGTCATTGGATCTCGACCAACGCGAGCAGCAATGTCGCGATACGATAAATCGCAATCGCGATAGGCTACAATCCGACCTTTATCAAAGTCGGAAACGTGATGGTACGCATTTCTCCTCCTTACACGAGGCATCACAACAACGTTTCACCAAGCAACGGCGGTCAACTGCTGTTTGTATATGAGAAATCGGTTGGAAACTTTTCTCATGTCAGCACGTTGTAGGTGTCGCCACCGGCGCCAACCTTGTGTGAATGCTCTGAAAAGCTAATCATTTGCATATCACAGCATCTTCTTCCTGTCGGTTAAATTTCGCGTCTGTAGCACGTCATCTTCGTGGTGTAGCAATTTTAATGGCCAGTAGTGTACTAGCCGATATCTGGATTCGCTTAATAAAATCTAAAAAGAACGACAGATTGCTGCACTCTGTAATTTATAAGACAGTGTACGTGTTATCTCACCACCACATCTGGAGATGATTGTTTTCCAATTAAACCGATAAGCACAATTGTATCTTTCGATAATGATAAATAGAATTTGTACTTCGTTAACGTACTTGTACTAATTTATGAGAAATCTGGCTCCATAGACCAGCTGCATTTTTACGTATCTGATAAATACTTCCAAACCCGACCTACACAAACCCAACATTCCTATCACTCCATTTCGAATTCAATCATAAATTCACAAAAGTACCTTCAGTCGTATTCGAGAGAAGGACGAGCTTCCCGTGCTTTATTGGTTTTAAGAATTCACTGAAAAAATCTCCTATTAGCATACATTAGCAAACAGAAGGTTATACACTGTACTAAGTGAACTCTGTATGTTGGCATTATCTGTTATAACTGTGTCATTCGTTTTAGTCTCCTTACAACGCACACTTCCCCCTTTCAAACGGGTAAAAGCACTTAAAAGGCCTACCGAAAGTCAACATCATGTTTCAAGGTATTAGATTATGTCCACATGAAAAGTTGTCCTTTTTCGATTAAATAGTTGCTCAACATAATGAAAATACCACCAGTAAATTCGCCCAGAAAGCAGAACTGATTATCGCACAAATAAGATGCTCTGAGACAAACTAAGAAATGACTCATTACAATGTGAAATAAAATTCGTCAGACATACACGTTGTGAATAACCAACTTAGTAAGTGCTGCGCATTGTTTTACTTTTTTAGGCGAATTTTCCGACGTTAATTCTCTCAGAAGTCACCTGTTCTGGAGTTTAAATAATGTCCTAGTTATTGAAACACATTTTACAACAATTTAAATGCGATTATGCCTCCCCTATTACTCTTTTTTAATCACAATGAACATTATATCCGCTATAAATGGTAACTGTCAGACCCGGGTCTTGTGGGGGGGGGGGGGAGGAGAGGGGGAGGGGGAACCGGTGTATCTGCCCCGGGCGGCAATGTCAGGGGGCGCCAAATTTATATTATTAAAGAAAAAGGATCTTGTTTCACAAAACGCCTATCATTCAGCATTCTTTGGTCTACCGATTATTCAAATGATTTTGAAGCGCTTCACAGTTGGTTTTTGAACATTTTTAACACATTCTAAGTTAATTTCTGAATGAATCGTAAGCTGATTTTTGAATGCGTACATAGTGTACGAGATGTCTCTGCCAGGAGAATCCCCACCGCATCTAGAAACAAAAAATTTCGCAGCCGACAAAAGGGGTTGGGGCTATACAAGCTGAGCCGAATAAACCTGACCGTGGCTGTTTGTTTATGTGGGTGATTGGGCGTATGAATGATTAGCGTTGATATAATTAGTAACAAAATCCATATATTCAGACTACCAGAGTGGAAATAAACAACTAACAGAAATAACAAGTTAGAAAGATTACATAATACGTTCCAGATGTATCAAAGAAAATGAAATTTTGACAGAAAATTATTGCTGGTTCCCTACGCTACTAAGGGCCAGATGTACACTCCACAGTTAGTACCCAAGTAAGTTGTATTCTTGGAATAGCGTGGAAAATGCGTTGTACGAACACGTAATAACGCCTAACAGGAGAATCAACGAGAAATCACTGAACTGGTGAATCTGACATGTGAAGTTATCCAGAGAATGAATTTTGAAAACGGCAGGAATAGTTACGGAATTAGTAATGACAAGTTTGTCTGTTACAACGAGAAAAGACGAGAAACGAAGACATCACACAAATTATATATAACAATATGACGATTTCAAACTTATATAAAAATTTCATAGCACTATTTTCGAACTCATGCTTGAGAAACTGGAGCACATAAATGAAATGTGGAACTATTCCCTAATATAAAAATTTCTGCTTGCAGTAGGCCTATAGGCATATGATATTGGTGTGTGTATTGTATATTAAATTGCGGACCTACAAACTACGGAGAGGCTTCGTCCTCCTGTAGAGCTCAGTGGATCACAACCCCACAACAGGCCACAGCAGACCACCCACACTGGTTGCGGTTCGGCCCCCGTCTCACTCATACCAGATGGGTTGCGTGGTAGAGTAATTGTGGTGTACGCGTACGTGGAGACAGTGTTTGCGCATCAATCGCCGACATAGTGTAACTGAGGCGGAATAAGGGGAACCAGCCCGTATTCACCAAGACAGATGGAAAACCGCCTTAAAAACCATCCACATCCACAGGCTGGCCGGCACATCGGACCTCGATACTAATTCGGCAGGCAGATTCGTGCCGAGGACCGGCACGCCTTCCCGCTCGGGAAGTAGCGCGTTAGAACGAGCGGCCAGCTGGGCGGGCTATGATGTTGGTACTTCGTGAATCATATTCTGTCGTGTTATTTATGTAAATCAGATACATGAAAAGGACCATTTGTCCCAAAACAGTCTCGCATATTTGGCATGTGTTACAACTGCTGCAATATTGGAAAGGTCTATTTCGTTTTATCTAGCAGACAGCGACGAAATAGACGTAATCAAATCGAGAAACCACACTAGTCTTGGGTACTGTTCGTATTAACAGTTTTTTCAGTATTAGACGACAACATTTTGATTTTTCGTGTAGCAAAACGTTTCACGAACTTCGATGAGGTAATAGATTCTTAGATTCTTTCACAGAAAGGAAAGCACGCCTTGTAAAGCTGTAACAATAAAAGAGAGAAAAAAATGCTTCCTAACGGTTGAAGAAATGTGCGCTATGCTGATTGGCTCTTGTCTTTACTGGTTTTATGTTTCCTATATTTAATTTTATGTCACATTAAAAAGAAAGTTGTTAGCTAATACGCAATAAAAAGTGAAGGTTTTCAGAAGAGTTCTTATTCTCCCAGTCGCAAATAATCTCACCTAATATTAATTGTGATATTTTTTTTAAAGGTTAGGATGTCCAACCGGCCGACTGGGAGCAGGAGAGATCCACAGGGAATTTCAATTTCCACTGTCCTGGGTGCAGCCTTGATGGCCTCCATTACAAAATATACTTGTTTGAATTGCACAGAGCGAAATACAGTAATGTGCGATAGAAGAATGCTGTGTGAAGAGGCGTGACACCGCACAGTGTTTTATACACTAAACCCTTCAGAAATATGTGCGCTACAAAATGAACATATTTTTGAAAAGTCGGTAGATCAGGGGCTAGTAACTGTACAATATATTTTCCGAAGACTTTTTGGCAAAGTTATTGGAAAGATACCATAAATTATTTAGGACCAGCACACTACTAATTCTAGTCTGTTGCAGCAACATCGGCCACTGTCACCAGTGGAAACTACAGCTTCAAGGGACCCTCGCACGTATGCAATGAATTCATCCTTTCACATCGGTGGAACATCTAGTATGAAAACGAAAACTGGCAGTCACATAGGCAACAAGGCGATTGCGTAAACAAAATAAATTCACCACGTAGCCCAGGTGCACAGACTAATCTTACCTCTGGCCTAACGTGTTATTGGACCTTAATCCACATTTACGGTAACCGGTGCTGGCTTGAATTCAAGTTTACATAACTGACAACGACCTAAGCCACAATCTCGAGTCGTACACCTCAAGAGTAGCAGATAAGGTTACGCCGCCGTACAAGTGTTAAAAGCGGTGTAGGGAATCACTCCTCATCGATATTTTTAAAATCGTGGACCCAGTTTACAGCGAAACCACATATCTTCCTTTCTCACAGAACAGGAAAAGATCTCGCTGCATACTTTTAAAAATAACCTCGATAAAGAAGCCTCACTGCTTCCTATCGTACCTAGCAAACAGATTACAAAGGGTGAAACATCAGACTAGGCTAAACTTTTACTGAAACGCTTATCAGAAACAAAATACATTAATGTAGGAATTCCTCGAGGCAGCGTGTTTGGACCAACATTGTTCCTTATCTTTGTCAGTGACTTTCCCGATAGTGCTTGTCATTGAGAAAAAATTCCTACTTGCTGATGACAGAAATGTTAATGTCACTGAGAAAACATGAGAACTCCTTGCAGAGAAAACAGAAAAAGGGAGACGGGAAGTTTAGTGTTCAATGTCCCGTCGCCATCGAGATCATTAGAGGTGGAGCACAATCTCATAGTGATTCAGGGCTGGGGAGGAAGTCGGCAGTGCCCATTGAAAGGAACCGTCTTGGGATTTGCCAGGATCAATTTAGGGAAGTCACTGAAAACCTAAATCTGGACGATCTGACGCGGATTTCAACTGTCGTCCTCCCAAATACGACTCCATTGTGCTGACCACTGAGCCAGCCCGCTCGGAAAGAAGCCGTATGAAACCCTCAAGCAAATTTAGTTTGCCCAATATGCAATAAAGTTACAGGGTGACAATTATTGAACTATATGAAATAAAATCGTCATCACTTGTGAACAATTTGCTTTAGGACGTTCAACCTGAACGGTTGGGCGTGAGGCATGATGGCAATTGGTGTGCGCATGTATGGTTTGATTTAGCGACGAAGCCCACTTTCTTTTGGATTGGTTCGAAACAAGCAAAATTGCCGCATTTATGTGACTGAGAAGCCGCTTTTCGCGATCGAGAAGTCTCTTCACCCTCAGTGGGTGACTCTGTAGTGTGTAATGATCAGTAATGGAATAATTGGTGCTATATTCCTTGGTGGCACGGTGACAGCCGAACGGTACGTGAAGCTTTTGGAAGATTATTTCATTCCCATTATCCAAAGTGATCCTTATTTCGATAAGATATGGTTCATGCAAGACAGAGCTCGACCCCATCGAACTAGGAGAGTGTTTGATGACCTGGAAGAGCACTTTTGGTACCGCATTTTGGCTCTAGGATACCCAGAGGCCACCGGTAGAGACCTCGATAGGTCGCTACGTTCTCCGGATCTGAACACATTTTACTCCTTTTTGTGGTGCTATATTAAAGACAAGGTGTACAGCAATAATCAAAAAATGATTGCTGAGCTGTAAAAAGCCATTAACTGGACACATTAACTGGACACATGAATATTAAAAGCAAACATTGCTTAATATTAGAAGGAAAAAAATTTACCAAACTTATACGGTTCTGGCAAACACAAAGAGATAGGAAGAACATAGAGACACAAGAGTACACATAAATATAGCGGACTAACACAAAAGGAAATGACAGAATCTGTTTTTCAAGTGTAACTGTGTCAACGTGTAAGTGTAAACGTAAACATTTGATACTGCAGTACTTGTACCGTGCATTTTATACCTCTGTTTCGTTTTCTCGTTTCAAGAATATCTTTCATGCATATCTCCTTTACTTATAACCTTCTAACCAAAATTACTTCATTTCCATCCAACACTTCATCTAATTCTCGCAGACCTCGCTTACTTCAACATTTGTTTTCACTGAAAATCGTATCTAAGAATGCTAACTGTATTTATACTTTCAACCAGTGTTTGTACTTCAATAGTTTTCTCACCTCGCCATTCGTTTCCAAGAAGATCCTACCTAAACATCTCGTTACTATACCCTACTTACAGCTATTCATTTCCTCTTTCAAAAAATATTGTTTCTCATTATACAGTACTATTTGACCAGACCTTTTCCTTATAGATTTTCAACGCATTTCTTCCCAACACGTTTTCTCATATAGCATACCTCCTGTTAAGCTAACTTAAATCTACTGAGCTCAGATACATAAACTAGAGAACGAGCCAATGCAGCAACGCCAAAAAATTAACACAGACAACAATGACAAAAATGCAAATAGGAAAAGCAAACAGCAGCATATCTAAATTATTAAAGCAAATGCAACATCACATCTACATCTACATCTACATCTACATCCATACGCCGCAAGCCACCTGACGTTGTGTGGCGGAGGGTACCTTGAGTACCTCTATCGGTCCTCCCTTCTATTCCAGTCTCGTATTGTTCATGGAAAGAAGGATTGTCGGTATGCTTCTGTGTGGGCTCTAATCTCTCCGATTTTATCCTCATGGTCTCTTCGCGAGATATACGTAGGAGGGAGCAATATACTGCTTGACTCTTCGGTGAAGGTATGTTCTCGAAACTTTAACAAAAGCCCGTACCGAGCTACTGAGCGTCTCTCCTGCAGAGTCTTCCACTGGAGTTTATCTATCATCTCCGTCACGCTTTCGCGATTACTAAATGATCCTGTAACGAAGCGTGCTGCTCTCCGTTGGATCTTCTCTATCTCTTCTATCAACCCTATCTGGTACGGATCCCACACTGCTGAGCAGTATTCAAGCAGTGGGCCAACGAGCGTACTGTAACCTACTTCCTTTGTTTTCGGATTGCATTTCCTTAGGATTCTTCCAATGAATCTCAGTCTGGCATCTGCTTTTCCGACCATCAACTTAATATGATCATTCCATTTTAAATCACTCCTAATGCGTGCTCCCAGATAATTTATGGAATTAACTGCTTCCACTTGGTGACCTGCTATTTTGTAGTTAAATGATAAGGGATCTATCTTTCTATGTATTCGCAGCACGTTACACTTGTCTACATTGAGATTCAATTGCCATTCCCCGCACCATGCGTCAATTCGCTGCAGACCCTCCTGCATTTCAGTATAATTTTCCATTGTTACAACCTCTCGATATACCACTGCATCATCTGCAAAAAGCCTCAGTGAACTTCCGATGTCATCCACAAGGTCAATTATGTATATTGTGAATAGCAACGGTCCTATGACACTCCCCTGCGGCACACCTGAAATCACTCTTACTTCGGAAGACTTCTCTCCATTGAGAATGACATGCTGCGTTCTGTTATCTGGGAACTCTTCAATCGAATCACACAATTGGTCTGATAGTCCATATGCTCTTACTTTGTTCATTAAACGACTGTGGGGAACTGTATCGAACGCCTTGCGGAAGTCAAGAAACACAGCATCTACCTGTGAACCCGTGTCTATGGCCCTCTGAGTCTCGTGGACGAATAGCGCGAGCTGGGTTTCACACGACCGTCTTTTTCGAAACCCGTGCTGATTCCTACAGAGTAGATTTCTATTCTCATTATACTCGAACATAATACGTGTTCCAGAATTCTACAACTGATCGACGTTAGAGATATAGGTCTATAGTTCTGCACTTCTGTTCGACGTCCCTTCTTGAAAACGGGGATGACCTGTGCCCTTTTCCAATCCTTTTGGAACGCTACGCTCTTCTAGAGACCTACGGTACACCGCTGCAAGAAGGGGGGCAAGTTCCTTCGCGTACTCTGTGTAAAATCGAACTGGTATCCCATCAAGTCCAGCGGCCTTTCCTCTTTTGAGTGATTTTAATTGTTTCTCTATCCCTCTGTCGTGTATTTCGATATCTACCATTTTGTCATCTGTGCGACAGTCTAGAGAAGGAGCTACAGTGCAGTGTTACTTAGTACGCAGAGGTTCAACTTCAACGCAGTTATCACGTGGTATACGTCAGATCCCGTAAGGTCCATTGTAAATCAGAAATAATTTGTGACTCAAATGTTAGTTCTTATGTGACCATGAATGAGCTCTAACGAGAACTTTTGGAACAATGTGTGGTTTCTTTGCATTTGTTTTACTGTGTAGTTTTCTCCTTTTATGTGCAGAGGATTTTATATTTTTAATAGCCAAATCAATTACGTCTTTATGTCGAAGTTTACGTGTACTCGGAAAAGGTACAAGCTCTCTGATTCTGTTCGGTGGTTCCTCATTATTCAGTACAAGAACAGGTGGTAAAGCAGTGGAGTCATGAGGCGTTTCGTTCAGTACATTTTGAAATAAGTGTTAGTACCAGTCCCAATACTGATGCTTCCTGTGACAATAAAGTGTGCAAAGATTATTAATTTATTTCAAAATGTATTCAGACGGATTTCAATGTGGAGAGTACAATGAAATTAAAACGGGTTTGATTTTACGATTTCGAAGCATGCGTGACCAAATAGCAGATCTGAATTGTGGTCCGTCACCTGAAATGACCTTGTCAATATGTCCAACTTCAAGTAAGAAATTTTTAAGAAAGGCGTTGGATATAGAACGTCCAGAAGCTTTGCGTAACGGTGTAAAGAAAAAAAATTTGAAGTAAGTTCAGTTGCGATGACAACGTACGAAAACCCATTCATTGTTTTAACAAGGGGTCCCAGAAGATCAACAGCAGCTAATTCTTTTAATCTAGTAGGAATAATAGGAAACAATGGAGCACGATGTGAGATGGTAGACGGTTTAGCTTTTTGACGAAGTATGCAAATAGACATAACTCTCCGAATTCTCATTTCCATGTTGTTAAAATAACAAGTCGTCCGAAGAATATGATAGCATTTTTGTGGACCAAAATGTGCGTAGCTGAAATGAATGTAACAGATGAGCTTAATAACAAAATCGTCAGGAATAAAAAGTACCCATTGCTTATCATAAACAGCGCAGCCTTTGAAGAGTACCAATAATGACGAATCTGCGTGTGTCTTTTCATGCCATTTACTTCTAATATCTTTCCAAATTGGATCTTCGTTTTGCTTACGAGCAATGTCCTTCAAGATGTAGTGACGAAGTTTTCAAAAGCTACTTTTTGAATGTAAAGAACACTGAAATTTTTCTCAAGGTTAGCTTCTGTGTTGCTTTTCTCAAGGCCAGGAGGTGCACGTGAAAGTGTGTCCACAACAATGTTTTATGTGCCAGGAATGTAGATTACTGTGAAACGGAATTCTTGCAGAAACAATGCCCAACGTTTCAGCCTGTCATGATTTAGTTCTGATGACATAAGAAATTGCAGCCTCGATTATCACAATAAACTTTTACATACTTGCCAGAAAGAACGGTGCGAGTCATTGTCTATTATCTCTTCGTTGTCGCCCGTCGCTGCTGGGATTTGGAGGTCTCTTTCCTACAATTTCAACTTATCGAGGGCGTCCTGCCGAATTTGAATTACGCCAGTTCTGATTAAATTCAGGTCCGTTGTCATGACTAAAGCGTCTGTCATCTTGTCGGTAATTTCAGTAATTTCTTTCTTGTCGATTAAGTGGTGGAGAATTTCTCCCGGAATCGTAATTACGAGGTGGATTGGTGCGTCTGATGTCTTTTTTCCTGCCTCGATAATAATTATTCTGGTTCCCATATTGTCTATTTCTTCGGTTGTCTCTGTCATAGTCACTACCACGGAAGTGTGATCTTTTTCTGTAATTATTGTAATTCTGCTAATGATTGTCATACGGGTGGTGTCTGTTTTGGTCGCGATTTGCGTTATGTTATTGTTTCTGTCCTCACGAAATTGTGATGGATGAGACCAGTAACTGTTGTTTTTCCTGTTTTTGCATCATACAATTGTCCGTGTCGATTTCCAGTTCTTGCAAAAATCCCTGAAAAGCTTCGATATCATCTATACAACGTCCAGCCAAGATAATTTTCTTAAGTGTTCAAGCAATTTGTTTGAGCAAATGCGAATAAGTTCCGAGGGGCTATACAGGTTTGACAAAAACTGATTCTTGTGTAACACATCTTCAAAATATTTTACACGGCTGGAAAATTCAGACTGCTCTAAATGCCTCATCATTGTGATCCTTTGTTTTGCTCGATCTTGTGTAGCCTGACACCAATATGCAAAAAGGGAGGCATGATAAAAATCTCCTTCACTGTGACAGTCGCGAATAACCGATCGCATTCTTACAGCTGGCCCATTTTCTAAATAGCCACACATAAATTCTAATCTATGCTCTAATGACCAATTAGGATTAAAAAATGAGAAAATTGATGAAGCCAAGCTTGTGGATGTATGTCATTACGAGAGTTCTTCACTATTTCAAATTTATGCGTTGTGATGAAGAGATTATAGTCAAGTCATCGATGTCGCCGAGTCGCAAAAAGGTGATCGTAACGTCTTGTCGGCGGTTCCACCTCAAGGCTCGGTGTACCCTGCCGACTCCTTTCAAGATCTCCGAAATACCAAGTAATATTACTTTGTGACTTTTCCGTATTTCTAAATCCCTCTTCCCGTGTCGGAACGCGAGTATCCTCTGGAGTATGTAGTTGTTGTATCACTTGTGCCAACTGATCTCGTACTTCCCGTATTTCTATTTTGTACTGAGGATTAATTTGTTTCTGACTCTGTCTAAATTTCCTAATTTCCTCGTACTCCTCTGTGTCAGTAAAGGCTATCGGTCTTGTATCATTCAAATCATCATCTACCTTTGTAGATAAATTTGTTAACGAATCTGAAAGCTCGGCTACTTTTTCCGATAATGTGCTGGGTGTTTTTATGAGCCAAGTTTTAGAGTGTACATTTGTGTCGTAATCGTATCTACTGTGTCACTTAAGTTTTCCTGTTTTTCTACAAGTTGCGAGACCGTATCGGTAGAGGCAACAAAGTCTATTTTAGCCTGCAAGGTGTCGTGATTCTTGTGTACAATGATATGCACTTTTTTTATTGCTGCTTGATGGTTCTGTAATGTGTCTTCATGTCGCGAAAAAATTGGCTAAAATATTTCTCATTTTGAAAAGCAGAAAGTGTGTCTTGACTTATTTGAGAAAAGTGTATTGATGCAAAACCTGAATCTATGGTATTTGCAAGATTTTGATCTGTTATTTCGCATGCCTGAGGCGAACTTTTACCGACCGATCGATCGACAGTAGTTCCCTATTCACAGATTGTTTCAATTTCCACCCCATTATTTGCTCCGTGTCCCTATGCACTATTACCGAATTATTGTCTTGAACATTTGACAATTCGTTACTAGGTGATGCTAACAAGCTACGGTCGTCGTCACTGTCATTTCTCAATTTACTTTGCAGCCTAGCGTTACGCTTTTCATTCGCATGATTGTCACACTACTTTGCACAATAACACACAAACAACAATTTGAGAATAAAAAAAGAGGGAATACTAAAATAGCACTAAAATATCTAATTAGTTGCAAAAGCGAATGCGAGATACTTAGTGCAAATCCACATGCATGCCACAACTACTTTGCTCACGACAGTACAGTACAACAATAAGAAACTACAAATAAAAAAGGGAATTCCATACAAACAATTATGCGCTATTAGTAAACAAAAACTAATTTCTAATCATGCACTAATTATTCAAACTACAAAGAAATCAGAAAATTCTATTGAAGTATCCACTGCTAAGGATCGACAGGTGCAACTACTGACTCTTTTTATCATTTAAACACTGACCTACAGAATTTTCCCTGACAAAGACAACTCAGACTTAACCTATTCATTTATTACCCACAATATACAAGCTGACTGCTATACAGTGACAACATGACTTCCAATAATTAACGCAAAGAATGGCCCTGAATTGCAAGAAATCCTAAAAATAATAATTATTCAAAAAACATGTGATTTAAGAAATGTGAAACTATCTCCAACTCTGTTAATTGCCTAAACTCATTTCAATAACGAACCATTCTTTATTTTATAATCACTTCACAGAAAATTTTCATAACATGAACAACAGCAGTTACAGCAAGCAGCAACTACAGCCGGCTAGATAAAAAGATTCTAACTACTATAGACTCTGAGTACTAGGAGGCATATGGTTAGCAAAAGAAAGATTTTGTTGAAGAGCAAACAATATATTTAGAAAATTTTACCTTATTCATCTGACATCCAGTTCTAAAAATTATATAGTTGTCAATAACTAATAATAAGTACTATCAACAACATCCATCCTCATTTTACATTTCCTTGCGTCTCACTTTCCAATGCATGTCCTACCAACACAGTCTCCACTAAGAAAAACATGTGCCTACACTTCTCTGTCTACACGCTAACTGCTAATCCGTCCAACCACAGAATCTCTTGCCGAGGGCGCAGAGCGCTGTCAGCGATATTAACACAGTCTATAGCGCTGCCAACATACAAACAGGCTACTCACAAAGAGGCAGGCAATATCAGGCGTCCCCTAGGGTTCGATATTAGGTCCTATTCTCTTTTCATGGTTTGTCAATGATGTCTCACCAGTTTAAAATGAGCTTAGGATATAACGTTCAAGCTCAACTCATTCAAAACCCAAGCAGTACTGGTTGGTCGTTTTAGGCTCATTAGCGTGAAATATCGGAAATCGCTGCCAACTTTAACCCTAAATGGGACAAATATCTTCTCTCACCCAGCAAAGAGTCTAGAAGTAGTAACAGATGAAAGACTCAATTGGACTGAGTACATAACTGCAGTGCGCTAAAAGGCATCAGCATCTCTCCACGCCTTACAAAAATATAAAATCTATTCCCTCTTGACCTGAAAAAGAAACTCTTAGAAACGCTTATAACTTTAGTTATTAATTATGGCGATGTTATCTTGCAAGATCTTTCTCAGGAAAGCTCACAGCGCCTGACACTAGTGAAGAATGCGCGTGTTCGTTGTATCTGTGATGTTCGATTCTTTGATCATATTTCACCATCATATGCACAGCTATCCCGGCTGCGTGCAGACAGGTGCAGAGATTTACACCCTCTCAGTCTTTTCTTCTGTCTTATCAATGTATACTGTCCCTCATATCTATCCTCGAACTTAATGCACTTGTCTGAACAACACGGCAGAAACACCTGTTCCTGTCAGAGCAAAATCCGTTCTGATTCACTCCATAATTCAGCCACTTTCACGAAGTTCTTCTCAGGGACTGGGCCACAACACTGGGATAACTTCCTGCATTATGGTAGAGAACTGAATAACATCTCCAGCTTGAAAGATAGCTAATAACATATCTACAAAAGCAACAATAATGATTACCATTGTCACTGAACGCAGTCGTTACTCCCATGCATGCTTCAGATCTTCCTCATTTCCCAGTATTCGAGCTGGTGCAGTCTCCTTAAATTTCCTTTCACAGAATTCGCTATATCATAAAACATCTACTTTGTACACCCCAAGCCTTTATATCTGACACTATCATTATTGTTATTATTGTCATTATTATTATTATTATTAATTATTATTATCACTATAGTGAAAGCAGCAGCAATAGTACAAGTCCTGCCAGTAGTAACGTTTTTAGCTCAGTGTTTTCATTATTGACTCACATTTTCACTATAGAGAATCAATCATTTTA
The DNA here is from genome assembly GCF_021461385.2 of Schistocerca piceifrons. Lineage (NCBI taxonomy): Eukaryota > Metazoa > Arthropoda > Insecta > Orthoptera > Acrididae > Schistocerca > Schistocerca piceifrons. The sequence continues at coordinate 136,122,112 of NC_060145.1, read as the reverse complement.
ATACTATCTGTCGTATTAAAATTGTCGTTTCTTAGTAAAAAAGGGTACTGTTTGTGCAAAACCCTGCTCCGATGTAAAATGTATGTAGCATGTGCATTGTGTGGTAACCAGTATAGAGAAATGAATGAAAAGTGCAGCATTAGCTTTTTCAGTAAACAACTCCTTTCCAAAACAGTACTTTAAACAAGGAATAAATCGATTGAGGTAGCACTGTTTTGAACAGTCTGGCCATGTATTCGGGAGGGTGATTGCTTCAGTCTCCATACAGCCATCCCGATTTAGATTTTCCAAGGTTTTCCTGAACTACTTCAGACAAGTACTTAGACTGTCCCTACTATAAGCCCACTGTCCCTATCAAACTATCATGTAACTATTTAAATGCCATTTGGATGAATTAAGTATTTTTTTAAACTGTACTACCATGAAATGTCCACTGTTCTTACGGAAGTGACACACCGATGAATGGTTCAAATGACTCTGAGCACTATAGGACTTACCATCTGAGGTCATCAGTCCCCTAGAACTACTTAATCCTAACTAACCTAAAGACATCATACACACCCATGCCCGAGGCAGGATTCGAAACCGCGACCATAGCGGTCCCGCGGTTCCAGACTGAAGCGCCTAAAACCGCTCGTCCACCTCGGCCGGCCACCGATGAATGAAACTACTACTTCCGTCACTACACCTGACCGAAATTTTATGACATACAACATGATCCTTATTTGCCTTCATTTTCATATTGGTACTGGCTTACGTATACGCACGCGGTGCCGATGTATGAAGCATAGGAAAAATACACTCCTGGAAATGGAAAAAAGAACACATTGACACCGGTGTGTCAGACCCACCATACTTGCTCCGGACACTGCGAGAGGGCTGTACAAGCAATGATCACACGCACGGCACAGCGGACAAACCAGGAACCCCGGTGTTGGCCGTCGAATGGTGCTAGCTGCGCAGCATTTGTGCACCGCCGCCGTCAGTGTCAGCCAGTTTGCCGTGGCATACGGAGCTCCATCGCAGTCTTTAACACTGGTAGCATGCCGCGACAGCGTGGACGTGAACCATATGTGCAGTTGATGGACTTTGAGCGAGGGCGTATAGTGGGCATGCGGGAGGCCGGTGGACGTACCGCCGAATTGCTCAACACGTGGGGCGTGAGGTCTCCACAGTACATCGATGTTGTCGCCAGTGGTTGGCGGAAGGCGCACGTGCCCGTCGACCTGGGACCGGACCGCAGCGACGCACGGATGTACGCCAAGACCGTAGGATCCTACGCAGTGCCGTAGGGGACCGCACCGCCACTTCCCAGCAAATTTGGGACACTGTTGCTCCTGGGGTATCGGCGAGGACCATTCGCAACCGTCTCCATGAAGCTGGGCTACCGTCCCGCACACCGTTAGGCCGTCTTCCGCTCACGCCCCAACATCGTGCAGCCCGCCTCCAGTGGTGTCGCGACAGGCGTGAATGGAGGGACGAATGGAGACGTGTCGTCTTCAGCGATGAGAGTCGCTTCTGCCTTGGTGCCAATGATGGTCGTATGCGTGTTGGGCGCCGTGCAGGTGAGCGCCACAATCAGGACTGCATACGACTGAGGCACACAGGGCCAACACCCAGCATCATGGTGTGGGGAGCGATCTCCTACACTGCCCGTACACCACTGGTGATCGTCGAGGGGACACTGAATAGTGCACAGTACATCCAAACCGTCATCGAACCCATCGTTCTACCATTCCTAGACCGGCAAGGGAACTTGCTGTTCCAACAGGACAATGCACGTCCGCATGTATCCCGTGCCACCCAACGTGCTCTAGAAGGTGTAAGTCAACTACCCTGGCCAGCAAGATCTCCGGATCTGTCCCCCATTGAGCATGTTTGGGACTGGATGAAGCGTCGTCTCACGCGGTCTGCACGTCCAGCACGAACGCTGGTCCAACTGAGGCGCCAGGTGGAAATGGCATGGCAAGCCGTTCCACAGGACTACATCCAGCATCTCTACAATCGTCTCCATGGGAGAATAGCAGCCTGCATTGCTGCGAAAGGTGGATATACACTGTACTAGTGCCGACATTGTGCATGCTCTGTTGCCTGTGTCTATGTGCCTGTTGTTCTGTCAGTGTGATCATGTGATGTATCTGACCCCAGGAATGTGTCAATAAAGTTGCCCCTTCCTGGGACAATGAATTCACGGTGTTCTTATTTGAATTTCCAGGAGTGTACAATCATCAGCTGTATATTTTGTCCATCAGTTAATTTCCTTATGTTGCCACTGAGGGAAACTGGCCTCCCGCAAGGTTTTCCCTAATCGCTGAGTTCTGCGCTTCGCCAATATATGACACTGTTGCCATTTTTCTTTCTCAACATTTGTCAGTCACTCGCCTTTTTGTTTCGATATCTGCTACCAGCGGCCTTTTTTTCTCTCAACAATGCCATACTTCTCTTTTGTCTGCCAGTGTCTGCTGATTCCTCTTTGTCGGCTGTAGTGTGTAATCTTGCTGGTCTACATGCTTACTGGCTTTACTTTACTTTACTTGTGGCAAGATCCTTATCGACCATATGCGTACTCTAAGGGCCTTTTCGACCATATGCCTTCTCTATGGTCCTTTCCATTTCTTCTTTCTGCCAAGTGCCCAATTTGTCCATTTGGTGTTGATGCTCATCCTAGCTGTGCCCTCCCACCTAATTCTAGGTCTTCCTGTAGCTCTGGCGGCCACTGTGGCCGAACGGTTTTAGGCACTTCAGTCCGAATTTACCCACTGTCATGTTTGTAAACACAGAGAGACAAGCGGACGCGTAACGATCAAAGTCAACGCTCACACAGAGTATCTCCCAAGTGGCTGTTGCCGTTTCCAAGCTCTTTTAGTGGTGCTGCTAATTTTAGTAGTGCCGTCACTGGGGTCCACACTCAGTTGTGAGAGAAAAGAAGAGCACAAGTAACTGTACACTCATTGCAGAGGACATGGTTTGGCAGTTACTGCCACCAACTGTAAGAATGAATATCCTACTCATATAATAAAACGCACATTGCATATTGTTAAGGGCATTCATAAACTTTTTCATGCTACTCTTAAATGGATAAACGAGTGGGCTTCAGAACAACCTCTTTTGAAAATACTTGAAGCTGTTTGCATCTATTGGCTAGGTATCTATCACACAGTTCATGCTATATTCTTACGGTAGAAGTTCATTATGATGGCATATACACAAGTATGGTGTGCAGTTAGCAAGTTTGGTTGGAGGATATTGTTATAAATGATTAGTTACAATATCATTATTCCTTACCTACAAATAGAAAAACTGGTAGAAGCGGATCTCAGGGAAGATCAGTTTGGATTCCATAGAAATGTTGGAACAAGCGAGGCAATACCAACCCCACGACTTATCTTAGAAGATAATCTAAGGAAAGGCAAACCTACTTTTCTAGCATTTGTAGACTTGGACAAAGCTTTTGACAATGTTGCCTAGAATATTCTCCTTCAAATTGTGAAAGTGGTAGGGGTAAAATACAGGGAGCGAAAGGCTATTTACAATTTGTACAGAAACCAGATGGCAGTTATAAGAGTCGAAGGGCATGAAAGGGAAGCAGTGATTGAGAAGGGAGCGAGACAGGGTTGTAGCCAATCCATCATGTTATTCAATCTGTATATCGAGCAATCAGTAAAGGAAACAAAAGAAAAATTCGGAGCAGGAATTAAAATCCATGGAGAAGTAACAAAAACTTTGAGGTTCGCAGATGACATTGTAATTCTGTCAGAGACAGCAAAGGACTTGGACGAGCAGTTGAACGGAATGTACAGTGTCTTGAAAGGAGGATATAATATGAACATCAACAAAAACCACACGAGGATAATGGAATGTAGTCGAATGAAGTCAGGTGATGCTGAGGGCATTAGATTAGGAAATGACAGACTTAAAAAAGGAGACGAGTTTTGCTATTTGGGGAGCAAAGTAACTGATGATGGTCGAAGTAGAGATGATATAAAATGCAGATTGGCTATGGCGAGGAAAGCGTTTCTGAAGAAGAGAAATTTGTTAACATTGAGTATAGATTTAAGTGTCAGGAAGTCTTTTCTGAAAACATTTGTATAGAGTGAAGCCATGTATGGAAGTACGCTAAATAGTTTAGACAAGAGGAGAATAGAAGTTTTCAAATTGTGGTGCTACAGAAAAATGCTGAAGATTAGATGGGTAGGTCACATAACTAATGAGGAGGTGTTGAATAGGATTGGGAGAAGAGAAGTTTGTGGTACAACTTGACAAGAAGAAGGGATCAGTTGGTAGGACATGTTCTGAGGCATCAAGGGATCACCAATTTAGTATTGGAGGGCAGCGTGGAGGGTAAAAATCGTAGAGGGAGACCAAGAGATGAATACACCAAGCAGATTCAGAAGGATGTAGGTTGCCGTAGGCACTGGGAGATGAAGAAGCTTGCACAGGATAGAGTAGCATGGAGAGCTGCATCAAACCAGTCTCAGGACTGAAGACCACAACAACAACAACATTAAATGGTGTGTCAAACTTAAGTGACATTTTACAAAAACAATGACTCAAAATTTCAACTCCCTATACTTGTTTCTGGAACTATGGAACATTGAAAATATATTAACTGTCTCTGCATTCCAATGACCATAGTGCGCAAAATGAAACATTAAGTAAAATTAAAAGATGACAAGTGGATGCAACAGTAGCTAAAAGTGGGTACAAGGAACAAGAAACAACCTATGGGAAATGCAAGGAAATTTGTGAAAAGTGTGACTAATAGATTTGGGTAATGGCTTAGTGCAAGGCTATCAAAGTGATAGATCCATGTTCATATTTTGAAAGCTTTAAAACTTTTAAGAATTTAGTGATAATGTTTCTAAAGAACTGTGCTTGACTTTACGACTTTAGAATGCTGGTGTGGTCTTTTAAGTATTTTATAAGTATGCTCATAATAAATCAGAAGATTTGTCTTTGATGTTGCTTCTTTTATCTTATGGGCTGTCATCAGCGTGAATCGCTAAGGACACTGACTGAATGGCTGCTGTGAATTTTTGTTTCCACTACCAGTGTATCAAGGTCATTCAGTGCAATGAATAGGTGATGTCAAAAGTAAGAAATAGAATGGGTCAGGATACACTTCAAGCTTTTTTGAAGGTGTCAGCAGAAATGGAAGAGGAACCCACAGAAACTTTCATTGATGATGTTAACAGATATGCTGCAAAAATTCCTGAAAGCATTAGTTGGCTGTAAATGTAAGTTACTGTATGCAACAACATTAGTTTATTGCTGCCCTTAAAATTTTATTCTTTAAGGTGATTAATTAACTTAGGCTAAGACTATCTATTATTTACACACAATTTAATTAAATATTAGAGATTAATGGAAATTTTTAAATATTCATACCACTGCTATTTTTAAAGTGTGATATCACTAAAATTTGGAACCTATAACATTCCCTTCTGCCCCTCCCCCCAGCACTGTCAAAATAATATCTCCCCCCTCCCTCCCCCTCCCCCCGCCCCTGCACAGGAAAGAGAAAAGTGGCTATATTCATCTCTGCCACCATTAACTAACGATAGTATGCTTGAGAATACGTGACCATTGAGCAAATCCACATATAATTAGAGAATGAGTCTAAAACATTTTTCGATAAGAAAAACGCGAAACAGAATCTAAGAATGGGAGGATAGTATCACTCTTCCTGCTCCAAAATCATGTGAATGATGCAAAACATGGCTGTTAACATGACCATTATGAACTGTAATATAGAGGCTCTACAAACTAATATTACGACTGAGATCCAGAAACTGGAGACTGAAATTTAAAATTAGACCTAAACTGGGAATCAGAAGACGGAGTCTTACATTAAAATTGATGAACCGAAATTGGAGACTAGAATCTCTTACCTAGAATATAACTTAACAAACAAGATAGATATGGATTGGGTTATACTGAATTTACGGAGCCGAAGGATTACTGAACTCAACACTTGATTTCCACAGTAAAAGGAGACTAAACGAAAGTGAAGAACCAAGTTACACGTATCAGAGAAAGATTTGATACTGAAATAAGAAGAATAGAAGAAAATGTAGAACCAACCGTCGGGAATAAATTGCAGGGCCTCGTCCTGGTCATAGAGACAGAAATTACAGATGAAACGTAAGTTAACTTTGTGGACCTCAAAGACATCGTGACGAATGTACAGTTTGGTGTTATGCAATTACAAAGCAGTGTAGGTGACGTAACTATACATATTAGTAATGAAGTAGAGTCATCATATACAGAATTGCATAAAAAAGCGATTAATATTCCTATACTTGCGCAAAAATCACAGCTGTTGAGCAGATAGAAGAAATAGAGTCCGCAGACTAAACAGGGAGTGCTACCAATCGATACGAGTGATCAGGAAACAATTAATTCAGCAACTGATGCTATGGCAAGTTGTTGCAAAGAAACGTCGTTTGAACTTAGAGACGTTAAATATTGTGTTCTCGGAGCTCAAGGAGGAGTTTTTAGAGGAATTTTGATTTGTGCAAAAACAGGATATATTGTGGCGTGAGTTCAGTGAGGCAAAAATACTACAGCATTACAGGATGTTTCAAAAAGGACTTTACAACTTTAAAAATTCGTATAAATTTATTGAAAGAAGATATAGAGAGGAGTTTAGTGTTATTTGGTAGGAAAACACATCAAGTTTTTTTTTTTTTTTTACCTTAAAGATTTGGTATGTGGCTTCCATTGGTTATCCTGCACACACCCATCACCAGTCAATTTCTTCCCAAACTCACTGTAGCATTGCAAGGGTAACATGCTCAGTGGTGACGTAAATTCTGCGTCTAAGTTCATGTAGAGCAGCCAGCACAGGAGGTACAACACGATATCATCGATGAATTCCTCTTTTTAAAAAATCGAGTAGAGTCAGGTCTGGGAAACGTGGGGGCCATACAATTGGCACATCATGGCCAATCCATTGACCTGGAAAGCAGTCACTGAGAAAATCCCAGACGTCAGCCAGGTAGTGGTGTGGTGTGCCATCTTGAATGAAGTAAACATTTCGTTCTTGGTCATCCTCATCGATCTGTGGTATCAAAAATTGTTATAACATATCCAGGTACACTACCCAGATGGTTCTCTCATGGAAAGAAAGGGGCCGTGCACTTTGTCCTTGTTCAGTGCACAAAAAGCGTTCAGTTTAGAGCTATCACGAATATGTTTCAATGTTTGATATGAATTTTCGCTGCCCAAAATTCTACAGTTATGAGTGTTAACCTTTACACTTAAGTGAAAAGTTGAGAAATGTTCATCCTCTTGTAATCGATTTAACATATCGGCACAGAATTTCTTGGGAGCAAGTTTATCAGTGTCTTTTATTGCTTATACGATCGTCAGTCTCTACGGTTTCAAAGGCAAACAGTTTCTCAACACATGCAAAACAGTCGCATATGAGATATGCAGTTCACGAGATGCACGCAGGGTTGATTTCGTAGGGCTGTTGACAAAACGTTGTCTCACTCGCTCAATGACGTCGTTAAGTGTGTTTGGATGCCCCGATGATTTCCCAATGTCTTACCGCGCACCCTGTTTCTACAAAACATTTGTGCCACTCATAAATTGTAGGCCTACTAGGAGGATCTTTAGCGTACTTCGATTCTTCAAACCAAAACACACAGCCAGCACGCTCGGGTCCAGTGAAGGCAGCATCTTTAACACAACTGCCACTAGTGCTCCTTACGGTGCGATTCGACATTAGCGAACTACACGAGACAAAACTTGATGTATTTCCCTAAAAATTCATACTACAATCACCTCTGTAGGTACTATGAATTAATTTATATGAATTTTCAAAGTTGTGAAGTCTTTTTTGACTTTGTATGTAGTATCATTAAAGACTACTGTGACTAAAGAGCTTAGAGTATTTAAAACATATACATTGAAAGTCAGAGATAGTGTGGGAATTACGGAAGAAACTGCCTGATGATTTGAAATGCTATATCGGTAGCAATCATAAAACGGCCGACGAGTACTTAAGTAAGGTCAATCAAGAAATTATTCCTTTCTGGCACTGACGGTATAGACTGTTCCGCATCACTGCCTCTCATATCTTGTTCGACTCTCCCATTTTCAACCCGTTACATATTTTCAAAGTTACCCAAACCAAGTGGCATTGTTCGATTCCTCTTCTGGGCAGCACTTATTGTTACCTTCTGCAACAGTATGAACCTTCTTTGGTACTTCCAGACCATCCTCTTCCTAATCCATGATGGCTGTTTCTCTTCCCCTTATAGTACTTAGTTCCGTTTGATCATTTTCAACCTCATCTACCTCCTTATCCATCGATTCTTCTCTAATTGCATGTGTTTGCATCCCAACACATCTTTGGTATATAGATTTTGATTAGATAATACTATTCTCCAAACGCGAAAAATGACTAGAGTAGACTTTCAAAAAGAAGGTAGGTTTTAAAGGACAAAATAAACATGATCCAAGAAAAAAATTAATAGAAACTCACTCCGATTTCCACGTTTACTGAGTAGAGGCGGAAATTCATCCCAATACAAGCGATTCCGAAGACGCATTTCTACTAAAGTCAAGAAAATGTGGAAGATACAATGTAAGTGCAGGATGAAGAGGAAGATTAAATGTATGATTGTGATAGGAATTTTCTAGAAGAGGATGAAGAAGGCAAAGAGATTTATCAATTAGACAATAAATTTCTAGGAGCAGGTCACACAAAAAAATAAATAAAGACAGAGTTACATCAAGAGAACGACACAGCTGAAAACAGTGACGATGACAAGTTTATCTTTCCTCTCGAAGAAATCATAAATTGAAGCAGTAATAAACTGTGTAAGGAAAATAGCAGGATAACTGCATTGTTGTAAGAAGCCATAAATGAAGTTAATGAAACACTGTAAAATACAGAAATAATATTGGACGAATAGAGTGAAGTTGATGACGAAGGGGAAGAAGATAAGCAACAAAGGGAAAAAGTGCTCAAAAATGTAGAAGAGCAGAGAAACAGAAAGCTCCAGATAAAGGACGAGAAGTAAGAATAGGACAGATTCCTTGGCAACACCTGGCTAGTGAAAAGTATTTGTTATGATATAGCGAGAAGAACAGGACTTTAGGAGGATATTAGCTAATATGGGAGATATCCTGAGAGATACATGCAAGGGCTTGGACAGTTATATCGAACTTACCGCTACAAAAACCATCGATATCGAGGAAAATACCTAACAGAATTTGTATAAATAATGAACACATTCAGTCATGAAAGTATGGGTTTTCGCTCCAAATGAAATATTATTATATTTATTGTTTCTGAAATTTAGATTTCAATACTGCATGTAACTATGTGGAGATATTTTATTAATCTGACATTGTTGGGCAAGGTTACTCTGAAATGCATGTAATGAAACTGAAAATCGTCTGTGTATGGAAAGAAATATTTACTGCTGTTTATGTTGACAAATTTTTTGATGTTGATGTTAAAAGAATATTTTGTTGTTATTGTTCTGGTCTTCAGTCCTGAGACTGGTTTGATGCAGCCCTCCATGCTACTCTATCCTGTGCAAGCTTCTCCATCTCCCAGTACCTACTGCAACCTACATCCTTCTGAATCTGCTTAGTGTATTCACCTCCTGGTATCCCTCTACGATTTTTACCTTCCACGCTGCCCTCCAATACTAAATTGGTGACCCCTTGATGCCTCAGAACATGTCCTACCAACCGATCCCTTCTTCTAGTCAAGTTGTGCCACAAACTTCTCTTCTCCCCAATCCTATTCAGTACTTCCTCATTAGTTATGCAATCCACCAATCTAATATTCAGCATTCTTCTGTAGCACCACATTTCGAAAGCTTCTATTCTCTTCTTGTCCAAACTGTTTATCGTCCATGTTTCACTTCCATACATGGCTACACTCCGTACAAATACTTTCAAAAACGACTTCCTGACACTTAAATCTATACTCAATGTTAACAAATTTCTCTTCTTCAGAAATGCTTTCCTTGGCATTGCCAGTCTACATTTTATATCCTCTCTATTTCGACCATCATCAGTTATTTTGCACCCCAAATAGCAAAACTCCTTCACTACTTTAAGTGACTCATTTCCTAATCTAATTCCTTCAGCATCACCCAACTTAATTCGACTACATTCCATTATCCTTGTTTTGCTTATACCCTCCTTTCAAGACACTGTCTATTCCGTTCAACTGCTCTTCCAAGTCCTTTGCTTCTCTGACAGAATTAAAATGTCATCGGTGAACTTCAAAGTTTTTGTTTCTTCTCCATGGATTTTAATACCTACTCCAAATTTTTCTTTTGTTTTCTTCACTGCTTGCTCAATATAGAGATTGAATAACATCGGGGAGAGGCTACAACCCTGCCTCACTCCCTTCCCAACCAGTGCTTCCCTCTCATGTCCCTCGACTCTTATAACTGCCGACTGGTTTCTGTACAAATTGTAAGTAACCTTTCGCTCCCTGTATTTTACCCCTGCCACCTTCAGAATTTGAAAGAGAATATTCCAGTCAACATTGTCAAAAGCTTTCTCTAAGTCTACAAATGCTAGAAAAGTAGGTTTGCCTTTCCTTAATCTAGCTTCTAAGATAAGTCGTAGGGTCAGTATTGCCTCACGTGCTCCCATATTTCTACGGAATCCAAACTGATCTTCCCCGTGGTTGGCTTCTACCAGTTTTTCCATTCGTCTGTAGAGAATTCGCGTTAGTATTTTGCAGCTGTGACTTATTAAACTGATAGTTCGGTAATTTTCACATCTGTCAACACCTGCTTTCTTTGGAAATGGAATTATTATATTCTTCTTGATGTCTGAGGGTATTTCCCCTCTCTCATACATCTTGTCACGAGATGGTCTACTCCTGTGGCCTTGTTTCGACTCAGGTCTTTCAGCACTCTGTCAAACTCTTCATGCAGTATCGTATCTCCCATTTCATCTTCATCTACATCGTCTTCCATTTCCATAATATTGTCCTCAAGTACATCGCCCTTGTATAGACTCTCTATATACTCCTTCCACCGTTCTGCTTTCCCTTCTTTGCTTAGAACTGGGTTTCCATCTGAGCTCCTGATATTCATACAAGTGGTTCTCTTTTCTCCAGAGGTCTCCTTAATTTTCCTGTAAACAGTATCTGTCTTACCCCTAGTGAGATAAGCCTCTACATCCTTACATTTGTCCTCTAGCCATCCCTGCTTAGCCATTTTGCACTTCCTGTTGATCTAATTTTTGAGACGTTTGTATTCGTTTTTGCCCCCTTCATTTAATGCATTTTTATATTTTCTCCTTTCATCAATTAAATTCAATATTTCTTCTGTTATCCAAGGATTTCTACTAGCCTTCGTGTTTTTACCTACTTGATCCTCTGCTGCCTTCACTACTTCATCCCTCAAAGCTACCCATTCTTCTTCCACTGTATTCCTTTCCCCCCTCCTTGTCAATTGTTCCCTTATGCTCTCCCTGAAACTCTGTACAACCTCTGCTTTAGTCAGTTTATCCAGGTCCCATCTCCTTAATTTACCACCTTTTTGTAGTTTCTTCAGTTTTAATCTACAGTTCATAACCAATAGATTGTGGTCAGAGTCCACATCTGCCCCTGGAAATGTCTTACAATTTAAAACCTGGTTCCTACATCTCTGTCTTACCATTATATAATCTATCTGAAACCTGTCTATCTCCAGGCTTCTTCCATGTATACAACCTTCTTTTATGATTCTTGAACCAAGTGTTAGCTATGATTAAGTTGTGCTCTGTGCAAAATTCTACGAGACGGCTACCTCTTTCATTTCTTAGCCCCAATCCATATTCACCTACTACGTTTCCTTCCCTCCCTTTTCGTACTGTCGAATTCCAGTCACCCATGACTATTAAATTTTCGTCTACCTTCACTAACTGAATAATTTCTTTTATTTCATCATACATTTCTTCCATTTCTTCGTCATCTGCAGAGCTAGTCGGCATATAAACTTGTACCACTGTGGTAGGGGTGGGCTTCGTATCTATCTTGGCCACAATAATGCGTTCACTATGCTGTTTGTAGTAGCTTACCCGCATTCCTATTTTCCTATTCATTATTAAACCTACTCCTGCATTACCCCTAATTGATTTTGTGTTTATAACCCTGTAGTCACCTGACCAGAAGTCTTGTTCCTCCTTCCACCGAACTTTACTAATTCCGACTATATCTAACTTTAACCTATCCATTTCCCTTTTTAAATTTTCTAACCTACCTGCCCGATTAAGGAATCTGACATTCCACACTCCGATCCATAGAATGCCAGTTTTCTTTCTCCTGATAATGACATCCTCTTGAGTAGTCCCCACCCGGAGATCCGAATGGGGGACTATTATACCTCCAGAATGTTTTACTCAAGAGGACGCCATCATCATTTAACCATACAGTAAAGCTGCATGCCCTCGGGAAAAATTACGGCCATAGTTTCCCCTTGCTTTCAGCTGTTCGCAGTACCAGCGCAGCAATGCCGTTTTGGTTAGTGTTACAAGACCATATCAGTCAGTCATCCAGACTGTTGCCCCGGCAACTACTGAAAAGGCTGCTGCTCCTCTTCAGGAACCACACGTTTGTCTGGCCTCTCAACAGATACCCCTCCATTGTGGTTGCACCTACGGTACGGCTATCTGTATCGCTGAGGCACGCAAGCCTCCCCACCAATGGCAAGGTCCATGATTCATTGGGGAGGGGGGGGGGAAGAATATTTTATGGATTTGAAATTTTACTGTGTCTAAATATTATGAAAGTAAATTTGCCTATGGAAAGATTCTTAATGCTCTTTTGAAACATAATTTTTACCAGTGATCGTTATTATATAAAAAGAGGCATGATATTTTGTATTACTGCTGTTCTGAAACAGTTGCAGGTAAATTTATCTGGATCACTGTTATTTTGCGTAACTTTTGTGGGATTAGGAAACAAACTTTGGTCTTTACATCAGAGAAAAAGTCAGACTGAAAATAATTGTAATAATAGAAAGAATATCAAAACATTTGAAGTATTTGTAAGTGAAAAAAATAGAAGGTATGAAATTTTTACATTTTTTGCAAGCAGTTACAGCTTCATTACTGTTGTGGTGGCATAGTGATAAAAAGGCTTAATGGAGGATGATGGTTGTCAGATCAAAAGATTATTAATACAGTGAGACTGATGGAAAGATCAATTGTAAAAAGGTTCTTGGTTTAATGTATACAATGTGTTGTTATGAGTGAGGAATATGAATTATATTCAGAGCAGTTTTCTACTTGAAGTACTACTGCTGTTTGAGGAAGCCACGAAGAAATATTTTGTGGTACAGGTATTGTGAAGAGGTTTATGATATTCTGCAATTTAAGGTACGTATTGTGAAGATGTTTATGATGTTCTGTGATGTATATAAGGATAATGATGCTCATAAGGCAGAGAATTTGATGTGTTAGGGACTTATTGGTGCTTCCTCTCATTTATGATGGTATGCTATATATGATTCTGGAGGATGACTCACGTGAATTTATGCTATTTGTTGAAGTAAAATTTTAATTTGTTACTATGTTGTTGATTTCTGTGCAATGCTTGGAATGAGTGTGGCATATTTGTGTTACCTAAATTTCACTTGAGAACTTTATTGTGATGACATAGTTTTGAATACAGGTTGTTACTAGAGTGATTTATGTGAAGCAATAAATATAATGTTGTCACCGACTATAAAAATAAACTTTGAAACTGTGTGACATACTGAATACATAGCTAAACATAAATAGAAATGAATGTTTTATTCAATGTTAAGCAAAATGTGGTAGTAGGTAGTTCTTGTTTACAGATATCAAAGATATGTCATGATCATAATAAATTTAACAATGGCAGAATCAGTCTGGGTGATACATTTTCCATTTCAAATTATACTGTGAGATTACATAAAATAGAAATTGGAACTATATCGTTCTTTTTCTCCATATTATTGTACAGATGAGGGTAATTTTGCATAGGCTGGGTAATTAAGTCAGTTTCTCTATAATGCAAGTTCACTAAAGTCTAACCAATGCATCTGTCTCTACCTTGTCTTTTATACTTGAACCTTTTAAATCACAGTAAACTAGTATCTCAGTATTGTACTTTAACTAATTTCATTACCATATGCTGTCATTATGGCACTCTGTCTCTTGCTGTTCAGAACTAAATATAATCTGCAGTACACAAAATTTATTTGTTATATTTTTGATAATGCTTCATGCATTTTACTTGACAATAAGTACAAAGCCAAGAAAAATATGCTGGTTGATATGGAAAAGGAAAGAAGATTGTAATTACTGTATTTTCATCAAAACACAATAATTCTATTTGACTAAAAACAAGAAGTTAAAAAATATTACAATATGTCCCATCATAAGTTAGAAAATGTAGAGAAATCACTATTTTGATTACACTATATGGTGCATAATGCCTACTTCATCACAGTAGTGTCACTTGTCTTTTCGTGAATCATTCCATTCTTTCACTATCCTGTCCATAAATTATAAGGAACTTTTGTGATTTTCTAGTACTAAGATTTTTTGAACCAAACTATATTTGCCAATATATTGTAAAATCCTGCCTCTAGAAACTAAAAATTCTGAATCATCTCACTCATGAACTCTAACTGTATTTTGTCATATTGTTGCTTAAAATATTCTTTGTAAGTTATATTTCCTCCAGTTTGCTTCGAACACCTGCTTGTTAGAGGCTTAGTCAAATCAACATCTTCAATTCTGTATGATCTTTTGTTATAAGGTTTAATTACTATGACTGCAACAATAACTTTTATAAATGCCACATGGTAATCCCTATCTCAGTCACATAGTTTTGTAATAAATACAGAAGACTTTATACTGATGCATAACATAAAAATTAATTTCTGATACTGTGATAAAGAATCACATACGTAATGATCTTTTACAAATTTAAAACATGTCATTTTGACATGGCATAAAACAAAACTGGGGTTTGAAGCCAAATTATTTAAAATACAGATTTGTGTGTAAATATATGCTTAACAGAAAACTAAGTGCTGTGACTATTTGAATAATTTTAGATGTTGTTATTGATACTTCACGCATTTTGTTATAATATAAAATATAAAGATGTTTGACACTGGTAGAACAGGAAGAGAAAGGAAAGATATTCACAATTTTATTTCATCTAAATAAGAATGTACTTGTTGTAGTTGTCAAGGAACAAGGAATTCAAATAATTTTTGATATTTAATCCATTGTTGATTAAAATTACTTTTAAGAAAATAGTATAGTAAGAAAATATTCATGTTCTTATTTTTGGGTTTGTTGAACATAAAATAATTTGAAATTATGTTAACTTTCATGCATTTGCATAATTAATTAAAAATGGAGTTCATTAATTTTATACCTTAAAACATGACAGCTAACTTTTCCTTTAGGCTACCTTCCATTCGGAAAATGGGTGCACTCAGTGACCATTATGTGGCTTTGAATTGCAGAGTGCAGCAATCAGTTGTCCTTTTTACACAAATTCAAAGAAATGTGAGTGATGCCCGAACAACAGGGACTTACATGAATTGAGAATAGAAAATAGTGCATTGATAATGGCTATGCACTAGCCAAAAATCTGGATCTGCGTAATAAAATCTAAAAGAGGACGACTGACTGCTGCACTCTATAATTTATAAACTTTTCCATTACTGTCATTAGTATCTCATAGCCTATGTATCTAAATTCTCTGTATGACTTGACTATTTTTGTTGTGTACTGACCAATATTGATTGTATTATGTATTTTAGATTATTGCCAAGTTGTGATGAAGTGCTGGACTTTAGGAGTTAGACTTCAAACAAAATTTTCACTAATAAGGTTGCAACTTCAGGAGTTCAATTTCAAACAAAATTTCCAGTAATAAGGTTGCTTAAGTCACATCAGGGTCTTATTTACAATTCTTTTTTCTGCCAAATATTTCATTTTTCAGGCCTTCTCCTTTCACTTCTTACTCTATTGCCTTATTACTGTTGCTATCCTTTCTTTCCTCTTCTACTGATAGGTTTTGGCTGAACTTCTTCAGAAGTACCAGTTTTCCATCATTCTTCCCATCCACTAAATTTGAGGACCACACTTCCCTTAGAGAAAAGTTTGAACAATACTTTACTCTTTAAATCTAAGGGTAGTGGGTAAAATTGATCTTTTGTTATGAAATCTTATACTTCTGTGTTGAAATAGTTGTTTATTTACGAAACACTATCTTATTTTATTCAATATGAACATATTTATTTTAAACTGAGTGTATGTAGATATGTCTGCCAGTTCTCCACCCTAACAAAAGAACTAAGTCACTGGAACAAGCCCATAACACCTATAACAAAAAGAAGAAAAAGAATGTTTGTTAATGGGCGAAACTTGTGATTTGTTGAGTACAAAAATTTATTGTTCATTACACATTATTAAAAAAACAATTTTTTGTTTCAAATATTTTCACTTTCATAATTAAGTTGGACATTTTTGCACACAGAATTTGTCATGGACTGCATGGTTATAGATTTTCAAAAGACTAATGAACTTTTCTGTACACTTAAAAAAAGTTTGATGCAATGGCTCTTTTTGTTACCATATGTACAGTAATGGTTACTTAAAAGTAGTTTTTAAATTTTTAGAATTATGCTATTTCTGAATAATCAGTATGTCATTTTATATACTGTTTATAAAATAAATTTAAATTTTTTATGATTTCCATGAGCTTTAGTCTTAGTAGATAATTCTAGATAAACTTTGCTGCATAAAAATTTCAGTTTCTAAAAAATGTTCATAGAGCTCTTATTAGATGGTTATTCAATGACCATGTATATCACTTGTGTTGTGGTGTCATAACTAAATAATTTTCTACATTTAACATCTTAGTAAATTACAGACATAAATGTAAAAATTTTCCATGGGTTCACATTTTTCATATATGTTCCATAAAATCACACCATCTCATGCACAATGTGTGAGGGAAATTAGAATCTTATGCAATTTCTCTTAATAATGGGAGTTGATGATACCATTTGGTTTTTAGACATAAAATGGTTCAAATGGCTCTGAGCACTATGGGACTCAACTGCGGAGGTCATTAGTCCCCTAGAACTTAGAACTAGTTAAACCTAACTAACCTAAGGACATCACAAACATCCATGCCCGAGGCAGGATTCGAACCTGCGACCGTAGCGGCCTTGCGGTTCCAGACTGCAGCGCCTTTAACCGCACGGCCACTTCGGCCGGCTTTTTAGACATATTTACATCCATTTTCATTTGTAAGGGACCTGAATAATGTTTTTCAACATTTGTGAATGCTACTTACATTCAGGCAAAGCTCTGGCTTACATTTATGTTTTACTAATTATGTAGCAATACCAGCTTGTAATATGAAAACTAGTTTTCATATCACAAAAAACTTACAAGGAACAACCTAATTTTTACTTCTGTTTTGTAAAATCATTTTAACATAATTCATGAGAGATTTCAACAATATTTTCACTAACTTGTTTCATATTATGTTTCATTGACATTGAGGCACAACAATGAAGTTTCCAAAAATGTGTAATTTGCTTTGTTACTCTCATAAATAACTTTTACTGTGATAGTAACTGTAACAATTTTCTATTTGTAAAATATAGAATATTTTGGAATTATGACAAATCTTAAAAGCTCTAGCCTATAAATTGTTAATTTGAGTCATTAGTTTTTCATATTTTTTTGGAACAGAGCCTAATTAATATAATTTGCAGATCTGACACCGAAAGTACCACCAGTATTTCGACAATGCATATAACTACATCAAGCATTTCACTAGGTATCAATGAACAACTATGCATTATCTCTTGTAACATAATTCTGAACTTACTGGGTATAAGTAGTGCTTATGACTTTGTGCTAATTGAACAACAAGAAGTGTAAATAAATGGCAGTTATGTAAAAATTGAACGAAGATACTTCAGCCTATTCTGTTGAAAAAACCCTTGATCTAATCCTTGTTTTAATATGGTTATGCAGACATCAGAACTCTTGGACACTGGCGCCAACTACAAGTTAAGTGAAAGCTTCTAAATCATCATAGACTTTCCTCTTAACTTACTACAAATAATGCTGTAGTAGTGGTACACACTAGCAGGAGATACGTTTGGACTAATTTAGTTTGTCATGGTGTTAAGGGTTCTTTCATAATCTGGAAGAATGTTCTAAAGGAAGTTCCCGAAGATAGCATTGAATATGAAGAAACATAGTGGCAGTCAAATTAAAACAAGCCAGATGAAAAAAAAGTAAGTAAACTATTTATTACTTCAGAAGTTATCGTAATAACTGGTAATACACTTACCCCACAAAAAAAAAGGTGGTCAGTGCCTTCATGAAAAAATTTTCTCAGTTGCCTGTGGAACCATAATTCGACCCAGACGTGCAGATCTTCGTCCAAAGGTAATTGACAGCCACAAATGTCTTTCTTCATGCCTCCAAAAATAGTGAAACAGCATGGGAAGATATTGGGACTATATGGAGGATGTATAAGAGCTTCCCAGCTTGCCTTCGATAGTGTAATCGGAACAACCAGGCTACATGTGGGCCTGCCCAAAGAACCAAACTGGGAAGTACTTGCACATCCTCCATACAGTCCCAACCTCTCCCCATGTGATTTCCATGTTTTTGGAGCCCTGAAGAAATACATTCATGGCTGACGATTTACTTTGGACGAAAATATGCACACCTGGGTACAATCATGTTTCCATAGCCACAAACATTTTTCCATGCAGCCATTAACTATCCTGTCCTGAAATTGGATAAATCTGTTAACAATTGTGGCGATACTCAGCATCTCCCTCTCACTGACGCTGTCTGTATATTATGTCTCCCACTTTCTCCTATTCTCCCATTCATTTACAATATATCCCACTGCCACTATCTCCTCTCACAATACATTGTCTCCTTTTGTCTTTCTTTTCCATTGCCACTGTCTCCACCATATCTCGGCAGGCAAAAAATTCTGGGGCATCCAACGTATTTTTTTTCTTATATCCACATGCTTAATATTTCGGCCCCGTACCTCAGTGTTACAGTTCGCTGGTCTGAAGGGAGAGGGAAAATCCTAATCCCCCCAAGCCTATGTATGCTCTCCACTCACCTGTGCGTTTCATTTTCTCTGTCTCCTCTATGTTGTGCAGCAACTGCTTCTATTTCCACCCATCTCTCTTTCTCTTTTGCTGACGCTGTCTCCCACTGGCCATCAATATCTCCTGTTTCTTTGGTTCGCACTGCTATTGTCTTCATCGATCTCTTTTTCTCTTTCACTGCCACTTTCTCTCTCCCACTCTCAGACACTGACTCCGATCTCTGCCACCATCACTGTCTATCTGCTGTTGTCTTTTACCACAGAAGAGCTTAAATAAGTTCGCCTGCTAAAATTTTTGGTGAGCAGGGCGGAAAGATGACTTCTTTTTCCCTGCTGTAACAGGGTGTGCTGCCTATACAAAACGAATTCTATAGGTCAGTAAAGTTTCATCAGTTTATTAAAATACTTGGATATATTTATATGCTTGGAAACACGTAAACAACAAGTAAGTATACATACTTTAAGGTTAGCATAGAAACATTTGCTTTACATTTTTTCTGGATACTTTGCTTCTCGATTGCAATTCATCGAAAATGCTCAGTTTATGATTTGGATCTTAAAAGATTTAAAATGTTATTAGAAATAGAGCGGTTTTCAAATCTCGACAGCAAAACCTCAGCATCGAATGTTTCATATAAAAAGAAGCAAAAAGAATATCATCTTAAGAAGACATCGTAAAAATTTGGACGTTCTGCCACGAAAAAAAATTATAGAACAGGCCGTCGTCACAACTCGTACTCAAAAATCATGCATTTTCGAGGTTTTCTCAGAAACCGTACAAGAACAAACGGTGCTTTTATAAGGCGCCTAAGATCCATCCTAGACCACACATAATGCAAAAGAACCAACTCATTTGCTCAATTTGCGTGGGCTCGAGGAAGTGTCTTATGAAACTTCCTGGCAGATTAAAACAGTGTTTACTTCGGCCGCTGTAAGTGCCGTTTTCCTTCTAGACCACCATGGCGTACAACTATCGGAAGAAGACATTACGTTTCACATTTTGTTTAGACTTCACCCGACCCAAGGCCCTGGAGGTAGAACGATTCCTTCGCGACGAAGTTAAAATACCACCAACGGAGCTAATTGGTATCCACCTGCCCATAGTGAGCAGTACGGTATACGTCAAAATGATCAACGATGCGGCTTGCGACAAGGTGCATCAAGAGGCAAAACGTGGACCCGTTACCGTCGATCACGCAGATCTCGGCACACGAAAGATAATGATTTTCGAACTGCAGTTCGAACTACCTGCAGACGTCGTCATCGCGGCTCTCCATCCTTATGGCAACGTTCAGGAACATGCCGCCGAACGATGGCTACTATTTCAAACCTATCCCGTTACAAACGGTGTCAGACAGGCACGCATCGAGCTGTAGAAACACGTGCCTTCCTATCTACGTATCGGAGGCTGCCGTGCCATTATAATGTACGACGGCCAACCTCGCACCTGTTACGATTGCGGGAAAGAAGGACATTTACGGTCTGAATGCATTCAACGGCGTGTCGCGCAGCTCCCGTTGTCGAAAGCGCCCGTCACATCCATGATGACCGCCCTACCAGACACTTAACGCAGCGGCTCTCGCCACGTCTACAGTTTTGTCCAGCCCGTCGCTCGGTCCCTCCGATCTGTACATCCCACCGTCCCATTCACCTATGGACGGTGCAGACGTCCCACCTGAGAACCTTGCCGCCGAACAGGCTCCCGCACCGGACGCTGTGGAGACCAGTACTTCTTCACAACACATGTTTGACAATTTCATTGTACCCACCGACGCCTTCAAACCAGGTCGACGCTCCTCCTTGCCGTCGTCCGACACTGAGGAACACGTGCCCAAACAACGGTAGCCACGTAGGCGCAAACGCCGCCACCGTTCACCCAAGGGCTCTCAAAGCGTCGCCACCCAAGACGACGAAGACGACACCCAATCAGCCGACATTTCCACGCAGAGGTCGGCGGACAGCTTTCACGATGAACAAGACGTTTCGCAGGATGGGACCACCATGGAGGTCGCCGCGCACAATGAAACGATGAGTACGCAGGTTGAGACGCCTGTCTCCCCGCCGTCAGCTCCAGATCTCTCTCACAACGATGCAATTCCCATGGACATTGGACAGACCCACGGCACAGGAGCATGGGCCGACGACATTGAGGAAGATACGCCCCCTCCTCCGGATGAATTGCCTCCCCTGGACGAGACTGCCTGTTAACATCAAAAGCGAGGCACTGCAGCAGATGGGACGGGACTTCCTGTCGGTGCCCTCCTCACACTTCCCTTGGTGATGGTAGATGCGCGTCCACCACCACTGAAGCAAACGTACCGATTCGCCACACAGAAAAACATCAATATGATCGGCACTGCACCCAAGCTACAGCTCCTATGTGACATGCTTCTGGCCTCTGACGTAGACGTCGCCCTTGTTCAGGAAATACGTGTTGCCACACTACCACTGGTCTACGGCTACGACTCGTACACGTCCACATGGAATCAGTCAGGACGTGGAATGGCTTTCTACATACGCGAAGGAATCCCACTCGTGGACACGTCAATCCTTCCCTCTGGTCGGGG
Organism: Schistocerca piceifrons; assembly: GCF_021461385.2. Taxonomy (NCBI): domain Eukaryota; kingdom Metazoa; phylum Arthropoda; class Insecta; order Orthoptera; family Acrididae; genus Schistocerca; species Schistocerca piceifrons. Next base: position 136,100,419 of record NC_060145.1, on the reverse strand, counting down.
CATGGCTGTTACCATCTTCGACACACGCGTCATCAATATCTACGTCTGGCTCCACGAACCGTCGGCAGCGGTCTACTTTTTTCGGACCTGACGTGGCGCCCCTGATTTCTGGGCGCTATGATTGCCTGATCATGGGAGACGATTTCAACTACGTCCTCCACCCGCAGGACCAAATTCCTGGTTATTCGCCATGCCCGGCGCTACTCACCTTAATCGAAAATTTTCATCTAGTGGACGTTTGGGAGAAAATTCATGGCTATACCCCCAGTTTTACCCATTATACAGCACATTCTGCGAGCAGACTGGACCGGTTTTATATCTCTGCCCACCTTGACAACGAAGTCTCCCAAGCAGAACGATGGTCCCTTGCATTTTCGGACCATTTCGCCGTCATTTGCTCCCTGGCTTTGCCACCTCAGTCAGTATGGCGCAATAGAGGTTACTGGAAGCTTCATACCTCCCTCCTTAATGATCCACGCTGCCGACAATGTATTGCCACTACATGGGCGTCTTGCGAAAGACGCCTCCCGCAGTACACATCTACGTTTCATTGGTGGCTCAAATGTGCCAAAACTGCGATCAGAAAGGTCTTCATGCAATGTGGCAAGGAAGTAGCAGCATGGCATCGAGACACCACAAATTTTCACTACGACGTCCTTTGTGAGCTCGTTGCGCTCCCTCCATCACCTGAAGCCCATAGGGAACGACAGCGTACTAAAGCTCGTCTCCTCTCTCTCCAACGTGCACGACTGTATGGAGTCAAGGTGCGTTCCCGACGACAGGACCTCCTCCACGATGAAACGCCATCCACAATCCATGCCGCATCCGACCATCGTCGTCGACGTCGACTTTTCGTTCCCAACATCACGACCTCTGACGGTGTTCACCACACAACACATGCGGCAGTGGTGTCTGCCTTTGCTGAACATTATCGCCAATTTTATGACTACGAACTGATGGCAACGCCACTTTCTGATGATCTCCATCCTTCCCCTCATCGGACACTCACCGTAGCGGAGTCCGCCATCACCGCAGAAGAGGTGGTAGATGCGATTAACAAGGCCAACAACAAATCACCAGGACCGGGTGGTCTCCCCGTGGAGTTTTACCAGGCGTTCACCACGTTAATGCTTCCTCACTGGACGGAAATGATTCAGGAACTCTTCACTCCGTCGTTCCCAATTCCACCCGAATTCGTCACTGGCATTCTTCTACCTGTGCCTAAGCCGAAGGGAGGGTCTCATGTCTCTGCATATCGCCCCCTTACATTAACGAATGCAGACTATAAAATCTATGCACGGCTCTTAGCAGCTCGCACACGCAGCGTCTTACCTTCGGCCTTTTCACTGGAGCAGACTGCACATGATTGTGGGGCCACCTTACAAACAGCCCTAGGAGAATGCCGTGACCTTATTGCGCTGGCGGCAGTTTGTCGCCTTCGTGCAACACTTGTATCCATCGATTGCACGAGTGCCTTTGATCGCGTCTGACACCCATTCCTCCTCATGGTGGCTACACGTATGGGGTTCCCATTTTTCTTTGTCGATGCCATTCGCCGGTTACTACTTCCCGCGATCTCGATGGTACAAGTCAATGAGAGACTTGTAGGACCGATTCCTATACGCCGATCTGTGCGTCAAGGATGCCCTATGTCTACTTTACTATATGCCACTGCACTTGAGCTCCTCGTCACTGGTTTACATCTAGACTGCAGGGTCTCACCACTGCGGGGCTTATGCGGACGACCTCATCTTTCTCATTTGCTCCTCCACGGAACTCAATGACGCCATCCAATGGATCCACCGATATGGACACCTTTCGGGTAGCATTCTTAATGTCCGCAAATCGACTATGATGCACATTGGGCGCGGCCTCCCGGTTATGGCGCCGACCCCACTCCCAGTCAGTACCACCCTTCGTAACTCGGGTATCGAATTTACGAGCTCCACACACCGCACAGTGGCCCTCACTTACCGGCGGCTTTTGCTGTCGATGCGGCACCATGTCCGCGGTCAATTGCACCGTAACTTAACCAACTTCAAACGTGTGTCCTATGTCAACATATATGTCGCCCCTAAACTGGTACACGTCGCCCAGATCCTCCCAATGCCGTTATTTCTTGGCCGCTGCAACTAATCAGTCTTTGGATATTTCGTGTCAGCAGGGGCACTTTTCAAAGTCCGCTACAACACTCTAACACTGCCTCCTGCAAAAGGTGGCCTCGGACTCGCCAACGTGCGGACACGATCTTCTGCACTCTGTGTCCACACTCCGTTGCGGCACTGGCAGGGGTGGGTCCCGTCCTTAACACGCAGTCTCTTAGATATCCTCCGACCAGCTTCTCTCGATCCATCGATCAATGTGGCACCTATTTCTCCATTATTGTACCAAGTCGCCAATTGTTTCATAGAACTCAGCTACGTTCGGGCCGATCTTCCAGTCACCCGTCCTTCCCGTGCAAAAGACTTATCGTTTGTTTATGCTGTCCAACCTTTGCGACCCCATGGTGCTACAGCACCCTGACATTAACTGGCGAACGGTTTGGGGGTGTGTGCATGCACCCTTTTTACCGTCTTCTGTATTTGCACTCTGGTATGTTTTAGTCTATGGCAAATTCCCGACTAACAGTCGACTTCATCGCATGGGACTGGCCACCTCCCCGCTCTGCTCTGACTGTCAGCTCGAAGACACCAACGACAACCGTCTTACGTGCCCCCCAAAACGAAACGTTTGGCTCCTCATCCAACGAAGCAGGGGCTCTTACCTCCGTGCCCCACCAATGACGGTAACACCAGATCTTTTGTTATTGCCCCAGACATTTCACTATCCTCTTGCTAAGCACCATACCATAATCTGGTTTCGAGGACAGGCTTTAGAATACCTCTTTCAGAGTGGCCCGCATAAAGTCCTCGACTTCTGGTACAAAGTTGTGACCACGCAAAGCACCCTCACTCGAAAACCATCTTACCGACAAACATTTTCCGGTTATCACTGCAGCGTCTTCCTTGACCCCCTCAAAGTTGGGGTGTGCCATGCTTACCTGTTACATGATGCAACATCCTTATCCACGTTCTCGTGCATCGAAGAAAAAACAAAAAAAGAAGACACAATGTGTTATATATTGTTGTATTTAATATTTTTCTGATATTTTTTTAAACTAAAAATCACTTCTACACTCCTGTAAATTGAAATAAGAACACCGTGAATTCATTGTCCCAGGAAGGGGAAACTTTATTGACACATTCCTGGGGTCACATGCATCACATGATCACACTGACAGAACCACAGGCACATAGACACAGGCAACAGAGCATGCACAATGTCGGCACTAGTACAGTGTATATCCACCTTTCGCAGCAATGCAGGCTGCTATTCTCCCATGGAGACGATCGTAGAGATGCTGGATGTAGTCCTGTGGAACGGCTTGCCATGCCATTTCCACCTGGCGCCTCAGTTGGACCAGCGTTCGTGCTGGACGTGCAGACCGCGTGAGACGACGCTTCATCCAGTCCCAAACATGCTCAATGGGGGACAGATCCGGAGATCTTGCTGGCCAGGGTAGTTGACTTACACCTTCTAGAGCACGTTGGGTGGCACGGGATACATGCGGACGTGCATTGTCCTGTTGGAACAGCAAGTTCCCTTGCCGGTCTAGGAATGGTAGAACGATGGGTTCGATGACGGTTTGGATGTACCGTGCACTATTCAGTGTCCCCTCGACGATCACCAGTGGTGTACGGCCAGTGTAGGAGATCGCTCCCCACACCATGATGCCGGGTGTTGGCCCTGTGTGCCTTGGTCGTATGCAGTCCTGATTGTGGCGCTCACCTGCACGGCGCCAAACACGCATACGACCATCATTGGCACCAAGGCAGAAGCGACTCTCATCGCTGAAGACGACACGTCTCCATTCGTCCCTCCATTCATGCCTGCCGCGACACCACTGGAGGCGGGCTGCACGATGTTGGGGCGTGAGCGGAAGACGGCCTAACAGTGTGCGGGACCGTAGCCCAGCTTCATGGAGACGGTTGCGAATGGTCCTCGCCGATACCCCAGGAGCAACAGTGTCCCTAATTTGCTGGGAAGTGGCGGTGCGGTCCCCTACGGCACTGCGTAGGATCCTACGGTCTTGGCGTGCATCCGTGCGTCGCTGCGGTCCGGTCCCAGGTCGACGGGCACGTGCACCTTCCACCGACCACTGGCGACAACATCGATGTACTGTGGAGACCTCACGCCCCACGTGTTGAGCAATTCGGCGGTACATCCACCCGGCCTCCCGCATGCCCACTATACGCCCTCGCTCAAAGTCCGTCAACTGCACATACGGTTCACGTTCACACTGTCGCGGCATGCTACCAGTGTTAAAGACTGCGATGGAGCTCCGTATGCCACGGCAAACTGGCTGACACTGACGGCGGCGGTGCACAAATGCTGCGCAGCTAGCGCCATTCGACGGACAACACCGCGGTTCCTGGTGTGTCCGCTGTGCCGTGCGTGTGATCATTGCTTGTTCAGCCCTCTCGCAGTGTCCGGAGCAAGTATGGTGGGTCTGACACACCGGTGTCAATGTGTTCTTTTTTCCATTTCCAGGAGTGTATATGTTTAAATTGTACCTTGAAGAACTGTTGCATTGTGCATGTATATGTACTGTTAATTTGTCAAATAAAGATTACTGCAAAAAAAAGTAAGTAGAGCACTACAAGACAAAGGTCCCGAGTTCGAGTTTCCACCCTGTACACTCGACAGCAAAAAAAGTGGGTCACCCCTGAATTCCAACGTGTAGGCTGCACCTGAATGTATGCAACCAACACAGCATATCTGTGTTGCACATAGTCGCAACCCTCCACAGTACAGTCGTTGTAAGCTACACAATGGGTACCGCTAGAGACTACTAGAGAAGACCAGTCTTTATGTCAGTCCTTCCAGATGTAAAGTAACACCACGATAGTACAGAAGAGATCAGACAGTCCTTAACGTTTGTAAACTAAACTTAATTACAATAAGTGACATTTCAAATGTTATGGGACAACTAGTTTTGTCACATAAATCGTTCAGTAATCCTTAGGCACAATTAAATAATTGAGACAGTATATGGATTTACAAAGTTGTATGGCAATTGGAAACAAGTTCTTTGCTGTCTAAAAAGTTTACCCAACACATGCTGAACGTCGTTCAACGTTCAACGGGGAGTGGTTTCGCATCAAATTTATGTAATACTAAGCAGTTAAAAGAAAACGTGATTAACGGCGGCAACCACTCTACGGAAATCCCAACATTAACAGCGAATCACAAGTAATATCATTGTTCACATTACTCATCAACTGTTAATTGTACACGAAGTTGTACTTTAAATGACATGACCAACGTCTCCGTTCTGGATCCGGATGCAAACCCAGAATGTAAAGCCATTGTTAACCAAGCAAAGTTTTGTGCCTTATCGAGATTCGATCACTAGGCAGAAAGAGACGTCAAATATTGACGTTTGCACCAGTATCAGTTATCAATTCTCAACTTGAATGTAAATGTCGATAATGTTTGTACGAAAGCAGGAACCCTAACATAACAATTACCTTCTTGGTGATTAACCTCGAAAGACGTTGTATAGTGTTGCATTGTCAAGGAATAAAGGATACACATGTTTAAAATTGAAATGCCATCATGTAATGCTGGGGACAAGTATGCGAACCCAGCACCTAATCGGATTGTTCAATAAGTACGTCAAATCAGAATGTAGATATCACAGCTTGTCACCAGTAGTGGGGTTGGAACCTTAAATGACGACTGAAGTTGTATTGCCTGACCGGGATTCGAACCCGGCGCCTACCGGCGTCGTTGTCTAACCAGGAACAGACGAGAAATGTCCAATATTGGTTCACCATCAGCGAGATGTGCACACGTTTAACTAGAAATAAGGTGACGAAAGCCTCTATGCTGATTGAGAGTCGAACGCCGCACACATGGTTATGAAGACACGTTAATAATCAACTTCATAATCAGTAGTAGCTAGGAGTAGCATGTTTAGTTGCAAACCTTAAGGCCTTACTCATCCCTAGTAACGTTGTGCCTAATATCTGTGATATCATGATGTTAATTCGCAAGTGGATTGACTGCCGTAAAGAGCAATGTTCTCTAGTAGTCGTGTATCATTGAGACGTAAATGAAGTGCCTCAGCAGAAAGTAATTTCCGTCGTGCACCACGTATTGTTTCAGAGACACTGAGTACATGTTATAAGTGCACAAAACGTGTATTATATACTAAGTATATACTATTATTTGGAGGAGCTGCCGCCAAACCTGTTTACTTTTACATTCCGCTTAGTTGTCGTGGTTGAAAACAGGTTTTCTTAAGGCTACATCTAATGCACAGCGCTTACAAGAAAGTATAGTTTCCTGCGTCATGCTATTGCTAGCTAGGTGAAATATTTTGTGTTAGCTATGTTTAAAATGAATGTATTTTTGAAAGTATTGTTCGTCAAATATTGGAATAAATCGTCAACTGTAGGTGTGCCTGCACATGTTATAGCATAATAGCTGTGGCTGCGTTAGTTTGTACTACAGACTTAGGTTAGGTTAGGTGTAACTTTTGATCCTTCAAGGGGTGATCGTGGCCATGCGGCCCGGGTCTGTACTAGCCGCGGCTCGCGAGCTACGGGCCAGCCAGGCTGGCCGAGGCGAGACGGAAGTGAGCGAGCTGGCGGTGGCGTTGGTGTGCCAACAGCCCGGGACGAGCCAGCACGGCTGCGCCGCATGCCTCTGCCTCTGCCTCTCCGTTTGACTTAAATAACCTCCTCTCCTGGAATCAGTATAAGAGCGGCAAGCAGAAATACACATCAGGCTGTCTGCCGTAATGGCTGTTTTAACAACACTAAAAGGAACCTTACGAAAACTGTGCACTGTATTGTAAGAAATGAAATAAAACTACCCTCGATAACCTTACGACGAAAGTAAGTCTGTTTTAACAAAACTGAGTATCTGTACACAAGTGTGCCTCTATCTGCACGAATTAGTAAAACACTACTCACTTAGATTTCGATTGTGTCTGTGTTTAAATGGTTTGCTGTGTCATACTCAACAGGTATCCAAATGTGGCATTTCTTTAAAGTTATGTATTCTAGAAACCCAAAATTTGCTTGTCAGCAGCGGAAAGAGGCGTTACCTGTTGTGCAGCATTGTAAGTTTTTCACCATTGCACTTTGAACTGAAAGTATTTTCTAGCGATTTGCTAATCAATTTATTTCCTTCATACTTATCACCCTGGCATGGGAGTCTTAAGTGAAGAACATTATTGAATTTCGTATCGTTGACGGTCGATTCGAATTTCTTCAGAGACACTTGTATTGTATAGCAGCTTGGCAGTCAGAAAACCGAGATCTACGACCATTATCACAACTTACTGAGTCGAGCTGCCAAGAGGATTTGATGTGTAAAGGTTTTCTTCTGATTTTGTTACATAATTTTTTCTGGGAATTCGCAGCTACATGAAATAATACACAAAAAAAGCTCGCACGCGCTGCCGCTACCACGGTTAGAACTGACGATTTTCTTAACCGTTGGAACACGACACACGGGCGGTACCACTGGGCTACGGACACACTGCTGCCAATACGCCACTCTCGTCATCGTATTGGTCGCTCTGCCTCATAACGCATCTTGAAAGATATTAAAAGTTGTCACTTATGTGAAGAATAGCATTTCTTTAGCCAAAAAATTGAAATTTCTGTCTCAGTGTCTTAGTTTATGTGAGGATTATATAGCACGAATCATTCAAATGGAAAGGGAATATCAAGTGAATTTAGCGAGTCAGTTCAGTACCAAACGCGGAAGTGACTGCACTGTCACAGTGTTGCCAAATGTCTGTGACGATGTTGCCAATTCTCAGCTGTGCTAGGAACAGCTCTGTAGCGTTATAAGAGGAGAATCCTGTGCTCGTGTCATAGGAGGATTCGGAGAGGAGGCGCGGGGTTTGGTTAATATGCAGCGTTTTCTCCTACCAGCTGTGTCAAACATTCAGGTGTGCAATCTTCCATACGATTACAGTTTCCCAAAAAATATATACGAATAAAGCACTTACCTTGTTACTTTGTTACAAAAGATTATTTCAGTACAATAAAAAGTCTTAGGAAATCAACTTTGCCCACCTGTCACGAAAAGTAAGATAACAAACACTATGCACCTCGAAATCGATTGCATATATGTGCAGTCTTGTGATCATACAAGTAGAATTTCATGAATTGCACGAGAATGTAGAAAAATGTTGGTGTGAATAGAAGCTGTAAGAAACACAATTACCTACTTATTCTGTACCACGTAATAATCAATTCATTTGATAATTCAGAAGAGAAGAAACTAAAAATCATGCCCATTAAGTTAGAAACTAAAGTACAGATGCGGGCACTGTGCAGATCTGTGCTTTTTCATCTTCAGATCTATACAAATAATGTATACTAACCAACGTATTCATTGCTCTCGTAATGTTTCCCTCTTGTTTAGTCTTCTTATGATGAACTGGATCCACACCCATGAGTCTGATTTTTTCTTTGTATCCTTCCATCTACTATCTTTGTGTGTTATTGCTCGGTGTTAAAAAAGCAAAATATTATGCCTGCTCCCACGAGGTATTAAAATGGGGTCGCAAAAAGGCTAACGAATTATAATCAAAATAGAGTGAGACGCCAATTTGTCTGTCGTCATGGTGTTAAGTGGACAGAAATAGTTGGGTGTTATTGGCGTGTTTTCTTATTGAGATTTTCATATTACCCTGACATAAGACGCCGAGATAAATGTGTATATTCTCCGTGACGAAACATCCCACATTCCATTCATCCTGATCCATTTGTTACGTGCATCGGCGGCAATGAGTGATAGGAAAGCTGTTGTGGGGTGACGAATAACAATAACAATGGTAGTAATTACAAATCAATAATCAAGGATGTTTACTGCATTACAGACGATTAACAAAATAACCAAGAATGGCTGAGTGTTTAATTGGCGCACTGAGTAGGTGTTCTTACCACTTTGTTACTGAATTCTGTTCTAGTTGTTTGCAGAGAGAAAACAAGGAACCCCGTAGCCATACATTTTGCTAGTACAACGAGATATTACCTATCAACTATCCTTGCTTTACATCACGAAACGAACATGGCGTCACTGAGCTGATATTTGAAATACATTTCTGTTTTCTCTCTCTCTCTCTTTTTATTTTTATTTTAAATTTTTGAGGAAAGTATCGAGAAGCGCGATAATAAGCAAGTGGGCATATAACCTGTTTACAGTTATTTTCATCGGGATACATAATGCAAAAATACAACTTTTAAGTGTGTGATTGCATAATTCCAGTTATTGACAGTCTATTTGTGAGCTTGCTCGCATTCAGTGGGGTGAAACCTATCACAGAAGCAAGCAAACCACAAATATTTCTTGCACCATGCGCAACACATAAACGAAATCTCGCTGCACTGACGTGTTGTCCGATATATTTCACGGAAAACATATCTGATTCATGTTGCTAAATACAGCTCGATCAGATACCAATTTGGAAGCGTACCAAGTGTATAAAAGTATATCTTGAAATACGCAGAAAGGCCCATAGAGGTATTCGACTGAAACATAGCCATGACCAAAATTGTAACTGGGGTCGACAGCATCGTCGTCTACCACCTTGACAACTCGAACGGTGATAGTGCTCGGCCGGTTACTTACGTTTACTGGTGCCAAAGCTACAGCATGAAAACACAAAAATGTTAATAACCCGAAGATCATTAGTTTTGGAACCCATAGAAAGTAAAGCAGTCATCAGTCGCAAGAGTGGTTTGAACACCACAGTGCTTTAATAGGCACGGTCTTGTTGGAGGTGGTATGCTGTTGCTTTCATCCGACCTTTGAGTTGACTTACCTAGCCAGTTAATAGGAGAACCTACAGTTTTACGTGGCTTTCGGACCACAGTGCAACTCGGAATTTTTCACATCAGCAAACACTGCCCCAGGGGAAATATGTGTAAAACGGCACATAAAAATCGTGGGGCTGGTGAGGGATCGAACCTGAGACCTTCGTATCCGTAGTCGTGCTCTTTATCACCTTGCCACCATGCAGCCAAAACTGTGGTTTCTGCTTGCCATTAAAATTAAGGATCTCTCGTTTGTGCCTGCGTTGGCACTTGCGTGCCCCTTAGGAGACCTTACCTTTGGGATTACCCTCATATACGGGTGTGTAAACGCCTTCCAATGCCCACTCAAGGAAGACAAGGATACCTAGTCTAGCTTCAATATTACAAACACGCCTCAGTTTGTGGATGAACGCAGACTTAGGTTGATAATCATTTTGAATATTTATCAGTACTGTACCCATTGGTGTGAAACTCGTTTTCTACCAATGATTCCCACAGCTACAGGAAAACTACTTTAATACCTCTTGCACAAAATACTTACGCGGTGCTATCAGACGAAAAGATCAACCTGACACAAACTGTGGGAAGTTTGTTTTACTACCTTCGTACCTGGATAAAGAGCATTTCCTATTTGAGATATCTGTGAACGTTGCTGCGTAAGACGATTTAAGAAGAAACTAAATTCCTTCAGCTACGCCAATGTTTAAAGAAATCGTGTTAACGGCACTAAATCGTGGTTTGTAAATCGTTTACCAGCCGTACTCTGCCGTATTTCGCTGGTTCGAAAGCAAAAAGCTTACTGACAAATTTCACAGAAGGAAAAGGGAGACGAAATGTCTCCCACTCGAAGGTCATGTTGTTTTACTTAAATGATTACAAAATCGGGTAAAACGAACAATGAGGTTGTCAGTATAAGCACATTATTGTTGTCAATATGATGTTGCACCGCCCAGGGCCTGTAATGATAAAGGGCCCGTTTAGGTCAGGCATATTGTACACAGAAGTGGAAGAGAGAGCACCACTAAATTCTACAATCCGTATGCATTGCATACACACAGAAATTACTGTTACAGTGTACCTATGGAGCCCAATGAGTGAATTGCATATTTTCCGGTGAGAAAGAGCACTGGCAAACAGTATTCGTTACATTAGGTTACTTAAACTGGTGTCACTTTGAGCTAGAATTTACGCCCAGCGACTAAGTGTAAGGACAATGAGTCGGATGCGGGTTTTGCAAAAGTGAAATACTTTCCTTACATTATGGAAGCGAATATTAAATTTGAACTAACATTGCGAAAATTTTGGACTTGGATAGCTTAGAATGAAAATCTTTGTTTATTGCAAAGGAAAACAATTGATTTTCTAAAACATTCTGTGTCATACACAACTTGAAACGGGTCACGTCGACCAAATCATGTGGAAGAACCGACAGCGACGTATATTGGAAGGCAGTAAGATATCTTGGCTTTTGGTTTGGCCGTATTCGACAGCCATTTCTAGGCTCAAGTAAATGAAGAAAGGCAGCGCGTTTTCGGTATCAAGTAACGTCTTCATCAATTACTTTAGTTTTAATGTGATCTACGAGTAATTGCTGATGTTTGATATTAATATGAAAAGGATTCCGTAGACAGGGAAAGAACATGTTCTTGGGCAACTACTTCTATAATGACCAAAAGGACTTAAATGATCTTCAAGCACATGTGTTCCAGAAGCGGTATGAAGAAACTGATAGTAATAATGACGGTGATAATCGAATTATCCGGTAACTTCACACTTCACAGTGGATTTTCTCGAACTAAGAAATTTCCTGAATTAGTGAAAATTTCAAAATGGCTTCAAATCGAGGCTATGACACCTAGAAGAGTCTTTACATCCTGCTGACATGAGAATATCATAGTCTCCACGTCAGAAGCTTGCTTCTACTTAACCATTTAATAGACTCGCTTTTTTTTTCACCGTGGTTAGTTTAGTAAGCTAAGCACATCATCCATTACAGCACACTCCTGGGGCTGGGAAATGTGGCCACAGTGATCTGGTGGAACGAACTATCACAAGTGCAATGCGTGGGTTCAGGAATTTACTTTTAAGAGGCACAAACAGATTTACTTTATCTCTGGTAACCTCAAGAGAAAGCTGTTATAATCCAGAATCCGCATTAAACATCACGTTCCTTCATTCCAAACTGGGCAGAGCCGGTTTACGTTGGAAAATGACATAGGTGGAGGTCAGGGTAAACAGAAATACTGTCACCAGTAAACTTACTTACACTAGAAAATTTTATTTTATTTGATAAACTGATAGCCGTCTAAAGGAACAGGGCTCTTATTTTACTTGTACTTGATTGAACTAGAGACGTTGAAAAATTTGGTGCTGGGCTGTGATTCGAATTCGCATCTCCTCTTTCGAAGATCTGAATCTCTCGGAACAGTATAGTTCAATCATTTCATTCCTTTTCCCAAGACTGCAGTCTTCTCTAGGTCTCCTCCAAAGGTAAATATGTGGGTCCGAATCCTGATCCAGTACAAAAATATTCATAATTTCATTTCAAGGCCTATCACGTGCACACCAGCCTGCTAGTGAAAATTAACGTGCTTTTTTAATGTCTGTTCATGTTGCCAACAATTTCTGCACAAACAAGCGCACATCTTACTGTTGGTGAGTAAGCAATTGATGCTTAAGCAATATTCGTGGACAATAAAGAAGAACGATAGGAGTGCGGTTCGACTGTCGCTCAGGCACAAAAATTTGTGTCCTTATTGTAGATTAAACACCTAGCAGCTGGCAAGAAAAACCAGTACGTAACATTTGATTTTACTTAGTTAACAATCCGATTACGTCTTGGGTTCGTATCTCCGTCGCAGAACTTCACATCATGCGCTTCATCTTTAAATTCATACACACTCCGTTACTTCTGAATTGAGGTATATCAGACATCTTTCATGGTTAGTTAACAGGGATAAAAGAGTCTTGATAGGAGTCCCTGTTTATTACAAAAACTGTCGTCTTTTTTTTTCGAGTTTAGATTTGGTTACTGATATAGGCGAAAATTTCGGTACTTCATGACTCTTCATGGATAGTCAGCAATATAATATGATTAGATTAGATTAGATTAATACTTGTTCCATAGATCATGAATACGACATTTCGTAATGATGAGGAACGAGTCATTTTAATGAAAGATTTCTTTACATACCAGTATTAAATTTCTTTACAACAATTTTTTACCCTCTCTCTCCCTCCCCCCCTCTCTCTCTCTCTCTCTCTCTCTCTCTCTCTCTCTCTCACACATACACACACACACATTCTCTTTTTATTTTTATTTGTTTGTTGTGCTCGACTATCGGCGAGGCACGAAAACGTTCGTGAATGAGCTTCTTAGTTTTCAGTACAGTAACGAAAGAAATATAAAAACAACTATGAGAGTTACTGGTTAATGATGCTTAGTATCAGTCAGTTCTGAGTATTATTAGTAACTAAGCTCCAGTCCCTAAACCTAGTTACAGAAATGCGAATCAGACGCATTACGTATTCCAGGCCATAGCAGCCGCGTCTTTGAGACGCCAGCTATGGTCACTTCCCAGCCCGCTGTAGGATCACATCGGTTCGTCTTCTTCCTGCGGGTAATGTAACTGAGATTTGGCAACAACGCAAGGTATGTTTGGCAACTTGCATGGGGGCTTAATTAAATAAAATGCAAATATTTTTTAAATTTTTAGTAGCTGTATGTCCGATTACGCTGTGTCTCGTAAACGGTTGGCCCTGACTAGTTTTAGTACGCAATCTGACTGCATAGAACAACAACAAAGAATGAAATGAAAATTTTCGTTAATACAATTAATTAATTAAGTCCCCAGCGACTATAAAACCTACGAAGCCAACAAAGCTCAAGTGTAGCTGTTCTGTGTGTGGAAGTGTGATTCAACGTACACATCTGGCACGGTTCTTCTTCACTAAGACAAGAAATTTTAACTATCATTTATACTGAAGTAATTAAAAAATAGAAATACTATAATTGCGTAAGGAAAGCAGAATTACACTCTAATACAAGAACACAAGCCAGATGCTTTGTTGACTGAACCTGTAATGAAGCATTATTTAAGACATTGAGATAATAAAAAGAAAAGGAAAATTTTTTTTCTTTTACCTTCATATATTGACGAAAAGCACTCTAATCATTACAATATTTCCACACCGACTCGTTACTATCACATCTCAACAATAACTTTTCAGTATCACATCTCAGCAAGCACTGCCTACTACGAGTTCTCCCCAAGCACTTTTCACTAGCACATCTCAACAAGCACTGACTACTACGAGTTCTCCCCAAGCACTGCCAGTGGAGGCGGCTGAATAATACTCTTTGGCGCAATCTCTGGCGCTGTGGCTCAGTGTAGCTACCTTTCAAACTCTGTGATCGACGAGTTACTTCCTGGTGTGCACAGAATTAAGCCTCAAAATTCACTTGATTCCTCGTGTCATTTCCATTGAACAAACTGAGTAGTTATCGCTTGAGGTGTAACGGAAGATTGTAAATTTACGGTTTTCAGTCCAGCAAAGTCATCGAACGTGGATATCGCAACTAATCTCGTCCTGTAAAAAGCGGTTTACGAGTTATAGCCACTATTGGCCTCGTAAGAGGAAGGCGCAAACCATATCTATCCGCTAGCTCTGCGTTGACGTCCTAACCTGTAGAAACGCGACTGTTATGGTTCGCGGTTCCAGCCTCGCTGAATGTAACGTTTTTATGCCTTCTGTGTAAGAGCTGCAAGCAGTCAGATCAAACATCGATAAGCAAATCGTAAGAAAATACTTTCACCTTATGGTGCAATGGTGAAAAACTTACAATGCTGCACAACAGGTAACGCCTCTTTCCGCTGCTGACAAGCAAATTTTGGGTTTCTAGGAATACGCAACTTTATTTATGAAATGCCACGTTTGCATACCTGTTGAGTATGACACAGCATACCATTTAAACACAGACCCAATCGAAATCTAATTGAGTAGAGTTTTACTAATTCGTGCAGATAGAGGCACGCTTGTGTACAGATACTCAGTTTTGTTAAAACAGACTTACTTACGTCGTAAGGTTATCGTGGGTAGTTTTATTTCATTTCTTACAATACAGTGCACAGTTTTCGTAAGGTTTCTTTTAGTGTTGTTAAAACAATACTAAACATGAGAGAGAAATTAATCATCAACGATATATGCGAATTCTCTGATGTTATCTATAACTGTCTGACAATGCACATGCAGTTTATTGATTACGTGCATGTAGAAAACTTGTTCTCAGTTAAAGCTGTCAAACAAGGTTTGAGGAAGAATAAAATGCCACTACTAGACGACAGCTAATGTAGAAAATACTTTTCTGACTATTTTGGCACGATGCGCTCTCCCCATACATAATACAAAAGCTTCGTGCGCATCTGCTGCCTGGCCGTCTATTAAACCTGAAAAGAACAAAATGTCGCAGAAGTTAGCCTTTTTTCCACATGCGACTATTTTGGGTTGAGAAGTGAAGAGAATTATGTTCAAAGTTCCATTAAATTGTTAACTTCAGCAGACAGCAGAATTGCGTTTTAAAAAATGCAGTAGCGAATGTAATAGAACACGCGACGTCTTATCAACAGTGCGCGACGCATACGTCACGCTACTAGCTGTGACGTAGCTACAGCACCTATGGAAGTGAACAACAGTTCCTCCAGAACTTCGGCATTCCACAGTGCTGTTAGATAATGGATATGGCTGGATGTAGACTTCTGAGAGACAGACTGTTACAGCATTTCTTTTGCACTGCACGATGGTTTCAACAAACAGATAGCGCAATAGAGTAGCTCAAATGGAAAGGAACACTTCCTATTTAAATTTCTGCATCCTACACTGTTGGCAGTTCTGTGTAGGTGGCAATTAACGTTATTTTATTTCGGTGATTACAAAATAGAGTCGAATGTATGCACGGGGTAGCCAAGGCAGCTAGTTCTTGTCGATTCGGTCATCCAAGTAAATGAATGTACTGAACATCCTGCAAACCACTAAAGGGAGCCTGTGTGTCAGAATTTTCATCTTGTGTGCCGCAATGGTATTATGATAGAGAAATGAGTCGTAGAGAATAGGGTTTAGTGGTCTGTTGGGCTGATGATAGTTTCATATGATGTTGGTCTCGGTTCGATTCCAACATCTGCCGATGTTTTTTGATAGGGAGAGGCAGATTCTATTCTCTTCTGGCTACGTGAAGAAGGTATAATGGCATTGTGGTCTGAAAATCACATTAAACATGATTTCCTTCTCTACCAAGTAGACGTTAGGTGGAACCACAATAAAGTAAGGAGTTGCGACATGTTGAAACTCTATCACCAGTAAACTTTCTTATACTAGTTATTTATTTCTAGTGACACAACAAACCCTGTGTATGGTCACAGGACACTTATTCCGTCTTTTATTTGAGCTTCTGTATGTCGATAAAATTGGTTCTGAACTGGGAATGCAACTCAGACCGCCCTTAACGCGGAATTTGATCCCTTCGTAACAATACAGCTCGACTACAACTTGTTGTTTGTTCAAAACTGCAGATTGCTCAACACCTCCACATATTGCGCATGAATGGGTTGGAATCCTGGCCCAGCACTAAACTTTTCACTATGTATTATCAAGCTCTTGCATGAGAACACGTATTTGCTGGTGGACAATAATTTTTATTTTTACTGCATTTTCATTCGTTGTCAACACTAACGATATCTGACGTTTTTGACTCCCAGTGAGACACAGACCTATTTGCGAGATCACTGTAAGTTCAAGGATGTTATTTCGAGCTGCTGGTGGAGAAAAATTCGGTAGCTAACGTCTCTTTGTGTGTAGTCAACAACGATATGTGTGGGGTTCGATTCCTAGTCAGCACTGAACTCTTTGTCATATTATTTCTAGTTAAAACATGCTCACATGTTGCTGCTGGTGTAACAAACCCATACGTAACGTTCATTTTCTCTAGAATATAACGGCGATATGTGCCGGGTTGGAGTCCTGGGAAGGAAAAAATTAATGTTTCGTCATTTCAGTTAATACATCTAGCTACTGCCGAGAAAATCCGATATTTGAAAGTTGATTGTGCTTCGATAACAATCCGATTAGGTTCTGGGTTCGAATCCCTGTCCAACACAAAGCTTTACCTCACTGCAGTTCAAGTAAGTTACTTGTGAAGAAGCAGTATTTAACATCTCTCGTAGTTCGTTAACAGGGACGATACATGCTGGGTCGGAATTGGCGACCGTTAAAAACGTTTACGTTATGTAATTTAAAGTTGATATTTGTTAACAGATACTGTCTAAAATCGAGGTATATCACTCTCTTTATGCCTAGTCAGGAATGACTGTTAATTTCCGTCAGTCACGAAATCTTAGTTTGCATGACCTGGGTTTGAATCCATATGCAGAACGAGTCGGTTCGTCGTGTCATTTAAAGTTCATACATATTCTCAACTAGCTGCTCGTGAATAACGTAAATTTTTAAAGACATTTTGTGTTAAATAACAAGTATGATATGTTACTTTGAAGAGGAAATCATGAATACGACGAACTTACTACGTGCATTACATATCTGACGTAATAATGAGAGTGCTAACATTTCAGGTATGTCAGTTATTGCAATAAATGCGAGCTTACAAGCCTTAAGGACAGTCTTATCTGTGATGAGGTGTTCGCTGATATTTTTAGTATCGTGGTATTACTGTACATCCTGAGTTATTGCGATACAGAGCAGTGTTTTCTAGCGGTGACTTGTTGAAACCATTTTCAATAGTCAAACGACTGTATCAAGGAGCGATTAGAGGACCTGCTAGACAACTGCGTTATGTGGGTTGCATGGGAATCAGGCGAAATGCAATTCAGGTCGTTCGGATACTTTTGAGCATGACTGTACTTCGTTAACAATCCGATTAGGTGCTGGGTTCGCATCTCTGTCACAAGCGTTATATGATGGCATTTCAATTTTAAACATGAGCATACCTTGTTCCTTGTGAATGACATCATATTAAACGTCGTTGGGGGTAGTTCCCAGGACGGTAACTGCTATGACACGATTCCCAGTTCAGTGCAAACATTTTCGTCATTTGTTTTCAGGATCTGAATTGATAACTGATACTGCTGGAAACGTCTATACTTCACGTCTCTTTATGCCTAGTGATCCGGTCTCAATAAGGCACAAACAAAGCTTAGCTTAGTTAGCAATGGCTGTAGGTGCTGGGTTTGAATCCAGGTCCAGAACGAGGACGTTGGTCATGTCATTTAAAGTTCAAATTTGTGTACACATAGCTGTTGATGTGTTACAAGAACAATGATATTACTGGCGATTCGCTGTTAATGTTGAGATTTCCTTAGAGCGCTTGTTGCCGTTAATCGCGTTTTTCTACTGTTTCGTCCAATATCCAGTTTCCACAGCCACTCGCCGTTGAGCGACCTTCACCACGTGGATGGAAAACCTTTTAGAGAGCGAAAAACTTTTTCCAATTGCCGTACAGCCTTGTAACTCCATATATTGTCTCAAGTATTTAATTTTGACTAAGTATTACTGTACGATATATATAAAAAAACATTTTCTTAGAACTTTTGGAATGTCACTTGCTGTAATTAAGGTTAGTTTATGAGTGTTATGGGGTGTCTCATCGCTAAGAACGTGTTTTCTAATATGTTTTGTATGACGAAATTAGTTGACGCTTAGACTGACTGCCATAAAGATCTTTGGTCTCTTAGTAGTCTCTTGCAGTACCCATTGTGTGTAGTCAAACGACTGTACCCCACAGGGTTTTGGTGTGTAGAGGACCTGCAACACAGCTACGTTATGTTGGTTGCATTCAGCAGTGACCCACTTTTTTTGCTGTCAAGTGTACAAAGTTTTAATACGTCAGGAAGTTTCATACCAGTGCACACTCCGCTACAGAGCAAAAATTTCATACTGAATTAAGCTATGTTTAGTCTTGACCTTGTACTGTGTGATAGCTACAGTATGCACATTCTTCCCATAGGTATACAAATGGTTGCTAGGTCAAGGGTTATCCAGAACACTAGAACACTCTGTCTCTCTGATGAAAAGAACCAAGTTATAACACTCCTGAAAAATCGCATTTTTGTATGCGGTTTTTTTTGGATTACATTAGCACCGTGCACTGTCAGACACGGACCGATTCGCTTCGCAACACCCGCCTGTAATATTATTAAGCTATTATACCAGAACTCAAAGACTGTTCCAGGTTGCCTATCTAATGGCTTCCAGGGAAAAAATATTATTGGTCGAATTTATACATTTAAGAGTCTGTAATAATTCATTAAGATGTATAGCCTCATGTTAAAAGTGTAACACATTAAGACAAGCATTATGGTTATAGCCTGTGTGGTTGTCTTGAGGAAGCCTAACTGACGATGTCCAAGTACCCTGACTTCAGTCATCTATTATTTGAGAACAGCAGCACCTAGTGACGTCCATCAAGCCTTACACGTAATATTGAAACGTTTACGAAACTTCCTCTTGCTGACAGCTCTCACAAAACAACGAGAGGAAAAAAGTTTATAGCTTACTACATTTTCACTGTTCATGCAGTAGAATACCAGCATCAGACATGACGTTATATTTTATTATTTCTTCCTATCGGCTTTATACGTAACACGTTTTGAAGAGGAGGAGGAGGAGATTATTGTTTAACGTCCCGACATTAGAGAAGAAGCACAAGGTCGGATTAGGGAAGAATAGAGAAGGAAAGCTCGGACTAGGGAAGGATGGAAAAGGAAAGTGTCCCTACCCTTTCGTAGGAACCATCACGACATTTGCCTTAGCGACTCAGGAAAATCACAGAAAACCTAAATCAAGATGGCTGGACGTGGGTGCGTCCTCCCGAATGCGAGTCCAGTGTGCTAACCACTGCGCTGGCCCACTCGGTACAGTTTGCAGACTGTATCCACATGTACCTGCAAGATTATAGACGTCATAAACACTGAGTTGCGTAAAAGCAAGCAACATATACCGAAGAGCCAAAGAAACTGCCTAATATCTTGTAGGGCCCCCGCGAGGACGCAGAAGTGCTGCAACACGACGTGACATGGATTCGACTAATGTCTGAAGTAGTGCTGAAGGGAATTGACACCATAAGTAATGCAGGGCTGTCCATAAATCCGTAAGAGTATGACGGTGGAGATCTCTTCTGAAGGCAACCCGGATATTCTCAATAATGTTTCTGTCTTGGGAGTTTTTTGCCCAGCGGAAGTGTTTAAACTCAGAGGGGTGTTCCTGGAGCCACTCTAAAGCAATTCTGGACGGTTGGGGTGTCGCATTGTCCAGCTGGAATTCCGCAAGTCCATCGGAATGCACAATGAACACGAATGGAGGTACGTGCTGGGACAGGGTGCTTACGTACGTGACACTGTGAAAGTCGTATCTGGACATATGAAGGCTCCCATATCACTCCAACTACACACGCCCCACACCATTATATAGACTCCACCAGCTTCAGCAGTCCCTTGCTGACACGCAGGGCCCATGGATTCGTCACGTTGTCTCCATACCCGTACACGTCCATCCGCTCGATATAATTTGAAACGAGACTCGTCCTAACGGGCAACGTGTTTCCAGTCATCAACTGTCCAATGTCGGTGTTGACGGGCCATGGCACCACGTAAAGTTTTGTGTCGAACAGTCATCAACGGTACACGAGTGGGCCTTCGGCTCCGATATCCCATATCGATGATGTTTCGTTGAATGATTCGCACGCTGACACTTGTTGATGGTCCAACACTGAAAACTGCAGCAGTTTGTGGAAGGACTGCACTTCTGTCATTTTGAACGATTGTCTTCAGTCGTCGTTGGTCGCGTTTTTACAGGATATTTTTCCGACTGCAGTGATGTCGAAGATTTGATGTTTTACCGGATTTCTGATATTCGTGATACACTCGTGAAATGGTCGTACTGGAAAATCCCTAGTTCATCGCTACCTCGGAGATGCTGTATCCCATCGCTCGTGCACCGACTATAACAGCACGTTCAAATTCACTTAAATCTTGAATAATCGATCTAAGAACTGCGCCAAAAACTTGTTGTCTTACACAGACATTGCCGACCGCAGCGCCGTATTCTGCTTGTTTACATATGTCTGTATTTGAATACGCATGCCTATACCAGTTTCGTTGACGCTTCAGTGTATTTACGATGCAATTCAGAGCGTAATATAAACAAGAATTCGTAATCGGAAACACAAAAGTAAATATGGATGACTTTAATCAAAATGGTTCAAATGGCTCTGAGCACTATGGGACTTAACATCTGTGGTCATCAGTCCCCTAGAACTTAGAACTACTTAAACCTAACTAACCTAAGGACATCACACACATCCATGCCCGAGGCAGGATTCGAACCTGCGACCGTAGCAGTCGCGCGGTTCCGGACTGCGCGCCTAGAACCGCTAGACCACCGCGGCCGGCCGACTTTAATCGTCTAGAAAGAAAACGGGATAATAAAGGACTGTTAAACTTCAGCTCTCCAAGTAGACTGGCAGCGAACCAAAGTCTTGTTACAGGAAGTCCCTATAGAAGTTTCATCCCAGCGGCGAGCAGCCGACGGATGGAGTGAATCGGTGCCCGCTCGGAGATCGCAGCCCACAGTACTGCAGCGGTCCTATTTAAAAACTGGACTAAAAAAACGTGGTAGCTCTTTAACTCTCAGACTGAAATTGGTTATGACGACAGATTTTACCGAGTCACTGCGTAGCAGACAGTCCGAAGTGCACAGGGCACACAAACCACAGCGGGTCTACGTCACCGCCTGAGGTACATTGGCACCGACATCTGTCGATTCCGCCGACGACCGACCTCGGCAGAAGATGGATACTTTCCCAAATCATTACGGTAGTACGTGCGCAGTCACAGTGGAGCCGACCTCATCGTCCGAACGTGCAAACCTCGGGCGACAGTCGGTGAAATTCAAATATATTTTCTTCCGTCGAACTGGGCGACGTTCTCGCACGCGAACTAGGGACTGTAAGAAACAGATAAGTTTCGTCCAAGAAAGAAGGAATTTATGGCATCCTACGGATGAAAAATATAATTGGGACATAGTTCTAAATCACTGGGTTGATATCGTAGTTTTGAGGCCACTTTACATACATTAGTGACGCAACAGTGCCATGACCAGCCCGCTATGCCGCCGACATGTTTGATGGTATTGTTGTATGAATTTAAAGTGCAGTTTTCACGCTCGCCCCTTGTGTGGCCGTGACAATGCAAACTACTTTCCTGCCGACTTCCTCAGTTCACGGCCACGGCGCTGTCAGGTCGTTGTGTTGCAGTACAGCAGTTTTCCTTCATAAACATGAATGACGAAAAACTTACTGAATTAGTGCCGAACAATCCTCTGTTGTATGATCACTCCCTCCTCCCTCCCCCCCCCCCCCCCCCCCGCAAATACATGGACACAGAGCTTCCACTGTGGATTAAACTAGGAGCAAAACTAAAAACAAGTAAGTACATAGTGCATATTTCGGATTTTGGATTTTACGTCAATGAATACAGCCAGCTAGGTAAAAGATTGTTGTATCAGAGTGTTGGCTACAGCTGTAACATTTTCTTCCCATATGCTCTGACATCGATGGCAATATAATTACAGCTAGTGTCTACAAGAGGTAACAAAGCTATGGAGAATGTATTTGCGTAATTGGAAAATGTCTTTGTGTAATTAAATAATAGCTATCCATGATAAAATCTTCTCTGGTTGACAGCCGAGTCACTGTGTTGTTTTCCAGCGAGGTTTCAGCAAGTTTCTTACTTTCCATCTTCAAGCGAAGATGCCATCTTCGCCTGACGATGTCAAGTAAGAAACTTGCTGAAACGTCGCTGGAGAACAACACATTGACTCGGCTGTCAACCCGAGAAGATTTTATCATCGAGATCCGCCGAGAAAGCCTGCATTCTCATATAATAGCGATCCAGTTTTAGAAGGAGCCTGAATAGAAACATGTTTCCCATCCACATGACCTATGAAGTTACGAAAAATGCCGCATTTCATAAAAATCTTTAGCGACGTTCTTCCACATTTCTTCTGTCGGAGTAAGCATCAATTCGCCAATCATATTTTCTGTGATTATCTTGCAGGTTTCTCGTCCGATCTTGTCAACCGCACCCTGCTCCATGCGAAAACTTAACGAAATCGTGTCCAGCGCATCTCCAATGACCAAATATCTGAAATAGGTAGACATTAGGGATAAAACAAATAAAGATTTCACAGGTAGTCTTAGAGGTAGTGAATCGGTATCGCGTGAAACGGAATAAAACACTCAAGACTATACAACAGAAACCAATAATGATGAACGTCGATTTCATGTATTTAATTACTAACTGCCAAAGTGTGTGTTAATATTATTATGAAACAACTAATCTCAAGCGAACGGTGAAACGTTTTCTTAGTGTGATGGTTTTTCTCCACTGTGTGTTTCGCTTTTTCGGATAAACTTCAAAGTTGTTCAATAGTAAGCTGAATGAACTTTCTGACGTTCTGAATATTCGTAAAACGTTGCACCATTGTACATCAATTCACTGTAGAGAGTGGTAAATTCCTCTTCTATTGCTCTACTTTTCCACACCTTATTAACCCACTTTTTCGTCGTCTTCATCCGAAATCACAGCAATCAGCATGAGATTGTTGTCCGAGAACTTCGCCATCCCAGCCGCTCAAGCGCACTGGCACAGGCTGGAAGAGACACTGACCACTGTGAATTGACGTCACTGTGGCTTCACGGCAGTGGCGGATACGGAAAAACCTCGAGGAAGCGGCGCTAAAGATATCTTAACCTACCTTTATTTTTGGATTGGGTTATTTATGGGGAATAGAGCAAACAGCGAGGTCATCGGTCTCATCGGGTTAGGGAAGGAAGTCGGCCGTGCGTTTCAAAGGGACCATCCCGGCATTTACGTGGAGCGATTTAGGAAAATCACGAAAAACCTAAATCAGGATAGCCGGACGCGGGATTCAACCGTGGACCTCCCGAATGCGAGCCCACTGTGCTAACCACTGCGCCGTCTCGCTCGGTACCTTTACTTTCGCCGTAACAAAAAATAAAGTTACATGCAAAGTTTAAGGAAGTTTTATTTAAACTTATTATACACATATACAACACAATGCCATCTAATGACATAAAAAAGTTACAATTGTGGTTCTCTTCCTTAAATAATGAATTCTATGGACCTATCCTTCCTGGCAAATTGGTTAATTACATCGTCAATAAGACAATCAATGTCACGGTGAGTGTTCAACAGAGCTAAGCCAGTGATAGGTATGGGAAACTATTGTTACGAGTCTCGTAACAATATTTTTACTAAGAAATTACTATGAATTACTATTATTAATACTTCACAATCAACTGATCACTGTCATTCTCGACTAATCTTCACACTTGCACTTGCTACAAGTAGGTCTTTTTACTTGTTCATTCTTCAGTCTTAATATTTCTGCTTTTGAATGTAAACTAGCTTCCTATACGGCGAATAGTCAGTATTTATAACGCTAGTATCGAAGTATCTCTGAACAAAAAAACAGTAGAATATTCGCGACTTTTCTCGAACAAATGCCAGGCAGAATAACGTATCGAGATCACTAGAATGCCCGCGACTTTTCTCGTAGGTATGCGTTAGCTCTGTGCCAGACAGAAACTATAAAATACGATGACGCGCGTGTTACGTATGAAAGATGCACGGGAGAGTGGCGTGGCGTGCGGACGTGTTCAGCGAGAGCTCCGCTTCTTTTCGTGTTTGTGGAGGGAAAAAGAGGTCCGAGTGTGGTGCAAGTTTGTGCTTCGGTAGCTAAAAGTGTAATCTGTCACGTTGCACATTAAAGACTATTTCGGAGACTGTAGTTTGACCGTGATAGGCCTTTTTTCCCTTGGTAGTTAATGTATTCTTGCGTGCCGTGTGGCAAGTTTCGTCGGCGGAACGGGACGCCACTGTCTTCTCTGTGGGCTGCGACGCGTTGGGCTTCGCGGAGGATGCCGACACCGCGGATTGCGGCGGGTTGACTGCGCGAGCCACAGCTGTTCGCTGCGTCAGCTTCAAATGCCTCTGAGCATTATGGGACTGAACATCTGTGGTCATCAGTCCCCTAGACTTGCAACTGCTTAAACCTAACTAACCTAAGGACGTCACACACATCCATGTCCGAGGCAGGATTCGAACCTGCGACCGTAGCAGCAGTGCGATTCCCGACTGAAGCGCCTAGAACAGCTCGGCCACAGCGGCCAGCGCTGCGTCAGGCGTCCAGACAGCAGCCACCGACTCAGCAGACGCCGTCTGCGGGAAGCTGTCATCAGATATTATCAACTAGCGTGTGGCTTTTATTTCCTGATGATACCGAGTAACAGCGCGGTAAACTGTGGAAAAATCATAGAGCGTACTGCGCTTATTGGAATTGGTAGCACTCTGGTTAGAGAAGAAACTACACTACTGGCCATTAAAATTGCTACACCACGAAGATGACGTGCTACAGACGCGAAATTTAACCGACAGGAAGAAGATGCTGTAATATGCAAATGATTGTCTTCTCAGAGCATTCACAAAAGGTTGGCCCAGTGGCGACACCTACAACGTGTTGATATGAGGAAAGTTTCCAAACGATTTCTCATACACAAACAGCAGTTGACCGGCGTTGCGTGGTGAAACGTTGTTGTGATACCTCGTGTAAGGAGAAGAAATGCGTACCATCACGTTTCCGACTTTGATAAAGGTCGGATTGTAGCCTATCGCGATTGCGATTTATCGTATCGCGACATCGCTGCTCGCGTTGGTCGAGATCCAATGACTGTAAGCAGAATATGGATTGAGTGGGTTCAGTTGGGTATTAGGGAACGCCGTGCTGGATCCCAACGGCCTCGTGTCACTAGCAATCGAGATGACAGGAATCTTTTCCGCATGGCTGTAACGGATCCTGCAGCCACGCCTCGATCCCTGAGTCAACAGATGGGGGCGTTTGCAAGACAACAACCATCTGCCGAAAAGTTCGTCGACGTTTGCAGCAGCATGGACTATCAGCTCGGAGACCATGGCTGCGCTTACCCTTGACGCTGCATCACAGACAGGAGCGCCTGCGATGGTGTACTCAACGACGAACCTGGCTGCACGAATGGCAAAACGTCATTCTTTCGGATGAATCCAGGTTCTATTTACAGCATCATGATGGTCGCATCCGTGTTTGGCGACATCGAGGTGAACGCACATTGGAAGCGTGTATTCGTCATCGCCACACTGGCGTATCACCCGGCGTGTTGGTATGGGGTGCCATTGGTTATACGTCTCGGCCACCTCTTGTTCGCATTGACGGCACTTTGAATAGTGGATGTTACATTTCAGATGTGCTACGACCCGTGGCTCTACCCTTCATTCGATACCTGCGAAACGCTACATTTCAGCGGGATAATCACAATACGCCAGTCACTACTCTTGATGAATTGTGGTATCGTGTAGAGGCTGCATAGGCAGCTGTAGCTGTACACGCCATCAGAGCTCTGTTTGACTCAATGACCAGGCGTATCGAGGCCGTTATTACGGCCAGTGGTATTTGTTCTGTGTACTGATTTCTCAGGATCTATTCACCCAAACTGCGTGAAAATGTAATCACATGTCAGTTGTAGTATAATATATTTGTCCAATGAATACCCGTTTATCATCTACATTTCTTCTTGGTGTAGCAATTTTAATGGCCAGTCGTATACAAGCCTAACGTATCCAGAATTTGGGAATCGGCTGCTGGTCTGGAAATTTCGTCCGGTGCGCGGTCTCTTTGCCTCACTTTGTGAAGAATTTGGGACGTGTGCACCGGCTTGCGACAAAATTAAGATCCAGGTCCGCGAGTATACGCGGACACTGGAGCCGCTGCTACTTTGGAAAATGCCGAACACGCTCCCGGAATCAATGTGAGCCACACATCAGTCGGAGGACGTCGGAACAGTGACGCGACTCCGAAGGGTGGGAGCAATAAGACGAGTGGTATCCAGCGAAGAGTTAATTCCCAAAAGAAAGAAAATGGAAACTATAATGATAAAAGCTGTAGATCACATCTTAGCGGAGTTCCAGAATCAACTAAAACAAAAAAGGGCGTCAGCTACAATTACATCACAGAGACAAAATTTGGGCACTCACACTAGGTCAAGCAACGCTTCGTGGACAAAATGAAGGGCTCAGAACAGAAAACGCCAGACTCAGAAAAGAAATAGCGGTTGCAAACGCACCAGATGCCCAGGAACGCATTCAGCGCATGCAACAAGAAATAGCGGAACTCAAATCCGAAAATCAGAGACTAAAGTCAGGAAATAAACCCCTCTCACTTTCATTTGCAGCGGTTGCGGCTGCTGGTCCCAATGCAAAATCTAAAAGCAAAGTACATAAACGCATTCAACAAACAAAAGCTAAACAGTCCAGCACACTTTTCTTCAAATCAGATACCAACCAATATGCGAGAACCATTAGAGAAACCATCAATAAAACAATCAACCCCAAGCAACAAAAATTAAAAATTAAGTCAATCAGATCAACAGTAAACATTGTTACAACTGAAACAGAATTACAAGTAAACAGCACAGCTTAAGGGCATTAGGTGTGAAGAACTCAATAAGTTCAGACCCCTACTGCCAGTGCACAATGTCTCAACATATTTAACAGATCAGGAATTCTTAAAAGAGCTCTACAAAGTAAACCTGAGTGAACATATACTGAAGACGAGTTCGATAGCGAGGTTAAAATAAAATTTAATACAGGACAAAAGGGCAAAAGGACAGTAAACAATATTGTAGAAGTGTCGGCAAGAGCACGTTACTCATACTTCAACAAGTAAGGGTTTTAATTCATTTTGTACCTTTGTACATTAACAAGTTTGTTGCTGTATAAACATGTTTTAACTGTTGGCGCTCGGTCACCCATCGAAGCGTTGCGATAAGGATCCAGTACACGGGAGATGTGCGAAACCGGGACACAAAAAGGCAGAATGCAGGCGGAGAATCCTGTAATCTGTATACCATTCAAATACAGAACATCCGATAAGGCAGGGGCTCAGACTGTCCTACATATAAACAGCTCTACGAAAGGCAAATAGAGCGCACCGAATACGATGTTCTGTACAACGTCCATTAATAAGGAGAGCTACCATAACTGTAAGAAACCCACCCCCGTAACACACGCAGAAACAGACGTAACTAGTAACACAAACAGGCGAAGATACAAATCGCCGTCGACTAGGATGAGAGTCTGGTGGCGAGCCATTGCCTGGCGGCAACACAAGGGGATATTACAATCCCCAAATGCAGATACTAATACTAATGTAATACCTCAGTTCTGGGAGACAATACAGTTTAGGTACTTCAGCATTACCGACTATATAGACGATACGTGCGTGCAGGGTACAATTGAATATGAATTACCAGACACCTGAAATATCACATGTTTGATTGGGCCATCTTCCAGGCTGGTCTCCTTTTACGAGTTGAACTGGAAGACGAATTACTGCGAGATAGTACAGAGAAATGTAACGACGTCCTTGAACATCCTGAGAATGAAGATGTCACTGAGTTCACAAGAAATCCAACACCCCAGACAAACACAAACAAAAACAACTGCACACTACCTGCGCAACAAGTACAGGGCTATTACAAATGATTGAAGCGATTTCATAAATTCACTGTAGCTCCATTCACTGACATATGGTCACGACACACTACAGATACGTAGGAAAACTCATAAAGTTTTGTTCGGCTGAAGCCGCACTTCAGGTTTCTGCCGCCAGAGCGCTCGAGAGCGCATTGAGACAAAATGGCGACAGGAGCCGAGAAAGCGTATGTCGTGCTTGAAATGCACTCACATCAGTCAGTCATAACAGTGCAACGACACTTCAGCACGAAGTTCAACAAAGATCCACCAACTGCTAACTCCATTCGGCGATGGTATGCGCAGTTTAAAGCTTCTGGATGCCTCTGTAAGGGGAAATCAACGGGTCGGCCTGCAGTGAGCGGAGAAACGGTAGAACGCGTGCGGGCAAGTTTCACACGTAGCCCGCGGAAGTTGACAAATAAGGGAAGCAGGGAGCTAAACGTACCACAGCCGACGGTTTGGAAAATCTTACGGAAAAGGCTAAAGCAGAAGCCTTACCGTTTACAATTGCTACAAGCCCTGACACCCGATGACAAGGTCAAACGCTTTGAATTTTCGGCGCGGTTGCAACAGCTCATGGAAGGGGATGCATTCAGTGCGAGACTTGTTTTCAGTGATGAAGCAACATTTTTTCTTAATGGTGAAGTGAACAGACACAATGTGCGAATCTGGGCGGTAGAGAATCCTCACGCATTCGTGCAGCAAATTCGCAATTCACCAAAAGTTAACGTGTTTTGTGCAATCTCACGGTTTAAAGTTTACAGCCCCTTTTTCTTCTGTGAAAAAAACGTTACAGGACACGTGTATCTGGACATGCTGGAAAATTGGCTCATGCCAAAACTGGAGACCGACAGCGCCGATTTCATCTTTCAACAGGATGCTGCTCCACCACACTTCCATCATGATGTTCGGCATTTCTTAAACAGGAGATTGGAAAACCGATAGATCGGTCGTGGTGGAGATCATGATCAGCAATTCATGTCATGGCCTCCATGCTCTCCCGAATTAACCCCATGCGATTTCTTTCTGTGGGGTTATGTGAAAGATTCAGTATTTAAACCTCCTCTACCAAGAAACGTGCCAGAACTGCAAGCTCGCATCAACGATGCTTTCGAACTCATTGATGGGGACATGCTGCGCGGAGTGTGGGAGGAACTTGATTATCGGCTTGATGTCTGCCGAATCACTAAATGGGCACATATCGAACATTTGTGAATGCCTAAAAAAACTTTTTGAGTTTTTGTGTGTCTGTGCAAAGCATTGTGAAAATATCTCAAATAGTAAAGTTATTGTAGAGCTGTGAAATCGCTTCAATCATTTGTAATAACCCTGTAGAATTAATACAACCAAATGTAGACCCTATATTACACCAGTTCGATTTGTCTACGGGGGTAGCACACAGTCACTACGAAAAACAAAAAAGTAAGGTAGCTGAACAGAAAGAGTGTGCGCTGATATGAAACTTCCTGGCAGATTAAAACTGTGTGCCGAACCGAGACTCGAACTCGGGACCTTTGCCATTCGCAGGCAAGTGCTCTACCAACAGAGCTACCCAAGCACGACTCACGGCCCGTCCTCACAGCTTCACTTCTGCCAGTACTTCGTCTCCTACCTCTCAAACTTCACAGAAGCTCTCCTGTGAACCTTGCAGAACTAGCACTCCTGAAAGAAAGGACATTGCAGAGACATGCCTTAGCCACGGCCTGGGGGATATTACCTGAATGAGATTTTCCATCTGCAACGGAGTGTGTGCTGACATAAAATTCCTGGCAGATTAAAACTGTGTGCCGGACCGAGATTCGAACTCGGGACCTTTGTCTTTTGCGGGAAAGTGCTCTGCCAACTGAGCTACCCAAGCATGACTCACACATCATCCTCACAGCTCCACTTCTGCCAGTACCTCGTCTCCTACCTTACAAACTTTACAGAAGCTCTCCTGTGAAACTTGCGGAACTAGCGTTCCTGAAAAGAATGGATATTACGAAGACATGGCTTAGCCACAGCCTAGGGTATGTTTCCAGAATGATTAAGTGAATCCATGTCTCCGCAATATCCTTTCTTTCAGGAGTGCTAGTTCTGCAAGGTTCGCAGGAGAGCTTCTGTAAAGTTTGGAAGGTAGGAGACGAGGTACTGGCGGAAGTGAAGCTGCGAGGGCGGGGCGTAAGTCGTCCTTGCGTAGCTCAGTTGTTAGAGCTCGAGTCTCGGTCCGGCACACAGTTTTAATCCGCCAGGAAGTTTCATATCAGCGCACACTCCGCTGCAGAGTGAAAATCTCATTGTGGATACAACAGTCACCTTTCACGAACAAATCTCCGGTAGACATCAAAAACAACAAGTCACTATCATGGGAAGTGCTCAGCCAAAACACATCAAACTACACTACCAGAAACCATAAAGGAGGAAAGACATGTTGCACTACAGAACTGTTCGAAATCGGAGCAACAAACAAAGTCAATTACACCAACAAGACACAATCAAGGACCCCAGGCTGAATACCGTTAATCACGTAAACTACGAAAACTTAGAAGCTGACCTACGGCTTAGCAGACTAGAAAATGAGGATTTATTTCGAACAGCTCTTCGCTTTGTAATACGAACTAAGCATGAAAACGGGGATAAAATCTGCTTCCCAATTACAGAACAAACTGACAGGATGATCCTAAGGGTTGAAAATCTGCCAAAGAACCCCAAAGAACTTTGTAAGCTGTTAGGGAGGCATGTGTGAGAAGGGGAGAGCTCCTAAACCTAGATAAAGTATATAAGGACTTCGTGAGAGCACACGAACGTGTGTAGAGTGTTTTTCCTTCACTAGATATCCCTTCTAAAGGTAATACAACTAAACTGCCAGGTCAATACCCTACTAAACATGGAACTAGGTAGGCTCTTAAGAGAAACAAAAGCAGACATCGCCTGCGTTCAGGAGCCTTTTCTGCGAGGCGGGAAGATTTCAGGGCTCCCCTTACATTACATCACAATAGCAGGAACACCAAACGCGAAAGCCGCGATAATAGTAGTTAATAAAAAGCTCACAGTAACATAGATCACCCTGGTTTGCCTCGAACACATTGCCACAGCGGAAATAACAGACGGACAGAATATATGGCCCATGTCTTCTATTTATGCTCAGTACTCGTGCGATACAGAACTTTTCTTAGACAAAATAAAAGACATTGCATGACACTCAGAAAGAAAAAGGCTGCTCATTCTAACCGATACCAACATAAAATCCCTCTTGTAGAACTCAGATAGAACTGACGACAGAGCGCAACTAGTGCTTGACGTGGTAAATGAATGCAACCTTTTCATACTGAATAGGGAGGGTCAGTCACCTACCTACCGTGGAGACGCCGGTGGTGTAGGTATCATAGACGTTTCTGTAGGGAACGCAAAATCTCTTCCACTTGTCAACACATGGAGGGTATTAGATAGAGCCATACACAGCGACCACAATGCAGTCGCCATAACCACGGACATATATGTCAATACGGATAACATGGACTTTGAACAGCAGCGTTTACTCATAGGAGGAGATGACTGGCAAAAAGTTCGAAATATTGTTGAGGCATCGTCATTACACACAGTTCAAGGCAGTATAGATTACAAAACGCATGTACTGACAGAGATCCGACAAAGAGCACAGGAAGCAGCTATACCACGAGCAAAAACTGGTTGGGGATAGAAACAACCGCGGTCGACAGAACTGGCAAGACTAAGGAAGGATTCACGGGGCAAAAGAAAGTACTACCAACAAACAAAGACAGCTTCTGAAAGACAGATAAGACTCGACCTATATCGTGACGCTAAACAGAAATACCAAAAACAACTAAAGACAACAAGGCAAGACTACGGGACCAATATTGTCAAAACCCAGCTGTATAACGACATCTGGGGACAACCGTACATGATAGAAACAGAACGAGTTAAGACACCGACAGTTCCGTCAACACTAAAGCAAGCTGACGGTATAATGACCAGAGGATGGAGACTCACAGCAGAATATCT
Source organism: Schistocerca piceifrons (assembly GCF_021461385.2). Taxonomy (NCBI): domain Eukaryota; kingdom Metazoa; phylum Arthropoda; class Insecta; order Orthoptera; family Acrididae; genus Schistocerca; species Schistocerca piceifrons. The sequence continues at coordinate 136,067,883 of NC_060145.1, read as the reverse complement.
TCTGAACAGGCACCCCCCAGATGATGACCCCCCATAAGACGAACGACAACACGCTGACCTGAGAGAGAGGATAAGGCAACCGTAAATCAGTGACAGTGTAACCATGCCACTCGCGCAAGAAGTCGCGACGGCAATCAGCAGGCTTAAAAACCGAAAAGTACCCGGCCCAGACAAAATACTTTCAGGAACATTAAAACAAACAGTAACACAGATCACACCTTTGTTACTAATAAGTTCAACGTGGCACTACTAACAGGCAGAATTCCAAACCTCTGGAAAACGGCTAATCTAGTAATAATCAGGAAATCACAAGACAAAGAGCCAGCAGAACCCAAAACGTACCGACCTAACTGCCTCTTAAACACTCTCGACAAGGTACAGGAAAGGCTCCGGCGTGACCGTTGACAATAGCACAGATGCCTCCTCGACCTAACGCCCCATCAATTCGGCTCCAGGGAAGACAGATCAATAGAAGACGCCGTCAATCGAGCACTGACAGTTATAAATATCATCTGCGACAAATACGTGGCCGCCATTCTAATCGACATATCAGGGGCTTTTGACAAGTTGTGGTGTCCGTCCCTCTTCACCAGGTTAAGGTAAATGAGGCTATTGACTTCCCTCTACAATAAAAAAATGGCTCTGAGCACTATTGGACTTAACATCTATGGTCATCAGTCCCCTAGAACTTAGAACTACTTAAATCTAAGTAACCTAAGAACATCACACACATCCATGCCCGAGGCAGGATTCGAAACTGCGACCGTAGCACCTCTACAATAGCCTCCTCGACTACTACATAGGCAGAATGGCGGAGTGGAGGGCTGGTACACGAAAGATTATCAAGAGAATAACAAAGGGATGCAAACAGTGCTCTATTTGCGGACCAATATTCTGGGACATCGCAATCGAGCCCTCGCTGAACACCCTGAGCAGTGACGACAGGGTAAGAGGTGTGGTGGCTTACGCAGAATAATACATAGTGGTGTCAGCCAACTCGGGGGCAGCACTGGAGACAAGAGGTACGCAACTGCTTCAGAAAATTAACAGTTGGTGCAAAGAAAATAAGTAAAAATATCTTCCAACAAAACTGTGTATTTAATGCTTAGTGGGACACTACAGAGGAAGCCAATTCTAAAATTCGAAAATACAAGCATACAGAGGAAGCAAGACACACGTTATCTAGGACTGCATCTTGACGAAAAACAGACTCTCAACCATCATATCAAACTGACGAAGCCTCGAAAATTATGCACAGTCTAGCAAGACTCAACACAACTCAGTACAAATTACCTATTAAGACCACAAGGATCTACCACATTGCGATATTTGAATCCATCGCATGCTTCGCCGCAAGTGCTTGGGCTCACAGACTGAACATACAGACTAACAACACAGTTGCAAGATGAGGTCAACGTAGTGTACTCCTGAGAACGAGCGGAGCCTTCAACACCACGTCACTAGAGGGACTTGGCGTTGAGATGGGGACCTGCCCTATAGACATAACAAAACGTTACTGAGCTGCACTTTACTGGCTTAAGAGGGTCAGGCTCGATGAAGTCATCGAAATTACGGGAACGAACATTATGAACAAAACACAAATGAAACAATGGCGGATTCAAACATGGCAGAGAAAGTGAGACGCATCCGACAAGAATCGCCGAGTACTCTCTTTCTTTCCTGACGAACGCGAAAGATTACAACTGAAACATGTCGACCCAAGCCGGGGAATGGGCCATTTCCTGACGCGCCACAGACCGTATCCGGCACACTTAAACCGCACATTGAGTTAATATCTCTGGAGTGAGCATTCACATCGCAGAACAGATTTTGTGTTGTTGCCGGCCTGGTCTTGTGTTCTCGGGACGTCGTGTGTTTGTCCGTACAGCGCCCTGTATATTTCGAATGTCACTACATCCCTAGTACAGACGGATTCTTTTCGTACGTGTCGTGGATTATTTATACATGTTGCGCAGACATTTTAACATTATCCATTTGATATCGGGAATAAACCAGCTACGTAACTTTTAAGGGCAAGTGATATTGCATTTTGCTTCTTTGCAATAAGTGTCACAATTCAGATGCACTCGATTTTTGGTGGTTTTCGGTATTTTATAGTATTACAGAGCCTGACGTACATTTTTGCACTGATAGTCTTGCAAAACGACTTGACAGTATGCTAGGACTTTTGCAAGTGTCCTAAAAGCACCGACTTTGCCTCGCATTAGCGATTATATCCCTGCTAATTCGTCCTTTTTTCTGCTATTTCTGCGTATTTATTTTCTCGTTTTTGCGACCTAAAGCACTATTTTTCTTAGTGGTGACACTATGAAGTGTTTAGTTAACGCATTTTACGTACTTTCTCCCAGTTCATTAAATAAATAGTAGACTGAGTAAGAAGGGGGAAAAAAAGGCGATCGGAGAATAAATGTAGTGCAAATATTGTTGGTCATGTAACAGTCAACCGATATAACACCATTAAGGGAAGTAGAAAGTGACACAAATGAAAGAGTTTGAGGACACGTTTACTAATATTTTACGCCTCTTAATCAAATGGCGAAAAAAATAAATTGAATGCCAAATACACCAAAGAAGATGAATGTGTACTTTGATTAACTACACTATTGTATTTTTATTTGATTTGTGCAGAAAATTTATTTAAGCTGAATGCAGAAATTGGTAGTAGGGGCTGTGGAAAATTAAAAATAGTTGGAATAGCATCTACCTTCAGCCACACACGTCCAAATTTTTCTCTTTCTAAACATTCCTCTTCGAAGTGTTTTGAACATACTTTGGAATATTTTGTGGGGACAAAATTACTCCTCCTTATTTTCAGAAGCCACATCTTTACTCGTTGTTCATCCTTCGTGAAACTGAAATATAAATCGCACACAATCATTCTCCATGTCCGAGACACACTTAACATGGTCTCCTACTGTAACTTTAGAGTAAACAAAAATGTTTCGACACACATATTATAGGAAGACAATTACAGACTCCCGCTCTATTGAATTTGTCTGTCTCCCGTCTTTCAAATCTATATATATAATCGACAAGTCACTGATAAATTCATGGAGGATAGTATTTGCTGAAACAACTAACCATTCCCTTTCCTGTTCCACTAGCAAATTTACGAGAGGAAGCGATTGTTTGTAAGCTTTTGTACGACCCGTAATATCTATTATATAGTCATAAAATCGTAGAAAAATAGGTCTACAGAATCAAGCCTTAATTATAATGCGTCTCGAAATTTTTAAAATGGCTCTGAGCACTATGGGACTTAACATCTGATGTCATCAGTCCCCTAGAACTTAGAACTACTTAAACCTAACTAACCTAAGGACATCACACACATGCCCTTGGCAGGATTCGAACCTGCGACCGTAGCAGTCACGCGGTTCCAGACTGAAGCGCCTAGCACCTCTCTGCCACAGCGGCCGACACATTCGTAGCAACAACAGTAATTTACCATCGCTATTACACTATCAACAAACGGTGAAAACACAACAAAAACTCTTGATATAATTAACTTCAAACTCTGAGGAAAGCAGACACGCACAGTGAAGTCCCGAAAACACGTGACAATCCTGGTTTAATGTTGACAACATGCGCAGAACGCAATGCTCACTCCAGAGATATTTACTCTATGAAACCGCACGGGACTAACTAACGATGAAGTATGCGTTTGCGGAGAAACTGGGACACCAGGACATATCACACTGCTACGCGACACCCTAGCACAAGTGAGACCTATACAGAACGACAATGACATCGCCAGAATAATACGTAATCCCGATGATTAAAACACAATAAATAGCGTAGCCGATATTGTATCGAACACTCTGCAGCGCCAAACCCCATATGGAAGGAGGTGTAGACAAGCACAAACAACACAACAAACCACATGGGAGGACACAAGCACGACCACAGATTCCGAAACCGAGGAAGGAACGCTAAGCAAATATGACTCAGAAGGGATCAATACGTGAGGGACCCAACCCAACAACGCATGACACTGCAAGCCACAACACAGTCACAAACAACACAACAGGCAGAAACAATCATAAAACAGACACCGACGCCACATTCTAAGACGGTAGTAATAAGGTAACGTCGCTTGGGAGGAGAAGGCTCGAAGAAGTTTTGTTCTGAGGCTCTTCCTCCCCAACGACATACTGCGTAGTGTTTAAAGTATACTGCACACGAGCAGTAATGTATTACTCGTCTTACTGTGTGTAGACAGAAGTCTACAGTATTCAAAGATACAATCAATGAATTTTATATATCAAATATATTTTCTGTATAAAGTATGTAGAAAAATAAAAATGTTATGCATTAAGTTATTTAAGGAATAATGCATTAAAGTAGCAACGAACTACATTCTATTTCTGCTAAAAAATTTACAAACATACTGTAAGTGTATTTTTTCGAGTAAAGCTAGAATTCATGTATCCCGTGTA